>NC_080539.1:155726735-156326735 GCF_028640845.1 Ahaetulla prasina
CAGGCCAGGCCAGGCCAGGCCAGGCCAGGCCAGGCCAGGCCAGGCCAGGCCAGGCCAGGCCAGGCCAGGCCAGGCCAGGCCAGGCCAGGCCAGGCCAGGCCAGGCCAGGCCAGGCCAGGCCAGGCCAGGCCAGGCCAGGCCAGGCCAGGCCAGGCCAGGCCAGGCCAGGCCAGGCCAGGCCAGGCCAGGCCAGGCCAGGCCAGGCCAGGCCAGGCCAGGCCAGGCCAGGCCAGGCCAGGCCAGGCCAGGCCAGGCCAGGCCAGGCCAGGCCAGGCCAGGCCAGGCCAGGCCAGGCCAGGCCAGGCCAGGCCAGGCCAGGCCAGGCCAGGCCAGGCCAGGCCAGGCCAGGCCAGGCCAGGCCAGGCCAGGCCATAGGCCAGGCAGGCCAGGCCAGTAGGCCAGGGCCAGGGTTAGGCCAGGCCAGGCTAGGCCAGGCCAGGGTTAGGGTTAGGCCAGGCCAGTCAGGCCAGGCCAGGCTGAAATAGGCCAGGCTGGGGCCAGGCCAGGCCAGGCTAGGCCAGGCCAGGCTAGGCCAGGCCAGGCTAGGCCAGGCCAGAAATAGGCCAGGCCAGGCTAGGCCAGGCCAGGGCCAGGCCAGGCTAGGCCAGGCCAGGCTAGGCCAGGCTAGGCCAGGCCAGGCCAGGGTTAGGGTTAGGCCAGGTTAGGCCAGGCCAGGGTTAGGCCAGGCCAAGGCTGGGCCAGGCCAGGGTTGGGGTTGGGGTTGGGGTTAGGGTTAAGGTTAGGATCCTGGAGTAGCAACAAAAAACAAAAAAACCCTCTTACCTCCACATAATACAAAAATAAAATTTAATAAATTTCTAGAGTCCCCACTTCATGGTTTTAGCTCAAGTTAGGTATGTTTTTCTGATTATTTGCAAATACCAAATTGAACAGTGGCTAAAAGAGGAGGGAAAATGTTTGGATGCAGAGAAGTCTTTTGTCTTGCATGAAAAAGGCCCTTGCAAGCTTTCGTAGTGAAATAATAAGGCTTTTTTTTTCTTTTTACAAAGGGTGAAACCATGGCTACATGTATCTCTAGTGGCTGGAAGCGGAGAAAGAGGCAGAAATTCTCTAAACAATTCAGGAATGAGACAGAATTACATGGTAAACATAATTTAAAAAAAAAAAAAACTAATAATGATCTTGAGCTGTAAAATGTAGAATAGCAGCAGGTTTTTTTTTGTTTAAACAGAGGTTGCAATGACTGAAGTGGCATTTGTGGCTCTGCCGGCGAAGAATTTCTCTTGGTGGGAAACTAGGATAACTACAACCTTCCCAGAAGCACAACATTACAAAGAAAACACCAACTTTGATTCAACTTCAGGAGCCCGGAAAAAACAAACACAGCTCTGAAAAAAAAAATGCAGACACTGAGCAATCACAGAGGAGTAGATTTATATCTAAACCAACATGAAATCCTCGGGTGAAGATGCCCTGGAATCCAGGTAGGGGTGAAATCCAGCAGGTTCTGACAGGTTCTGGAGAACCGGTAGCGGAAATTTTGAGCAGTTTGGAGAACCGGCAAATATCACCTCTGGCTGGCCCCAGAGTGGGGTGGGAATGGAGATTTTGCGGTATCCTTCCCCTGCCATGCCCACCAAGCCACGCCCACCAAGCCATGCCCACAGAACCGGTAGTAAAAAAAAAATGGATTTCACCACTTTTTCTGCAGCATCCCCCTTCCCTCTTTGGATCGCCCTGCAAGGGGGGGGGCCTCTACCTTTACAGAAACAGGGCAGGCAGTTTGTATGGAGGATTGATGCGGAGGGGGAATGTGCGGCCCTCTGGGATGGAGAGTGGGGCAAGAGAAGGCTCCAAGGTTCGGTTGGCTGTCAAGCCAGATGTGTTGTGCCTCGCCCGCCCTCGTCTCCTCAGCCGGGCCCCTCCCATCTCCTGCTATCTGAGCCAGAGACTGATAGTGAAGAAGAATGGCCTGGCATGCCTCCAGCCCCCAGCCCTGGCACCATGCCCGGACAGACTGAGCAAACAAACCTCCCTACAGCGTGTGAGCATGAAGCCAGCCACGAGCTAGAATTGCCGGCAGCTGAGCAGGAGGACGAAAAGTGGACAGATCCCCGCTTCTGGAGAATGGAGAGGCGACGTCAGCAAAAGGAAGGGAGGGGCAGGCCTGGATAAGTGCTGAGTCATGGAGCCACACCCCATGGCCTATATAAAGGATCTGCTTTTTGGCATTCCTTGAGTCAGGCAAAGTCTCATCTGGTTGCTGAAGTCACATCTTGGATTCCTGCCTGCCCTGAGAACTCTGACAGGAATTTGGCAAAGCTGCAGAGGCTTCGTGGCCACGCTTGATACAGACTTCCCAGACCCGGCCGTCAGAGGAGGAGTGGGACACGACAAGATGGTGGAGGGAAACTCAAAGTGTTGGGGGCTTCAGAAGGGCAGTATGTGCTTCAGAATGTGCAGCTCCTGGCTCTAACAGTGAGTGACGGGAGTGAAGTCAATAATAATAATAATAATAATTTAATTTTTATACCACCCTTCTCCCGAAGGACTCAGGGCGGTGAACAGGCAGATAAAATAATACCATACATTACAATAAAAACACTCTTTAAAAAACTTATTCAATATGGCCTAAAATTTAAAATACAATACAAAATATAAAATAAACCCCAATAAAATCCATATTTAAAAAACCCTATTTAAGCCAGTCCTGCTCGGAAGAATAGATACGTCTTCAGCTTGCGGCGAAAGTCAAGTTGGCCACGCCCACCTGGTCACATGATCACCAAGCCACGTCCACAGAACCAGTAGGGAAAACTTTTGGATTTCACTACTGAATCCAGGATATATATTTTTTGAATGGAGACTAACATTGGGCTTCATCGTCTCTTTGTAGTGATAGATTGATTCCCCCTCACTGTAACACAGGATTGTTGTTTTCAGCTTTACATTGCTCTTCCAGGAACCCATCTCTTAACAAACACATTAAGGTGTCACTTTTGCAATATTCAGATAAGTTATTTGCATTGGTCCCCCTATAAATCAAATCAACTGCGTGTAAAGGCTGAGGAATAACTCAGCTTTGCTACACAAGCCACTTTCCTGTTTGCTTTAGCAGGATATCTGAAAGGCGAAAAGGTCCTTGTGCATTTATTAGCCCAATAATGTAATGAGAAGATACATTATTACAGCACAAACTACATCCAGGCATCAGCAATGAAGTAGATATCACAAGGTGCTTTTTCTAAAGGCAACTTGACTTTGTTTTTCCTTGAAGATGTTTCGCTTCTCATCCAAGAAGCTTCTTCAGTTCTGACTGAATGGCAGAGGATGGAAGGATTTATATTCCTTGCAGTCATCTGGTCTCCTCAGTTCTGAATGAATGATGGAGGATGGATGGATACCGTGCAGTCTCGTCTGACAACCAGATGACTGCAAGGAATATAAATACTTCCATCTTCCATCAGTCATTCAGAACTGAAGAAGCTCCTTGGAGGAGAAGTGAAACATCTTCAAGGAAAAACAAAGTCTAGTTGCCTTTTGAAAAAGCACCTTTGGGACAACCATGAACTGGATGACTGAGAATCTCCATAAATGAAGGAGATTCTTTTTGTCATACGTTGGCATGATCAGGCTGGGTGAAACCTTGGTTCAGACAAATAACTCTTTCTAAGTTGCTTCTCAAAGCAATATGATCCTCTTCCTTTCAAAAGAGAAGAGAAACAGCCAAGTTGCATCTCCTCAGTTTTCTTCAGGATCGCTTTAAGCCTTCTCCTGCAGAGTTCACTAGCTGAAGTTTATCCAGATTTGGCATCATTGGCAAATAGAGTGGGATTACTCATCAGTTTGTACTGAACCTGTTCAGCCTGCCATGGCTCACCCCAACGGTATTCCAGACTGTGGGTCTTAATTAAACATAAGCTTCATTCAAACAGATCACCTCTTCCTTGGCAGGGGCTATGTGGAAAACCCCTTTGGACTGCTCACCAAGTGTTGTGACCGAGGCCCAAGTAGTGATTACCAAACACAATTCAGTCCTGAACAAACTTATTTTATTAAAACAGCTTGAATTAATTCATTCTCAGCTTAGTCCAAAACAAATTCTTCATAAACAATCCTTCGGCCTCATCACCAACCTTTGCTGTCTTTAGCAACCCGCCAAAGGCTTTTCTTGGCAAACCCCCCACAAAGTTCAAGAGACGCTGACAAGAAGCAATGGAATCAACATTGCTTTTCTACAAAGAACCCAATGACTCGTTGCTGCTCTTTTAAGTCTTACGGGAGTGGCCAATCATCTTCTGGCCTTAATTTTACAAAAAGTTGTCCTTTTTGCTTCAGCTGCTCTTGCCTTCTGGCAGCTCTTCTCATGTGTGCACTAGGAACAGGCTCCTCCTGTTCCTCTGCCTCTCTGCTGTCCGTCTCTGGAGGCTCCGGAGTCCGCACATCATTCCCAGATGGCCCTGGCCCCATCTCTGCCTCTGATGCAGATCCCTTGTTTGGGCCCTCCCCTGGACTCCAGGACTGGCCCATTGTCTTCCCCAGCCTTCTCACTGTCCAATCCGCTGCCAGGTCTGCATGTTGCTGGTGGACCACAACACCAAGGGCTTTGTGTGTAGAAGTTCTCTCAGGCTGGGTGTCTTCAGGCAACGCATCTCAGGCAAGCCCAGAAGCTGCTAGTCTCACAAAGATTATCTTTCTGCTTCGTATTCTCTTTGCCATAAAAAACCTAAACTTTCATGTCGATACTCCAGCTAACTTTGCTAATAAGATTTCGAAATTAGATTTCTTATCCTGGTTCATCCTCGAGAGATTAAGCTTTAAGTATTTTTTTTTTGTATGCTAGAAGATTCAAAGATATTGGGCGATAGTCTTTTCAATCCATTTGGCTAATGATCTTTCCACTGCAGATAGTTTGCTTTATTCATAAGGAAGGTGTTTCATAAGCCTGAGGACAATTCTGCACTGCTGCCTAAGCTACTCTCAAGCTGCTCCTGTCGTTGAGCAAACTTTAGAAATGCCAGCCTGGATTGCACTGCGTTGACAAGGCTAAGTCACTAAGCCGATCAATCACACTCCTGCTTCCTGCCCTTCCCATCCATGCATGGAAGTTGAGCTGCACTAGCTAACTCCTATCCACTGATGCTCGACGTATGATTTTAGGGATTGTTTCTGCTTCATTACTCCAAATTCATTCTCTCTCTCTCTCTCTCTCTCTCTCTCTCTCTCTCTTGCTTACCCAGCTGTTTTTGCATACTTGAAAACCTTCATCTTTTTCTCATCCACCAGGCCTAAAGCCAATCAGAACTGGGTTACATCTAGAGTGGAATGAAGCACTGAGAGTTTGTCTGCTTTGAAGGCCTCAGGTTAGAAAACAGTAGTTTGAATCACAGCGGGAAAACACAGTCACATCATGCATTTGCAATGGGATGGGAGTGTGAGGAAGAGGTCATCCATTTCTGCGTTCGGGAAGTAGTGACTGATAGGTAAAGCAGAAAGGATGGTTCTGCATTTAGAACTTTGTACTGGTAAGAACTTCTCGCCAGCCGAGCTCTTGCTAAAACATTTATTTCAAAAGTCAATCAAAAACCGTTCGAAGAGTCAATAGTTCTCTTTTAATTCATTTTTAATGACATTTATCAGCAGACAGCAAACTTAGATTGCCGTTTTAATTTTCTTTTTACATGATCCTGAAAATAGATTTGTTTTCTGGAGTGGATCTAATTGGCTAGTTTACCTCTGAGCATATCAAAACCCAAACCAAGCTCCAAGTCATGAAACGAAGTCCAACCGTCTTCATCCTTCAGAGCAGATATGTTCAGAGAAATTGCAGATTCCAAAGTGACTGAAGAGAAAAAAAAAGAAAAGAGATCAGCTAATTCCCTACTGGTGAATATTCAGGGGCTCCCTTCTACCGCGATGATGGCTTTGGATGTTGTGGGGCAATTATTATCATGCTGACCCCATGATTTTGGAAACATCTTCGGACAGACCCTGGCTCAATGGCCTCGAAATGGAGATGAGAACTGCCCCATACAATCCAGTGGTGGGTTTCAAATTTTTTTACTACCGGTTCTGTGGGTGTGGCTTGGTGAGCATGGCATGGCTTGTTGGGTGTGGCTTGTTGGGTGTGGAATGGCTTGGGGAATGATACTGTAAAATCTCCATTCCCTCCCCAATCCAGGGGAAGGATACTGTAAAATCCGCATTCCCTCCCCATTCCAGGGGAAGGTTACTGCAAAAGCCCCATTTCCTCCCGATCAGCTGGGACTCGGGAGACAAGGAATATATGGGGAGGGGCCAGTCAGAGGCCCCACCCATTTACCAGTTCTCCAAACTACTCAAAATTTCCGCTACCGGTTCTCCAGAACTGGTCAGAACTTTCTCTGGGAAGGAGGTAGCTTTGGCCCTTCCAGCTTTAACATTTACCTCCTATGCCACACCACAAAGACAGACATACCTTTAGATGAGATTTGTTTTTGGGGGAGGAGGGCACAGAAAACATAGAGATAAGCAAGAATGAGTTTAAATCACTTTCTCCTTTCCACCACTTGGAGCATCCAGAAAGCTGATACAAATTTATGACCTAAGCAGTGACTTTAATATTCACTCTATCCTCACCATTATCTAAGTGACCTTAGAGGCAGAGAGTTCATATTATTTGACACATGTACACCATGGCAGTGTAATACATACCTGGATTAGTACTGCATTGCCTGCATTTCAGTTTCAAATCTAGCAATTGAATTCATTATTGTACGGGCATCTTATCTGTACCAACCAGTCAGTAGTTTTCCATGCTGTCCTTTCCCCAAACTGGCCAATGAGTGGCTGTTCTTTCTACCAGTTTGTAGATTCCCTTCTCCTTTTCATCAGGTTATGCCTGGATTAACAAAAAGTGAAATCTTCTTTCTGCACAGAAATGAAATTGAATAATTTGCAGCTGGCTTCCTTCCCAACCTCCCAAATTTCGTCTAATACAGGCAACTATATTTTTGAAGCTCTGAAAAAGAAGCAAGTTCTATTGAATAAGTGAGAATGAGTTCCTGAATAAAAATAGCAATGAAAATGCAGAGGGATTTCTCTTCAGGCATTTTGAAATAACCAAAAATCTGACTGCTGTTTTGAATAGGTGCTAAGCAGAGGTGGGCTGCTGCCTGTAGTTTGGCCCACCAGCTGGGCCCACCCACCTGCGCGGGTGTTGTGTCTCGTCCGATCTCACCACAGCCGGGGCCTTCTTATCTGCTTCCGAACACGGAGGAATGTCCTAGTATGCCTCCCGGCCCCAGCCCTGGCTCCATGCCCAGACAGGCTGAAGAGGAGGAAGTATCTCCAGCCCCCAGCTCTGGCTCCATGCCCAGGCAAACGGAGCAACTAGACCCCTCCCCCTCCTCCACAGCATGTGAGCCTGAGGGAGGTCAATTGCCAACAGCTGCAGACTGGAGTGACCCTCGCGTCAGAAGACTTGATAGACGGAGGCAACAGAAGGAAGGGAGGGGCAGGCCTGGATAAGTGCTGAGTCATGGAGCCACACCCCATGGCCTATATAAAGGATCTGCTTTCTGGCATTCTCTGAGTCAGGCAAAGTCTAAACATATCTTGCTGAAGTCACTTTCTGGTCTCCTGCCTGCCCTGAGGACTTTGCTAGGACTTTGGCAGAGCTGCGGAGGCACGCCTGATTCGGATTTCCCTGACCCGGCCGTCAGCGGAGGAGTGGGACACGACAGCGGGCACTATCCCATCCTATATATCTCAGTCTCTGGCTCGCTCGCCCCACCCACACAACCCAGCTGATTTCTGTGCCTCGCCTGTTCTACTCACCGCAGCTGCCCAAGAAGGTGTGCTGCAAGCTGCGCACATGAAATCCCCATGTGTTTGAAGCCACGTGCAAGCGTGGAAGACACACTCACATTTTCAGTTCTGCATTAGGCGAACCGGTTGTAAAGTTATGTGAAGCTCACCTTTGGTGCTAACGTACAATGTACAATTGAGTCCAAAATTTATGATGCTAAGCGAGACAACTGTTAAGTGAGCTTTGTCCCATTCTATGACCTTTCTTGCCACATTTGTTAAGGGAACCACTGCAATTGTTAAGTTAGTGACACGGTTGTTAAGGGAGTTTGACTTTTCCATTGACTTTGGTAGTCAGACGGTCGCAAAAAGTGATCCACATGAGCCCAGGGAACTGCAACTGTCATAAACACATGGCACGTCTCCAAATTTTGATCACATGACCATGGGGATGCTGCCCCAGTTATAAGTGCGAAAAATGATCATGTGGGGTTTTTTCCCCCCAGTCCTGTTGCAACTTCGAACGGTCACTAAATGAGGTGTTGTAATTTGAGGACTACCTGTAAAAGGTTACTCTGAAATCAGAAAAGAAAATCGAGTTATTCAATTGATATGCTAAGCATCATCCAATATGCCAATAAAAGTACATTTTGTGTAAGTGGAAAATGTTGCAAAGTGGGGCAAAAACTGGAAAAACAATATGAACGCATTGCTGAGATAAGGATAAAAAAGTAGGTTGCTCTTGTCTTTTCTTTGTTCCCATCGTTTCCATCGCCCATCTCCTTCCACTTATGACTGTATGACTGTAACTTTGTTGCTTGTATCCTTCTGATTTATATTGATATTGTTTCCTGATTGCTTATTTGTACCCTCTGACTATCATTAAGTGTTGTACCTTACGATTCTTGATGAACGTATCTTTTCTTTTAAGTACACTGAGAGCGTAGGCACCAAGACAAATTCCTTGTGTGTCCAATCACACTTGGCCAATAAAAAATTCTATTCTATTCTATTCTATTCTATTCTATTCTATTCTATTCTATTCTATTCTATTCTATTCTATTCTATTCTATTCTATTCTTCTTTTCCCTCTCAATGAAGGATATTTTAGCACATCCCAACTAAGATGAAGGCACCAAAATAGCATCCAAATCATATTCCGATTGGCCAGTAGGAGTTGGATAAGTTTTTCAGTTCTTCGGTGGGGTAAAAGCCAAACACTGCTCCTACTGGAAATGGCCCCTTTCTTTCCAATGTAAATACTTGAAATGACGGGTTCCCCTGGGTTTAAAATCATAGATGTCATTTTTCTAAACCTGCTTTAGCTAAGCACGTCAAGTATAACCCGCTGCTTATTGAAATGGAAAATTATATTTAAATAGAATAGGTAGATTATCAAGATGGAAATTATACCCAGGAGACATAAACAGCAATACCAGAAGAGTGACAATAGTTGCTAAATTGGCTTTGAACGGCTGACCTTGGGATGTGTAAAATTATGTCTGAAAAATTCAGCAGTATGGTTGGCTTGCCCTTTGTGATTGCAGCACAGGATCATGGAAGCGCACAAGACCAGTAATAATCAAGCAGAAAAGTTCAGACATGTTAAAACTATCATTTTGTGCGATTGGGATGGATTCAGACCTGAACAGTGGCAAACAGACATTCATAAAATCCAACAAAGTGCAAATCATACTCTCTTGTGTAAATTAATACAGGTGGTCCTCAAACTTACAACCATGATGGAGCCCAAAATTTCCGTTGCTAAGCGGGACAGTTATTAAGTGAGTTTTACCCTATTTTATGACCTTTCTTGCCAGAGTTGTGAAGTGAATCACTGCAATTAAGTTAGTGATGTGGTGTTGTGTCTGCGCCCCCCGAGCCGGGCCCCCTGCCAGAAAGTGACTTGGAAAGTGAGGGGGAAGGGCCATCAGGACTTACCTCGGGAGCACTGGCTTCCCTGGCTCAGCTGCAGGAGTCAGAGGCAGGCCAGGTGGAGGAGATAACGAGGCCTCTGTCCCCTGACACTTTCCCCCCCCAGGCCACGCCTCCAGACCCAGCTGATGGCAATCAGGCCTGGCTGGACCCTAGGTTTCGTAGGCAGGAGAGGCGGGAACAACAGAAGCAGGGGTTGGGCAGGCCTAGGAAGTTCTGAGTCATGGAGCCACACCCCACAGGATATAAAAGCAGTGGGGGATGCTATGCCTCTTCATAGCAGGCAAATCAACTGCTTAATTAAAGCTGAAGTACTGTTTGTTGACTCATCAGCATCAAGGGAGATAACAGAGACACTTGGCAGACGCTCGCTAGTTTGCTGCCAGAGGTGATAGTGCCGGCTAATTAACCCATCGCTCGGACTGAGGCAAGGGGGACAGAACACGTGGTTGTTAAGTAAATCTGGCTTCCCCTTTGACTTTGCTTGTCAGATTGCAAAAAGTGATCACATGATTCTTGGATATTGCAACCGCCATAAATATGAGCCAGTTGCCAAGCGTCTGAATTTTGATCACGTGACGGTGGAAATGTTGCAATGGTTGTAAGTGTGAAAACTGGTCATAAGTTACTTTTTCAGTGCCACTGTAACTTTGAACAATCACTAAATGAACTGCTATAAGTCAAGGATTCCCTGTAATGTAATTTAAGAGCATTTATTGTAATTATTGTGTAAACATCAGTACAATTAAGGCAATGCTAACAGCACTATTTTAACTTTTCTAGTACATTGATTCACATTCTTTCATTTCTTAACCCCCATCAACAATCATTAGGTTAGTATAGCAATAGCACTTAGACTTATATACCGCTTAACAATGCTTTTCAGCCCTCTCTAAGTGGTTTACAGAGTCAGCCTATTGCCCCCAACAATCTGGGTTCTCATTTTACCCACCTCGGAAGGAAGGATGGATGGATGGCTGAGTCAATTTTGCACCGGTCAGGATCGAACTGCTGGCAGTGGGCAGAGTTAGCCTGCAATATTGCATTCTAACCACTGCACCACCAGGGCTCATGCTGGAGATAGGTGTTATACCATGATAGTAAGAAAAGCTCATTTTCCCCAATAAGTTAATTTATTTGTTTGCAGGAATTCTATTGTATTTATTCTTTAGAATAAATAAATATGTCCTATTTTCCCTTTTTCTGAGCCCCATCTTTAGTATGCATGCCACCAGTTCAAAACCACTAATCTGCTACATAGAGTATGTACTACAATCCTGTGTAACAGTGGCCATTAAGTCTGGAACAACTCATTGGGGATATCATGGAGATGACTGACTCCTGCAGAAAATGGCATTTTATCTCTCTATGTCCTTTATCCATCAGAATATGCCTTTATTAAAACAATGATGCTATAATATTGCCACACATACAGAGGAAGTATGCATATCATGCTACCTAAGGCCAACTGCCTTGATTGTTGGGATACGCAGATTATAAATTCAGTAGTAAATAAATCTAGTCATTAATGCCACATTGCCACAAATGGCAACTTCCCCTCTGGGGTTTCAGGCAAGAGTTTTTCTAGTCCTGATGGGATTAGTCCAAAACCTTCTACACATAAATCAATTCCTCAGTTATTGAATTATAGGAACATGAAATTAAATGACAGGGATGGGGAAAATTAAAAGTATGGCAGCCAGTTTGAGCAGTAACTATAAATCTTCTTCAACCTCTTATTTCAAGCTCAATGTATAGAATCAGTGAACAATCCAGATATGCATATACTTCTCAGAAATAATCACATGTAGCCTATAGAGCTTAGCAAGGATCAAATCTGACCTTTTTTATATGCTACAAGTAAATATGCGATGAAAGTTAACCAGCTCTCCAGATCTGAACCTTGAAATATAAGCACTTAGCTGCCTTTGACAATATGCAGCTGTCACTCCTGGAATTTGAGCTTTAGTCATGGTGGGTTGTGTTATTTATTTCTACTTTTTAGGACAAACGATGTCTCCATTCAGCTTTGCTGAACCTTGACAAGAAGTATTTTGTTACGCTGCAATTCTGATACTTGCAGAAAGATGTCCTCTTAACAGAGAAGGCAAATGAAGGTGATGAACATCTCAATTTTTTTACCCTTGGTGGATAACGAGCTTCCCCCAGGACTTCGACAACTTCCTGACCTCCGGACTTTTCGCCGCGAGCTGAAAACATACCTATTCTTCCGAGCAGGACTGGCTTAATAGGGGTTTTTAATTCGTTTTAAATGTGGTTTATTTTCATATTATGTATTTTATAATATTTAGGCCATATGGAATAAGTTTTTAAAATAGTTTTTATTGTAATATATTGTATTGTTTTACTTGGCTGTTCACCGCCCTGAGTCCTTCGGGAGAAGGGCGGTATAAAAATTAAAATATTATTATTATTATTATTATGAGTATCTAGACCAGTGATGGCTAACTTTTTCTGGACCGAGTGCCTAAAGAGTGGGAGCACACATGCAAATGCGCACGTGCAATCCCGAACCCCTAAAATTCAATGTGTGCCTGGGCCCCACACATGTGCCCTGTCCCCCACACACCCCATGCCCTCCACACGCCCCCCCGTGCATGTGCACACAGCTCCCCCCATGCATGCTCATGCAGCCCCTCTGCACGTGCCCCACCCCCACGCATGCATGGCAGAGACCCGAAGATCAGTTGGCCAGTGGGAGGTACATGCGCAGCAAAGCTGAACTGCGGCGACACTCACGTGCCATCAGAGAGGGTGCTGCATGCCACCTCTGCCGTGTGCCATAGGTTCGCCATCATGGATCTAGATCAGTGGTTCTCAATCTTTATTGTGCTGTGACCCCTTTAATACAATTCCCCATGATGTGGTGACCCCAACCGTAAAATTATTTTTGTTTTGAATTTATCGCACCTGAAGCCATATTGGCTAGCGATCTGAACTGCTTGCAATTGCCTTGAGGACGGAGGCATTAAAGCAGAGACTCCTCCCCTATTAAGTTTATGGCGCTTGAAGCCAGATTAGGCTAGCGATTGGGAGTGATTGCAGCTGGCTTGAGAGGGAGACATCAGAGCAAAGATTTCTCTCTTTTTTAATTCATCGTGCCTGAAGCCGAATTCGGCTAGCGATTTGAAGAGCCTGCAGCTGGCTTGTGGAGTCAACCGTTGGAGCGCGATTCTTCGACTTGCAAGTATACTTCCCATATTTCCGATGGTCTTAGGCGACCCCTGGCAAATCGTCATTCGACCCCCAATGGGGTCGCGACCCACAGGTTGAGAACCGCTGATCTAGATAGTCTACAGGAATAAATAAATACTATGATTTATTTAATCACATGGTACTTTGAATCTTTATTGTCTGTAGCTGGAAAAAATACAAAGAAGTAGCTTCTCAGGGGTGAGTCTCGGTGCTAAATAGTTGTTTGTCTCTTCAGATGCCTCTGAAGTTGAAAGTCTAGAGTGTAGAGTCCCACAAGAAGAAAACAAAAGCTTTGATAGCCAAGCCTGGGTTTTGCTGTTCTTTTCTAAAGATCTACTAGGCACAACCGGGAAAGAATGTTTCATCTTAGACAATAAAATAATGCATCTCATTCATGTACAGATGAAAAATTACCATCACCATTCTTTCAAATGAAAAACCAAAGCATCTTTGAAGTTGAATTGCAATTCCAGAAATAATTTGCAAAGGAACACAATACCTTAATTCGTGTCTGTGTTTAATCTGTATGAAAAGCAAACAAGTCAAATAAATAAATCAATGTGCAAACAAGCTGGATGAAAAAGGTTTGAAATACAAAGCCAGCCTCGCATAGATTTACCAAGGTCCAAGTCACTCAACAATAAAACCTAATAGTTTCTTTTTAAAAACCAAAATCTAGCAGGGTAATATTAAGAAAAAAAGTGGAGAGGGGATGGTATCTTTCCTCATAGTTTTATAATGATAAATCAACTAATAACAGACGAAAAAAGAAAAAGAAAAAATAGGTGCAGAAAAGCAAAGAGGAAAAAATGATATAATAAAGAAAAAGAAGAGTATAATAAAGAGAATCATATAAAGAAATTAGTTTCCTCTTCATCACAAGGAACTCCAGGAACTTATCACCTTCTCTTAAAATACAACTGATGATCTCTTCTTTTCCACATCCCACCTCTTATCCAGAAACAAATTCCCTCATTGTTTGGAAATCCTCGTCGTGTGCAAGCATGCCTCTTTCACACAAGTTTCTAAGGCAACAGGGATGTATTTTAGCTTTATTTATAAGGGTGCATAACAACACATGGCCTCAGAGAGGCTAGCTTCTTCATTTAAAAGCCACTTCAAGGAAGCTATTTGTGCAAACCGAAACCCTGATTTTTCCAAAGGTTGCTGTCATAGTAAGAACAAAAAACAAAACAAAACAAAAACGATATTAGCATCTTTCAGTTTTTATAACACTACGTGATTGCTCTTCCCTGTTTTGTACCCATGCTGAGTGAACCTTCAGGATAATAAAGGGTGTTAAAGAAATGCTCTATTTCCTAGTTCTAGGCCACTTAAAAGAGCAGCATTTGGTTTTTGTGGTATTAAAATCCAATTTGCATAGGTAGGATATGCCTCATCGGTTTCCATATTGAATACAGCATTTAAGTGATTGGTATAATCAGTTCCTTAAGTACTATTAAACGTGTATTTAGTACCAGTGGAAAAGTAATTCCTCCCTCAGTCTTTTGTTTCCCCCCTCAAACCAATTCATACAATCGTCTTGGTGGGTTAATGCGAGAGTTTGGCACAGAAGCTCTTCTGATAGCTTATTTCTCCAGCCACATTAACTGAGAGCCCAGACTGTATTGTTTCCGTGAGGCTATTAACAACCTTTGAATGGAGCTTTTTATAGATTGCTTTTTAGCACACAAATACCTATACAGGCAATAGATAGAATGGTGTACTCAGGCCCGTTCTGTGAAACACTCAGGGCATTCCCTTTTTCACGAATGAAGGCAAATATACGTGTATTTTTGGATAATGTTGCAGAATCCAATCTGGGTCAGTCACTAGGACTAGAGGTTTAGTCTTCTGAGCTTTTAGATTTGTGCTGGAGCCCAACCTCAGGGAACATTTCTCTAACAAAATTGTGCTTTGGGCTAATCTATGCATTGTATTTATGTGGTGCTTTCCTATTGGTTGATTGGTGTGTTGATGGCCTATGATTGGCTGTTGTTTCCTTGTGCTGCTAAGTACTTGGCTCCTAAATACTGGTGTTAAATCAGCACTCCTGTTGACTGACAAGGGGCCCATTTCCCAGGCTTCAATCATTTTCCTGGCTATTTTTGTACCTGCTCGGCCAACAATCTTAGTAGCTGTGAAATCTAATGTATGTCCTTGTTCACCACAGTGTGAGGCTAGCAATGAGTTCAGGTCTCTTCATCTGACTGTTCACTTGTGTTTTTGCAATCTGGTGGTTAGCTTCCTCCCCTTCGGTCCTACAGAAACACAGGGGCAATCCATGCAGGGAATCTGGTAGATTACATTAGAAGTATCTCCCACCTGCAAGCGATCTTTGCAATGCATGATTTCACAAATGCATAATTCTCTCTTTTATTTTCTGACAGAAGCCATGCTTAAATTTAAGTTCTCCCTTTACTCCTGGATGCCTTGCAGCAGGTCTGTAAATATAAATATCATGATAAATCAAGTAATATAAACATATAATAAAATTAAAACATGGATCCCCAGGAATAGATCTTTGTATGTTTGTTGCAAACATCTTTAAGTGAAGTTGAGTCCATAGTTGGCAACTAGTTCCAAATCCTCCTGTTTTCACCTGATACCAAGATGGGCCGATGGTAGAACAGGATCTACTTATAGTCTTCTAAGGTAATTTGCAGTTGATCAAGAACAATTTTTTAATCAGTTATTGAACAATGCACTGTAACTTGTTTCATATTCTAAATTATTGCTACTTAGCTTTTTTAAAAATAAGTAAATAAAACTTTGAGAGGAGAGGAAATAAAGCAGAGGATTTTATGTCCAGGGAAGAGCTATTAACTAAATCAAGGGTCTCCAACCTGTGGTGAAATCGAAATTCCTTTCCTACTGGTTCTGTGGGCATGACTTGGTGGGCATGGCTTGGTGGGGGGGAGGTCATGTGACTGGGTGGGCGTGGCTATGTAACCATGTGACTGGGGGATCAAAAGACAGAAACTCACTAACAATGTCCCGCTGGAGCAGGGTTGGACTAGATGACCTCCAGGTCCCTTCCAGCCCTGGATTATCCTCTGAAGCTGCGTCTAGTGGCAAGTTTGTAGTCCTTCCTCTCCTTTTTCTTTCCTTCCTTCCTTCCCTCCCTCCCTCCCTCCTTTCTTTCTCTCTCTCTCTTTCTTTCTTTCAAAATGGACCCGTTTTGAAAATGGACCCCGTTTTTGGCCCAGCAGGCTTCAGTTTTTAAAAAAAGGCTTTGATGATCACGCAGCACAGCTGTGATTATCTGAGCCTTTTTTTTTACTTTTTTAAAGTATTTTTTTTACTACCTATTCACCCGAGCCAGTAGTTAAAAAATGCCTAAAAAGTAAAAAAAAAAAGTTCCAATGATCAGCTGAGCGATGCACGATCGTCAGAACATTTTTTTTACTTTTTAAAGCATTTTTAACTACCAGTTCCGGCATGTATCCCTGCATGTGTAGAGGGTACAAAACACATTACTTCCCGATTAAAACCAGGAAGTAACGACAACTGGGCGGGTGGGGGGAGACTCATGCCAGGATCGCTACCGGTTCTCTGAACCACCCACCACGATCGCTACCAGATCGGGCAATCCGGTCCAAACCGGGAGCATTTCACCCCTGTCTCCAACCCCCAATCTGTGAACCGGCACCGGTCCACAGCATGCCAGAACCCAGGCAGCAGAAACAAGCAATGGCCCATTTGTGGAATGCAAGCATCATGTCAAACCACGCCCCCTCCGGTCCACGGGAAAACCTCTCTCCACAGAACGAGTCCCTGGTGCCCAAAAGGTTGGGGACTGCTGAACTAGATCTACTAGTCTAGACTATAAACTCTGGGTAACCACTGGGTGGCAGCCAACAATTGCAGTTTTTCTGTTTCTCTTCACTCCCATCTACTGATCTGTGGAATTTTGCAGTATACTGAGCAAAGCTTTCTAATAATTCTTTATCATAATTTTCATTTTCAACAGCTGTCAGAACTGAAAATTGAATTGAAAACATTCTATCACTTGACAATATCCAAGGTTTAATGCCTTGTTGAATTGTTTATTGATTATGGTTTATATGCCCTTCAGTTATGATACTGTAATATACCATTACAGTAACCAGGCAGAATGTACAACATTAATTTAATAAGAATAAATTTCAGCATAATCAAATTATTCCTTATATTGTTCTATTTATGCAGTTCCAAACTCATTTGACGAGCCAGTTTTGTGCAGTGGTTAATTGATTACAAATTGGGAGGCACAAAGCCACCTGGGTGACCTTGGGCCAGTCCCTTTCTCTCAGCCCTAGGAAGCAGGCAATGGCAAACTACTTCTGAAATCTTGCAAAGGAAACGGCAGGAAGTAGACCTGAAGGCAGGAAAAAGAAAAAGCCTCATCTGGTATTCCATTTTAGTAGAAGTTATGTTATTGTCCACCTTCCAAATTAGAATGGACAGGAAACATGACCAGGTGAGCTCCTTTGACTTTATTCTAATGATACATTAGCAGAATCTTACACATCTGAAAGTACTTCTCTTCCCTTGTCCCCTTTACAGGCCCAAAACTAGGGAAGAACTTTGCTGAGTCTCTTGCCCTAACCACAATCCTCCTGAGAGCTAAGCTACATTTTATCTGACTGTTCCCTTAGTTGTTCCAAAGGGGCTTTTTCAAGAGGCAACTGGATTTTCTTTATTTTTTCCTTGAAGACGCTTCAATTCTCATCCAAGAAGCTTCTTCAGTTCTGATTGAATGGTGGGAAACAGAAGGACTTACCATATTTTTCGGATGCACTTCCCCCCCCCCACAAAAGAGGGTGAAAATTTGGGTGCGTCTTATACACCAAATGTAGCCTCGCCCACCTGCCAGCCTCCACCCTTCGTCCATTTCCGGTCTACACGCGTCACGTTTTTGGCCTCTGAACACTCCGTTTTAGACTCATTCAAGGCTGCAGGGATTGCCACAGTACATTGTCGCCAATCGCCGTCTCTGTGCATCGCGTTTTCAGCCTCCACACATTGCATTTTTCGCCTCCGCACGTTGCGTTTTTGGGCGGTTCCAGGCGGTGGGGATCGGCAATGGCAGTGACAATCCCCAGCACCTGGAACCATCCAAAAACATGACATGCAGAGGCCAAAAATGGGGAGTGTGGAGGCCAAAAACGTGATGAGCGAAGGTGGCAATTGGCAGCGATGTACTATGGTGACCCCCACAGCCTGGAACGGGTCTAAAATGGAGCGTTTGGAGGCCAAAAACATGAGGCATGGAGGCAGCGATGGGCTGTGGCAATCCCTGCAGCCTGGAACAGCTGATTGGGGTATTCCGGGAGGCCGATCGACCCACCAATCAGCTGCTCGTGCTGAATCAGGCTGCGATAATGTGCTGAAGCTGACCAGGCTGTTTGCTGTTTGCTGCAAGGACCCTAGCCAGATGAATACCCATAGGTGCTGGTAGGCAGAAGCAGAATTTTTTTCATGTTTTCCTCCCAAAAACTAATGTGTGTCTTATATTCCAGAGTGTCTTGTACTCCAAAAAACAGGGTACATTCCTTGCACTCATCTGGTCATTAGCATTCTTTCTCAGAGTCATTGAGGCTATAGGTTTTCCTGTGTCCTCAGGGTCACCTGAATAGGGTGTCCAAACAGGTGTGGAACCTTTTTGAAACTGCGGAACTGCGTGTTGCCCTGTCTTTCAAGGTCATTCCCCGATACCATTACATCTATCCACGCTTCATCAAAGACCATTTGAAGGTTTCAGGTCATGATCCCCTCTCAAAAAGTTAGCAGGGATGGACATCTTTGGGGGATAAGCTATTTCAAAGGAGGGGCAGAAAGACAAAGCTCACCCTCGGATTCCCTAATGATATTATTTCCTAGGGTTCAGGATCCAAAGTAAACCTTTCTTGCTGGATCTGATCAGATGGGCAGATTTTATTTGCTTTATAGAAAGCAAAGTAGGTGCTGTTCTGACCTCCCTCGCCTCCGTCCAAGTGATGGCTTAATTAGCCAGCACTATCAGCTCTGGCAGCAGAATAGCCAGCGTCTGCCAAGAGCCTCTGTTATCTTCCATGACGCTGGTGGGTCACCCAAAAACAAACTTCAGCTCTTAATCAGTGGATTTTCCTGTTACAAAGAGACACAGCAGCTCTCGCTGCCTTTTATATCCTGTGGGGTTTGGCTCCATGACTCAGCACTTTCTAGGCCTGCCCACCCTTGCTTCTGTTGTTCCCTCCTCTCCTGCCTACGAAACCTAGGGTTCAACCAAGCCTGATTGCCGTCAGCTGGGTCTGCAGGCGTGGCCTGGGGGGGAAAGAGTCAGGGGACAGAGGCCTCGTTATCTCCTCCACCTGGCCTGTTTCTGGCTCCTGAAGCTGAGCCAGGGAAGCCGGTGCTCCTGAGGTAAGTCCTGACGGCCCTTCCCCCTCACTGTCCAAGTCACTTTCTGGCAGCAGGGCCGGCTCGGGGGGCACAGACACAACAGGTGCTGAAATGCTGACATGATATGAAAAATCTTTTCAGAATATACTGCCCACCTACCCCCATTAAGTTATGTGATGCAAAACTGAGCCACGTGCTGATTCCACAAAGACAAATTCTCAGCCGTATGAAATTCACATAAACAATTTGAAATGCATTGATGGAATTTTTAACCTTGGGTGGCTATCATTGTTAAACCATGCAAATGAAGAAAACTATCAGCGGAATCCTGGACATTATGTTCATAAGAAGGTGGCGTCTAATATTCTTAGTGATTGAATCTGAAAGAAGGAAAAATTATGATATGCTAATGGTGCCACCTAATCCAAATCAACGTGAAGAGACTGCAATAGTTTGCCTGTTAAATGGGATTATATTTAAGGTTCAGTCATTCCTGTTGATGGCAAGAGAATAGAAGAGATAGAATCTAGCTTCCTCTCAACATGTTCAGTCATTTGCCTCAATAAACTGAATTGTATTGCAATGTTACTTTAAGTCCATCCTCCACTGAAGATTTCGGTGCTGTCATATTTTAGAAGCCAGCATCCTGGCAGTGCTAAATATTTCAAAGTTTTGACATGGGTAAATACGCAGCAACCAGACCTTGAAATGTTTACAGGCTTATTGATAACCTGTCAGCTTGTACCTTTTTTTTCTTTTTTAGATTCCTGGCATTTCTTACTTAGTTTCCCACAATAGATTTTTCTGTAGGATAATTTAATTTAAGAATCCTTGCACTTTGTCTATGGAGATTCTCAGGTCATCCAGGTCATGGTTGTCCCAAAGGTGCTTTTTTCAAGAGGCAAGTGGACTTTTTGGTTTTTCTTTGAAGACGTTTCGCTTCTCATCCAAGAAGATCCTTTAGCTCTGACTGGATGGTGAGGAAGAGCTGAAGAAGCTTCTTGGATGATAAACAAAACGTCTTCAAAGAACAACCAGAAAGTCCAGTTGCCTCTTGAAAAAAGCACCTTTTTGCACTTTTGATTCATATAATATTAGTTGTGTTCTGTTATCTGTGGCCATGTTCTTCAGTATTAATTCCCTTCTTCACTGGCAGCTTTTATATTCCATGGAAATGCAACAGCTTGAATCAGAAAAACTTGAGAGTGTCACTTTGTGCTCTCCGGTTACAGTGGATGAACTCTGAGGTTTCTGACATCATCACTTCTCTATTTACGCAGCTGATCAAATAGCAAGAACTGGGCTGAATCATAAAAACCAAGCTGTAGCTTCTTGCTCCGTTCTTTTAAAGTTATCATGGTAGACCTGGAATGTGTTGTGGTCCACCAGCAACCTGTGGAGCTGGCAACAGAGTCAGACAGCGATGAGGCTGAGGAAGAACATGAGCCAGTCCTGGAGGCTGGGGAAGGCCCGGATGTCGGAGGCAGAGGTGGGGCCAGGGCCATCAGGGAATGAGGTACGGACTCCAGAGCCTCCAGAGGCTGACAGTAGTGAGGCAGAGGAACAGGAGGAACCTGTTCCTAATGCACGCATGAGAAGAGCTGCCAGAAGGCAAGAGCAGCTAAAGCAAAGAGGACGACTCGGGAGTAGGGCCAAGAGATGATTGGCCTCTCCCATAAGGCTTAAAAGACCAGCAATGGTGTTTGGGCTTTGCCAGAAAACAACATTGATAGCTTCGTCTTCTTGCATTTATTTTGTATCGGTGTCTTCTGAACTTTTGTTAAGAAACGCCTTTGGCAGTTTGCCTAATTGGACCAAGGTTGGTGAAAAGACTGAGGAATTTGTGTTGGGAGGAATTTGCTGTAATTTAGTTGAACTATGATGAGAATGAAGTAATTCTCAGCTGTTCAAATCAAGTTTGTTTTTACACTGACTGAGTTTCCTACTACCTACTGGGGCCTGGGTCACAACAGAATGAAAGACAGGCAATTTTGGGAAATATAAGAGTCGACACTTCAGATTCATTCTACCTAATATAGAAATGCTCCAGTGGACTAAGTGGCAGTATCTGATATTTAGTAATGCTAAGCTGGATCTCCCTTATGAGGCAGAATGTGGAAAAGATTACTGCCTGACCTCTACTTGAGATAATATATTGTTTTTCAAAGATTAGTTTATCAATGGTAGGTTATTCGCAAAATAACCATGAAATGTTCCAAGCTCCAAAACATCTGCCCTGAATGTTTTAAAACTTACATTTTGAGAGACCTATCTGAAAACAAAAATGCAGTTTCACTCCAGACATGAATTAAAATCTGACTACTTCGGGAAGCATAATTTTGCATAGAGATTTGCCAAAGTGCAGCGAACAAAGGATTCTCAGTTGCCAAATAACAGTGACATTTTTTACTCCACTTTGAGTGTTCCTTCCATTTTTGCCCCCTTGCGAGTGATTTGGTGATTGACTGTTTATTTATTGATCAACGGGGTGCTAAATCAGTGGCAGACTATCCTTATATGGGATTCTAGGTCAGTTGGAAGGAAAAAAGTTGGAAATTAAAGCATACATGATCCACCACTTCCAAAACTCAGCCACCGCATCCCAACCTCAGCAGGACATACCATTGCTTCTCCCATCCACACGAATACTTCCTGATATTTCATATTGATTTTATTTATTTATTTATTTATTTATTTAAACTGTTTATTTAAATGTGTTATGATTGTCGAACTCTAATGAACTCTGGGCAACATACAAAATCCCACACAAATTCCATAAAATTCCATATTTTATTTTCCAGACAAAGTATGAAAGCACACCAGCAGCCTGGCCTAAAACAATCTCGGAGCAATACAAATCAAATAAAACAAACCCTGTCCCCAATACAACAATACAGATACAATATTCTTCACTCCTGCTTCCCATTATAAGAAAATCGGCTATATTACCTTTGAACTGGTAAAGCGAAGGAACCTGAGTCTAGAGTTTTTCAGGTGTCACCCCTATTTCCAGGACTGCCTTGGAAGATCCATCATTGGTGGAAATGTCTCCAGATACCTCTGCTGACTGAAGTTAGGAGGGCTGTGGCTAGGGACAGAGACTTCTGTATGGTGGTGGCCCTAGAACAGTGATGGCAAATGTTTTAGGCACCAAGGGCTAAAAGGGAGCACGCACACGTACGCACGGCATCAACTGTTGAAAAGGGAGAACTTTGCATGCGTGCTTGCATTCATCAGAGCCATGACAAGGAAGACAAGCAGCCCAGGGGGCATGCACACACCGGATAAAGTACTTCCGGTTTCCAGTATGTGGATGCAAGCTGGCCAGCAAGTATTCCGGTTACTGCCGCGCATGTGCATGCTGGCCAACATACATGCTCCTGTGGGAAAATGGAAGACCAGCTCTTCCGGTTTCCGGCACTGCTGCATCCACAAAGGACAGCTGATCATCAAGTGCGCATGTGTGGCAAAAACCCCGAAGAGGAATGGGCAATGCCGCATGTACCAGGCAACATGGCTGCTGTGACTCCGGCTCCTGAGCCTGTCCTCACAGAGGAAGATGACTCTGAAAGTGATGGGGAGGAGCTGACAAGGCCTCCCTCTCCAGGACCCTCCTTTCTGGCAATGCCTCAGGTTCCAGCTGAAGGCCAGGAGAAAGGCATGTCGGAGCACCCACTAATAGGGCGTGATGAAGATCAATCTTGGATTGATCCCAGGCAGTGTCGGAGGGAGAGGCGTACGCAGCAAAGGAAGAGGTGTGGAAGGGCCAGAGATTGCTGAGTCACTGAGCTACGTCCCACAGGGGATAAAAGTGGGTGGGGTTACTCTGCAGGCTCTGTGACGGACAAAAACTGCATATCGTGAGTTCCGGATAGGATATTTTTCGGAATTAAGGCTTGGACTTTGTGAATGACTTCTGACTACTCTTTGGACTCTTGGTTGCTCCAGCAACGGACTACAGATACGCTGATTCCTGTTTCTAGAGGTGATAAGAAACTTGGCAGGCATTCAAAAAGTAGCTGCCAGCACTTTTAGGATTCAGGTCAGCTTGTCAAAATAAATTACTGGTAGACGTCATTTGCTCATGTCTCTTCCTATGTGAGATGGGGGGGACAGAACAATGGCTCTGTGGAACACTTTGGGCACACGTGCCGTAGGTTCGCCATCATGGCCCTAGAAGGTTCATTTTTAAATTCCCAATCCATGATGGGATGGTTCTTCTCCAGTCCTGAGATTTTTCTTTCTTCTACTTTGCAATCCATCCACAGAATTTTAATAGCAGGTAAGTTTTTAAAAAAACTGAAATGACACTAATTAGAAGTATCTACAGTGGATCTAACGCGCTGACATTGATTTGGGAACTGAAGCAAAATTCAAAAAAAAGAAAGAAAGAAAGACAAAACTTAGTACATTTATTTTTCATTTGAATAATTGCAAGCCCATGGGCTGTAAAATTGGCTTTTGCTATGCAATCGTTTTTCTTTTTCTGATTATATCACATTTGGCAACCTTTCTCCTTCCATATGAACTCTTACTAGTAGGCTACAAAGGCTGCCATAACCTAGCTCCAGTTCTGATCTATTGGTGTTGGAATTTTCATTTCTGATAAAATGAAATGTACCTCAAGCTGAGTGGGTTTTCGTGTGTCCCCCCCCCCGAACTTGATGAGACATGCATGCCATGACAGAAAATTGAGCTCTCAAGTTTAATTAAGGCAATAGATTAAGAATGTCCTCCTTCAAATTCCATTGCTCAAAATCCTATTTGCTCAAATGTAAAGGGAACTTACATTTCCTAATCAAAGTCAAACACTTCTAAGTTCCCTTGATTTCAAAAGGAGTTTAATTGCATTTGGAAACGCAGTGAGATTTAGATCTACTCTAAACAGTTTCACTAATCAGAGATATATGTTCAATTTCAAGTGGAATCTGGACACACAGGGGCTTTCGCAGTGTGATTCATTACGCATAATTCCTCCCTTTGCACTACATAGTATTCTATGAGGCGTGGGAAGCTCTATATCCGTTTCCCCCATAATGATTATCATTTTATAAAATCTATATACAAAAACAAACAAGCTTGAAGAACACTCAGTCAATACATGGCTAATCGGTCAACAGAATCAAAATTTAAATTGTCTCAGCGAGACTCGCCTCTGTGAAGCAAACTGGTCTAATGGGCGACATCTTCCCAAATCACATCCCATGTGAATTTAATGCTTACAGCAGAAGGCAAATAAAACAGGGTATCAGAGAGGTTTTTTTCAAGGCACAGAAATGGAAAAGAGGTGACTTTGCTATGGCTGGTCCAGAACAACAATAAGCTTTTTTTTTTAAAAAAAATTGCATTCTAAATTTTCACAGCAGCCCAGGATAACCAACAGTTCTTCTCCGGTAATATTACACTATTAACCAGAGCGTACAAAACATTTGCTAGATCAATTCTCAAATACAGCTCATCTGTCTGGAAACCGCACCGCATATCAAACGTTAATACAATTGATTGTGTCCACAAATATTTCACAAGAAGAATCCTCTACTCCTCTGCTCACAACAAAATAGCTTATGCTACCAGACTTGAAATTCTGGGTTTAGAAAATTTAGAACTACGCATAGCTCATAAAATGAGCTAAAACCTAAGCATAGCTCATAAAATCATCTGCTACAATGTCCTTCCTGTCAATGACTACTTCAGCTTCAACCACAACAATACACGAGCACACGATAGATACAAACTTAAAGTGAACCGCTCCAAATTCGATTGCAGAAAATATGACTTCAGCAACAGAGTGGTCAATGCCTGGAATGCACTACCAGACTCTTTGGTCTCATCCCCAAACCCCCAAAACTTTAACCTAAGACTGTCTACTGTTGACCTCACCCCATTCCTAAGAGGTCTGTAAAGGGGTGTGCATAAGAGCACCAGGGTGCCTACCATCCCTGTCCTAATGTTCCCTTTAATTGTATTCACCTTATGTATTCAATTCATGCTTACACACACACACACACACACACACACACACACACACACACACACACACACACACAATCTAATAGGTACTCGACAAAATAAAAATAAATAAATAAATAAATAAATAAATAAATAAATAAATAAATAAATAAATAAGCAAGCTGCATTGCTTGGCATCACTAGAAATGTAACGTTACAGGGAATTCAGCTTGGGGAAGCTGACAAGCTATCCATTACCTATGATAGTTGTGCTGTTTTTAAAAAGTTCCTTTCCAAAAAAAGAAAGAAAGAAAGAAAGAAAGGAAAAAAACATGGAAAATGTTCTTCTATCATGCAGACCTTTTCCATCTCATCACCAAAATGTTTTTTTAACCCTTCCCCCTCCAACTGGCAATCTTTCTTACATTTGCAGCTAATGGGAATTTTAATCCAGTTCACTCTTCATCTAAAAAGAGGTAAGATGGATCAGATCTGGTTAGAGGACCAAGAAATCCCAAGGTTGTAATAAAATGAAATTGAAACCTCTGAGTTGTAGCTAAATTGAGGATTTTTTAAAAAAAAACACATCCTAGAAGGAGACAATGCAAACTATTTATATATTATTCTCAAGCAAACAATATAGATGTATCCGTGTAATTACTAGGAGTTGAACTGACAGGATATGGGAGCCATAATTAGTCACAGGTGAGGGAAATTTTAGACGTGCTGTTGTATAAACTACAGATGCACACCCTCCAGCCCCAGACTGACAGAAGCTTGTTCCAGATTTAATTGTAGTCAAACCCCAGAACTGTAATTTTTTTTTTTTAACGTGACAGATGGGAGAAAAATACCAATTGGTTTTGGCTTGCATTCTAATAATTTTGTTTTAGCCCCATCCATTTTCTCCATTTAACACGGCTTCTTATCCAAAGGCCAAATACAGCTTTCAGATTAAAAAATGATCAGAGGAGATCTAGATTGTATCACACTTAACTCCTCTTTGCAGAGTAGAACCTACCCTCAACCCTGCACCCCATGCCAAGGGTGATTTATGCAAATTATTATCAGAAAATGCTTGTCATACAAATATAAAATGTAGACGTATAAATAGGTCTGCATACATTTAACACTGAAATCAACAGGACTTTGTTTCATTTGACTCCTTCATTTTTCAGAAGGAAAGGAAGGAAGGAAGGGAGGGAGGGAGGGAGGGGAAGGAAGGAAGGAAGGAAGGAAGGAAGGAAGGAAGGAAGGAAGGAAGGAAGGAAGGAAGGAAGGAAGGAAGGATGGATGGATGCTGGGATATTTCATAACGATCCCTGGAAAAGACAAAAAGGATTAATCTGATCCAGAGGTACTGGATTTACTCTGAATCCCAAGATGCCTTTCCTAAAAGTTATTTCATTGCCACGAATGCTAATGAAATGTGCTTTGCTCAGTAAAAAAATCTGTTCTGCTAATTTCAAATATTCCATGACATTTCTGTCATCGAAAGGTAATGTGCAGTCATTGTTTTGACACAACCCTAAATTAGCTAAATATATACATATTTCATGTTTGTTATTTCAAAGAGGCAAGTCAAGATTTCTTTCTGTAGCATGATGTGGCTTTGAAGTATTTCAAAAGTTTAATCATGTTTGAAATTACTCTTCTAACAGAGCTCTCAAAGGTTTCATAGAGTCATCAAAACCAGCAAACTTAGATTGTTTTATTAATGAGATTCTTCAGGTTAAATTATGTTTTGTATTACAATCTCCAAAATTCTCAAATCTTCAATATGGTAATTTAATATATCTGTAAGACATATCTCACAAGCACTACAAAAATCCCTTTGTTAAATTTGCATATTTTAATTTAATACAACGTTGTACAGTTCAGTGTGTGGGACAGGATGTCAAATGGTACAATACTGCAGCACTTCATAAAGCAAATAAAAACTGGTACCACCATATTAAGTACACTGCTAGAGTTCAACACGGTAGTTAGTCACAGAGCAATCAGCTGCAGACTTGGCTGCAGTCACTTGCCAGTAAAGCTCAATCAACTTTAGCAAGAGCACTTAGACTTATATACCACTTCACAGTGCTTTACAGCCCTTTCTAAGTGATTTACAGAGTCAGGCTATTGCCCGCAACAATCTGGGTCCTCATTTTACTGATCATGGAAGGTTGATTCAACCTTGAGCCTGGTGAGGATCGAACTCCTGGTAGTCAGCAGAATTAGTCTGCAATACTGCATTCAAACCATTGTGCCACCAGCTCACTGCTAACTCTGCCAGCTCACCATAGGACAACTCCACATGGCCAACTCACCACAGGGACAACTTGCCATGGGCAGCCAGAGGGAGAGGCTGGTGATTGGTGGAGCGAGCAGGTAGGCATAGCACAGAGTGATGGTGGCTGGGAGCTTCCCATTTTTACATTCCCTGCCGACACCACTGATGCCAAGCTCTGAGCCAAAGAGACCGGGGATGGTGGTGAGCAGTGGGGAGGTGGTGGCTGGGGCGTGCCCTATTTTCACACATCCCACCGTCGCCATTGCTGCTGTCACCACACCAAGCTCTGGGTTGAAGAGGCTAGCACTGATGATGTTGGATAATGAAATATCTGCAAGAAAACAATCAAGCTCAGAGAGCACCAAAGAACCTTTGGCCGACTCACGGCAATTTATTCAATAAACCACAATTATGGTTTAATTTGATGTGTGCGCCAAATCTACATTTTAGATCATAAAGGACATTTTCCCCAGTGGAATAAATATTATAATTTTATGACCACTGCAAAGCTATGCCCCACAGGAGAATCAAACCTTTTCTGCTTGAGAAGTGTTTTCCAGCAGGAAACTGATAGGACTGTAATCCCACTGCACATCGTATTACATTTCCACATAGGTATGAGATATCAGTTGAGGGGTATATATGTAGGCCTGTACAGTTTCAGGGGATGCTTCCAAACGGTGCTGGGAGCAAAGCACACCCTGAGGCTGCTTTTCAAAGCCAACTGATGCCCACCACACCACATCACACCCCGACCCTAACCCCTGCTTCGAAAATAAAATTATCCAAAAGAATTTTAGAAGAAGCTTCAAAGCTGATGAGCCATGGTGGTGGAGTGGTTAAAGTGCAGTACTGCAGGTTTCTTCTGCTGCCTGCTGCCTGCCTGCAATTTGGGAGTTTGAAAGTCACCAGGCTCAGGGTTGACCCAGCCTTCCATCCTTCTGAGGTGGGTAAAATGAAGACCCCGATTGCTGGGGGCAATAGGCTAACCCTGTAAACCAATGAGAGGGTCTGTGAAGCACTGTGAAGCAGTATATAAGTCTAAGTACTATTGCTATTACTAATAAACTTGCCTAAGGTTTTATGATGCAAAGCACCTTCATGAGGAAAAAATCCAAACTCGATGAAGCTTCAAGGTAAATTGCATCACCTCTAAAGTGCTAAATCCGCCCTTGAGACAAAATGCAGTCACCCTGCTCAAAGATGCACTTGAACGGGACAACGCAAAACAGCTCTAAACTAATAGGCCTACGTTGCCGATTAATACTAATCAAAATAGGTATCTCGGATAGCCGCTGAGAACCATATGAAAAATGAAGCCATTGGATTGACATACAATTGACAGCCAGTATCTGCTGAGGCTGAAGCGGGGCGGGGGGTGGGGGAAAGATATTTGTATGAATAAAATCTGGCACGGCACCTCTGAGCATTAATTTTATATCACAGAATATAATGCGTGATTCCACTCAGCATCTTTCTATGTGAGGGAAATGCTCAAGGAGCTTGGTTCCTCAACGGGAACCAAGGTATGTAAAACTATCTGAAATTCAAATAACAGGACTGTAATTATTCCGTAGATAATTTACACATTTATTATTTTGAAGGCTTAGAATGGGGGTGAAAGTTGCTAAGGACATCTATTCAATCTGTGATGCTCTTTCTCTCCCTATCAGCAATTTGCAGAAAAAGGCCAAATGGTTTTTACCAGAAGTATGAACTTACTTTTTCACGGGACGGGGGTGGTGGTGGGATTTTCTGTATATTATACTACCGAATTTTAAGACATTTCCAATGTCAAACAGTGCCTCTGATCAAAATATTTTTGAGTCACTATCCCTCATATGTGTCTCACCCTTGAGCTCATTCATTCCACTGTAATTCAAAGCACCAAGCTCCAGAAAACATATTAAAAAATTCAATTCTCCCTACTTTTTTACTTTGAATGTTTATGCTGCATCTGAAAATTCAAAAACAAATATTTGAGTGACGCTTCTGAACAGTTGGCATTGAAAAACCTTTGTGGAAAAAGGAGTGCCAATTGCTTTTTTTATTAAAGAAAGAAAACAAAGAAAAAAAATCCTAAGAAATGATTCACTTTAATATCCGGCCACTGTGTGTACAGAGCCTATAGCAGACCTGGAGCTGTCAATCATTTCCCATGCAGATGAAAAAGAAATGACCTGATAGAGGTCCTTGCCCTCTGCTCACATAAAGTTGTCAACATTGTCACCATACTTTTTCTTTTATTAGATTCTCCTTTGTAAAGAGTATTCCCTCCATCTTCTTGCAAGGGTTAAAGGTTTAGCAGCAGGAGAATAAACTAACAATTAGTCATTTCCATTGGATGAAAACAGCAACTTACTTGAAAGTATCTATAAACAGGCATGATTGTATACAGGAAGGTGTGGAAGGAGGAACAATGCTCCTAATCTCCTTGAATTTGACATGTTATAGAAGAAGGAAGATGGGGGGGAGTTTGAGGAGGAGGAGGGGGGGAGGAGAAGGGGAGAGAGAGATGGGAGGAGGAAGGAAGGAAGGAAGGAAGGAAGGAAGGAAGGAAGGAAGGAAGGAAGGAAGGAAGAAGAAATAGAAGAGGAGGAGGAGGAGGAGGAGGAGGAGGAGGAAGAAGAAGAAGAAGAAGAAGAAGAAGAAGAAGAAGAAGAAGAAGAAGAAGAAGAAGAAGAAGAAGAAGAAGAAGAAGAGGAGGGGGAGCAGAAGCAGCAGCAACAACAGCAACCTAAGGCAGCAAACATACCTTTTATACATAACATAATTATTTTATTTTTATATAATTATATTTATTATAATTTATAATAGTAAAATAATTATATATACATAGGATAAGAGCACCAGCGTGCCTACCGTCCCTGTCCTAATGTTTCTTCTATTTGTATTTGTATTTTATGTATCCAATTCATGTTTGATACCTAATACATTCTTGACAAATAAATAAATAAATAAAATAAATACTTAATCCTCCTGCCTTCAACATTATGAAGTATACAGATTTGGAACCCTGCATGATAATAATTAATCATCCAATAATACTTTCCACTAGTAGCCTCAGTGCTATAGATTTAACTGTCCTTGCAGTTAATACTTTGGCAGGCCTCTTCAACAACTCCTTTGTTTATCTAAGTTCAGAAGAAGGGCATTGCCTTTGGAGATTCAAATCAGGGTTGGAAAACTTTGTTGGCCTGTTCTGTCAAACTCTGAACCTCATTTATTCAATGTTTAAAACTTTAACATCAAGAAGACTTCAAAACAAACATGCCATCAGCAAGACATTTTATTTTAAATATATCCCTTCCCGTTGTTTTTTTGTTTTTTTGTTTACATTTATACCCCGCCCTTCTCCGAAGACTCAGGGCGGCTTACAGTGTATAAGGCAATAGTCTCATTCTATTTGTATATTTTTACAAAGTCAACTTATTGCCCCCCCAACAATCTGGGTCCTCATTTTACCTACCTTATAAAGGATGGAAGGCTGAGTCAACCTTGGGCCGGGCTTGAACCTGCAGTAATTGCAGGCTCTGTGTTCTTAATAACAGGCTTTACCAGCCTGAGCTAAACCAGCCCCTTGTTGTTAGCAATCCTTACTTGTATTCATAATTTAAGCATCAGAAACCAGTACAAATGACTAAGGATATGTGGAGTTTCTATAGATAAATTTAAAATTCACAATGTGTATAGGTACAGTTATACTTTTAAATATAGAATTCTAATGGATTAACAGCCCTAAGTTGTGGATTTCCAGGGGAGGCATGGAGAACTGAAGTTATCTCTGCAAAAGTTGTAGTAGACGGCAGTGGTGAAATCGAATTTTTTTACTACTGGTCTTGGTGGGCATGGTGTGGTTTGGTGGGTGTGGCTTGCTGGGCGTGGCAGGGGAAGGATACTACAAAAAGGATCCATTCCCTTCCCACTCCTGAGGAAAGGATATTGCAAATTATCCATTCTCACCCCACTCTGGGCCCAGCCAGAGGTGGTATTTGCCAGTTTTCCGAACTGCTCAAAGTTTCTGCTACCAGTTCTCCAGAACCTGTCAGAACCGGCTGGATTTCACCCCTGGTGGATGGTATGTAGATTGCTTTTCCGGAACCTTTCCAGATAAGCAGAGATAAGGAGATCACCCACATATGCTCTGGATGGCTGGTCCTCATGAAGAGACTCCAGGACAGCAGTTTTCGATAGGCTTGAGTATCAGCAGAGAGAAGGATTAGCTACTTTGCTCACAATTGCAGCGGACCTTTTAAAGGATAGTAAATTCACAAGAGAACCAGGAGACTATGAGTTCCACTCCCACCTAGGTGACTTTGAGCTAGTCACTTTCTCTCAATCCTAGGAAGAAGTCAAGGGCAAACAATTTCTGAAAAACTTGCCACAAACCTGCACGGACTTGTCCAGCCAGTCTCCAAGAATCACACCTGGAAAAAAAAAGTTTGCATGCTCACTTTTTAATCAGTTTTAGAAATTGCTTATTAACCACCTTAAAGTTTAACCATAACATGGTTAATAAGCAATTTCAAAACCACCAGGAGAGTTTAGATTCAATTCTGAATAAAAAAAAAGTACAAGCTTAAAAATTTAACAAATTTGAAATAAACAGCAAAAAGCTAAGATTTTGATCAAAGAAAGTTACAAACCGAGCAAGTGTCCTCTGATATTTGGAATATTGACTTTTGATCTAAGATTTTTGAATTAATTTTTTTAAAAAAATTGTTATGAGAACCAAAAATATTTGGCTGTCTTGACTCTTCACAAAGATAAGTGATTTCATGATTTTAGGACATTAGAGGGGCTAAAGATTCTAAGACTAAGTAGAAAGAGAAAAAATACAAGCCTGCTGTAGGTATCCATTAATGGGGACTTACAGAATGGCATAAAATGTCATAACATTGGAAGTATTAAACAAGATCTTTGAAGAATGAAACTAGAAATTAGTTGTCAACTGTCAACTGTCAGAGTAGTGAACCCAAAACAAGGAAATACCCTTGGAAGATTTGAATCCCCAAAAGTAAAACTTTATTGGATACATCATATTGGTACTGAAGAAACAAAACCAGTCCTGATTTTCCCAGACAAAAACAAGACGTTAAACAATAGCTTCCTCTTCTCCCCACCTCTGGGTGATCACATTATCCAATTATGAGACGTCCTTTTGTAATGGGAACAGTCCATCTCTTTCTCAAGCACCTGCAATGGTGACCTTGATGGCTTCCATGGTCTCATGATCTCCCTACCCCCAAGTTCATTGGCAAGTTGAAAAGCATTAGGGTTTGAAAGAAGCAAAGCAATTCAATCCTGACACCAAGATATTAACAGTGTCAGTCTGTGGAATGAGATGAAGAATTGAAGAAAAATCAAATACTACAACAATATTTGAATGAATTAAAGATTACCTCTGTTAGAAGTGACAGAAATAAATATATAGTTAGCTTATTTGAGCAAGTTTAAATAAGACATTGGGTTTTTCCCCCCAAAGTTTCTGCAATTCTTTACAGACTTTTTGCTGACATCGCGACTGAAAAGTTGATGTTTTATAGATTTACTTATAGATAAGGGATGGGATATGGAATGAAGAAATGTCTGTTTGTAATGAGCTAGTAACTAAAGTACTATCTAGTAGACAAAGTTACTAAATTTGTCTATACTTTTTGTAATGAATCATTTCGTTAAATATTTGTTTTCTTTTTATTATATTATTTGTTTTATTTCTTCTTTCTGTCCTTTCTTACTATTCTTTTTTTAAGTTTACTTTCTATCATTTTTTTACTATTGCAGTTGAAATTCCTAATAAAATTATATACTAAAAAGTAGTCCTAGTTTGAAATCATTTCCATATTATGGATAAAAGAAATTGTTAGTAAGTTATTATAAACTATTTTTTTAAAAAAAGAGAAAAATAAGAGCCAGTTATTTAAATGAGGCATATTCCAGCTAAGCATACATAAGACTACAGTTATTAAAGGCACATTTATAACAATTTCATTCAATCAAACTTGTTTCAGCAGAGTAATCATTGCACAGATTTCTGTCAAGCTGATTGAGAGCAATTATGCAAATAGGTACCTTGTTGCTATAATTGTTATTCCAATTCTATGTTTATAGTAGTGCATCTATAATTATATAAAAAATAATATAATTTATCTTTCTTCCTTTTTTTTTTTAAAAAAAAATAAAACTTCCTTAGACTGTAATTTCCTATTTAGAATTTTTGAGGAAGTATAATTTATATTAGGCTGACATGTACTGCTGTATATGCCTTTTTATAAAAGTGATCTTTAAAATGTGCAAAGTTCAAAAATTGACAGGTTCTCTCCAGTGGTGGGTTTCAAATTTTTTAACACCGGTTCTGTGGATGTGGCTTGGTGGGCGTGGCAGGAAAAGGATACTGTAAAATCTCCATTCCCACCCCACTCCAGGGGAAGGTTACTGCAAAATCCCCATTTCCTCCCAATCAGCTGGGACTTGGGAGGCAGGGAATAGATGGGGGCAGGGCTAGCCAGAATTTTTACTACCGGTTCTCCGAACTACTCAAAATTTCTGCTACCGGTTCTCCAGAACTGGTCAGAACCTGCTGAAACCCACCTCTGGTCCTCTCCCAACTACCCCAAGTTCAGCCTTCATATCATTCAGTCTAAATATCTTAAATGGCCTCTTCCAGTATACAGAATTTATGTAGTCATTTCCACAAGATTCTTGTATTACTGGCATCTCTTCCTTCCATTTGGCTAGAAGGTTATCTCTATTGGTCAATTTATCTCTTTTTTTGTGCCTTCTGGTTAGTACTTGGTATGAAAAAAGAGCACAAATACTATCTATCATATATATATGATTTCAGTTTGCTAGAAAAATTTTGCCAGTGATACAGTAAAAAGGGGGGAAAGGCAACAACAATTATGACTGAATGTTGCAGCATTTTTCCTTTCTATGTTCATTTATGAGATATAATTAAAGCTAATCATCACTGCTTTTGGTCCAAATAACAGCTACAATTCTGACCAAAAGAGGTTTTCCATCTACTGTATCACTAGAATACTCCATTGCTTTTGACAGCATGGAAAAATAGATGCATGTTCTTGACTCAATGCATTCCTAAAAGAAAAATTTTCAAAGGGAAAAAGCAGACTGCAGGATTGGTCTTATATTTCTTCTGAGATTTATGAAGACTTTTATGAATTTACTGTATAAAGTCTGTGTAGACACTTTTGACAAAAGCTTTGAAATATTTTTTTCCCCTATAAATACAGTAAGGTTCAGCTATTATTGTTGTTGTTTGAAATGCTAGCTGATGACTTTTTGCTCTGCTGGTACAGAGAAAGGAACAAGCCACAAAGAAAAGAAGGAAACTGAAACTCGGGTGCAAGAAACTTTGAATTGTATAGAAATTAGTAGGACTGTTCCATAGGGACATCTCAGCAGGGACGACCATGCAAGCAAGGTCTTTCAATTAAAGTACATTTTAAAAGAAAAAAACCTCTGCAGCAAATATTGATCTCAAAAATGAGGACCGTCTCAGAGAAAAGAGCTGGGTTTTTATCCATGAACCACACAAAGAAACCACACAAAGAAACCACACAGCAATAAACAACAATAAAGGGAAAGTAGCAATCACTGGATACAGGGCCAGAGCATTTAAGAAGAGGGAATATGAATCTCTGGAGGCCAATGAAGGAACATTATGAACATTGCAGTGTTTAGGGATGAGGGCCTGCTCTCTCCAAGCCATTCTCTTGGCTTCAGAGAGAGGTTTGGGCAAGCAGGAGAGAGGGATGCTGGTGGCCAAGCTTTGGTCAGAAGTCAAGAGTTCAACAGCAGCAGCGGCAGAAGGCGAAAGGAAAAAGGGGGACTGAACTGTGAGCCTGTAAGTAAGAGAAGAAAGGAAAAAGGAGAAGAAAGCTGAAAGCTATGTAGATAATTGGACGGGGGGAGAGGAAGAAGGGCCTAAACATCGTTTAGTGGTCCTATAGTGGTCCTTAACAAGGTCTTGAGTTAATGGTGATGAACAGAATCTCCAGCAGTTCAATGAAAGACAGAAGGGAGGGAGGGAGGGAGAGAGGGAGGAAGGGAAGGAAGGAAAGAAGTGTTGGAAGAAATATCCTTCTGGGTTCAGTTTCAAATGAGGAAAAAGACACTGGAAACATAGAGACTGCTTGGAAAGATGGTTTAATGGTGGACAGGAATCACATGGTTTGAGTTCCTGAGTAGAAAAGGAGATCACATGCTTTAGGGTGTTGAGTGAAGAACCATTGACAAAGGTGGAGTGGGGAGGTAGGGAGCTACAGGGAGCTGCTTTGTCTTTAAAACATATTTCTCCATTTCTCATCCAGGGAAATATAATATTCTGCCTTTTTAATATTTCCTAAAATATTTCATTCTTCTAGGAGAGGGGTGGGTGCTAACTTCCTACAATAGGAAAGAAGGAAAGAAGAAAAGAAGGAAAGAAGGAAGTTCCTATCAGTACTTCCTCATTCATGTTGACTATGTCAGATGCAAACAACCGGAACAGCTCCAAGGTTTACGTCAAGAGATTTCTTTATTGCTGATTCACCAGTTCACAAGACTCTGGCCATACTACCTGCCAGGCCTTTGGAAAGCCTGATGTAGTGCTAAGCGTTGGCTCTCATATGCTTTCTCTCTCCTATGGAGTCCAAGATGGAATACCTCTAAAGTTCCTCTACTGGGCCTCCACCCTTTCACCTGTTGATTCCACCACATCTGGGATTCAGGGGAAGGAAGCTCTTTCTGACCTCACAATGCTTAGAGCGGGAAATCGGTGCCAAGTGCTGCAACCACTTTTGCTTTTTCTGGGAGGAGGTTTCCCTCAGTAGCAGACATTTCCTCATCCCCAATTTCAAAGGAAGGCATCAATTCTTTTCAGAGAAGAAAGCATCTTAGCTGCAAATGGACTCTCAATATTTCCCCAAACAGCCAGTGACCATTCTTGGAGCGACTGAAGTACTTGGATCAGCACAATATTTGGCCCTGAAGATGAGACAAAACTAGGATCATTTTCTATGGAGCCTGAAAGATGGTGTTTTTGTTCTCGGCTCAATACATCTGCTTTGAACTCACAATGTTTTGCTCACCCTTATGCTGGTCTCATAAATAAATAAAAGTATCTCTCCTAGTTGACAAAACATTACCTGCCTAGGCTTAAAATGTTGTGTATGGCGATATTATATATATTCGTTAGATATTTTTCTCGAGAAAGATTATCTGCACTAAAGAATCTTCCTTTTCTCTCTCTTTTGCATTTAAAACACCCCCCAAACATTCTATTATTCATAGACTCCATGCCAATTTGGGGAAAAAAAAATAGAAAAAAGGCAAAGCCAGGTATTTTATCAAGTATAGGTTGCTATTTGGAGCAGAATGAACCTTCAGAATCCAGAGTTTTTCCAGTCCGTGTGAAAGACAAATAAATAGCTCCATTTGCAGCCGTGACTTCAGCTCACAAGCTTTTTCTCATAAGCCTGTCAGTGTAAGTTATTTGGTAGTACAATTTATCTGAACTGAAAACAGGCTTAGCTGCCAGCAGAAAACAACATTTCTTTTCCAATCTATTTATCCAAATTAAACTTTTATTCTAAGACTGTCATGGTAAGCTGATAACTCCAGGCTGATGCATTTTGTGTAATTTTTTACATAATGGTGTCTCTTTTGTTTGATGCTTGCTTTGGAATGGAATAACAGCATTTCTCTCTCTTTCCTTTCCTCAGCTGGCTTATTTGTGATAATTTTCTTTCCACCCAAAATGCATACAGACAGAGCATTAATTCTTTTTTTTTTATACACATCTATAGCTCATTTCTAAATACTGTAGAAGTATGTCAATAATATAATTTAATGTCTTAATTATTCATTGAGAGATAAAAGTGAGGCTTTGATAGTCTGTTATGCAGCTGAGTGAAGAGGTTAAGAAAGGGAGGGAAATGATGGCTACCTTCAAAGAACAAGGGTTATTATTTCAGCATGCCCCATGCTAGATATAGCCTACCTGAAAAAGAAGAATCGGTCTATTAAGAGTTGCTTATTTCCAATTATTATCCTGCCTCGTCTTATCTTGTTAACTATCTGTAGTAAGGGGATCGGATCTCTTCCTCCCATCCACTCCATCTTTCTGGGCACACATTATAGAAATAGATAACTACCCATTACACTGATAATCTGAACTTAAAAAGGACTAAGCCAACATTACAACCGAAAAGTTGAATGGTGCTGTTATCAAAATAACCACATAATCCCTCTTCAAGTAAAATAAATTTTAAATCACTGAAACCTTCCAAGAGCATATGTCAAGAGATCTCATGTTCAGAACTCGATTCCTTGTGAAATCTTATTAAAATCTCCCCAGACTTTGATGACTTGGACTTTGCCGGGGGGGGGGGGGTGTTTCCTTGGTTCCTGCACAAGGCAACTCCTGAGGCTTGGAAAGAATTGCTGATCCAACCGTTGGTTGAGCATTGTTGGGAGCTGGGACTGCAAGATCTCTAAAGAACGCAACAATAGTTAAGCTAAGCCTTCTTGACACAAATATTTGCAGTGGAATGGCATGATGTAAGGATATTACGGCCTGTTGCACAGTTAGGCAGATGTTCAGACTGGATTTGGCATTTTTGTCCAACTATCCATCCATTCAGAGTTGGAAGGGACCGTGGAGGTCTTCTAGTCCAAACCCATGCTCAGGCAGGAAACCCTATAGCAGGGGTGTCAAACTCAAGAACCGGGGGCCAGATCTGGCCCTCGAGGTACTTAGATCTGGCCCACAGGGCCACCCTGGAAACAGCAAAGGACTGGCCCTCCCAAACTCCATTTTTGCTGGTAGAGGGTTTCGGGTTGTTGCAGCTGAAAACAGAGCTTGGGGGGGCATTTTTGCTGGCAGAGCGCTTGGGGGCCCCTGACACGAGTGCCCCTGACACGAGTGACGTTGAGGTGGCCATGCCCATCCCGGCTCCCCGAGGTGAAACACAACCCTGATGCGGCCCTCAATGAAATCAAGTTTGACCTCCCTGCCCTGTAGCATTTCAGACAAATGGTTGTCCAATCTCTTCTTAAAAACCTCCAGAGTTGGAGCACGCACAACTTCTGAAGGAAAGTTGTTCCACTGGTTAATTGTTCTAGTTCTCAGGAAATTTCTCCTTAGTTCAGCTATGGTTAACTTCAATGGGCCTTATCCAAGAAAATTATCTGGGTTTGGACAGTGGATTAGTAATTAAATAAACATGTAATCTGGATTCATACAGCACAGTACATGAAAATGTGTTTGAGGGGTATCTTGCGATTCGGTGTCTCATATTAGCACAGCCACTGGCTATATAGAACATCTAATAAGAATGCCATTCCTTCTACTAGCAGCTATTATTCCTGGAGTCATCCAAAGAGAAATAGCAATTCCATCCACTTTCATAATTACTTGCTTTCCTCCAAATTCTGTTTGCTTTTTGAGACATTTTTGCAGATTGCAATTGTTCTGCCTCTTTATCTGAATAGCAGATAAGTAAAAACATGTTAAATGAACAATCAGTTCTTCCACATACATAATTTTTTAAAAATTAGATACTAAAGGACATTCTTTTTTAAATTTTGTATTAGGACTATTCTCTTCTCTGTACTTGAAAGTGATATTTTCTACTACCTGGGTAATCATGAATTGAATCACCTACAATAACTCTAGGTAAGAGTTCAATTCTCTGCACATTTACTCCGAAACAATTTGCAATCTGTCAATTGTATGTTATACAAAATTTATATTCCTGTATCTTCTTTTCTGTATTTTGTTACATTTTGTAACTCATGGTCATGTTAGATTTTAGAAAAGAGAATACCCTCATATTTTCTCCCCCTTTTTTATGCTTCCTGCCTCGTTTTCCATTGTTAGTTCAATATATCCTCAGATATTTTCCCTACTACTTGTTGGAAGAAATGTCCATCTGGGTTCAGTTCCAAGTGGGGAAAAAGACACTGGAAACATGGAGACTGCTTGGAAAGATGGTTTAATGGTGGACAGGATCTCATGGTTTGAGTTCCTGAACAGAAAAGGCTCGAGATACTGAGTGTGCCTTGGTTTTATGCCCTCTTTGAGCTCTGAACTTCCTGGGGCACAGGAAGAGTATCCTGATTGGTTGTCAGACTCCCAGGGATAGGGGTCTTAGGCTTGCTTAGCCTTGCTGGCTGATGTAATCTCCCCAGGTGCCATGTGGTGAGTTTCTGTTGCTAGATGGGTCCTATTGTGTTGCAGATGATGGTCCATTGACATAGGTGAGGGGAATTGGGTTTCTGCCTCTGGCTCATCGACAAAGGTGGGGGGAGGCAGGAAGCTGCAGGGAGCTGCTTTGTCCTTAAAACATGTTTCTCCATTTCTCATCCACAGAAATATAATATTCTGCCCTTTTTAATATTTCCTAAAATATTTCATTCTTCTAGGAGAGGGGTGGGTGCTAACTTCCTACACACTAAAAAGATTAAAAGTCTCAAAGGACGTTCAACTTAGATCACAAACATACATTGACCACCAGAGGGCAGTGTGACCAATTTCATCCTTTGTGGGACTGGTCATATGTGCACAGTCACAAACCTTTCAATGGGGTTCAGATCTACTTTTGTTGTTGTTGTTGTTTTGTTTAATGGTGTCTGATTTCTCAGAGGCTTCCTTGGGAATGCTTTTGCATGGCTTTCAGAGGAAGAGAATTCTGCAAAGCCACTTCAAGAACAAAGGCCACGTGTGACCTGGAATCACCTTGGGAAGGCTGTGAGGACCTGTCAACAGAAAGAGAACTTGGCAAGAAGTGGCAAGCCACAGATCCTGGGAAGAATTGTGCCTGTTGTGTCTTGTCCGCTCTCACTGCAGCCAGGGTCTGCTTATCTGCTCCCGAACATGGAGGAATGTATGCCCCCCGGCCCCAGCCCTGGCTCCATGCCCAGGCAAACGGAGCAGCTAGACCCCTCCCCCTCCTCCACAGCATGTGAGCCTGAGGAAAGTTTACTTCCAACAGCTGATTGGAGTGACCCTCACATCAGAAGATTGGATAGGCGGAGGCAACAGAAGGAAGGGAGGGGCAGGCCTTAATGAGTGCTGAGTCATGGAGCCACACCCCATGGCCTATATAAAGGATCTGCTTTCTGGCAGTCTCTGAGTCAGGCAAAGTCGAACTTATCTTGCTGAAGTCACTTACTGGTCTCCTGCCTGCTCTGAGGACTTTGCTAGGACTTTGGGCAGAGCTGCAGAGGCACGCCTGATTCGGATTTCCCTGACCCGGCCGTCAGCGGAGGAGTGGGACACGACAGTGCCTTTCTCCAAGATTTATGCACCTTGGGGAAAGGGCATGAAGCAGCCTTTTTAAATGGCAGTGGTGGTGCTAGGGCTGAAGTGCAGGCCCAGGAATCTCCCTCAGGCCCAGCCTGGCATTGCTGCCAAATGCTATTGTTCAAGGTGGCCTAGAGGTTGGGAGTTGGGTAAGAAATAGAGAATTGTTTCTCTTGTTGGAAGAAATATCCATCTGGTTCAGTTCCAAGTGGGGAGAAAGACACTGGAAACATGGAGGCTGATTGGAATGATGGTTTATTGATGGACAGAACCACATGGGTCCTGGGCAACTGACCACATGGGGTGGAGAGGGAGGGCTATTTATACCCTCTCTTGGGCCTTGCCCACGAGCTTCCTCTTCCTGTGCAAGAAATGTATTCTATTGGCTGTAGTCAGGCTCCCATGGGGCCATGTGGGGTCATTTTGTCTGAATCAAGTTTGGTTGAACCTTAGTCTGATGTAATGTCTCCAGGTGATTTTGCAATGTAGTGAGCCTTGCTGCTAGATAATCCTATTATGTCCTGGAGGGTCATGCCTTAATCCCATCACTCTGAAGCTGAGGTCTTTTGTTTTGTAGATAGGCTGGCCCAGTCTTTCTCAAGGGGCACCAAATACCTGCTGGGGGCAGGGAGCTGCAGGGAGCTGAGTTTCTGTCTCCCTTAAGATTTCTATTTCTCTTTTAGGCGAAATATTCTGCCTTTTTAATATTTCCTAAAATATTTCATTCTTCTGGGAGGGGAGTGGCTTCCCACACTCTTTTATTGGGGTGATATGCCAGCAGAGTCAAGGTAGGCATTTTCAGAATTTTTAACCTACCAAGCCCAGAAGGTTTGCCCTTACTGTCTAGAATGAAAAGATATATGGTTGTTACATTATGTTATGCCTTCATGTTGTTTAAGAGAAAGACAGAAGTCTGTAAAACTTTGTACGTAAGGGCATGACATAATATAATATCTGATTTAAGGGCTTAAGAGAATGAAGGTGGACTGTAAATACTCTTCTAAAGATGTATGTGTCTTCAAGTCACTATTGATTTGTGACAACTGCCCAAGCAAATCCCTGACATTTTCTTGGCAAGATTTTGGAAGTGGTTAGCCATTGCTTCTTACCTAAGGCTGAGAGAGGGTGACAGGCCCAAAGCCAGCTGGCTTTGTGGCTAAGGTAGGGCTCCCAAAGGTGCTTTTTCAAGCGGCAAGTGGACTTTCTTGCTTTTGTTTGAAGATGTTTCGCTTCTCATCCAAGAAGCTTCTTCAGCTCTGAAGCTTCTTGGATGAGAAGTGAAACATCTTCAAAGAATAACCAGAAAGTCCACTTGCCTCTTGAAAAAGCACTTTTTGGACAACCATGACCTGGATGACTGAGAATCTCCATAGACACTAAGGTGGGACTAGAACTCACAGTCTCCCAATTTCTGACTTGGCGGCCTAAATATTACACCAAATTCTATTCCAAAAACAGTTGTTTAAAATCTTTCTGTTTACTTTCTTCAAGACTTTAGTTAAGTGCCTTTGCTTTTGTATCTAACACTGTCCTTAATTGCTGTTAATAGTTTGATCTCCTGACTATTAAAACTCATTAGGCTGTTCCCCCCTGCCATTGTTTCTATAATTTCCCTTGTCAGCAATGTCCTATTGACTTTGAGCATACCTGAATACCAGATAACATATAAAATCCTGTACCCAAAATGCTATAAAGAGTGAGGATGTAGCAAGGTAAAAAAAGAAGAAGATGAAAAGAAATAATAAGATAAAGACAGATTTCTGTGTTATGGTTCTCCCAATTGCAGGATTTAAAGTAAAAAGATGGTTGCCTTTCACCTGCCTGAAGCACTGCTAATCTCCTTAATTTAGCGAATGCCCTACTTTGTTTATTTGGGATGATAGCCAACTTCTGTTCAAATTAATAAAAAAAATAAAACTAGAGCTGAGGCCCCTGCATATTTCCATATCTGTCATTGGTTCTCCAAGCTTTGTTTGCCAACGGTTATTTAAAGCAGTTACTTAGCATTAATATAAGGTGTTCTGCTTTTTTATTAAAAATTATTCTTCAATATTGCTTGTTTTTATCTTTAGATATAACTCATTTCCTGTTTCATTGTTTATAATATTTTTTCTTTCGGTATCATTTATTAGGAAAAATGTCATCTGTATTTCTAAACTCAATGATTTAGAAATCATTAACGTGCATAAACAAGTTAAATATTTTGCTATAAATAGTTTACCCCAACCAATAAACTTTTTTTCCAACTAAAAGAACATCTGTGACTGGATTGTAATTCTATTTGTTTCATATGTTTCAATTTTTTTTTTCAATTAAACAAGGGTGAATTGGAGACTATTTTGACTCATTAAATCAGTGTTTCTTTGAACACTGAATTTGTTGATTCCAGCTTTGTTGCGTGTTAACTCCCCTAACCATCCATTTAGCACAATATGGGGGTGTGGGGGTTATGGGGGTGTGAGGTCTAACAAATCTGGCTGAACTGGAGTAATTTAGGCAAGAAAAATAAAAAAACATATTATGCTTATAAAAATTGAGGATTCTGCTAATTTCCACAGAAAATAGTAATACAAAAGAAACTGTTTGTTTATACCAGTGGTAGTCAATCTTTTTTTATCTACCACCCACTTTTGCATTTCTGTTAGTAGTAAAATTTTCTAACCATCCACCGGTTGCACAGTAATGCACCATGTATTGTCGTCTGCGCATGCCTCTCACACATCGTGGATTGGGTTTGTGGGGGGGCGCCGGCTACCAGCTCTGCTTGTCTGTTACAGCTGGGTGGTGTCGGGGGAGATGCGTGAGCTATTCTGGGACAAGGCTCTTTTGTTTGCGGTTGCACTATAGCACCATTTAGTTTCACTTACGTAACATGAACTAAACTTATGTGCGGGCGATACAAATAGTATATTTTCAGAAATTTAAATTGTCACGGGGAATTTTATGAAAACCTAATGAAAATGTTTTTAAATAACGCTATGAATTTTTTTAAAAAAGTCAATTACATTCTTTTAAAAAAAGGAAAGTGCTTCAGTATTGGACAAAACCCCTACCGCCCACCATGAAAGCTGGAACGCCCACTAGTGGGCAATAGGGACCAGGTTGACTACCACTGGTTTATACCTGGCTGACTTCCCACAATTATGTCACATAGAAAGCAACATAAGGACACTCTTTCCAAAGGACTTCCTCAGATCAGGAAGTAGTGCTAAGAATGTTTGGAAAATGTGTTTGAAATGTGTGTATGCACACACACATTACACATAGACCAGAAGAAATTCTAAGGCCTCTGCTGAGCATGAGATAGGAAAAACATGACTTTAAAAAAAAAAAAACTGGAAAAGTACTGATGGGCTGTATGGTAAAATAAAGCCAGGTCATGATACACATTTGAAAGAAGGAAGAAGGAAGCCTGTAATTGCGGAGTGTGTCTGGCAAGAACAAAGAATGCTTATCTACAGGAAATATGCATGTGTAAATCTTTTAACAATTCTGGGTAGTTAGAAACAGGAGTGAAATGTAAAATTTGTTACTACCAGTTCTGTGGGCATGGCTTGGTGGTGGTGGGTAACATGACTGGGTAGGCTTGGCCAACTTTTTTTTTTACTTTTAAAAGCATTTTATCTTCAGCTGAAGGGGTTGTAAAAAAATGCTTTTAAAAGGCTCTGGCGATCAGGCAACTCAGCTGGGATCAGGCGAAGAGGTTGTAGAAAAAAATGCTTTTAAAAGCTGAGCTGCACAATCATCAGAGACTTTTTTTTTACTTTTAAAGGCATTTTTTCAGCCGAAGAAAAAAATGCTTTTAAAAGTAAAAACAAACTCTCTGATGATCGCATGGCTCAGCTGGGCACGTGGGGGGGGCAGGGATTTTTACTATCGGTTCTCCGATCCACCTGCCGCCGTCAGTACCAGATCAGGCGATCCGGTCCGAACCAGGAGCATTTCACCTCTGGTTAGAAAGCTGATAAAAATAGCAAGAGTTAGACAACTTTTAGCTGCAGGCCTCAGCTAAAAATTAGGAATACAGATGGCCTGCAGCCAATTAAATGTGTATTAGATAATTCCTGGGGTATTCATTAGCCAAGGTTTAGGAATAGGGACAACTAGAAACCAATAGAACAAATTGTAGAATTATTACTAAAATGTTTATTAGATAATATTTCTTATTATCTTGCATTGTTCTGCCTTCTCTTTTAGTGAAAATATATAAAGCTTTCTTAATCCTTTGTTCTTGGTTCTTGGCATTTTGGCCAGGAGTCCTTTTCCTTGGAGTACTCCAATAAAAAAACAATCAGAAAACCTGCACCTCATGTCTGGCATCCATCATTGGCTTTGGCATCAGGCCAGAGGTGGGTTTCAGCAGGTTCTGACCAGTTCTGAAGAACCGGTAGCGGAAATTTTGAGTAGTTTGGAGAACCGGTAGTAAAAATTCTGACTGGCCCCGCCTCCATCTATTCTCTGCCTCCTGAGCCCCAGCTGATCAGGAGAAAATAGAGATTTTACATCATCCTTCCCCTGGAGTGGGGGTGGGAATGGAGATTTTACAGTATCCTTCCCCTGCCATGCCCACCAAGCCACGCCCACCAAGCCGTGCTACACCCACCAAGCCACACCCACAGAACCGATAGTAAAAAATTTGAAACCCACCACTGCATCAGGCTCAGACCCTAATTGGGGACAACAGTATATTCAATCTAAAGGAATCTTAGGACACATTTCATCCTACGCTCAGGTCAGTAGACAATTCTAAGAAGAACTAGAAATACAGATACATGTTTTTGATTGTCCCAACTCTTTCAGGGTAATCAAAAACATGGCTAGGTCATGTCTAAAGTCCTCCATTGTAAGTGTGTATAGCTTCTAGAGTAAATGATCACAAACAACAGAAAATTGGAAGGAGAATTGTTTCTTTTAAAAGAAACCTCTGAGTTATTTTTTTTCCCTTGAGTATAACACCAGAGTGCACTTAAGAAGTGAAATTCTAGGAAATGGCTTGTGATTGCTGAGATACAAATCTGCTTTCCATTCATCTGAAAACTCAGAGTGAAAATGGAAGAACTAGTTTGGAAATAGGGACTCCTGCTTGAGCAGGGGATTGGACTAGAAGACCTCTAAGGTCCTTTTCAGCTCTATTCTGATTGATTGATCCCCAAAAATGTCTTCCTATTTTAAAACACTATCCTGATAATAGATGGGAAGAAATAGATGGGAACACTACTGAAAGTTCAGGAGAAAAATATGCTATGGACATTGTTGCTTTACAGAAGGATGTTAGGTTGCCAACACCCATCGTAGAAGAATGAAATATTTTGATAAATATTAAAAAGGCAGAATATTATATTTCCCTGGATGAGAAATGGAGAAACATGCCCTTGGAAAGCAGCCCCCACCTTTCTTAATAGCCCTCAGCAGATGTCAACACTTAAGAGATAAAGAGATAGCTCTATTCATAAGCAAATACCCTCATCCAAGATCCAACTAGGGTAAGATTTAGCCCTCAGCCACAATAGGAATTGCCTAACAAGCATCTTCATTGCATCAGCCAATCTTCAACCAAACTTAGCTCAGACAAACTCCTAGGATTTGTACACGACCCTATGGGAGTCTGACAACAGTCAATAGAATACATGTTCTTGCACAGGAAGAGGAAGTTCAAGTGCAAAGCCCAAGAGAAAGTATAAAAGCCACCCACTCTCAATTCCGTACGGTCAGCTGCACCAGAATCCATGTGGTTCTGTTCATCATTAAACCATATTTCCAATCAGCCTCCATGTTTCCAGTGTCTTTCTCCCGGCCTGGAACTGAACAAGATGGATATTTCTTCCAACAAGACTTTGCCATTTGAGCAATAATATATATATTATTGCTATAATAAGAGGCATATATTTCCACATGGAGAAGCAAATACCAGGAAGGATGGCACAATGTGAAGAGAAATTAGCCAACTAGAAATGACTTCTTAATACAACCACACACAGGTTCAGCAAGGAAGGCCAAATAAAGGATTTCCATTTTATATAACTTCTGCCTGATTCTTAAACGATTGCAAATATCATTTGAAACCGCAGCAGCAAATGTAAAAATACATTTTTACAATGAATGTATTCAATAATACAATGAAATACATTTCATTGGAGTTGGGTGGCTATAACAAATTTGAATACATAAATGAATGAATGAAGCTCTAAACATTCCTACTTTAAAATCCCTACAGAGGGGGAAGTAATTTAAAAAATATTGGATTGTGCAGAAATGAATAGATTGACTTTGACAATTAAAGAAAGAGAGGAATCTGAATATTTTAAGATATGGGAACAATTTTACCATTGTTAGAGAAGAAATATATATAGGGTAATGTTGTAATGAAATATGGGAAGAAGAAAGAAGAGAGAAAAGATTGATAAATGTATTAACAGTAAAGCAAGAAATGTGGGAGAAATGTTACAATAAATGAAATGATGATATTATGAAATGATTAACATTGGAGAACAAGAAGAAGACACAAAAGATGTACTCAGATGAAGTATTGAACGACTGATTATGTATTGTATGTTTGTTTGTTTATAAAATAAAAATTTTCAAAAAAACACTCATACTTTATCCTGTGTCTGTATATCCCTTTTCATTAATTATAACGTAACATATATAACACGTAAACTTTCACTTGCTTGCCCCTCTTTATAATTCATTTAATTTATTACTCAATGCAACAAGTTTCATCAAAATGAACCGTGAGTGGTGAAATAATAAGGGAATACATAATAGAGGGCAGCTGCAGGCTTTTTTTTACCCTAATTATCTGTCAGAAATTATACAGAGACACTTAAAATATCAAATTTGCAAAGGGAGGAAGCATTTTCTGTGCCAACTCTTTGTTTTAAAAATTAGTTTTTTAGACACTTAACGCCATTAAAAAAATGCCCCCAGAGTTTTATCATTAAAAAAAATCTCTTCTGGTTTGAAGTGGTAATTAGGGCATATACACAGATCATATTAGAATGACAATAGTCCAGAATTTTTCATCAGGTCACAAGAAAACACCATATCCCTAGAGAGAGAAAAAACATCATAGGTTATATAATTTTTTTTTCTGTAGACACCAATTTTTAATGAGTTCATTCATATGGCCATTTCCTTCTATTTCCCTTTAAATATAATAATAATAATAATAATAATAATAATAATAATAATAATAATAATAATAATAATAATAATAATAATAATAATAAAGGACTCAGGGTGGTGCACAGCCAAAATAAAATATAAAAAGAACAGCACATACAGTACTAAGAACAACCCTTAAAAAACTTATTCAATTGGCCAAATTTAAAATACAGTAACACTCTATAAAATTTACAAAAATTTAAAACCCATAAAAGCAAATTAAAATTTTAAAAATCAAGCCAGTCCAGCAAGACGGAATAAATAGGTAATAGGTAAATAATCCGCATGAAAAAATCTACAAATTTATTGCAATATAAGAACATAAAAAAACCTGCTTCCAGCACTCTCTCCTGCACAGCGATCCTCCAGAAACATTCAGGAGGTTTGTAGTCAGAACTAAAGCGCAATAAACTTTTGCCATTGTGGCTTCCTTCCTGTTAACACATATGGAGACAAATGATACTGCCAAGAGCAGCTACAAGTGTTACCATCATTGACTTTGAAGATTTACAAAGAAAATGCACAACTTGGAAACGCACATACAGGTAGAAGCGGATTGGGAAGGGAAAGGCAAATGCAACAGGTGACTGCAAACCATGTCAACAGAATAGATCCAGCTTCTAGGTCGATAAGTTTTTATTATTTGAATGATGAACTTCTGGCATGAGATGGCTAGTCCCTTAAAAGAACGCCTGGTGAAATTGCTCAAGAGAGCTTTAAACAATCCTGTGAATGGAGACAAAGTAAAGATCTGAGTGAAGGCCTTACACATTGCAGAGACAAATAGGAATGCGGCTTGAAGTGGAACTAGGAAACCACGCAGTGGGAAAGACTGAGAAAACAAAAGAATGTGGGCTTACAAAGGTAATGGTAACATTACAGCTCAGAATATGGGGAATAAATGAGTTGGACTTGACTTCTCGATGCAAAGAAGGGCAAAGAACGACTTAACAGAAACCATAAAGATGAATCCCCTGAAGAGAATACATCGTGCTGTGAAGAGAACAACAAAAATAATGGTAGCAATTGAAATGGAGAAGGAGTTGCATTTTTATGTTAAAAATATCCACATTTGTTCAAAATTCCCAAGGGATGAATTTGTTATAATTGTGCAGAAGATTTAGGTTAAAGTGAATGAATGAATGAATGAATGAATGAATGAAATCCTGTTGTTTTTCTACTATTTTTCAACCAATCAAGAGGAAGACATTGAAGACTTGGTTCTGCCAGCGGGCCTGGGGAACCCAGAGCAGGATGGAGCCCAGTGGTTAGAGTGCAGTACTGCAGGCTACTTCAGTACTGCAGTTTGGCAGTTCAGGTCTCACTGGCTCAAGGTTGACTCAGCCTTTCATCCTTCTGAGGTTGGTAAAATGAGGACCCAGATTGTTGGGGGCAATAAGGCTGACTCTGTAAACTGCTTAGAGAGAGCTGTAAAGCACTGTAAAGTGGTATTTAAGTCTAAGCGCTATTGCTATTAAATGGCTCATGTGAGGTGCTGTCACGGGGGGGGGGGTTCCTTATATTACTTTATTATATGACTCTTCTTTTATTAGTTTTTATAGGTTTTATATTCTGTAATCCGCCTTGAGTTACCATGTGCAAATAGGCGGCAATATAAATTCCCTAAATAAATAAAAATAAATAAACAAGATGCAGAAAAATGTGAACTGCAAATCAGAGGTGGGTTTCAGCAGGTTCTGACCAGTTCTGTAGAACCGGTAGTGGAAATGTTGAATAGTTCGGAGAACCGATAAATACCATCTCTGACTGGCCCTGCTCCCCCATCTATTCTCTGCCTCCTGAGTACCAGTTGATTGGGAGCAAATGGGGATCTTGCAGTAACCTTCCCCTGGAGTGGGGAGGGAATGGAGATTTTACAGTATCCTTTCCCTGCCACACCCACCAAGCCACACCTACAGAACTGGTAGTAAAAAAAATTGAAACCCACCACTGCTGCAAATCTTTTGAAAAGGCATGAGGTAATGTGTCCAACTGCTCAGTCATCTGTGAGACTTTTTTTTTTTTAAGCATGGTTCTTCCAGAATATTCCTGACTTGTCTCACCAACAGATTTCTCCTTTAGACGTTAGATAAAAAATACAAGACTATCAGGTATAGTACCAAGGACTGGTATTTGACTTGGTACTAATTAATATAGAAGACTTAGCAAGTCAAAGAAGCACAGTAGAAAAGCTGTGGAAAATGACACTGTAATGCCAAACTTCTTGATTTTGAGAGAAACCGAAGGCCAAAATAGTGAAATAAACATATTAGATTTCAAAATGGCAGGTTTCAATAAACTCAGGATAAGTTCATGAGAAAACATGAGTGTGTAATGAGTTCATCATAAAAGTTCTAAAAAAAAAAGACAGCGAAAGCACAATTTACTAGAAACTCAGTATGGAGCCGGGAAGAAAGGGAAATCTATGTTTTAATCTGAGCCAATAATTTCCAGGCTTTGAATATTGTGTCCAATTCAGGACGTGCCATTTTGGAAAGTGTTCAGACAAGCTGAAATTAGTTCCAAAAAAAAAAAGAGAAAATACGTCCTAGGAAGAGAGATTGAAAGAACTGGAACGTTCAGCCTCGAGAAGAAAGACTGAGGGAAGAGTATTGTAATAACCACTCTTTAAATACCTGAATGGATATCCTACTGATTAAAGGTCAGGACATTCTCTGTCATTTTAAAATTCAGGACACATCGAGTTAAGTTACAGATTCCAGTTGAACCTTAGAGCTGAAAAGGCCCTTTCTAGCAGTACAGTAAGAGCAATTTGAAAGCTGAACCAATTACTGAGGGAGGCAGTCATCTCCCTTTAGTAGATGAGTTCATGAAGAGGCTGGACAGCCAGCAGTTGGAAAAGCTTTAATTTGGAGCAGGAGGTCGGACTCAATGACTTAATTAGCTCCTCCAGTTCAATGGTTTTCTGAGTAAGACCTTTGGGTGAACCATTAATAGAGGTGGGACTATTCTCTCATCAAGAAATTGCTATGCTTACTTAAAACAATACTATTATAAATCATGAACTGCACGTTAGCCCTAATTTATCTGAAGGAACAATCTCCATGTTAAAGAGTTAAGAGGCCTAAACTGAGTGGATTGGGAGGGTTGGAATCTAGAACATTGTTTTCTTTTTCTTTTTTTTTAAATAGGCTTTTAAAGAAATGACTCGGTTAACAAATCTGCATCTGTTTTCATTTGCTTATTTATCTAATATAAATAACTTTTATCTACAAGATAGCCAACATAGATAGAATTACTATATCTGTTTCTGAGAACTTTTTTTTTTCAAAATTGCCTGACATCTTTCATTTGTTAATAAATCTCTTAGATGTGAATTATTAAAATATGAATTTCCACAATATAACCTATTGTTAAAATAGAGGTATCCTTTTCTACCCCATTCTCTCTCTCTCAACAAATGTTATTGTATGCTGCTTTTTAAATTAAAAAAGGCGCCTCTGGTGGCTCAACGGACTAAGTCTGTCTGTTATTAACACAGCTGCTTGCAATTACTGCAAGTTCAAGTCCCACCAGGCCCAAGGTTGACTCAGCCTTCCATCCTTTATAAAGTAGGTAAAATGAGGACCCAGATTGTAGGGGGCAATTAAGTTGACTTTGTATATAATATACAAATGGATGAAGACTATTGCTTAACACAGTGTAAGCCGCCCTGAGTCTTCGGAGAAGGGCAGGATATAAATGCAAAAAAAAGAAAAAGAAAAAAAAGCCCTTATGGACTCTATTCAATGCTTCCATTTCTGTTATGACAACATGTATTTGGCAGCTGTTCTAAATCTGTATCAAAAGATTGCAGCATCTTTCCTGCATTGACCGATCTTATAAACCAAGCAGTGACAGGCCTACTTATTCCTTAGATGGGATATTTGGAATTCCAAGGCTGTTGGCTAGTTGAATCAGTGTTGATCCTTGGTGAGTGCTTGGACTAATCCCTGCAGTTTTCTGACCTAGGTTTTTTCCCAACAAGGTTTCACCCAGCTAGCTTTTACCCAAGGCAGGACTCAAATTCATAGTCTTTCTAACCTGGTACCTTAACCACTACCCTAAACTGGCTGAACAGATGACAGAGATATATATATATAGAAAAAAAATCATGTCAGAAGGCAGCACTAGCATACAACTGCTAAAACATTACCAGGAAAAATACAAGGATACAGTCAATGGGAGCCAAGACTGATTTAAGGGCATATATACATTTATATGGGGGATGCGGTGGCTCAGTGGCTAAGTCGCTGACCTTGTTGATCAGAAAGATTGGCAGTTTGGCGGTTTGAATCCCTAGTGCCGCATAATGGAGTGAGCTCCTGTTACTTGTCCCAGCTTCTGCCAACCTAGAAGTTTGAAAGCACGTAAAAAATGCAAGTGGAAAAATAGGGACCACCTTTGGTGGGAAGGTAACAGCATTCTGTGCGCCTTCGGTGTTTAGTCATGCCGGCCACATGACCACAGAGATGTCTTCGGGCAGCACTGGCACTTCGGCTTTGAAACGGAGATGAGCACCGCCCCCGAGAGTCAGGAATGACTAGCACATATGTGCAAGGGGAACCTTTACCTTTACTTACATATTTATACATTTTATCCATGTATAAAATAAATAATTTTAGCTTTACATGTTCATAGATACAGTATTTCCTCTAGAAATCAAATATTCTCTTTCAGAGGTGGATTTTAGCAGTTCTGGAGAACCGGTAGCGGAAATTTTGAGTAATTCGGAGAACCGGTAGTAAAAATTCTGACTGGCCCCGCCCCCATCTATTCTCTGACTCCCAAGTCCCAGCTGGTTGGGAGGAAATGGAGATTTTATAGTATCCTTCCCTTGCCACGCCCACCAAGCCATGCCACACCCACCAAGCTACGCCCACAGAACCAGTAGTAAAAAAATTTGAAACCCACCACTGGTCTCTTCCCAAAATCCCCAAAGCTTTAACCAAAAAATGTCTACTATTGACCTCACCCCATTTAATAATAATAATAACAACAGAGTTGGAAGGGACCTTGGAGGCCTTCAAGTCCAACCCACTGCCCAGGCAGGAAACCCTACACCATCTCAGACAGATGGTTATCCAACATTTTCTTAAAAATTTCCAACTTCACAACTTCTGCAGGCAAGTCGTTCCACTTATTAATTTTTTTTTAAATTTGCATTTATATCCCGCCCTTCTCTGAAGACTCAGGGCGGCTTACACTATGTCAAGCAATAGTCTTCATCCATTTGTATATTATATACAAAGTCAACTTATTGCCCCCAACAATCTGGGTCCTCATTTTACCTACCTTATAAAGGATGGAAGGCTGAGTCAACCTTGGGCCTGGTGGGACTTGAACTTGCAGTAATTGCAAGCAGCTGCTGTTAATAACAGACTGTCTTAGCAGTCTGAGCCACTCAAGGACTGTTCTAACTGTCAGGAAATTTCTACTTAGTTCTAAGTTGCTTCTTTCCTTGATCAGTTTCCACCCATTGCTTCTTGTTCTACCCTCAGGTGCTTTGGAGAACAGCCCGACTCCCTCTTCTTTGTGGCAACCCCTGAGATATTGGAACACTGCTATCATGTCTCCCCTAGTCCTTCTTTTTATTAAACTAGACATATCCAGTTCCTGCAACCGTTCTTCATATGTTTTAGCCTGCAGTCCCCTAATCATCTTTGTTGCTCTTCTCTGCACTCTTTCTAGAGTCTCAGCATCTTTCTTACATCGTGGCGACCAAAACTGAATGCAATATTCCAAGTGTGGCCTTACCAAGGCATTATAAAGTGATATTAACACTTCACGTGATCTTGATTCTATCCCTCTGTTTATGCAGCCCAGAACTGTGTTGGCTTTTTTAGCAGCTGCTGCACACTGCTGGCTCATATCTAAATGGTTGTCCACTAGGACTCCAAGATCCCTCTCACAGGTACTACTATTGAGCAAGGTACCACATATACGGTATCTGTGCATTTGGTTTTTAATTTTGTTTCATTTCTAAGTGGTCTGTAAAGGGCGTGCATAAGAGCACCAGCGTGCCTACCGTTCCTGTCCTATTGTTTCCTTTTGTTATATCCAATTAATACAGTTATTACATACTCATGCTTATATATATGCTTATATATTGTATAGTTATTTCATGCTTATGCTTATATATACTGTTTGACAAAATAAATAAATGAAAATAAATAGATAATCATCCTATTCTTATTGCAAAGGAAAAGTTTCAGATTGCAAGACTGAATCCAATAGCTGACATTGCAAGGAGCCATATTTCAGCTAAGTCTTCAGGAGCACCATCCTACAATAAGAATTTTCAGTATGTTGGAGATTCTGTAGCAGAGATCCAAGAGCTCGGCTATCTAGCTATTACATTCCTTTTCGACTCCATAATTATGATTTTATGTAAAGGACTGTGATGGAATTTGAAGACATCTTCTCTCTGAAAAGGTAGATCTTGATTAAAGATCATCAGAAAAGACAGCAAAGTGTTGAAGTTTTCAGTTTCAGAAAAGCAAAATAAGCATTTGATCATTTCATCACAATGAGAAATTAATTGTATTGCTATTCCTATGTACACCTATGAGGTAATTTATCTGTGTCCTTTTTTGTCCTTCCTGCAGTAGAGAGACTGAACTATTTTTCATTTTGGATAATGCATAAGTTATAAGTTTTCACTTTCTCCCAATACCCAAGATTGCTCAAATTTCTCCTCTTGTTATTTTGTTTCTGAATTTGAGCATCAAATCATGCTGCTCAGATTTAGAATGAAAAACTACTGAAGGTGTTTAAAATTAATAGTGACTTTAAAAAAAAGGAATAGGAATGATGTTACTGTATTCATGACCCAATGTATTGATCTCAGCTCTTGGAAATCAATTATAATAGTATTTATTAAAGACTAAATAAGCTGGAGATAGACTTATGCGTACATATGACAAGGAAATGAGAGCTTATTGATAGAGCTCTCTATTAATAATTAGACTTCCAGCTAATGTTCTGAATATAGCTGAGCCATTCAAGAGCTTGGATGCAAGGGGCATATAAAAACGGTGAGCCTAGAAATGGATTTTTAGCATTTGTAATTGTGGCAACATTTTTAATGGCGGAAAATCCCAGTAGGTGATCATTATTATAGCAAGGGAGCTAAATCCTTCCTCCATGATGCTTTGCAACTGGAACATCTGTCAGATCAGGGGGTCTCCAAATGTCAACTTTAAGACTTGTGGAATTCTTTAACTTTAAGACTTGTTCCCAGAATTCCTCAGCCAGCAACTGAGAGTTGAAGTCCACAAGTCTTGAAGTTGCCAAGTTTACAAACTTCTCCTAAAACTAAAATCCTACGGCATCTCTGGACCCCTCCACAACTGGATAACAGCGTTCTTGTCAAACAGACAACAAATGGTCAAAATAGGCAGTGCCCTATCGAATCCTGTTCCTGTCAATAGCGGCGTTCCCCAAGGCAGCGTTCTTGGACCAACACTCTTCATATTATACATTAATGATCTCTGTGACCATATTATAAGTAATTGTGTTCTCTTCACTGACGATGTTAAACTATTCAACACTACCAACAATATAGCTACCCTTCAAAAAGACCTTGACTTTGTGTCGGAATGGTCAAAAACTTGGCAACTCCAAATCTCAACCAGCAAATGCTCTGTTTTACACATTGAAAAAAAGAATCAGAACACTAAATACAAGCTTGATGGTCATTACCTTGTAGATGACCCCCACCCCGTTAAAGACCTTGGAATTTTCATATCCAATGATCTAAGTGCCAAAGCCCACTGCAACTACATCGCAAAAAAGGCTTTAAGAGTTGTAAACCTAATCTTGCGTAGCTTCTTCTCCAGAAACAATACACTACTAACCAGAGCATATAAAACATTCTCTAGACCAATTCTTGAATACAGCTTGCCTGTCTGGAACCCATACCTCATTTCGGACATTAATACAATTGAGCGTGTCCAGAAATATTTTACAAGAAGAGTTCTCCAATTCTCTGATTACAACAAAATACCTTATGCCACCAGACTTGAAATCCTGGGTTTAGAAAATTTAGAACTCCGCCCCTTCGACATGACCTGAGTTTAACTCAGAGAATCATCTGTTACAATGTCCTTCCTGTTGAAGACTACTTCAGCTTCAATCACAACAATACACGAGCACACAATAGATTTAAGCTTAATGTGAACCGCTCCAATCTTGATTGCAGAAAATATGACTTCAGTAACAGAGTGGTTAATGCCTGGAATGCACTACCAGACTCTGTGGTCTCTTCCCAAAATCCCCAAAGCTTTAACCAAAAACTATTTACTATTGACCTCACACCATTCCTAAGAGGTCTGTAAGGGGCGTGCATAAGAGCACCAACGTGCCTACAGAGCGGATTGCTATGCCTCAGCTGTTTTAATTCCCTAGCACTAATGTGGAAGGTGATTTTTTGTTCAATTGCGCATGTGCAGATCGGGTCGTGCGCGGTCACTGAACCGGCTGTTAAACCAATAGAATCCCACCCCTGGCTGGGAATAGGTTGTTGCTCATACCAACAATGCTTCTTTGTATAGATGGACTATACTCTCAAGGTGGTGGTGATTACACTAATTGGCAAAATATGACAATATTTAGAAAATCAGAAATTTTGCTGTCTTACTTTTTAAATTCTTGTCATAGAGCAGGGGTGTCAAACTCATAGCGTCACATTGTTGTCACGTGATGTATCGTGACTTTTTCCCCCTTTGTTAAACCGGGAGTGGGTGCGGCCAGCGTATGATGCATCCAGCCCGCGGGTTGCGAGTTTGACACCCCTGTCACAGAACCTAAGCAAAAATATACAGATTTAGAATGAAAAACTACTGAAGGTCTTTAAAATGAATGAATTTCATTTTAGGCTTTATTTCTTTTTGTTATGATCACTTGCTCTATTTTCTCTCCTTCATAGTTTGCCAATTGGGTCAACTTTGTTATCAAATCTTTTTTGATCATTTTGAAAAAGACTGTGTTACTGTATTTCATTAACCGAGTGAGCCAATTTGGCAACAACACATCAATTTCTAGACATATTCTTAATGGAGTAAACATAGTTACCTTTCCGCGGATTGCCTGAAATTTCCATTGATGTGTGAGGCTTTTGTGGAATGTAATAAATATACTTAACAATCAGACGGCACAACAGCGATAAAGGGTGGGGAGGAAAATAAACCGATGATCTTGAGAAATTTTTAAATTTGTGACCATCATCTCCTTTCTATTATTTTCCCAATTAAATTTCATAGCTTACCCTGTGGTGAATGGACACCGCAGATAATTAAATTGCATCTGGAAAAAAAAAAGTGATATATTTATTATTTTGCTTCGAAGCAGAACAGCTGCAAATGAATGGAACAAAACTTCAGATGCATCCAGAATTCTAAAGGGCCCAGAATTCTAAAGGGTCTGCTCTTCTCCACTCCAGTAAACAGAGTAAGTCGGCAAAAGACAATCATCCATGTGCTGCGTCAGTAAAAGGTAGATCTTAGCAAAAGTCTAAAGAGACCTTCCTTTACACTGGAGCTTTGACAGCTGCAGTTCTCTGAAACGGAGCAGTGAAGTAAAATAGCATCACTTTCTCCACATCAAGGCGCCTGCCTTGTTTTACTCAGAATAATAACGTGGATTTCTGTCTCAAGTCTTTTGTCATCCAGTCAAAGTGGCTGGTTGAATCAAACCTTTTCTATTTTGATGTTTCAGTTTTAAGCATCTTGCTGAGGCAGAGCAATCTGTCTCTGTGTCACCTTACAAAAGGAGCAGGTTCTAGTAAAAAGAAAGAAAGAAAGAAAGAGAGAGAGAGAGAGAGAGAGAGAGAGAGAGAGAGAGAGAGAGAGAAAGGCTCTGAATCTCCCTTTTTCTCTTCTTGATTCTGACCCACAGAGAAACAACAATCAGTTATGGCTGGAGCGGTAAATAAGCAGCAAATAAATAAAAGCAAACATATGGGATTTTTTTGGGGGTGGGGGAGTCAGTTTCTTGGAAGTTTTGTAAAGAGATTATTTCATTGTATTTCATACTTTGCCTCTGATAAATGAAAGGAACTATATCAGTGGTGAAATCCAACATTTTTTTACTACTGGTTCTGTGGGCGTAGCTTGGTGGTCGTGGCATGGGAAGGATACTGCAAAATCCCTATTCTCACCCCGTACCTGGGAAAGAATATTGCAAAATCTCCATTCCCACCCCACTCTGGGGCCAGCCGGAGGTGGTATTTGCCAGTTCTCTGAACTACTCAAAATTTCCACTACTGGTTCTCCAAACTGCTGAAAATTTCCACTACAGGTTCTCCAGAACCTGTCCGAACCTGCTAGATTTCACCCCTGGACTATATACTCCCAGTCACAAACCATTCTTAGATCTCAGGTGGATTGAAAGAATTAAAGTTGATTTAGGATGAATCAAAGTATAGTGCATCTTGTCCAACATTGACTCATTTGGCTGAGAAGTAAATGATGGTTGGTTCTTACAATGAGACCCTTTTCAACCTTCCAGTCTTGTCCTAGAAAAAGCAGATAATTTTTAGCCATGCCTCTGAAGCAACAGCTGACATCCGAACCCAGAATCCCCTTGGTCTGATCCAAGAAAGCACATGCTAATTCCAACATTATGGGCCCACAGTTCAAGATGGTTGTAACCTGCTCCTGTTTGTTGATGTGAGAATTCAACATATGGATTTAGGTCTGCATAATTATTTTTTTTATTTGCATTTATATCCCGCCCTTCTCCGAAGACACAGGGCGGCTTACACTATGTTAGCAATAGTCTTCATCCTATTTGTATATTTATGTACAAAGTCAACTTATTGCCCCCAACAATCTGGGTCCTCACTCCACTTACCAATGTTTCACTAACTAATGTCATCATTAACATTAGTTAGTGCAACATAAATTGACAGTACTCTTGGCAACAATATGGTTTGCCACTACCTTATGATTATAGCTGGTGTGTGTGTGTGTGTGTGTTGTACTTCAAATACTTTATTCTTGGTATTCCCTGATGGTCTCTTATCCATGTACAAATTGAATCCCTCGTTAGATGTAGGGGTCTCCCTTAAATATATTAGCATAGTCAGAGAATTATTTCTGTTGAATGCAGACTAGAGGTTTATGTGAAGGGTGTTGAATTAGTGACCTGGGCCACCTCACACATTCTCATGAAACTGTCCGTAACTCCATAAAACCTAAAAGGGCCGCGGTGTGGCTCAGGCTGTAAGAAGCCTGTTATTAAAACACAGCTGCCTGCAATTACTGCAGGTTCTAGTCCCACCAGGCCCAAGGTTGACTCAGCCTTCCATCCTTTATAAGGTAGGTAAAATGAGGACCCAGATTGTTGGGGGGGGCAATAAGTTGACTTTGTAAATATACAAATAGAATGAGACTATTGCCTTACACACTGTAAGCCGCCCTGAGTCTTCGGAGAAGGGCGGGATATAAATGTAAACAAAAACAAAAAAAACTTCTTTTAAGATCTTCTTCCCAATATGTAATTGGAAGAAAATGTGTATGCAAGTCTTTCCTTCTATATACCTACAAGATCATGCTGTTTTCCATGCAGTTAGTGTGTACGGTATTCCCCATTAGTAAGCACTTTGTATTTGCACTGTGATTAATTTAATTATAAAATCCTTAATTAACAGTAAATAAATAATAATTTCCTAATACAGCAATTATGTCTTTCGTGCATGTTTCTCCATGGAGAATATCTATCTCAATCATGGCCATACTGCATGCACATTTTAATCTGTAATATCTTTCATAGCACAAGAGATATATAAGCATATTTAAATTGCTTAAGAGACAGCTGCTTAAGAGGATTTCATATGAAGAAATATGGTTATTTTTTTCACCCTTGATGCATATTGATCTGAAAAATAAATAGACTTGCCTGAAATGCAAGAATTAGCAAAAATCTCTAGTTTCCCAACCCTTCAAAATTTAGCTCAAAATATTGCAAACTTTTTTTAAAAAAAACACTCAAACTAACAGAACATTCATGAAAATTGAAAATTGAGAATAATAATGCCATCAATAAAAATATTGATAAATATTTAACATCCACAACTTGCCTGCCTGCCTGCCTGCCTGCCTGCCTGCCTGCCTGCCTATCTATCTATCTATCTATCTATCTATCTATCTATCTATCTATCTATCTATCTATCTATCTATCTATCTATCTATCTATCATCTATCTAATCTATCTATCATCTGTCTGTCTATCCACATGCCCTGACAATGTTTTTCAGACACTTATTGTAATGTATCTTTAAGAGTTTTGGAGGGAAAACTGAGCGGGAAAAAGCACGTTGCTGATTGGATAAAGCCTCTGGCTAAACTGTATATAAAGAGAGGGTTTTCCCAGCTCGAGCCGCTGGGTTCACCATATAGTAAAGAGCTGTTGTCACTATCCTGGTCTCCTGCCTCGTTATTGCCCGAATTTAACACTGGCGACGAAGGTGGGATCTCGAGGCTAGGAGCGCCAGGAAAAAAGCTGAATTCACCAGGAAGACGCAAACCCAGCAAACAAGGGGCGGGAAGCAGCGATGTCCAGCTACACACCGCCAGCGCCATTCGACCCAGCTAAGGAAAAATGGGGGTCATACATGGCTCGTTTCGAGTGTTTCCTCGAGGCGAACGAACTCCAAGGAGTCTCAGACAACAGGAAGCGAGTGTATTTCCTGAGCCACTGCGGTCCAGAGGTTTTCGACACCGCAGAATCGTTGGCGGAGCCAACGCCGGTACAATCAGTGCCGTGGCAGACTCTACAGACCGTATTGAAAGCCCATTATGCACCAACGCCGTCCAAGTATGTGCAACGGTACGAATTCAGGGAGCGTAGGCAGCAAGAGGGCGAGTCCATCAGCGTATACATGGCAGCCCTGAGGAAAGCCACGAACCATTGCGAGTACCGAGACTTGGAAGAGGCATTACTGGAGCAACTCATTCGTGGGGTCAGGGACATCCGTTTGCGGCGGCTGCTGTCCAAAAGCAACACGCTGGCAAACGCCTTGGATGAAGCCAGGGCTCATGAGATGTCTACCCAAGCGGCGGAAACCCTACAAAAGCAGGTCGCACCAACGGCTGGTGCGAAATCAACCCCGGTCCACAATGAAGAGGTCCAGGCCGAGTCGGACGGTGAGGAGGAGGAAGGAGTCTTCCACACCGGGAAGCCGGAGAAAGAAGACCGGGGTGACTGCGCGAGTTGTGGAGGGCAACACCAACGACAACAATGCAAATTTAAGGATGCGACTTGTCGGCGGTGCGAAAGGAAGGGGCACATAGCACAGGCCTGTCGAGCACCCCAACCTTCCCGCCAAAAATTCAAACTGACCAACCAGAGCGCGGGAACGGCGAAGCGGCCCGTGATTGGTCAATTCAAATCAGACTGCCGTGAGAGTGGGTCACGCAGCAACACGCCTAGAAAAAAAAATCTTTACGAAAACAAAGATTGAGGGGGTGCCGTGCCGATTGGAGGTGGACACCGGCTCAGCGATCACGATCATGTCCTGGGACACTCTCGTGAAAGCCTTACCCGCCATCGCAAAGCGCAAGCTGAAACCACAGAACTTAAAGGTACAAGACTACCAAGGCAATCGCATCCCTGTTCGAGGGGTAACGTCCGTCCACGTCGAGTATGGACAATACAAGAAAACTCTGCCCATCACCATAGTCGATGGGACCCTGCCAAGCTTGTTGGGACTGGACTGGTTCCGAGCATTGGGCATGGGAGTGACTGGAATCTTCAGAAACGAAGTCAACCTCAAAGACGCACTCATGAAGGAATTTGGGGACGTTTTCAGAGACTGCCTGGGCAAGTACACGGGGACCCCTATTTCTTTTAACTTAGACCCACAAGTTGCCCCTATTCGTTTAAAGGCTAGGAGGGTCCCGTTCGCCCTAAAGCCCAGGATTGACCGGGAACTGGACAAGCTAGTAAACCAGGGAATTCTAGTGCCAGTTGACCATGCTAAGTGGGAGACCCCTATAGTCACCCCAGTCAAACCGGACGGGTCGGTCCGGATTTGCGCTGACTATAAGGCAACGCTTAACAAAGCGTTGCAAAAGAGTGCTTACCCGTCCGGTGGTACAGCACTTACTGCACTCAATGGGGCAAGGGCAGGTTTGTGCCAAGCTAGACTTGGCCCAAGCCTACCAACAGCTGCCTGTAGATAGCAGCACAGCCGAAGCGCAGACAATTGTGACTCACAGAGGGGCTTTTAAGTGTACCCGGTTACAGTTTGGGGTTAGTGTGGCTCCAGGGTTATTTCAGAACCTAATGGAGCGGCTATTGCAGGGACTACCAGGGGTGGTACCATACTTTGACGATGTACTGGTATCCGCTGAGAATCTAGAGGAATTAGGGTAAGGCTGCGAAAAGTTTTGGGCATTTTCCGGTCTGCGGTCTCAAAGTTAAACTGAACAAATGCCAGATCGGGGTTGAATCTGTGGAATTCCTAGGCTACCGGATAGACAGGAAGGATTCACCCACTGGAAGCAAGGTACGGGCCATCAGGAAGGCCCCGGTTCCAAAGAACAAAACGGAGTTGCAGGCATTCTTAGGTCTGGTCAATTTCTACGGTATTTTTAAGAAATAAGGCAGCAGTAGCCGAGCCGCTTCATAAATTACTAGCAAAGACGGCTGCATGGTCTTGGGGAAAGGCGGAAGCTAGGGCATTCAAGGGTAAAGAATCTCCTATCGAATGATAGCCTCCTTATCCAATACAATGGCACGCTGCCATTAGTGTTAAGCTGCGATGCATCTCCCTATGGGGTGGGGGCTGTGCTCAGCCACAGGTTGCCAAATGGCACAGAAGCCCCTATTGCATATTACTCCCGAACAATGTCATCAGCTGAAAGGAATTATAGCCAGCTAGATAGGGAAGCCTTGGCTATAGTCTCCGGAGTAAAGAAATTCCATGAATATGTATTTGGTCGTGATTTCGAAATCATCACGGACCATAGACCTTTGCTAGGCCTGTTGGCAGGTGACCGCCCAACGCCCGTGGCACTTTCGCCCAGACTGACCAGATGGACTATCTTCCTAGCGGCGTATTCTTACAAACTACTACACCGGCCAGGGAAGGAATTAGGGCATGCGGACGCCCTGAGCAGATGCCCGTTACCAGAGACTATCGAAGACCCCACTCTGGGGACACCAGTTCTGCTAATTGACTCTTTGGACTCTGGCCCAGTCACATCCAAAGAGGTGGCTCGGGCTTCGTACAAGGACATTACAATAAGGACTGTAATTGGTTGGGTACAAAGAGGTTGGCCCGCTGCGCCGGTCGAGCATTTTAAAGAATTTGTGAAAAAACGTGGGGAACTCTCAGCTCAAGGGGGGTGCCTGCTATGGGGGGATCGAGTGGTGATCCCGGAGAAATTGAGGAAAAAGGTATTGGAGCTCCTTCACGAAGGCCACCCAGGGATCGTGAGAATGAAGGGTCTAGCGAGAAGCTATGTGTGGTGGCCCTTAATGGACATGGAAATTGCTGAAAGGGTAGGGAAATGCCAGGCCTGCCAGGAGTCCAGACCGCTACCCCCAACGGCCCCGATTCGGGAATGGGAGAGACCCCAGGGCCCTTGGTCTAGGATCCATATCGATTTTGCCGACCCCTTCCATGGCCAAACCTTTCTGGTAGTAGTCGATGCCTACTCCAAATGGCTGGAAATCATTCTCATGAGATCCATGACAGCCGAGGCCGTGATTTCAGTCCTACGGCACCTATTTGTAACCCACGGGTTGCCCGACACTTTAGTCTCCGATAACGGCCCGCAATTCACGGCAACCCAGTTTGAGGGGTACTTGGCAGAGGAGGGCATCCGGCATGTCCTCTCGGCGCCTTTCCACCCTGCGACGAACGGCCTTGCAGAACGTTTCGTTCGGAGCGCAAAGGAAGCATTGTCCAGAATCAGGCCAGGCGATTGGCAAACAAAAATCGATACATTCCTAGCAGTCCAACACAGAACCCCCTGTGTAACAACTGGCCGCAGCCCGGCAGAGCTATTAATGGGTTGGAAGCTTAGGTGCCCACTAGACCGTTTAAACCCAAACTACACACCAGACGGTTACAAAGGGGCACACGGTAAAACAAGAGGAATGGCAGTAGGCGACCTAGTGTGGGCACACAACTACAGCGAGGGCCCGACCTGGTTAGCAGGAAAAATCCTAGAGATAACAGGACCAAAATCATATCTAGTAGAGATAGAGGATGGCCGGGTATGGAAGCGCCACATAGACCAAATAAGGAAACGCATAACCGGTAAATCAGAATCAGACGAAACAGGCCCTGACTATCCAATGTTTGAATCCACAGCTGACTCAAACCCGGGGCAAACGCGGGACTTATCTGAGTTCCAGGAGGTCCAGCGACGCCAACCGGTTCCTCCTGAAGACAGCAGGGACGACTCTGCAAATAATCCAGGGCCGGATGGCCTAGAGGAGGAGCTGAGAGGAACAAACAGTCCCTCCGGTCAGCTCGACTCACTCCCAGAAAATGAATTGCGCAGGTCCGAAAGAGTCAGGAGACGCCCAGTCTACTTGCGTGATTACGTAGAAAAATAAGATGTTAATTCTATGTAAATATTGGTAAAGTGTTCTCTGGGAGGGAAGGAGTGTAATGTATCTTTAAGAGTTTTGGAGGGAAAACTGAGCGGGAAAAAGCACGTTGCTGATTGGATAAAGCCTCTGGCTAAACTGTATATAAAGAGAGGGTTTTCCCAGCTCGAGCCGCTGGGTTCACCATATAGTAAAGAGCTGTTGTCACTATCCTGGTCTCCTGCCTCGTTATTGCCCGAATTTAACACTTATAATCTTTTAGGAACTGTTAATTGGAACCAAAATTGAAATTGACAATCCTAAACTGAGAAATTCTTTAAGACTTTTTGCTGCTTTATTTTAGCAAATATTATTTGTCATGTTAAATACCAATGTTTCCAGAAAATAATATTAAGATTTTCCAGTATTTTTCAATTATATATCTAGCAGAGTAGGATAAAATTAATTAATTTTCTGTGTTACAAGATGTTAATTAACATAGAGGAATTAATTTGAGGGTTGTAAAGTGATTGTAATATTACACTGAATGGCCATGAGGTTGTTTCGTGGGCTAGCAGATGTCTTATTTCTATGGTATGCTAAGTGCACAATCCTGAGATAGCAGGAAGCTTGCTCATTAAGTTATATATTCATATGCATTATAATAGTGTTTCCATATAAAAATTGTCACTAATGCAAAAGGTAAAGCAATTTAGTTCTGTTGTTAAAAACAGCACTAGCTAGAGATTTAATTGCACTAGGGAAACCAATACATTAGTGGCAAAGAGTACGCTATAGTAACTAAAATCCAAATCACTGAAGTGGACTATATTAAATATCATGAATGAATCATGGGCAGAGACTTATATTGTTTGTTGAAGTTTGATTAGTGATTCAAGTTCGAAACAAATTTAGCTAATCATAGCACATAATATAGGTCTATAGCACTGTTTCACTCCAGAACACAGGTTATATATTAATGTACAACTATTCAATTGCACTGGAAAATTTACTACGAGTCCTAGAATAGCATTAGCACTTAGACATATGTACCGATTTGCAGTGATTTACAGCCCTCTCTAAGCAGTTTACAGAGTCAGCATATTTCTCCCAACAATCTAGGTTCTCATTTTACTGACCTCGCAAGGATAGAAGACTAAGTCAACCTTGAGCAGGTAAGGTTCGAACTGCTAAACTGCCGGCAGCTGACAGTCAGCAGAAGTAACCTGCAGTACTGCATTCTAACCACTGCGCCACCACGGCTCTTAGAATCTAGCAAGTATGGTCAGTGGTCCTGGAAAAATGTGTTCCCTCCAGTTCCCCAACTCCAAGGATCTAAAATTGTAATTCAACATGCATTCAGATAGTTTATTTTCTAGTTTTGCATGTCATAAACACATTCCCATCACAGTACTTCTCATTCACTGTTCATAGTCACACTAACACACCTTCTTTGCTTATTCTCCCCACATACACACACCTATCACTTTAAAAAGCAACAGACCATTTTGCATCTTCCGCAATTACTCAAACTTAGCCTCATTCTAGACCAGAGGTAGGGAACTATGGCCCTTTTATGACTTGTGGACTTCAACTCCCAGAATTTCTGAGCCATTCATGTTGACTCAGGAATTCTGGGAGTTAAAGTTCACAAGTCATAAAAGGGCCATAGTTCCCCGCCCCTGTTCTAGACCTTTGTAGAGAGTGCATTGTCTCCTGCCCCCCAATCCTGAAAGACTTAACTAAAATTCTGTAAGCAGCTTTCTTTTTTTCAAGCAGAAGAAGGAGTGGGGAAGGAAAGTCCTCTGAGAAATATTTTAGATAGTTTTCTTTTAAAAAACAACAACAACCAATAGAAATATCAAAACAGCCTTAAGTTTCTAATACACCAATAGATTAAAGCAATAAACTTACAACATTACAATATTAAAATGTTAAAAGGCCTGCATAAATAAGTGTATTTTTAGCCCATGCCTAAATTGCAATGAGGATTAAAGCTCATTTCTAAATAAACACACTGGATTTTTAGGGGGATTTGGGGAAATATGACACTTAAAGTAACTAGAATACAATGTTGGGTGAATTGGGTGGCTATAAGGTTGTTTCATAAGCCTGCAGATATCCCGTCTCCACAGTCTTCATACAACACTTCTTAAATGTCCATTTTTGTGGCTAAAGAGGACTTAAATAATACAGGATCCAATGTAACGTGTTGTTATAGGCTAGGCTTGACCAATCACAATCCAATCATCCATGGCATCCTTTCCCTTGAGTGATGTTTTGTGCTGTTCTACGTGATTATTTTTATTTGATGATCATTTCCATCAATTTGCCTGGATAGATATTAAACTGACCAGCCTCTAAAGTTCTCAGATCTGTTTACTCCAACAGCCAGTGAAAAAATGCAACCCAGCAGCATGTCAATCACAACACAGAACTTCGTCTTGTGTAGGAGGCCTTATTCCATTTTCCAGTAGAACTGCCATTTTCCTGTGAGATCACCTTGATTTGGCTTCAGACTTCCTTAACAGCAGGTTGGCCTCAAGATGGAAGTTTCGTTTTCAGGATATGTCCTGAAAATACTTCAAGGGCCTCTGGTGGCTCAACAGGCTAATGCAGTCTGTTATTAACAGCAGCTGCTTGCAATTACTGCAGGTTCAAGTCCCACCAGGCCCAAGGTTGACTCAGCCTTCCATCCTTTATAAAGTAGGTAAAATGAGGACCCAGATTGTTGGGGGCAATAAGTTGACTTTGTATATAATATACAAATGGATGAAGACTATTGCTTGACATAGTGTAAGCCGCCCTGAGTCTTCGGAGAAGGGCGGGATATAAATGCAAATAATAATAAAAAAAAGTAAGAGGCCACCATGGAGCTGCAGCAGGGAGACAACATGAAGAAACCCTTAGATGACAAGCTCTGTGTTTTTTCTTGCCACACTTGTTATATGGTAAGCCTCTGTGAAGTCACCTAGATTATTGCATCTCCTTGTCTCCCTTCTCCCTGAGCATTTGGATACCATTTTCTTGGATTTTATTACAGAACTATAACATGACAGGCATGAAAAAAAAATCCAAGGTGCAATTATTTTGAAGTCTTCTCATTACAGCACATTCTGCTCACAGTACATTATGCTTACTCCCATTTAAATGGAAGGTACACCTGCAGGAGCAGTGGGGACTGCTCAACACAGAGTTTTCTCAGACAAAGGGCCAGATTAATAGACTATGCAGTCCAGGGGCAGGTTCTACTTAGTTTACTACCAGTTCGCAACAGGATCGGACCGAACCGGAGGCAACCCACCACTGGTACAGTCCCAAGATGAATGGGGAAGAAGGGAAAAAACCTGGAATCTTTCAGGTTATATGTATAATAGGTTAGAAAGATATAGCTTTAGTTTGGCAAGATTCTGTCCATTAGATGCAAGTATATAAAGGACTGGACTCAATTGGATTTCCTTGTGTCGACACATTCAGACTTTAGTATCAGCTGTTTTGATTCTGAGACTAGTTTACTGTTGTACAAATACTAAAAGAAAAATCCATGATTAATCTGTAGATGAGAGGGATTTTTTTCAGAATGGAGGGAAATCTTAACCAAAAAAGAGAAAGAGAAAAAGAAAAAAGAAAGAGAGAGAGAGTAGATTTAAATACCACCCCTTTTCTGTTGTCTTGTGTCAAGAAAATGAGGGGTAGAGTACCTGAAGAAGAAATGGAAACTTCCTTTCTTCTCTTAGATTCAGACAAGAGGAATAGGGGTCCCTGACTCTCTCATCAGCTCCAGCTGAGAAAGAAACAAAAACAGGGCACAAAGTTCTCAGAAGGAGGAGGTAGAGAAACCTCTGCACCTGTAGGAGGAGGGTACAATAAAAAGAAAGAAAGAAAGAAAGAAAAGCAGATGGTACAAGAACTGAAATTAATGACACAGGAGCAAGCAATTCTCAACTGAACTGCATGTAACTGCAACTCTCTGAACTGCATGTTAAAATGTGAATTGATGTCTCCCAACCGTAAGAAGAAACCAGCTAAATTTATGTTGGCTCAAAAAGATACAGAGTAAAAAGTGTAGGATTTAAACCCTGGAGCTGACAATTATAGGGCTTTATCTTTGTGTTGTTGGACACAACTTTTTTTCCGTATGCGTGACTTCTATCATGCCTGTAATAAAGCAACTTACCTACCGTAACTAAATGAACCTCTCCTGTTAGTAAGTCCCTGTGTACAAGTTTAAACGTGTGGAAAAGAGATTTATTGTTGAGCCCAGTGAGAAAACTGACAAGGACTCACTCCTGAGACCTACATGATCATTGTATTAAGCATAACCCACAACTTCTGCCTATCGAGGTAATAGGCATACATTTGGCACTATAGCAAACTACACCCTCTCCTGCTGGTTTCTTACTTTCAATCTAATTCATCCACAGCAGTGGTTGTGATGTACAGTTTTAGCAGGGCAGCTCCTACCTGTGAGCTGAATGAATGATAGATATTGTGGCAAGTGTATCTCTCTCCAGGAGGATAGATCGGCAGGATGTGCCAATCCTGAGCCTCAAAGTAGCTTCAGATCTACTGCCCTCAGATGCGACAGGACTGAGTTTTGTGTTGCTTATTTGATGTATATGCATGTATATTTTTTTTTTTACTGAATAGAGTAACACAAGCTGCTCAGAGTTTTTTAGGAGTGGTATGGCATTTATTTTACCAAGTAAAATAAATAAATAAACTGCCAATCAAATCAGTTCTCCATAGAGTGGAAACAGTTGAGCTCTTCTCACTCTAAAAAGTCCTGGATAGCTTCTGAGTCCCAGTTCCTTCCATTGGAAATTATTACTGCAGTTTCCCACGTTGCCACAACTATTTTTCCACACAATCAACCCAGTGGTGGGTTTCTACCGGTTTGCTCCGGTTCAGGAGAACCGGTAGTGGCGGCGGTAGGAGGCTCTGCCCACCCGCCTGGACGTCATCGTGGATGCTATGCGCAATCCACATGTGCATCCAAACCGAAGGTAAATGGAAACCAAAACTTTAACCTTAGACTGTCTACTGTAGACCTCACCCCATTCCTAAGAGGTCTGTAAGGGATGTGCATAAGCACATCAGTGTGCCTACTGTCCCTGTCCTAATGTTTTCTTTTATTCATATCCTTTACATCTATTTATAATTATGTTTACACTTATATCTGTCATAAAATACATGCTTGACCAAATAAATAATAAAATAAAATAAAATAAAATAAAATAGAATAAAATAAATAAGAGAGATGTGGTGACTGAGATTGGTAGGAGGGTAAATCAGCACACAGTAGCTACATTAAATACACTGTTTAGTGCTTCAACAGACTGAATATTTTGGCTAGGATGTACTTTAATTAGGTAGGTCTTTAATTAGTCAGGTTGGTCTTTCAGAGAAATATTGCCCCCATTGTGAAAAAATAAAAGTAATTAGAAATAATTGAAAAATGTACAAATTTGTTTAAATACCGAGCAAACAACTGAGCAAGCAAACTTTAAAATATTTATTTGCTCAAAGATATTTGCCTGTATTCCAAATCACTTGTGCCAATTAATTCATTTATTAAAGAGATTGAAAGAATGAAAAGCTTTGATTGAGTTGATGAGACACATACATTACATTACAATGGGCAAACGATGGTAGAGAAAATGTAGCTCTGATTGCAATTCAAAACTGTTGGCTCAGGGGAGATGCACTTTAGATGAGGGTATATCAATTCTACTCATTGTTGGTCTCATTTTGATATTTTTGATGCTGAAAGGGCCTTAATTAAATGCTTACCATTGAACTATATTCCCTTATATCCTTTTGCATTTTCAGAATTAATTTCATTCACTATGGCACAGGGGACCCTAATAGCATCTCCGAGAGCTCTTGCTGGTCAATAATGTGCCAGCTGGACTCCTTAAACTCTCATTGACACAATGAACTGCCATTATGAGTTTCAAGGGTTTGCTGTTATTTGTTGGATCAACACTGCAGTGAAGCCCAAGAAGTTGCTTATGTTGTCATGGAAAATGTGCATTATTACAAACCTTTTAAACAATGGCTAATAAACGATATATTTCTATTTTGTTATTTAACATATTCTATGTTAATTGATTCTGTAATATTTATAATTGAGCAATATGTTATAATGTGAATGAGCTTGATTATCCACCGAATCTGCTTGCACTGTGCACATAAATAACAGAAAGTGGCTTTAAATTGTGGTATTATGCATGAAATATACTATACTGTCAATTAAATAGAGTGATTGACCATCAAAACACTTAGAATTAAAACTACAATATAGCGTTTCCTTTTGCTATTTGCATGTGGAGATGATTTGTCATGTTTGTTTTCATTTTTTATTTCTCTTTTTTCCAAACTAAGGTTTGATCCTTCCCATTTTCTGCTTTACTTTGCTTCCTTTTGTTTTCAAGTCAAGACAGTATGTTTTTTTTTTATTCCTCAATATTTTTCCTAATATTATTTTAAAATAATAATAATAAAGCATATGTTTTAACAATCTTGTTAAAACAGCCCTTTTGGAGGGATAATTTTCCCTATTTTATGTATTTTTTGCATTTTTTGCGTAAATGCATATTTAAATGCATTTAAAAAAAAAAAAACCTGGATAGTAAAAGTAGGAATAGCACTATTTGAAAGAGAATTTCTTTAGTATATTTATCTAGCTTCAGGAAGATAAGAACTGAATGAATGATGTACTGTATATGTAGAAAAGAAAAATGGAACATTCCATCTTTTTAGTCTCATAATCAACCTTACTGGATATAAGAACCAGCAAACAGACAGAAACAATTATGCAGAGTTTTGATATCATCAGAACACCCAGACCACTCAGCTATGGAAGACTACTACCACTAGCCCAGCATTAGACGAGACCCACGTGAATGTCAAGGAAATCATCTGTGGCTCATATCAACCCAACTACTCAACTGACCAATATCTGCTTCAGTTCATCAGCTTTCACAACCTCCAGAAGAGTCGCTGGCAGTAACATGACATTTCTTTGACATTTTAGGCTATTTAATATGGAGATTAAATGTAATCATTCTGTCCTCCAATTTCTGATGGGCTGTGCTGTCTGTGTCTTATCCAAATGTCAAAAAGGGCCCATTCGTAAACTGCAAGGACAATAACTTTTTCTCTCTCTCCTTATGGGACTCATAAAAAAAGACTCTCCTATTTCCCACTGAGACTTGGATCTATCAATGCACCGATTGCACTAACATTTCTTGATGCTGTCCACCTCATGTTATGGAATGGGAGCAGTGGTGGGTTTCAAATTTTTTTACTACCAGTTCTGTGGGCATGGCTTGGTGGGCGTGGCTTGGTGGGCATGGCAGGGGAAGGATACTCTACAATCTCCATTTCCACCCCACTCCAGGGGAAGGTTACTGCAAAATTCCCATTTCCTCCTGATCAGCTGGAACTTGGAGGCAGAGAATAGATGTGGGTGGGGCCAGTCAGAATTTTTACTACCGGTTCTCCGAACTATTCAAAGTTTCTGCTACCTGTTCTCCAAAACTGGTCAGAACTTGCGAAACCCACCTCTGAATGGAAGGCAATAGCCAAATGGTGCCATGAGCCAATCCATTCATCCATCTTGAACCTCTTTAGCAGAGCAGTCACTTTTTCCTGAAATTAAGGAAAACATACACAGATGTTCTCCCTCTCTCCTGCCCTCTCTCTCTCTCTCTCACACACACACACACAAACACACACATACTAACAGTTAAATAGTAAAACTGTCAGAAGCTGAGAATACTTTTCTTTAAATTTGAAAATAATCCTTTTCCTCTACTTGAGGGGGGAAAAAAGGATGACGATACCACCAGAAGGTTATAGAAGGTTTTACTGATAAAGACAATAATTCAAAATGTATCTAAAGGTTATTGCAAGTAAAAAGGATATGATTTAAGACAACGTTTTGCCGAGACGTCCCCGAAGTTGAATTTGTCCTTGTTTCAATAAAATAAGCACCTTTTGGGAAGTTTTGCAGAAAGCAATTGATCTTTTACTCTTTCTCTCCTTAAAAAAAACACCAGTCTTTGTCTTTGCAATTGATAGAATTCTAGCTATTCAATTTACTTTTTAGCAGAATCCAACTACAATACTTGTATTATCTGGTAGGAGCTCAGATCAGTTGGTTTCACCCAAGCTGTGCTCATATAACACATTTAACCAGGTCAGTAACAAATCTAACAGCTGTGTTTGCACGCATGCCGAGCTTGGTTAGATTTCGCTCTTATTCCTTTTTTAAAAAAAAAATATATGTTGTGTATCTTTGATAATAGGTTGCTTTATAGACTGGAAATAATGCTCCAATTAGGGGTATGGCGTTTATAAGGAAGTATTTCTGAAGATAGTGCTTACTTGAAAGAAAAATAAGGAGTAGTTATTTGTAAAAATAAAATAAAATAAAATAAAATAAAATGGTGATAGGGAAGCCTCTATTATTTATGTCTTTCTACAAATAAGAGCCTCAGTGTACTCTTTTCAATTATGGAGAGAGAGAAGAAGTCAGATGGATGACAACCTAAATGGTACAGGTCAGAATCGGAAAGGAAAAAAAAAACTGTACAGAGAAATGAAGCGATGAAAGTCCTAAGAAACCCTTCTAACCAATAGGAGACCTGTTATGTAAAAACATGCAAAGTGTTTTAGCCAAAGAATGGAGACAATCGTGTAGAACCCTTCAGCTAACTATATCTATTCATCCAAGTACCTAATAGGTTTATCGCTGTAGAAAGCGGATATATGCAAAATTGAATTCCAACAATCTGAATGCAGCCCATATGATATACAGTAGCAGATTGTGTAAATCTACAAATCTGGTTAATTCAAAGTAACCAGGTTAGACATTTCATCTAGATCCAGCCCCAGATAAGTTCTGATGATGTGAGAATTGCTATTTGTGTTCAGCTCAGATATCCCTTGTTCATTCCCATATGTACATATATTAGGGCCAGTCGGAAGGTTATCACTCCTGGGAATTCACTCTCATTGCCAAGTTGGAAAATTAAAAATAGAGGATTTTTTAAAAAAATAGACGTAGGGGCATATCTTGATCAGCATTGGCAGCAGAGGTGGGTTTCAGCAGGTTCTGACCAGTTCTGGAGAACCGGTAGCGGAAATTTTGAGTAGTTCGGAGAACCAGTAGTAAAAGTTCTGACTGGCCCCACCCCCATCTATTCTCTGCCTCCCAATTCCCAGCTGATTGGGGTGGGAATGGAGATCTTACAGTATCCTTCCCCTGGAGTGGGGAGGGAATGGGGATTTTAAGGTATCCTTCCTCTGCCACGCCCACCAAGCTGTGCCATACCATGCCCACCAAGCCACGCCCACAAAACCAGTAGTAAAAAAAATTGAAACCCATCACTGATTTGCAGATAGGGCAATGTATCACATCCTTTTTTCTTTTTTTTAAGCTGTTAAACTTGCCCAATTATGCTTGCAGGCAGTACAATAGCTATCCCACTCCATCATCTTTGGTTGGAAGGCACCAAAGATAGAATAATAAAAGTCTTGTGTTCTTTGGAAAAAGAGCTGGGACTATTTTAAAGGCAAAAGGAAAGAAAGAACAAAGGAGACTGGTAATCCTTCGATTCTGACTAGAATTTAGGAGGGAAAGAGAACAGAGGCAGGTAACGTTTTTCTTCCTTCCTTTCTTTAGAAGAGTTTTCCCATGCGATGCCTCTCTTGTCCTATTTGTCTGGGTATACAAATTCACAGTTGGAGTGGGGAAGTTGGAGAGGTTTTGAACCGTTTGTGAATACCCACTGGGGAAGTTTTAAAAAGGGGAGGGGGAAATATGTCAGATTTGGAAGGTCACAATCTCTCTCTCTCTCTCTCTCTCTCTCTCTCACACACACAGACACACACACACACACAGACACACACACACACACACACACACACACACAGAGAGAGAGAGAGAGAGAGAGAGCGAGAGAGAGAGAGAGAGGTTCCAGGGTTTTTTTCCCCTCCCTATATCCTTTTCATGGCTTTAGATTTACTTCTTTTTTTAAATCAGAGACAACATATGTGGCTGCTACAATTTGTAATTAAATGATGCCTTGCAAACATATAAAAACAGAAGTTTAAATGCATTGCTGGTTTAATTTAGAAGCAAATTAAGTTCTTCCCAACAAAATGCTGTTCAGTGGCAAAGAAATGTAATCCTCTACACTTTGGTGAGGAAAAAAAATAGTGGGGAAAAAAAATACAGATCAAAAATACAAGTTAGGCAGTTGATATCTTGATAGCTCTGCAGGAGTACTTGTGAGGAGGATCTGGGTGTCCTGGTGAACCACGCATCAAGCAATATATGATATTATTAAATATATAAATGATTTAATAATAAATTATTATATTATAAATAATAAATAAATAAGCCAATAGCACATTGCCGCTGCCAAAAGAGCTAATGCAACCAAACGTTACATTAACAAAGAGATGAAATTGAGATCATAGTAAGCAATAATTCTGTTTTATTCTACATAAGTCAATGTGTCTAGTTTTAGTCATTACAGCACAAGAAGGATGGTAAAGAATTGAGTACAGAGAAGAGGAACGAAGATGGAGAGGGGCTTGGAGGATAATGTCTTTGAAGAATTGTTAAAATAACTGGACATAGAAAAGAGATTGCTAAGGGGTGACAAGAGTAGTCTTTCAATACTTTAAGGACTGTCATAGGATAGAAGTTGTGGCTTTATTCTCCATAGTGCTTGAGGGTAGGAGAAGAATCAGTGGCTAGAAGCTTTACAGAACAGGATTTGAACTTGAAATAAGAAAAATTCCTGACTGTGAGAGGAACAGCCTGTCTCCTGAAGGTTCGTGGTTGTTGCATCACTGGAGTGTTCCCAGTCAAAAGCTAAACAGTCATTTGTCTGGGATGGTCTGAGGATACTTGCCCTGGACAGGGGGTTGAAGTAGAAGAATGTTTAGGTCCTGTTGTGCCTCGTCCGCCCTCCTCTCCGCAGCCGGGCCCCTCCCATCTCCTGCTATCTCAGCCAGAGACTGATAGTGAAGAAGAATGGCCTGGCATGCCTCCAGCCCCCAGCCCTGGCACCATGCCCAGACAGACTGAGCAAACAAACCTCCCTCCTATAGCATGTGAGCATGAAGTCAGCCACGAACTAGAATTACCGGCAGCTGAAGAGGAAGACGAAAAGTGAACAGATCCCCGCTTCCGGAGAATGGAGAGGCGACGTCAGCAAAAGGAAGGGAGGGGCAGGCCTGGATAAGTGCTGAGTCATGGAGCCACACCCCATGGCCTATATAAAGGATCTGCTTTTTGGCATTCCTTGAGTCAGGCAAAGTCTTATCTGGTTGTTGAAGTCACACCTTGGATTCCTGCCTGGCCTGAGAACTCTGACAGGAATTTGGCAAAGCTGCAGAGGCTTTGTGGCCACGCTTGATACAGACTTCCCAGACCCGGCCGTCAGAGGAGGAGTGGGACACGACAGGTCCCTTCTAATATTACGGTTCTTTGTTTGCTAATTCAGGTATCACTGCACACTATTATAAGTGACAAATAAGAAAGTCAAGAAAAAATGGACACGTGGAAATCATTCACGTCATACTTGGTGATTTAGAAGATCAATTCAGTTGAAAGTTATCCAAAACTGCCCAAGGAGCTGCTGATCCAATTCTACAGAGGAATTATTGAGTCTGTCATTTGCACCTCTATAACTGTCTGGTTCGGTTCTGCAACCCAACAAGAAAAACACAGACTTCAGAGGATAATTAGAACTGCAGAAAAAATAATTGCTACCAACTTGCCTTCCATTGAGGACCTGTATACTGCACGAATCAAGAAGAGGGCCGTGAAAATATTTGCAGATCCCTCGCATCCTGGACATAAACTGTTTCAACTCCTACCCTCAAAACGACGCTATAGAGCACTGCACACCAGAACAACTAGACACAAGAACAGTTTTTTCCCAAAGGCCATCACTCTGCTAAACAAATAATTCCCTCAACACTGTCAGACTATTTACTGAATCTGCACTACTATTAATCGTTTCATAGTTCCCATCACCAATCTCTTTCCACTTATGACTGTATGACTATAACTTGTTGCTGGCAATCTTTATGATTTATATTGATATATTGATCATCAATTGTGTTGTAAATGTTGTACCTTGATGAACGTATCTTTTCTTTTATGTACACTGAGAGCATATGCACCAAGACAAATTCCTTGTGTGTCCAATCACACTTGGCCAATAAAATTCTATTCTATTCTATTCTATTCAACTATTCTATTCTATTCTATTCTAATTACGTGCTTGCAAGAACAAAAATGACTTGTTACAAGGACACAATCATATCATTTTTAATACTCAAGCAACTCAGCATGTTGATTATTGATTTTTAACGATTCTTTACTTTATCAGTACTCAGAACATCTTTTAAAATATAATAACTCACTCTCTGATGTGCCTGTTTGATTTTTTTCCTCCTTGATTATGTTAGCTGGTGCCTTTATCATTGTGTATTGCTTTGAATGTTGTGTAATTTTCTTACATTGCGCAGATAACTATGTCTGTTAGATAGTCTGAAAGTGAAATAATTACATAAATATACATAAATATAAAAATACAAATGCACAAATATATTAATAAATCTTATCTATGTCAGTTCATTTATTTATTCATTCATCTTTACTTTGGTTGACATAAAATGTAAATTCACAGTGAATTAGGTTGCGGCAGAACAAATTTCCCAAACGGAGATTATTCTCCTGATATTTATATATCACAACCCCATATTTTCCAAATAATATGATCATTATGGAAGTTGTAATTCCACACATTCAAAAGAATCTAGGTAGAATTTAGGACATAATGCCTCATTCATTCAATCATTCTTGAACATCATTTCTCATTAAAGATGATCACATATGGAGTTTTCTTTCATTTCCAGTGAAGTTTCCCCATCACTTGTCGAAAACTTAATTCTGGGATGACAGCATATTATGTCAGTTCTTTGAACAAAGATGTCTATGGGCGTGTGTAGTTATGTCACATTTTTGTCATTTTTCTTCAGTGGGGAACTTTCAGAGAGCACAAGTGTGCTCATTATTCTTCTTTTATATTATACTTCTCACTCAAGAAGAAGAAATGATTGATAACTTAGTGGTTTCAGTATTTCATAATGGCTTTTGACCCAATCATCAATTCCTGAATTCTGGAGATGTCCAGAGGAACTTGATTAGCAATTTACTGATGCTCCAAGATATTTGCAGTATAAAAGGATGCAAAACAGAATACTGTGATTACTCTGGCAAATGATCTAGCAAAGTCTAGTCCAATAATTTCTCAGTGGAATTGTTCATCAAGCAAGCAATTCAAGGTGACTTTGTAAGACTGCACAAAGCTTCAGTCTGAAGCTTCAGGTTGATGACATTCAATTGTCAAATTAATTCAATTAATCCAATAATTTGGGAGTTATGTTGTGCATGTTAAAAAGCTCCTCTTTTTATTTGTTTTTTTTTCCAAATCAGTTCGAATTGGACCAACAATCCAAATTGACTCAGACAATCCACAGATCCTTAAATTAAAACGAGAATGCAGACAAGTATCCAAGTCAGTCATTAGTCCTTTCTATGGATTACTGCCAGATTACATCTGAGAACTCAATCTTGCAGGCCTTATATATTTTCTCACTTTCAGAAATGGGAAGGAATAGATGGCATTTGTCATATTTCTCACAATTTTTGAGAGACATTAGAACTTATATTTCTTGAAGTATCGATTTACCTTTCTTTGGAACTTTCCCCAAACCCTACCCATTCCAGAGAAAAAACACTGATGTTCGTGTATCCCAAACCCACAAATAATTCTAGTATGTTATACAAGCTACAATCTACGTATATGTAATCTAGTAGAAGGTGCATTCATGAACAGGCAGCAGTATGTGGCTGCTGTGATATTAGTTTCAGGGCATACAACACTCAATCCGCAATCAGTGTCAGAAAGGATCGACACATATCAGAGCACACTCAAGAACCAGAGTACAGAGTACGTTCCATAGAGTCGGAGGTATCTGGACAGAAAATAGTAATTCCAGAATAATACTAATGGCGTTAACACGCATGGCTGGAAAAACCTATAGGCTACCATAGCTGGCTGCAAAAATCACCACAAGATGGCAACAGAAAATTAGAGTTCTCAGTATCTAGTGCTATCATCTAGCAGTTGTCTAGATTTTTGCATCTCGGATATGATAATTCTAGGTATTTTGTTCTATCATTAAAACTGGGGGTGGGGAGGAAAGGCCATTATTTCTTGCAACAGCTATAACCACAATGTTAGAGAAGAAATTACTAAATGCATATCCCACTACATCAGTTTCTGGTTTCAGCTGAAATTCTTCCCTATGTCCTTCCTCTTTCCCCTTTCTAATGAATGTTTGCCTTCAATCATTTCACTGTATACATTTTTGGGTGGGTGTTACTTGAAAGAAATGGGAAAGAAGAGCTAAGAGTATCTACAACAGCAAGCCCCAACCTTTGGGGCCCCAGGGACCAGTTTTGGGGAGGATAGTTTTGTAGCGGACTGGGGGGCGTGGTTTTATGCACCGCCTGGATCCAGCACATGCATGGAGGGGGCTTTGCTTGTTTACATGGCCCGGTTCCTGGTTGGCCATGGCCCAGTGCTGGTCCGCAGCCCAGAGGTTGGAGACCCCTGATCTAGATGATATAAACTGGAACTGGGAGTGCAGCAAGAGAGCAGAGTAGAGTTATAAGAATGTTTGAATATTGGTTACTTGCATACTAAAATTACCACAAAGGAAGATATTTTTCCCCAACTAATGCATGCATTGGGGGTGAATAGCCTCTAATGTTTACTGGAAATATTAGAATGTTGAAAATAAACAAATGAGTGGCAGATGTAAATAGCTGAAAAGAATGGATGTCTTTGAAGATTAGCCAACTTTTGGGAACAGATGCTTGCCTGCTGAATTAAATCCTAAAAGCACAAATCTGGTAAAATGACTAAACACAGGGTTTATCTCTCTTTGGCTATCCAATTGCCACCTACCTTTAACTCATCCCCAGGGTTTCATTCCCTCCCTTTCTCTTCTTTTCCTTCCCCAACACAGATTGGACTTACTTCATTTCCATCCACCTCCGCCCCCCTCCCAGCTCTTTTTGGCTGTTTTTGCTGCAACGAGATTGGGAAAAAAGATTTGATGTGAGAAGAAATGGTAGCTAAGTCCAGATGGAGAGTCAATTAATTTAATAAGTGGGATGCATTATTTTATAGTCAATTGATTTTGATTGGTAGTTATCCATTCATTTAATAGTCTATTTCTTCTGAGCTGCCTTGAGTTTGTATACATATATTGATCGTACTGTGTATAGCTTTGACTGAAAATCTCCAGGACTGTTTTCAGCTTGAATTGGCAACCTTAAATTGGACAGGTGAAGAAACTAGGCATGATTCAGGATGTTGTGTGTGTGCGTGTGTATGTGTGTGTGTGTGTGTGTGTGTGTGTGTGTGTATGTATGTATGTATGTATGTATGTATGTATGTATGTATGTAATAATGTATATAATTCTACTTTTCCTCTGATGGAGAGACCGTAAATTCAAGGTCACCTTGATTTCTGTTGAATATGGTACAGTATTTAACAATACCAGCAAATACTGTATCACATAGGCACTTTAAATAGCACTCTATTCTGCAAAACAGACTTTTACTATGCACACTTACCTAAGCACAGCCCTCCTTTAACCCCCTGGGATTTTCGACTGAGTAAATACATATAGATTGTGCTGTAAATCTTTGCAGTTCTACCCCTTACATTTTTTTACTGCTCAGAGAATTGGGAAGAGTGTCATGGCAAAACCATTTACACTCAACTCCTTTCTCTCTCCTCCTTCCTTGTAGATTTAGACAGTTTCTTAATGTTTCTCCGCATTAGCTCCCACTTCATAAAAGGGAGATAAAACTAGACTGCCTCATTGTAAAGGATCATTCCAAGATAAGCCTTTAATTCTATGTTTGACTGTCATTTGATTATATGGTCCTTGGGGAGAAATACAGAAGAGAAGATAATCCTTAAAATCTGTGTTGTTGCCTGAAATGGAACACCAGATCAAAATGATTTAGAACAAGCTATTCTGAAAGTTGTGCAGGTCAGTCAAGTTATTGGTCAAATACTATTCTATTTTCCTAGGCATTTTTGTAGGAGCCTGTATGGAAATAAAGTCTAGTGGAATTATTTTGTGTGGGGCTGGGTGGGGGGGTTGAGAAATGTAATTATGAAAAGATCCTTTTCCTAGATCCCCTTGTTATTATTTCTTTACTAGCCTGCTGTTGATTTAATCATATCAGAATTCCCAGGGAGCTTGGACTATAGAGTGAACAGGAGATACAAGAGATGTTGCATGACAAAAATCATACGTGGTGAGAACAAATTAAACCAGATAAGGATGAGAGTAACATGCTCTGCATTAAAAGTATGGACATGATCTAGCAGGAGGAATATGGGTTTGTTTTTTTTACACAATTAGGTGGAATAGCTACTATCAATGGGCAGAACTAGAATAGTAACTGGGGTATACTTGGTGGTACCTGTCAGAAGAAGTACATGACATGTCTATAAAAGATGGGGCTTCAATTGCACAGTCACAACTACAATCTTGACTTTTTTTGGGTGGGGGTTATTCCTGGATTCACTAAATGCACTAATACAGAAAATAACTTAATATAATTTGGCAAAGACAAATTCTTTGTTTATTGCTGCAAACAAATAAATGCAGACATAACATCACTGATTGAACAATCTGATGATGAAATCAGTTATCTGATAGGAAACAGAAGATGGAGAAGTTCAATCATTCTTCCACTTTCTGTTTCCCATGATGTGCACTCCAGTTTCCCACAAAGTTGGAATTCTGTCTGTGGCTTTGCTATCTGTCTGAATTTATACTGGAATCCTATCTATATCTATCTAATTCTATCTGTAACTTAGGTTTGTTTGTTCACTTGCAAACCAGGTAATCTCATCAATGCTAGTGAATATGGAGGTAGCTCCCCCCCCCTACCAGTTTGGGTGGATTGTGGTTTCTTTCTTGGTGGTTCTTTGATTGGAGTATTATTTTCTGCCTAATTGTTTGTCTGGTGTTGATCTCTGCTTATCTAAATGTTGACTATTGAAAAGGATGTATTCTAAACTTTTTGTTTTCTTCAAAAGATCCTATAGCCGAAGAATAAAACAAAAACAAAAAACAGAAGTTATCAGCAATATGTAAGAGCTATAACAGCCACCATGTAGGACAGACACCATGTAGGACAGGGGCCTCTGGTGGCTCAGACTGCTAAGACAGTCTGTTATTAACACAGCTGCTTGCAATTACTGCAGGTTCAAGTCCCACCAGGCCCAAGGTTGACTCAGCCTTCCATCCTTTATAAGGTAGGTAAAATGAGGACCCAGATTGTTGGGGGCAATAAGTTGACTTTGTATATAATATACAAATGGATGAAGACTATTGCTTAACATAGTGTAAGCCGCCCTGAGTCTTCGGAGAAGGGCGGAATATAAATGCAAAGAAAAAAAAAAGAAAAAAAGATAAGCTATAGTCTTCTGACTACATAATATATTACCAAAACTATATATGATTTCTTTCCTCTTTAATTCAATAATTTTCATTGGGGCTGGGTCCAAATTAACATGTATATAACAGAAGAGATGGAACTCTTCTTGCTTCACCCATGTTTTTCTAATATCCCTCAATTTCAGTCTCCTTCTACTATATGCTAAAGTTTCAACAGTTTATTGAAAGTTTAAAAAAATGATATACTGGAAAACTAGGGGCAGGGAATTCAACTTTTGCTGGATTTGTTACATATATGTGTTGGTTCCAATCCCATGACCCTGTTAATGGAAGTGTGCCTTCTGAAAACAGGTTTGACTTATCCATGCTTCAGTTTATTTGACTATTTATGTTAAGCCAAGCTATTTATGTATATCCAAGAGCTAAAGGTAGGATAAAATCATTCAAAACAATACAATAATGCAGAATATAAACTCATACTACAGATGAATACAATTGATGTAAATCAAGAATATACAGAATATATATAAGATACGTTTCTGCCTCTGGGATCCAAAAGGTATCAAATATCATAAAGGTTTCAAATTATTAATTGACTCCCAAATAAACAATTTAATTAATACTACTTAAACTAATAAGTAAAGCTACCCAGCATCATTGACTGAGATGGGCAGCTATAGAAATTGAATAAATAAATAATAGTACTATGAATAAAAGGTAACGGTAAAGGTTTCCCTGTCAGTCGTGCCAGACTCTAGGCCGTGGTCCTCATCCTGTTTCTTGGCTGAGGAAGCCAGTTTTGTCCAAAGACAATTTCGGCGGTTATGTGGCCAGCATGACTAAACGCTAAAGGCGCATGAAAAGCTGTTACTTTCCCATCAAAGTGGTACCCATCAAAGTGAGTATTAATCTACTCACATTTGCATCATTGGTGGGTTTCAAATTTTTTTACCACCAGTTCTGTGGTGTGGCTTGGTGGGCATGGCTTGGTGGGTGTGGCAGGGGAAAGATATTTTAAAATCTCCATTCTCTCCCCACTCCAGGGGAAGGTTATTGCAAAATCCCCATTTCCTCCCGATCAGCTGGGACTCGGGAGGCAGAGAATAGATGGGGGTGGGGCCAGTCAGAATTTTTACTACCGGTTCTCCAAACTACTCAAAATTTCCACTACCGGTTCTCCAGAACTTTTCAGAACCTGCTGAAACCCGCCTCTGGTTTGCATGCTTTCAAACTGCAAGACAGGTAAGCACAGGGGTAAATAACAGGAGCTCACCCCGTTCCGTGGAGCTTGGGTCTCAAATCTGAGTTATCAGTTCAGCATCTTTAACCGCTGAGCCATCACACCCCTAGGACTATAAATAGATCATAACAATAACAACAATACTGTATAGTCCTATCATGTCTTTGGGAAAATCTGGCTTGCATGAAGAGCCAGATCTTGAAAATAAAACCCATTTTGAAATTGACTGACTTCTCTCAAAGTCCAGCCTACTCTTAGGGATTCCAGAGCTCACAAGATCATTTCACATTTTCACATAATGTGCTGCTGACATGATAGGGTGAGAGAACAGGCCTCTCAGTAGATCATAACATTTCACAACCTGCATAGGGATATATATCTATTTCTCATAAAACTACTGTTTTTGCTATTCACACTTTTTAGCATCTAAACAGATTGTGTCCCGTCCTTACAGACTCGACGTATTGCAAATAACATTTTTGTTGGTGACTTGAAAACATTTTTTGATTATCAACATGATTGTGAAATAACTTGTCATTGTGAAAGCAGACATTTTAGCTTGCATTACCTGGTTTGGAATAAATGGATTATTGATTTTTTTATAGTATCTCAGAAGCAATTTATTTAACTTTTTTATTATTATTATTTTGTGTAGGAAAAAGCTTCTTCTTTCTTGCTTGAAAATGATCATAAAACCTTCTGTCATTGGAGTTTCAAAATAAGACTCTCAATTTTTATTTCTTTCCTGATTTTGATGGAGATTTATTTCTCTTTTAATGTATTTTCTTCTGCAAGAGGAAGTATTGAACCTGGGTTCAGGTATTTCATAAAAGGAGAAGCTTGTGTAAAGATCCGCATTAAAATACAACTGATGCTGTTCTTTGTAACTTTTACCCCAAAGACAAATATATTTAGCTCTTTGCAGCTTACAAACACACATCCGAATAATATTCATTGCGTCTTGGATGATTTAGAAAATGGACAGAATGGAATCTCTTCACCTATCAGAAGGATGGTAAAAAAAAACCCATCAGTATTCATGCTTGATTTTTCTCCAGAATGAAATTTTACCTGCATACAGTAAAGTTTCTTTTTGTGAACTTTATTCATGGATCAGGTGGCTGCATTTCTATCTGGTTTGAAAGTCAAGCAAGGGAAGAGTTAAAAGTAATAGTGGAATCAGCAAGATTTTCTGTGCCTCCAATAGAAATGGATAAATACACCACAAAATGTATTTGGCTCCTAAAGAATTGTGTAAAGTTTCTAACGCCCCTGCAAAAGTTGTCATTGTGTTTGTTTGTTTGTTTTTTCAAATGGCAAAAGGAAAGTGGTGTGAAGCATATAAGGTATAAACTATTAACAGTGTTTACTACTTAATGTAGTGCAAATCAAATTAAACAGATATTTTTGCCTAGTAATTAGTCCTGACTTTGAAAATCATGTTCCTTATCATAAACAAACCAAGGAATAATATTGTCACAGAGCAGATATCCCGTACCTCCAAATTTCTCCTCACAAAAAATTAGTTAATCTCCAATTACTTAACTTCTCTAATACAATGAAGGAGGATATAGAGATATAATTGCTTTATATATATTCAGTGGGAAAGAGTGATTGTTTTTGTTCAGCAACATCTTGAGGCTTACATCTTCTTTTTGCTTATGATTTTCTGTGTTCCTAGACTTGTATTGGTAAACAAAGTACCGTATTTTTCAGAGTATAAGACATACCTTTTTCTCCCCCTAAAAGGGGGTGAAAATTTGGGACAGTCTTATACACCAAATGTAAACCCCAACCACCCACTGGCCCCCACCCTTTGGCCTCTGCCTCCCAGCAATTTACCTCTTTGCAGCAAGCAGCAAAAAGAAAGAGCTCATTTCAGCTTCAGCACAGCCTAATTAGCACAAGTTGATTGCCCCTGACTCTCAGCTGTTTCAGGCTGCAGGGATTGCCATGGCCTATTGCTGCGCAGGCCTCTGTTGCCTGCTGCAAGGAGGTAAATTGCTGGGAGCAGATTTTTTTTTCATGTGCTAATCAAGCTATGCTGAAAACGAAAATGAAAGTAAAGCAGGCTGTTTGCTGCAAGGAGGCAAAACTGCTGGGAGGCAGAGGCAGATTTTTTTTTCTTGTTTTCCTCACCAAAAGAGATAGGTGTGTCTTATAGTCCTGAGCGTCTTATACTCCAAAAAATATGGTACCTCAAATAAACAACCAAGCTCAGAGAGCTCAAGGACTACACAGTTCACCTCTAAGCTACATATATTTTCTTCTACAGTTTTGGAATTACTAGTATCCTCAATCAGGAAGTCTACTCTGTCAATGAAGGATTGAAGCAGGAAAGCTTATACTTTCAGACTAATCCTTTCCTGTGAGATGAGTGATTTCCTGATACCAATAAGCTACAGATTGCAATGTCAATCATACCCACCCAAGGAATAGCTAGGTTAATAATTTACAGCATATAACAGGGAGGAAAGGGTTCAGTTCATATTTACACACTACATACATTGGGGTGAACAGAACAGAACACATTTTATAATAGAAATCAAGTGTTTTTAATATACTTTATAAAATTATTCACATTTATAAGGTTTTTCACAACCTGGTAATAATGTCTGTCATTGCTTGCAAAAAGATAACAGTGTTCAAATCCAGCCACTGAAATTCACAGCACAATCCTTTTGTCAAACTATAAAACAGGATTGAGTAATTCTTACTGATCAGTAAGGCAAAATATAACATTGTATTGTTTTTGAGGAAGTGGCCAAAAGAATGGGAAAATTCATTTATGTTAAGTTCGGGAAGTAACGAGGCTGGAGACCAAGGTAGTGACAACAGCTCTTTAATATATGGTGAACCCAGCAACCAGGCTGGGGAAAAACAACCCTTTATATACTGTTTAACCGGCGGCTTCAACCAATCAGCAACGTGCTTGTTTCCCGCCTAAATATTTAAAGATACATAACACTCCTCCCCTCCCAGAAAACACTTTACCACTATTTACATATTATTTACATGTTATTTTTCGACGTAGTCACGCAAATAACCTGGGCGTCTCCTAATTCTTTCGGACCTGCGCGGTTCAGTTCTGGGTGGTGTTTTGAGCTGGTCGGAGGGGCTTCTTTCTCCTCCCAGCTCTCTCTCTAGGCCATCGGGCCCTGGATTACTGGCAGTTTCTTTTTCTTGGCCCCCCGGCCTTGGATTACTTTTTGAGTTTTCCCTGCTGTTTCCATCGGGAACCTGATGGCGTCGCTGGACCTCCGGGACCTCAGCTAAGTCTTGCGCCTCCCCCGGGTTATGGTCAGCTGTGGAGTCAAATAAGGAGGGGTCATTGTCTGTCTCAGCTAGCTCGGGTTGTTCAGTTATTCGTTTCCTTATCTGGTCTATGTGGCGCCTCCATACTCGGTTGTCTTGTAACTCGACTAAATATGACTTTGGACCGGTTGCCTTTATGATTTGCCCTGCGAGCCAACTTGGGCCGTCCCCATAGTTGCGGGCCCACACTCGGTCGCCTATGCCCATTCCTCTCGTTTTTTCTAGTTCCCCCTTGTAACCCTCTGGTGTGTAATGGGGATTCAAACGGTCAAGTGGGCACCGGAGTTTCCGTCCCATTAGTATTTCGGCTGGGCTTCTGCCGGTAGCAGTGCTTGGGGTTCTGTGCTGAACGGCCAGAAAGAAATCTATCTTTGTTTGCCAGTCCCCTGGCTTGAGCCTGGACAATGCCTCCTTAGCGCTCCGGACGGAACGCTCTGCAAGGCCATTCGACGCAGGGTGGAAAGGCGCAGAGAGGGCATGTCGGATGCCCTCCTCTGCCAAGTATTCCTCGAACTGGGCTGCCGTGAATTGCGGGCCGTTGTCGGACACCAGAGTGTCAGGCAACCCGTGTGTTGCGAATAGGTGGCGCAGGGCTGCGATTACTGCCTCGGCCGTGGTGGATTTCATGAGTATGATCTCCAACCATTTAGAGAATGCATCGACAACCACGAGGAAAGTTTGGCCGTGGAAAGGGCCAGCAAAATCAATGTGGATTCTTGACCAGGGCCCTTGGGGTTTTTCCCATTCCCTGACTGGGGCCGTTGGGGGTAGAGGTCTGGACTCTTGGCAAGCCTGGCATTTCCCTACCCTCTCAGCAATCTCTGAGTCCATGAGTGGCCACCACACATAGCTTCTTGCTAACCCCTTCATCCTTACGATCCCTGGGTGACCCTCGTGGAGGAGGTCCAATACCTTTCCCCTTAATTTATCCGGGATTACCACACGATCACCCCATAACAGGCACCCCCCTTGAGCCGAGAGCTCATCACGTTTTTTGACAAATTCCTTAAACCGTTCGCCCGGCGCAGCGGGCCACCCTCTTGTACCCAACCGGTACAGTCCTTAACACAACGTCCCGGTATGATGCCGAGCCACTTCCTTAGATGTGACTGGGCCAGAGTCAAGAGTCAATCAGTAGGATGGGTGTCCCGGTGGGATCTTCGATCGCCCCTGGTAGTGGGCATCTGCTTAACGCGTCCGCATGCCCCACTTCTTTTCCTGGTCGATGTTGCAGCTTGTAAGAATAAGCGGCTAAGAAAATAGTCCATCGAGTCAATCGTGGCGAAAGTGCCACAGGCGTTGGGCGGTCACCAGCCAGTATTCCTAACAGCGGTCTGTGGTCAGTCACAATTTCAAAATCCCGCCTGAAAACATATTCGTGAAATTTTTTCACCCCTGACACAATTGCTAGCGCTTCCTTATCTAACTGGCTATAGTTCCTCTCTGGGGAGGACATCGTTCTGGAGTAGAAGGCTATAGGGGCTTCTGTGCCGTTTGGCAGTCTGTGGCTGAATACAGCTCCCACCCCGTAAGGGGAGGCATCGCAAACCAACACTAGTGGTAATGAGCTATGGTACTGGATGAGCAGGCTGTCGCTCGAGAGCAGGTTTTTTACTGCTTCGAAAGCCCTACTTTCCGACTTCCCCCAAGACCAAACGGTATTTTTTCCTAGAAGCTTATGCAGCGGTTCAGCAACGGTCGCTTTGTTTTTCAAAAAAACCGCGTAAAAATTCACTAGCCCTAGGAATGCCTGAAGCTCTGTTTTGTTTTTGGGCGCTGGAGCCTTTTTGATTGCCTTGACCTTGCTCTCAGTGGGGTGAATTCCTTTCTTGTCTATTCGGTAGCCCAAGAATTCGACGGATTCTACCCCTATCTGGCATTTGTTCACTTTAACCTTTAGTCCGGCTGACCGGAAAATGCCCAGAACCTTCCTCAAACGCTCCCCCAATTCCTCTACGTTTTCGGCTGATATCAGTACATCATCGAAGTAGGGAACTACCCCTGGGATCCCTTGGAGGAGACGTTCCATCAAATTTTGGAACAGCCCCGGTGCCACACTCACCCCAAATTGTAATCGGGTGCACTTGAAGGCCCCCCTGTGAGTTACAATTGTTTGGGCTTCGGCTGTGTTGGCGTCTACGGGCAGTTGTTGGTAGGCTTGAGCCAAGTCTAACTTTGCAAAGACTTGCCCTTGCCCCAAAGAGTGCAGCAAGTGTTGCACCACGGGAACTGGGTAAGCGCTTTTCTGTAAGGCTTTGTTTAGCGTCGCCTTGTAGTCAGCGCAGATTCTAATTGACCCATCTGGTTTTACTGGGGTGACGATTGGCGTCTCCCACTTTGCGTGATCGACTGGCACCAAAATCCCCTGATTTATAAGCTTATCTAGCTCCTTGTCAATTTTTGGTTTAAGGGCAAAAGGGACTCTCCTTGCCTTTAACCTAATGGGAGCTACCTGGGGGTCTAAGTTGAAGGAAATAGGGGTCCCCTTGTACTTGCCCAGGCAGTCCTTGAAGACATCTTCGAACTCGTTCATGAGCATGTCTTTCAGGTTACAGTCACTTCTGTAGATGCCAGTCACTCCCATGCCCAGTGCACGAAACCAGTCTAGTCCCAACAAACTAGGCAGGGTCCCTTCGACGATCGTGATGGGCAGGGTCTTCTTGTGTGGTCCGTACTCGACTCGGACGGAGGTTGTCCCTCGAACAGGGATGCGATTCCCTTGGTAGTCGTGGACTCGTAGCCGTTGTGTTTGCAGGTGGCGCTTTGCGACTGACGGCAGTGACTTCGCCAAAGTGTCCCAGGACATGATGGTGATCGCTGACCCGGTGTCTACGAGTCGGCACCGTACTCCTTCTATTTTGGGTTTGGTGAAGATCTTCTTCTCCACCCGGGTTGAGGCGCGGCCTATGACCACCGTCGTTTGGTTTGAATCCGCGCCTTTTTTGTTTGAGCCAATCGCGGGTCGCCTTGCCGATCCCACGCTCTGATTGGCCGATTTGAATTTTCGGCGGGAAGGTTGGGGAGCTCGACAGACTTGAGCTAGGTGCCCCTTCTTCTCGCACCGCCGACATGTTGTGTCCTTGAACTTGCAGCGCTGGCGCTGGTGTTGACCTCCGCAACTTCCACATTCGTCCCGGTCCTCTTTGCCGCGTTTCTCGGTTCGGCAGACCTCTTCCTCATCCTCACCGTCGGATTCGGTCTGGATCTCTTCTTGATGCACCGGGGTTGACTTTGTGCTCGCCTTTGGTGTGAGAGGCTTTTGCAGTGTCTCCGCCGCTTGGGTGGACATTTCATGCGCTCGGGCTTCGTCCAGGGCGTTTGCCAGCGTCAGATTGCTTTTCGATAGCAGTCGCCTCCGCAAACGCATGTCTCGGACCCCCCTGATGAGTTGCTCCAGCAGCACCTCGTCTAGGTCTCGGTACCCACAGTCTTTGGAGGCTTTCCGCAGGGTGGCCATGTAGTCGCTGATGGATTCGCCCTCTTGCTGCCGGCGCTCTCCAAATTCAAAACGCCGCACGTATTTGGACGGCGTTGGCGCGAAATGGTTTTTTAGCAGGGTTTGCAGAGTTTGCCACGATACCGATTGTAACGGCGTTGGCTCTGCCAGGGCTTCCGCGATGTCGATGACCTCGGGACCGCAGTGGCTCAAAAAGTATGCCCTTTTGCGGTTGTCTGGAACTCCTTGCAGTTCGTTGGCTTCTAGAAAGCTTTCGAAACGGGTCATATACGTTCCCCATTTCTCTTTAGCCGGGTCAAACGGTGCGGGCGGAGCGTAACTGGCCATCTCCGTTTTTCTGCCCTGTGTTTGCTGGGTTCGGTTCTTCCGTGCTTCAGCTCGGTTCTGGTGCTCCTTAGCCTTGAGATCCCACCTTCGTCGCCAGTGTTAAGTTCGGGAAGTAACGAGGCTGGAGACCAAGGTAGTGACAACAGCTCTTTAATATATGGTGAACCCAGCAACCAGGCTGGGGAAAAACAACCCTTTATATACTGTTTAACCGGCGGCTTCAACCAATCAGCAACGTGCTTGTTTCCCGCCTAAATATTTAAAGATACATAACAATTTATTTAGAGTAGATGATAATGCTTTAAAAAAAGGAGAAATGTAGTTGCTGTTATGAAAACACTTTTGAAAAGCTTTCTAGTACACACACAAAAGGCCAAATTTAAATTTATACAACAGGAACAATATAACATTTTAGCCACCCATATTTTAGACAGATTGTCTTTTATTTTCATTTAGTTACTAAAAAAAAATCATTCTTGTTCCACAAATTTCACAAAAATAGCTGGCAGGTTAGCAAATTAGGTGTAAGATTCTTTATTGCCTAAGATATTTTATTTCTTGATAGCCAAATATTCAAAGCGGTATTGGAAAGTCTATAAAAGAGAAAACAATTTATATGAATCATGAATTTGTGGTATCTTCCTAAAAAGGCCTATATGTTAAGATTGTCTTTCCTAACCTTAGCAGTGACAATGCCAGCTTACTCAGATGGAAAAAGCACCTAGATAGGGAAGGTTGTCTTAAGAAATAATTACTCATTGTTGTCTTTTAGACTGAATGCACCCCTCATAATGTTCAAAATATGTGAAATAAGTAAGATGGCTCAATGCTCATCTGACCCTAAACCCCATTCCCTTAATATCAGTCTACTCTCAGTGGTAGGCTGCTGCCGGTTTGAACTGGTTTGGGTGCCCACCTGCCCGGGTACAACCCCGCCTTATATCGCTGTGTTTTTGACGCAGCATATATGTGTGGAAAGCACGCATGAGCGAATTGCCAGGTTTTTTGACGCCGCACGCATGCGCAGATGGCGTCCTCACATTTCCAGTGCTGGGCAAATGGGTTGTTACACTACGTGACACCCACCTCCTTCTACTCTACCTGTGATAATTTGGATCTAGCTCTTTATTTCTGAATGTTGTACTTGGCCTAAAGCGTTTGGTTTCAACAGTTCATTTATATCGTTTTCACACATCTACCATCTTTCCCCGAAAATAAGACAGGGTCTTATTTTCTTTTGACCCCCAAAATATGGCCTTAGCCTTATTAACAGGGAGGTCTTATTATTTTTGAGGTGCAGGAGGCCCCTAAACATCAGCCTGCTGCAGGGGAATTGGTACCGGAGCGCCGACCAGCTGCTTCACTGGTGCTGCTCAGGCTGCTGCCTTCAACAATCGTGGCAGCTTTTAATTGGCTTCCCGTGCAAACAGCATGAGGTGAGAGGCAAGGCGGGGATGGGAGATGGGAATGGTGTACTTTGGTGTACAATGAAGTACTTTGGATTGCGTCTTGCTTCTCCGCCGTGTCTTACCTGACTTCCAGCTCCTGCCATAGCTGGCGAGGGAAGGGAGAACAGATGGCAAGGGGGGCCCTGTCTCTCTCCATGCGTCTCGCTTCTCTGCCTCCCCACCCCTCCCCACCTGCCACTCCCCCCTCGCCAGCTGAGATCGGCAAGCCTGATTTGGGGAGCTGAACAAGCTGCTGCCGCCCAGGAGGAGAAGAACATCAGAAATGGGCTCTCTCGCAGTGCCTCCTCTCTTTCTTTTTCTCCCGAGTAGCAGCGTTGTGTCCGGCTCACTGAACCTGGCCTGCTGATCTCAGGTGGCAGCGGCAGCAACTCTGACCCGATCCTCGCCGGCAATACTGCGGGCTAGAACCAGCCATGCCGATCCCACTTCATGGCTGCACAGACAGCCTGCACCGGCCAGTGCTCAGAACTCTGGTGCCAGTACCCCTCCTCCCAGGTCGACAGGGCTAGGGCTGGCAAGAGTTTGTTTGCGACGGCCACTAAGAGAAGGGGGTGTGAGCTAGGATTTGCGGGAGCAGCCTCTGTGAGGCCGTTCTGGGTGGATGGCAGGTGCATGTGGGGCATGTTCCCCCACTGTTCGCCCCCCCACCTCATCTTCTCACCACCTCACCTCATGCTGTTTGCACGGCAGCTGCGCATGCAGCTTATTTTCAGGGGGGCTTATTACAGTGTGGGCACTCGAAAGCCCAATTGGGCTTATTATCCAGACGTGCCTTATTTTTGGGGAAACACGGTATGTGGATGTATTAAACCCACTTCTATTTGCTGGCTTCTTGTTCTGAGCTGTATGCTTTCTATGAAGGCAAGATGCACTAGTGAGAGAATACAGAAAAATTATAAACAACTCTTTCCTACTGTTGCATGCTGATCTCTCCCACTTATTAATTGGAAGGTTCAAATCTAGGAAGCCCCCCTCTGGCATTTGCACAACATCTGCTTAATAACTTTAATGCCGATTCCCAATGGAAAGCAAAATGGTGGGTACAGGAAGATATATAGATGATCCTACGCAAAAGGTTCTAAGCTACCTCAGAAGCAATGGACAGTCCTGAATAGGATTCGCACTTCACATGGTGTCTGCTGGGATTCACTGCATAGGATCCTCCCTTTCATGTGACTGTGAAGTCCCACGTCAAATTGTAGATCACATGGTGATCAGTTGTAAGTTGAGGGCATACAGTATACCAGTCCAGTTTCTGATTTTTTTCCCCATATAAACGATGCTGTGCTTCAATGGTTAGATGGCGTTAGACACTGGTATCTAAATATAGATCCTTTTAATGTTCTTATTTTACTGTCTTTTAATTTAGATGAAATAGTAATATATATTGTAAGTCCATGTTGGCTATGCCACATGCTAAATAAACCCCACCTCCGATTTTCAAGCAAACAAATTCATTAGTTTCATCAGTTTTATTTTTAATGTAGAGAAATCTATGATTCACAATTGAATTTCCTTCCCTCATCACCCTCTCATATAGGCATGCATGTATGCATGTGTGTGTGTGTGTACACAGACACACAACAGTAAGAAAAGTCAAAGAGGAGGAATGGGAACAGTTTTTATGTTACCTTGTAGATCTCTAATAACAAACAATTCTAGGAATGCTGACAAAATGTATTTCTTTTTATTGAATTCCCTTTCCTTTATTATTGCAAAGCAAAGATGGTGGCAGTTTCGTTTTGTAGGAATTTAGCACCCACCCCCTCCTAGAAGAATGAAAATATTTTAGAAAATATTTAAAAAGGCAAAATATATTTCCCTGGATGAGAAATGGAGAAACATGTTTTAAAGACAAAGGAGCTCCCTGCAACTTCCTGCCACCCCCACCTTTGTCAATGGGCCATTAAAGCCTCAACCAAGCTCACTCATTTCCCCCCACCTTTGTCAATGGGTCAGAGGTAGAAACTCAATCCCCCCACCTTTGTTAATGGACCATCTTTTGCAACAAAATAGAACAGAAACTCACCACATGGCAAGGCTCAAGCAAGCTTGAGAGACAACCTACAACATTAGCTAACACTCCCACCCCCTGGGAGTGTGACAACCAATCAGGGTACTCTTCCTGTGCCCCAGAAAGTTCAAAGCTCAGAAAAAGCATAAAACGAGGGAGCACACAGGATCTCGGCCTTTTTCTGTTCAGGATCTCAAGCCATGTGATCCTGACCACCATTAAACCATCTTTCCAAGCAGCCTCCATGTTTCCAGTGTCTTTGTCCCCACTTGGAACTGAACCCAGATGGATATTTCTTCCAACAGTTTGTTCACATTTTTAAGTCTTGCCTCCTGTATTTTTTAAGCCAATTTGCAATACAGTTATCCTTCAGTGTGTTCCTTTTGTAGGTTATATTTGTTTGCTCATTGTAATGTGGCTTTTTGCAGTTGCATGCGTAAGTGCATATATTTGTGGAAACTGCAAATAAAAATCACATATTAAAATACATGGAAAATTTACATATGAAAATAAATGTTAATTTTGTGTACTTTTTTATTCATTGGTTACTGTTACTGTGAAAATTGGATAGAGATTGATAAAGGAAACAAATGAAAAATGATATTGACTGGAAACAGACTAATGTTTCAATATGCTGAAATCAATTTTAAGGCAGCCTCTATTTATTGTTCTATGTGAATTATTTACAACCTTGGTTGAAGTTGCTGAAAAATCAGACTTTACGCATGATTATATTGGAAATTTGTTTAATGCAGGATATCATTACGGATATGTCAGTTTGTTTTGCCATGATGAATAAACACACAAACAAACAAAAAAACCGATCAAGGCAGACCAAACTTCCACAAAAGTCATTTTCAACATTGGTTGAATATACCACCAGAACTCCTGGTGCAACTAACAAAACTAAATGTTCCCATAAACCATTTCTGCTCCAGAACCAATTTTAGAGAGTCTTCTCACAGGAATTCAAGAGAAGTACAATATAAAGGGAGAACAAGTTTGGGGAGTGGTTAAAGGCATTAGAAGAGAAAAGAGCCCTAGAAAGGAGACAATTCCTGAAAAATATTGCCAAAAAGCCTGCATGGACTTGTCCAGGTAGTCTCTGAGAAGTGCCCAATATTCTGTTCGTAAAATATGTGGGTATGTTTGTGGGGGGGAAAGAAAATCAATAAAAAATTGATTAAAAAAAAAAGAAGTGAACATGTGTTGTGGTCTGCCAGTAGCCTGCGGAGCTGGCCACGGAGTCAAACAGCAATGAGACTGAGGAAGAACATGGGCCATTCTTGGAAGCTGAGAAAGACCCGGATGAGGGCTCTGCGTTGGAGACAGAGATGGGACCAGGGTCATCTGGGAGTGATATGTGGAACCTCCAGAGGCTGACAGTAGTGAGGCAGAGGAACAGGAGGAGCCTGTCCCTAATCCACACATGAGAAAAGCTGCCAGAAGGCAAGAGCAGCTAAAGCAAAGAGGACGACTCGGGAGTAGGGCCAAGAGATAATTCGCCCTTCCCATAAAGCTTAAAAGACCAGCAACGGATTTTGGGCTCTTTGTCGGAAAACAACGTTGATAGCCTTGCTCCTTGTCTTGCTGCATTTATTTCTTGTCGGCGTCTTCTGCTTTTCAACTTTTGCGAAGAAAAGCCTTTGGCAGTTTGCCTAATTAGATCAAGGTTGGTGATAAGACTGAATAATTGTGTTATGAAGAATTTGCTTTGATTTAGTTTGGACTACACTAAGAATGAGTTAATTCTCAGCTGTTCTAATAAAGTCTATTTGTTTTTGAACTGATTGTGTCTACAACTACCTACTGGGGCCTGGGTCACAACAACATGATTGAACAAAAGAAGAAAAAGACCATATAAAGAAGAATTAATTCATCATGGATCCATTAAAAAATACTATTCTTTAAGCACTTTGGTTTGAATAGAATTTGAATAAACCTGTTTCTGTCTTTCAGTTCCAACTCAGCATTGGTTTCAAAGAGGTCTTCAGAAATAGTCTAATTTTTGCAGCTTCTTGAAAATCTAAATGTACAGGATCAAAATGGTATATGGTAACTGGTAAAAGAAAATGAAGGAGGCTTTCCAAGCTCAACTTTGACCACAGAATAAAAGAAGGAAGGAAGGAAGGAAGGATCCACCTAATAAGGATTTTTATTTATTTATTAACATGATGTTTGTTATTTTTTCCTGTTCTTTGGTAAATATCTGTTTATATTGTTTCTTGACTCAAAAATAAAAGTCAGGCATGAGATACCTGAAATATTTCTTCTAAACTTCAGTTTCCTTATGAAAACATTTCTGTTGATCAAGGTAGTGATTTTCCACAATTTTAAAATTCCACAAAATTATTATTGCAATATAAAACCTGACTTTCTGGCTTTGAATTTTCTACTGAGTGTTATCAAAAAGAACAATATACATATTTATTCCATACCAGCAAAATCCTCTGAGTTAAAGCCAGGAAAATTTAATATGTGAAACTTGAAAGACTGGGTTTTTTTTCCCCTACCATATTTATCCCAAGCAAGCATTACAATACAATTTTATTTTATTTTATTTTTGATCAGAGGCTTAGGTGTGAAATTAACCTGTCTGCTTTCCTTCTGGATGGTCATCGTACTTATTTCTGAATCTTGCCAGAGAAAGAATTCAAAAAGAAGCTGAAAGTCTGGAAAGCAATAAAACTGACATTCCATTGTAGAAGATGCCTGTACTACTACCGCTATGTATAAGTTGGAAAAATTCTCACAAGTTTTCTGAGACTTTCCCTTCTCCTTTCTTTCCTACATAAGATACTTCCATGCCTGCTACTCATAGTTCTTTTCCAGTGGTGGGTTTCAAATTTTTTTACTACCAGTTCTGTGGGTGTGGCTTGGTGAGCATGGCGTGGCTTGGTGGGCGTGGCTTGGCTGGCATGGCAGGTGAAGGATACTGTAAAATCTCCATTTCCTCCCCAATCCAGGAGAAGGTTACTGCAAAATCCCCATTTCCTCCCGATCAGCTGAGACTCGGGAGGCAGAGAATAGATGGGGGGTGGGGCCAGTCAGAGGTGGTGTTTATCGGTTCTCCGAACTACTCAAAATTTCCGCTACCAGTTCTCCAGAACTGATCAGAACCTGCTGAAATCCACCTCTGTTCCTTTCATTACAGAAACAAATAGTCCTTACCTAATGATTGCAATTGGAACTGGAATTTCCATCGTTAAGTATCTTGGTCATAAAACGCAACATCACATGACTGCACTGCTTGCTGATGGACAGTCCAGCACTTCTGATTGCCATAGCTAAGCAAAACATCACAGGTCATTAAGTAAGGACATAATGAGATCATTTGTTTGCTTCCCCATCTACTTTATTTGTAGGAATCACCAGATGGGCAGAGTATGAATGTAATAGATAAATAAATTAAATAAAGCTGGCATAGAAGGTTGCAAATGGCAATCATGTGGCCATCAGGATGCTGCGACCACTGTCAGTAGGAGGACCAGTTCTTATCATAACTTTGAACAGGTTGTTGAAGGAGTGATTCATTAAGTAAGGTTCTGCATTAGGATCATATTAAAGGTAAAGGTAAAGGTTCTCCTCGCACATATGTGCTAGTCGTTCCTGACTCTAGAGGGCGGTGCTCATCTCCATTTCAAAGTCAAAGAGCCAGCGCCATCTGAAGATGCCTCCGTGGTCATGTGGCCAGCATGACTCAATGCCAAAGGTGCATGGAACGCTGTTACCTTCCCACCAAAGGTGGTCCCTATTTTTTCTACTTGCATTTTTATGTGCTTTCGAACTGCTAGGTTGGCAGAAGCTGGGACAAGTAATGGGAGCTCACTCTGTTATGCAGCACTAAGGATTCGAACCGCTGAACTGCCAGCCTTTCGATCCACAAACTCAGCGTTTTAGCCACTAAGCCTCCCATTAGGAGCATATTAAGTGTATGCTAATCGATTCCCATGCCTCCTACTACACATGAAACGTAAGAACAAAGGAGACCCATTGAATATCTGTAACGTCATGAAGCCTGCAATGATTATGGTACTTTAACAATAAGCCCCACATCAGTATGGATAAACAAAGGAGAAAAGGATATGTGTGATCACACATAAAGAGATCCCTTCTGTCCAAGAAGTAAAAGGAAGAGAAAGAATATCTGAATCAATCAACTACCAACTGTGCAAAAATTCATATCTTAAGATAAATATAACAAAACATTTTTATATAATTCCACTTCAGCATTTTTTTAAAAAAAATCCTTGAATTGAGCTCAGGTCTTTTTTTTGCAGCTGTATTTCTTTGCTCATGTAACAATGAGCAAAAGTGTCCTCAAGATCTGGTCCCTGCGACCTCTGTTTGTTTTTGGAACTCCTGCCTCATTCTTTTGGTGTGATAAGTTAATTTCTTTGCTTTCCCAATTTGTTGCAACTTTCTGCCATAAAGCTTCAAAATGAAGACTTTTCTAATCACTTCTTTTCTGGTCCTTTGATGCTATCAATATGCAAAGCGTTGCTCGGCCACAAAGCTGTTTCACATCCTTTAGTTATTTTCCTAATTAAGATTGCTAATCACACATTCCACACAATTTAAACCACCCTTTTGTTTAAGATTGCCATTAAATTCTACCTGACTTTTTCAAAGTAAACTTGGAGAGCATAATTTAAACAAAACATCCGACAACAGATTGCAACTTGGGGCTGTTCCAGTGATGTGACTGAAGTCTTGTTCAGTAAATGATGACTAGTGAGGACTAGATGGGAATAAACAAGCTGGAAATGAACTCAAGCAATAGGGAGCTAGTGTCATGGCCCCATTGGAGCCCGCTTCCAAGGATGAGGAGAGGGAGCCGGGGCCAACAGAGGAAGAGGGCGCAGCCTCTCTGGCCCAGTAGGAACAACCGGAGGAGCAGGACAAGGCAGTCCCAGATCCCTCAGGTCTCAAAGGATTACCAGAGAGGAAGAGAGAGTACAGGATGACCAAGTAAGGAGGGAGAAGAGGGAAAGGGCAAGCATAGGACCAGAGGAGCATTAGAGCTCCAGAGATGAGCAACTGCCTTCCCCGCATGATCCCTGAGCACGGAGAATGGAGAGGAGGTGGAGTCAGCACAAGGCAACCCAACTACTCGGGAGGAGGGTGACCCACCCCTCTTCACAAGGCTCACCTGGAGAATAGGATTTAAGGAGATGCAGGGCGGGAGGGGCTTTTATTGGGAACAAGTATAGTACTTGCCAGCAACACTTGCCACAATTGAAGAAGCCTTGCTGTTACCGAGGATTCGCTGTCTTGTTTTGCTTTGCCTTGTTTTACCTCGCTCTACATTGCTCTGCCTTGTTCGCCTTGCCTTGCCTCACCTTGTCTAGCCTTGCTGTGTGTGGGTTGCAGTGACCCAGTTCTGCTCTGGTTTGTGCTGTGGCCCCAGCAAACTCTCTGTGCAACGAAGATGCACGTGACCATGGGTCCTGAACTGTTTTTGTTCTGAGAACTGTGCTGCTCTCTCTCTCTCTCTCTCTCTCTCTCTCTCTCTCTCTCTCTCTCTCTCTCTCAAACACACACACACACACACACACACACACACACACACACACTCTTCTCTCTTCAAGGAGCTGCTTGAGATGTGTGTACATGGTAGAGTCTTGCTCTTGGGCTTACATGAATTGTAGGGATTTGGGGGAAGGTTGGTTCAATAAAAGAGGATTCCATCCTTCGCATCTCCAGTGATGCTTACATGCCCTGCCCTGGGTCATAACAACTACTGTTTAATCAGCAAGGTTCTCTATCAGCTCCAGTGATGTCTTTCAAATCGGCAACACTGAGAAAACATACTATGAGGATCCTCCTGGACTCACAGCTCCTGATGGATTGGCAGGTGAAGTATGTGGCCAGGGGCGTCTTTGACAAGTTTGGGTTGTTACGCAATTGTCAACTCAACCAGGAATGGGAAGACCTGATTGCAGTATCTCATGTTGCTATCATTATGTAGACTATTGCAATGAACCAGCAGAACTGCAGTTAGTACAAAATGAAGCAGTCCACAGGTCTGATGGTATGAACTCATAACATCTGTACTATGAGCCTACATCAGTTGTCAGTACATCTCCAGATTTAGTTTAAAGTGCTGGTTTTAGCTTATAACAGTCTATATGACTTGGCACCAAGGCAGAGCATCTGGGTGGGTGTCAAAAATCATGGCCATAAGATTGAGATGCCATCCATTTGTTCATGTAATGCTCACATACGAGATGATGCTTTCAGGACCATTTATATCACCTAGAACTTATAATCAAACAAGAACTCAGTTACTTGTAATTTCTCATTATTGTAAAGTTAATATGGTGAGACCAAAGAAGAATTTACACCCCTCATATTGTGGAATAGCTTTACCAGAGAAGCTAAATTAGTCCCAGCATTATGGTCCTTCCATAAGGAAGTTGAAAGGGTGCACTCCTGGAAACCTTTTTAAATTTAATTTATTGAAGGAACACCATGAATGTATATTGCTCTAATTATTGTTTTTAAGTTTTGTATCTGCGATATTAAACATATATGTTGTTCGTACATTTGTATACTGTTAGTACCTTTATACACTACTTAGAGTCATTTGGTTGTGGAGATTTAGAAATGGAATGAATAAAGTACATTAGCTAATAAATAAAATTCATTAATTAATAAATGGTCTTAGCTCATGAACTATTTAGTTCATTGGTGGGCTCATTTACAAAGTTGCATAGCTATTAAAACTTTCTCACTATAACTTTGGCTGTTTGTTGCTGGCAACCAAATGCTTCATTTTGATTTCTACAATCCAGCAGGTAGGCATGCTGAATTCCAGCTGTAATCAATGAGTTTCAGGTGTTTAATTGCAAATTTAAATGGCATTGATTTCTGAAAGAGAGCAAAGTACCCCTAACTGATTAAGGGTGCCGTCGGTGCGACAGTGTCGTCTGGCGACGCCCAGGGGAAGGGCCTTCTCTGTGGGGGCTCCCGCCCTCTGGAACGAACTCCCCCCGGGACTCCGTCAACTTCTGGACCTCCGAACCTTTCGTCGCGAGCTTAAAACGCATTTATTCATCTGCGCAGGACTGGGTTAGTTTTTTTAATTTATGGGTTTTAATTGGGTTTTTATTATTCATTCTAAATTTTTAATTTCGGCCAATTGAATAAGTTTTTTAATTGTATTTTAATTGTGTTTATATTGTAATATTATTGTGTATTTTATTTGGCTGCGAACCGCCCTGAGTCCTTCGGGAGAAGGGCGGTATAGAAATTTAAATAATAAATAAATAAATAAATAAACTTCTTTGTTCTTTTTTTTTCTGAATGCAGCAAATGAATTGCTAGCTTTCTCAAATCTCTGTCCAGACACTGATCTAGATAATAAATTCTTTATTTCTTTTATTTCTTTGCCCCTTTTCTGCTCTGTGTGAGATTTATGGTATCCAACACTGCAGGTGATCTGCCTGTAAATGAGACACCATACCGAGCCTTATAGCCCAAGTTGTGCAAAAGAAAAACATATGGGAATACTATTTCAGTACTCTGAGTGCTTATGTTAGTTCCCATTTTTTGCTCAAACCTTTGATAGCTAAAACAGAACACACTTCGTGCATTGCCACATGTCAAAAATGTCCAGCTGATCAGGTCTTGCAAATGTTAAAGCAATATGACACTGTATATCCAGGATGTTTTCAACTGCTTTTATTATTTCACAATTCAGGCCAATGGAAGAAAAATAGTCTTGTTGCTTAGCTCCATCCAGCTCTTCTGAGAGGATTGCTTGCATTCTTGGAGGAGAGGAAAGGCCTACTTTACACAAAAGCCTTTCAGTACTTTTAAGCAAATGGAGTCACTGCAGGTGGGGAGGGATGAACTGACATTCCTTGGAGAGCGGCACATGGCTGAAAGGCAGGTGGATCTATACTGATATAGTATCTGATCTATACTGCTAAAAATTCTCTCTGGATGAAGGAGAGATCATGAATTCTCTGGAGATTCTCAGTCATCCGGGTCATAGTTGTCCCAAAGGTGCTTTTTTCAAGAGGCAACTGGACTTTCTGATTTTTCTTTGAAGACATTTCGCTTCTCATTGAGCTCCTTCTTCAGCTCTGACTGGATGGTGGGGAAGGGAAGGATTTATACTCGTTGCACATAGTTGGTCATTTGCATCCTTTTAGAGAGTCATTGAGGCCACATGGAGGTTTATCTGTGTCATCAAGGTCACCTGAGTGGTGCAAATAGGTGTGGAGCCTTCTTGGTAAAATAGGCCATGGCTTTGGTTCTGATCACTAGGCCTCAATCCTTGGTCAAGACTGTGGTGCTAGTCAGAAAACTGCTGTGTTAGCAAGATGCTGTGTACACCCAAAATATGCTGACCTCGATAGCCACATCCTGTTATCTTATCTGAACATATTATGGTAACCTCCCTAACTGTCTGACATGTACTTTTCAAGTTCCTCAAAATACTAATGTTTAGAATATAACTATATATGGAATTATGCTTACTCAGGAAATGTATACGCAAGACAAGGTATATCTCACTGAACGCCCATCTGGGTTCAGACCCTTTGCTGTGTTTTGCTGTTTGAGCCTCCGCATTAAACCTTTCCCTCACTGAAGAGCTGGCTTGTGTCCCATCATTCTACAACACTGGAATTGTGGAAAGGACTGTGTGGTAGACTGGAGATACATGATGTTGTATCCCACCCCTCCTGTGGAGAGAGAGCTGTTCAATTTTGACATAGATGGCCTCTTTGACCACTCTTTCAAACCAGCGGTCCTCTCTGTCCAAAATGTGGACTTTGCTGTCTTCAAAAGAATGCCCTGTGTCTTTTAAATGAAGATGGACAGCTGAATCTTGTCCTGATGGGTTTGTTCTCCTATTTTGTGCCATGCGTTTATGAAACAAAACAACCACTTATCCAGTCTACAACATAGTCTTTTCATCAGTTCCAAGGCGGCTCCACACTCCTTTGCATTACTCAGGTGACCCTGAGGACACAGATAAACTTCCAGGTGGCCTCAACGACTCTCTAAAAGGATGCAAATGACCAGCTCTCTGCAAGGAATAAAAATCCTTCCATTCTCCACCATCCAGTCAGAGCTGAAGAAGCTTCTTGGATGAGAAGTGAAATGTCTTCAAAGAAAAAACCAAGAATGTCCAGTTGCCTCCTGGAAAAAAAAAATCACCTTTGGGACAAGAGAACATGAAATTACCCCTATGTATTCCAGACAGCAGTTTTGGGTGGGTTAACTGTTGAAACGAACCTTCCATTGTGCTCAGAGTCATGAATGCAGCCTTTCATTGGAGACTTACAATTCAACTGAACCTCATTTTCTTAATAATTTTGGCGCTTTTTTGTGTGCTGATTTATTAAGATTGAAAAATTTCCAGAATGGTAAATTTGGTTTTCACTAGGGTAAGTGTCTCTTTAATCCATCTTTGAAAGGAAGAAACTTCTTGGCAAATAAATAAAATAAAATAAAATAAAATATGGCTACAATTTTGTAAAAGTTTTCTTTTTTATGATATACAGTAAAAAGCTTGATATTCTGTTGATTTTAAAAAGTGTTCTTTTTTTCAAAAAATGTACCAAGGGTTTCGGATGAATATGAATTAAAGAAAGACTTTGAAGTTAATTAAAAGGGACCTCTTGGATGGAAAATAATCTTTTTGCTTACATTGCAAACTGATAACAAAACTTTGAAGTCTGTATACTAGAGGGCAGCCGATGATTACTTTAAAGAAAATGTTTGATGATTGGTAGGGTCCAAGCTGGAACCCATACCACATTTCTGACATCAATTCAATTGAACGTGTCCAGAAATACTTTACAAGAAGAGTTCTCCACTCTTCCGAATACAACAAAATACCTTATGCCACCAAGACTTGAAATCCTGGGTTTAGAAAATTTAGAACTACGCCGCCTTCGACATGACCTGAGTTTAACTCATAGAGTCATCTATTACAATGTCCTTCCTGTCAAAGACTACTTCAGCTTCAATTGCAACAATACACGAGCACACAACAGATTTAAGCTTAATGTTAACCGCTCCAATCTTGATTGCAGAAAATATGACTTCAGTAACAAAGCTGTTAATGCTTGGAATACACTACCTGACTCTGTGGTCTGTTCCCAAAATCCAAAAAGCTTCAACCAAAAACTGTCTACTATTGACCTCACCCCATTCCTAAGAGGACTGTAAGGGGTGTGCATAAAAATTCTCCAAGATGGCGCCAACGAAGGCTGCCTCGGTGAAATACTCTCTAATTGTTTCTTTATTTCTAATTGTTCTCTGTGACTCACTACGGATTTCCTACTCACGAGACCATCTGCTAAAAATTAAGGAACATTTCTTTACGGAGCAGCTTTCTTTAATCTCACCCCCACCTGTCTTTACAAACACGGAGGAGATTCTAACACAAGAGGAGGCAATTCCCACGGAGCCATGGATTACTAAAAAAACCAAATGACGGAAACGAAGGAAAAGAGGTAAGCGATCTGAGATCTTAAACAGATTAAGAAGTCGCATTAAAACTCCTCTGCCTTCAATTTTCCTAACAAATATACGCTCACTTGCAAATAAGATGGATGAAATACTCCTCTTAAACAAATACTATTCTGATTTTCGCAATTCAGAAGTCCTATGCTTCTCTGAAACCTGGTTAAATGAATCAATTGAAAATAGCAGCCTGAACATTCCAGGGTTTCAGATTGAACGATCAGACAGGATTCCAGAAACATCTGGTAAAAAGAAAGGAGGAGGCTTATGCCTATATATTAATAGAAACTGGTGTCAAGATTTTAATATATTTTACAAATTCTGTGACAACAATTTAGAGACTCTAATTATTAACTGCAAACCTTACTATTCGCCTCGTGAATTTTCCTCATTTCTTTTAATTGCTGTTTATGTCCCACCACAAGCCTGTGTAAACAAGGCATTACGAACTCTAGCTGATCTTGCTGATTCTGTCTGTGGTGCCTTTTATATATGGGAGGAGGGCTGTGCACTCTCACAAATGTACTAACATCCAATGGATTCCAGAGAAATAAGATTACCAAACTAATCCAAAAAGAACCCCCCACTAAAATCCAAGTCAGAGAACAAGAAAACGGCACAGCCCTCCTCCCATATATAAAAGGCACCACAGACAGAATCAGCAAGATCCTCCACAAACATAACATCAAGACAGCATTCTGCACAAACCAAAAAATATCCACCATCCTAAGAAACCCCAAAGACAAAATTGAGTTAGAAAATCAAGGAGTATATGAAATCCCATGCACCGCCTGCCCCACCACATACATCGGACAAACCAACAGAAGAATAAGTGCACGCATTGAAGAACACAAGAACTCAGTCAAAAAAGAGGAACCAACTTCTTCCCTGGTCCAACACCTTAAAGCCACAGGACACGATATTGACTTTAAAAAGACAATATCTATCGCCAAACTATCGCCAAAACTGAACACTTTAACAACAGAATAATCAGAGAAGCCATCGAGATAGAAAAACGCCCACACAGCATGAACAAACGAGATGATACCTCCCGCCTACCAGCCATTTGGAAACCCGCCCTTATTGACAAACGAGTCCCTAACACGAGGAATGACACCAGACCCACACTCACGAGGTCCACACAGGATGTCACCACCACACATCCACCCAGAAAGCAGACCCAAACCCACACTGATCAGGAAGCACGACCAAGGACCAGAAGCCAGACCGCAGCTGCAACATTAGTCATTTCAAACCCCTCCAATCCATACATACAGCAGACAGACACCCACTATGAAGATGTAGCACGACCACAAACACGAAGCCAAACAACAGCAATGCAACTCACCAGCTCAAATCCCCCTGCAACTCACATTAATCTGAGCACAACCAAGCCCCCACCCAAACAGGACACCCCCCCAGCCAATCAGAGCACAAAAAAAAAACCCATCCAATCAGAGCACAGCCAAGCTCCCACCCAATCAGTTCAAACCCTCACTAGCAGTTAAAAAGGAAGAAACAGCTGCAATCACACATTGCTCCCAGAAGCACAAAGCTGAAGCCTGAAGATGACGAATGAGACTTCGTCGAAACGTCGCCAAGACACTTCCAATTTTACGCGGGAGAAAACCCGAATAACCAAAGACCTACATATATATATATTCTGCATGTATGTGTATGTGTGTATATATGTGTGTTTGTGTATGTGTAGATACACACACACATATATATTCTCATAAAAAACAGTTTTTTGTTTGTGATCATCATACAATAAAGTTATACACTTTTGGTGTAAAATTGATGTTGGAGAGATAAACACCATAACTTACCAAAAAATTAAATGCACTCCAGAGCTAGGCTTGCTACTGTTATTTATAGGACCAAATTATAAGCTTAAAAATAAAAAATCTTATTATTTATTAAAACTTGGCAGCCAAATCAATAATTGTGCAATAATGGAAAACTCCAGATAACAACTAAGTTGAGAATTAATAAGTCCTTTTCAATTGCCGCAATAGAAAAAGTTATGAAGTTAAATTAATGAGGCGCCAGAGACAGGAACCACAATCTTATCAAACCTGGATGGATTTTATGGTTTAACAAAAATCTGGGATAGTTTATGTATACATTAAAATTTCATATGTATAATACATGTCTCTTCAATTTGCAGTAGATCTTCTTGGTATTTTTTTATTTTTATTTTTCTTCTCTGTGTGTATCTTGGATTTATGTAAATGTAGTTACCTGTGGGTTTGGTTTTTTTTTTGTAAAATTAATGAAAACTGAATACCAAATACCAAATACATTATACTCTTTCTCACGAAGTCATGTAATTTTATGCTTATAATTCTAAATTGCAATTGATAAAATATTTCTTCTCTTTTCTTTATTTCTAATATTCTGTTATCTAAACTTTAGATTGTTAATAATTTTAATTAATATCATTGTATCCAAACACTATAACGTATTATTTCCAACAAATAATAAGAATAAATATAAATAAATAAATAGGAGAAAAAAAGAAAAAAAAAAGAATTTGACCTGAGAACAGTAAGTTGAGTTCTAGTTGGATTCCACTTATCTGTCCCAAAGGTGTTTTTTCAGGAGGCAGCTGGACTTTCTTGTTTTTTTCTTTTGCAGACGATTTGCTTCTCTTAATAATAATAATAATAACAACAACAACAATAGGGTTGGAAGGGACCTTGGAGGTCTTCTAGTCCAACCCCCTGCCCAGGCAGGAAATCCTAAACCACTTCAGACAAATGGTTATCCAACATCTACTTAAAAATTTCCAGTGTTGGGGCATTTACAACTTCTGCAGGCAAGTTGTTCCACTTATTAATTGTTCTGTCTGGAAATTTCTCATCCAAGAAGCTTCTTCAGCTCTGACATAATAGTAGGGAATGGAAGGATTTATTTTCCTTGCAGACAGCTATGTCCTCAGGGTCACCTGAGCAGTGCTCCTGGTTCCTGTAGTCTGCAATTTTTCCTCTGGAAAACCCTTCCTACTCCCACACCATTCAAAAGGTCTTCATCCTTGCTGTCTGCAAGGAATATAAATCCTTCCATTCCCCCACTGTTAAGTTCGGGCAATGAAGAGGCAGGAGACCAACGAGTGGCAACAGCTCTTTAGTTTATTGTGACCCAGCAAAAGACAACCGGCAAAAACCCCTCTTTAAATACTCTTTTGGCTGAGGCTTCAACCAATCAGCAACGTGCAATTTTCCCGCCCAAAATTCCCTCTCGAAGTTCAAAATACATTACACTCCTTCCCTCCCAGAATGCTTTGTACCTCTATTTACATAATATCTACATGCTATCTCTCTACGTAGTCACGCAGGTAGACAGGGCGTCTCCTAACTCTTTCTGACCTGCGCAGTTCATTTTCTGGGAGAGAGTCGAGCTGGTCGGAGGGACTGTTTGTTCCTCCCCGCTCCTCCTCTAGGCCGTCCGGCCCTGGATTATTGGCTGAATCGTTCCTGTTGCCTTCAGGAGGAACCGGTTGGCGTCGCTGGACTTCATTGGAATCAGATAAGTCCTCCGCTCGCCTCGGGTTTCAGTCAGCTGCAGATTCAAACAATTGGTAGTCAGGGCCCGGTTGTTTGGTTTCTAATTTGTTTGGTATACGTTTTCTTAGCTGGTCTATGTGGCGTTTCCATACCCGGCCGTCCTCCATGTCTACTACGTATGATTTGGGTCCGGTTATGCCCAAAATTTCCCCTTTTAACCATGTTGGGCCCTCGCTATAGTTGTGTGCCCATACTAGGTCACCCACTGTCATTTCCCTGGTTTTTCCTTGAATACCCTTGTACCCGTCTGGGGTATAAGTTGGGTTTAGTTGGTCTAGCGGGCACCTGAGTTTCCTGCCCATTAAAAGTTCTGCTGGGCTGCGGCCAGTTGTTACACAAGGGGTCCTATGTTGGACGGCCAGGAAAGTGTCTATTTTTGTTTGCCAGTCACCTGGACTTATCCTAGATAGCGCTTCCTTGGTGCTCCGAACGAAACGTTCTGCAAGTCCGTTCGTTGCCGGGTGGAAAGGCGCCGAGAGGACATGTCTGATACCCTCTCCCGCTAGATACCCCTCAAACTGATTTGCCGTGAATTGCGGGCCGTTGTCAGAGACTAGGGTGTCGGGCAGGCTGTGTGTTACGAATAGATGCCTTAGGACTGTGATTACTGCTTCGGCCGTTGTGTTTTTCATGAGGATTATTTCCAACCATTTTGAGTAGGCATCTACCACAATTAAAAAGGTCTGCCCATGGAACGGCCCCGCAAAATCTATGTGAATCCTGGACCAAGGCCCCTGGGGTTTCTCCCACTCTCTAACTGGGGCTGTAGGGGGTAGCGACCTCGATTCTTGGCAGGATTGGCATTTCCCTACCCTGTCGCTGATGTCCTTATCCATTAAGGGCCACCATACATAACTCCTCGCTAAACTCTTCATCCGCACAATCCCTGGGTGCCCTCATGCAACAGTTCCAACACATTTTCACGTAATTTTTCTGGGATAACTACTCTATCCCCCCATAACAGACACCCCCCTTGAACAGACAGTTCTGATTGGTTTTTCGCAGTCTTTGAAACGCTCGCCCGGCACAGCGGGCCAACCCCTTTGCACCCAACCGATCACAGTCCGAATTGTAATGTCTCTATATGATGCCCTAGCCACCTGCTTGGATGTGACTGGGCCAGAGTCCAAAACGTCAATTAGTAAGACGGGTGTCCCCGGGGTGGGGTCCTCAATTGTCTCTGGTAGAGGGCATCTGCTCAGAGCATCCGCATGCCCTAAGTCTTTTCCTGGGCGGTAGAGCAATTTGTAGGAGTATGCTGCTAGGAAAATAGTCCATCGGGTCAGCCTGGGAGAAAGTGCCACGGGCGTTGGGCGGTCACCCACTAAAAGCCCTAGAAGGGGTCTGTGGTCCGTGACTATCTCGAAATTTTGTCCGAATAAGTATTCGTGAAATTTCTTAACCCCGGAGACTATGGCCAATGCTTCCCTATCTAACTGGCTGTAGTTCCTTTCTGCAGAGGACATAGTCCGGGAATAATACGCTATAGGGGCTTCTGTTCTATTCGGTAACCTGTGGCTAAGCACTGCCCCCACCCCATATGGTGAAGCGTCGCAAACTAGTACTAGTGGCAACGTGCCATTGTACTGAATGAGGAGGCTATCGCTGGACAAAAGGTTTTTTACCCCCTCAAATGCCCTAGCCTCTTCTCTGCCCCAGGACCACACAGCTTTCTTTGCTAGCAACTTATGTAGCGGTTCGGCTACTGTTGCTTTATTCTTCAAGAATACCGCATAGAAATTAACAAGCCCCAAGAATGCCTGTAATTCTGTTTTATTTTTGGGGGCTGGGGCCTTTCTAATGGCCCGTACCTTGCTCTCCGTGGGGTGGATCCCTTCCCTGTCTATCCTGTATCCTAGGAATTCTACAGATTTCACCCCAATATGGCATTTGTTGAGCTTAACCTTAAGCCCCGCTGACCTAAAAATGCCCAACACCTTCCTTAGTTTTACCCCGAGTTCCTCTAAGTTTTCAGCTGATACCAATACATCGTCGAAGTATGGTACCACTCCTGGCAGGCCCTGTAATAATCGCTCCATTAGGTTCTGGAAGAGCCCTGGGGCCACGCTAACTCCGAACTGGAGTCGCGTACATTTGAAAGCCCCACGGTGCGTGATGATTGTCTGCGCCTCAGCTGTGCTGCTATCTACAGGCAGCTGCTGGTAGGCTTGGGCCAAATCAAGTTTGGCGAAGACCTGCCCTTGCCCTAATGAGTGTAGCAGATGTTGCACCACTGGAACGGGGTATGCACTTCTCTGCAACGCTTTGTTAAGCGTTGCTTTGTAGTCAGCGCAAATTCGGACCGAACCGTCCGGTTTGACTGGTGTTACTATGGGTGTCTCCCATTTTGCATGGTCGACGGGGACTAATATTCCCTGGCTTACTAACTTGTCCAATTCTCGGTCAATTTTAGGTTTTAGGGCGAATGGGACCCTCCTAGCCTTTAACCGGATAGGGGCGACTTGGGGGTCGAGGTTGAAAGAAATAGGGGTCCCCACGTACTTGCCCAGGCAATCCCTGAATACGTCCTCGAACTCCTTCAGTAGTTCGTCTCTGAGGATGACGTCGCTCCTGTGGACCCCGGTCACTCCCATACCCAAAGCTCGGAACCAGTCCAACCCTAGCAAACTCGGTAGAGTTCCGTTTACTATGGTGATCGGCAGGGTCTTTATGAATTGTCCATATTTGACTTGGACGGCTGTAGCTCCTCGAACAGGGATCCTATTTCCCTGGTAGTCCTGCACCCTCAGCTTTTGGCTTTGTAGCTGACGTTTAGTGATCGCTGGCAAGTCTCTCACGATGGTGTCCCAGGACATAATTGTGATTGACGACCCAGTGTCTACTTCCATGGGACACGGCACCCCTTCAATGTAGACTTGGGTAAATATCTTCTTCTCTAGTCGTGTCGATGCGTGGCCCACTCTCACAGTGGTCTGGTTTAACTTTGCGCCCTTTTTAAATGGACCAATCCCTGGCCGCTTTGCTGCTCCCGCGCTCTGATTGGTCGGTTTGAATTTTTGGCGGGAAGGTTGGGGGGCTCGGCAGGCCCGAGCTATGTGTCCTTTTTTTTCACACCGCCGACAAACCGCATCCTTGAATCTGCAGTTTTGCCGTTGGTGTTGCCCCCCACAACTCACACATTCGTCCCGGTCACCTCTCTCCAGCCTCCCGGTGTGGAAGACCTCTTCCTCTTCCTCACCTTCCGATTCGGCCTGGACTTCCTCGCTGTGGACCGGTGTAGTCTTTGTCCCGGCACCCTGCGCGTTTGGCTTTTGCAAGGTCTCCGCCGCCTTGGTGGACATTTCATGAGCTCTGGCTTCGTCCAGGGCTATCGCTAGAGTCAGGTTGCTTTTAGACAGCAGCCGCCTTTGTAGTCTGATGTCTCTGACCCCACAAATGAGCTGTTCGAGTAAGGAGTCCTCCAAATCTCTGTACTCGCAGTGGTTTGCAGCTTTCCTCAATGCGGCCATGTACACACTTATTGATTTGCCTTCTCGCTGTACCTGTTGCCTCAATTCGAAACGTTGGACGAACTTTGAGGGTACCGGTGCGTAGTGCATTCGAAGTGTTGTTTGTAGTGTCTGCCACGATACCGATTGTACCGGCGTTGGTTCTGAGAGTGACTCCGCCGTATCGAAGACCTCTGGACCGCAGTGGCTCAGGAAGTATGCTCGCTTCCGATTGTCCGAGACTCCCTGTAGTTCGTTCGCTTCGAGGAAACACTCGAAACGAGCCATGTACGACCCCCATTTTTCCTTGGCTGGGTCGAATGGCGCTGGCGGCGTGTAGCTGGACATCGCTATTTTCCGCCTTCGCAAACTGGCTGGGTTAAGGAATTCCTGGTTCCTTCAGCTCTTTCTTTTGATCTCACTGCCTCAATATCCCACCTTCGTCGCCAATGTTAAGTTCGGGCAATGAAGAGGCAGGAGACCAACGAGTGGCAACAGCTCTTTAGTTTATTGTGACCCAGCAAAAGACAACCGGCAAAAACCCCTCTTTAAATACTCTTTTGGCTGAGGCTTCAACCAATCAGCAACGTGCAATTTTCCCGCCCAAAATTCCCTCTTGAAGTTCAAAATACATTACACCCACCGTCCTGTCAGAGCTGAAGAAGCTTCTTGGATGAGAAGCGAAACATCTTCAAAAGAAAAAATAAGAAAGTCCAGTTGCCTCCTGAAAAAAGCATCTTTGGGACAAACATGACCTGGATGACTGAGAATCTCTACAAATTCTACTTATCTGTTTCATGAACTGGCCTACCATGCAGGGCTGGCCCTCGTTCTCTTGAGAATTTTTTAATGATTGGAAAATTGGAAAGAAAGAGCAGAGGATATCCAAGAGGAAGGCAATACTACTGGAACACCTGAAGTTTCAGGTTGGGGACAGATTATCCTGTGGAAGTTCTGTCCATCAGATCACTCACTAAGAGTTATCACTGACATGATGCTATAAGCCAGGGGTCTCCAACCTTGGTCCCTTTAAGACTTGTGGACTTCAACTCCCAGAGTTCCTCAGCCAGCTTTGCTGGCTGAGGGACTCTGGGAGTTGAAGTCCACAAGTCTTAAAGGGACCAAGGTTGGAGACCCCTGCTATAAGCAATCCATCACAAAATTGGCAGTAGGAAAAACTGCTTAAATCAATTCCTATATAAGTATAAGCCTGTTATTGCGGTGGTTTATTGTCTTCCAAGTTTACTATATTAAGGCTCTTAACAATATTTGAGATTTATGGTAAAGCAGAATTAGATGCATTTTAGACGGGAAGCAATCAATGCATTTTTATAACAGAAATGGAGACGAATTGGGGATAATCCTGAAGTTTTAAAAATATGGGAGTCTACCTTTTACACAACTTTGCGCGTTTTCATTTAGCTTAATAAACCAGCTTGCTGTGACCTTGACCCAGTCCCACACATATTAAAATGTAAGTATGTGTAATATCTCATTTATGAACTGTTTGCATTCCTATACAACTTTATTGAACCATATTTTAAGAAGCCTACAATTCTCAACTTTCTGGGGAATAAGTCAGAAAATGATGTGTGTAAAAATATTAGAAACAAATTACCCTCATCTGACAACAATTCACATTCCATGCCAAAAAAAACCCCACAAAACTGAGTGTAGGAATCTGTGTTCTCAAAACTCAGAGTACCTTTTGGTTTTGCATAATTTAAGGTAATAGTGGCTATGAGAGGCATTTCACACATCTAAAGAGTTCTATTGTCAGAGCTCTAAAGCTTTTATATTTGCAACATACCTCCTGTGCCATTTAAAAATTGTTATTTTTTAAAGGCACCCTGTTAACCTTTTGTGTTTGTGGGGAAGATAAAGCAGTGAATTTAGTCCACTATTTGTACAGTAGCTTTGTGTGAAGATGCAAATATATTAAACTGTTTCTTGCTTTTTCGGTGGTTGTAATCCACAATTCAACAGCAAGGCTGAATTTCCACTTTCCAACAGCCATAAGGATATATAGGTGAACTAGATAAACTACTTGAATCAAACTTGTGAAAATGATTTTGCTGCAGCACATGCACATAAAAAGATTCCCCCTCCCCCCGCAAATCTAACAAATTGTTAATCAATGAGTTATAGATTCTGACATTCTGTGTACTGTACCGGAAATTAAGGCATCTGTTGGACCACATTCAGAAATAATGATTTGGTGCACAGAGGCCAAGTAAACTAAGTGCCATAACATTATTAATTACAGTATAGCAAGATATTTTTTTAACAGTGAAAGCTGTGCCATCTTGTTGTATTATTTTATTGAGAGAAGCATAACAGGGACTTAAACTTTATGAGCCACGGTGGCACAGTGGTTAAAGTGCAATACTGCAGGCTACTTCTGCTGCCTGCCGGCTGCCTGTAATTTGGCAGTTCAAATCTCACCAGCTCAAGCCTGACTCAGCCTTCCATCCTTCCGAGGTGGGTAAAATGGTTTAGCAACCACAACTGAAACTGGCAACTCAGTCATTAAAATGAAGCAGTCACTAAGTAAAATCATGACTCTGCTTATGATCTTACTTCAGCTTTCCCTTGCTAATGGATCTGCAAGGGTCATAAATATAATTATTGATTGTAATATTATTGTCATAACTGAATGGTTGCTAAACAATACAGATGCTAAATGAACACAACTTGTAAATGTTCATTTGTTGGGCTGGTATACCTCCTTTCAGTTACGGCTGATGAGAAATGTGACATCCTTTTATGACAGTCATCCAAATTGTGGAGATAAGGGTTTATCAGTTAAGGTTCAAGGAATAAATCTATCTCTTATTCTGTTTTTAATTATGTCAACCTATTGCTATTTACCTGTTTGTACATTCTGTAAATAGAACATTGGGGACGAAAGTACATATAGGAGACTGTAAATTTTGGTTATAAATAATTGAAATTTAATTCCACAATAAAACAAATTTAAGTCCATGAATAATGAAAACAACCTATTTGTAATAAGAAAATCATTATTGGGTCATAGTAATTGTTTAAATCAGGATTTCATCAGTGATTAGAAAATGGGCATTAGAAACAAATAGTGGTATGTGTAAATTAGCACAGCTTTTAAAAGCAGCTTTCTGATAAATGTATTCACACACACACATACACTATGCATATATTTGTTGTTTCTCCTAATTTCCTCTACATATTTCTTCTAACCTGAACTAAATCTAATCAGAATAGAATAGAATAGAATAGAATAGAATAGAATAGAATAGAATAGAATAGAATAGAATAGAATAGAATAGAATAAATCTGGAAGTGAATTTGGAGGTCTTCTACTCCAGCCCCCTTCACCTAGAATTCCATATTTTATTAATTACAGATTATGAAAATTAATCTGCAATATTTACATATGATTGGGGAAGACTAGCCAATAGAAAGGAGGAGGAGGAGGAGGAGCAGGAGGAGGAGGAGGAAAAGGGAAGAAAGAGAAGGAGAAGGAGAAAGAAGAATTCTCTTATTTTCCTACAGCACCAACCTGGGAAGTGGTTGGACTCAAAGAGAGTGACTGACCCAAATTTTAGGGGAGACCTAAAATTCACTGCCTCCTGCTTTCTAGGACAGCACCTTTGTCACTATACCAAACTGGCTCTCAAATAATGCTTGATTTGAGTGGAGCCCAAAATTTCTGTTGCGAAGTGAAACCTTTGCGAGCTTTGCCCCGTTTTATCACCTTTCTTGACATGGTTGTTAAGTGAATCACATCAGTTGTTAAGTTAGTAATAGGGTTGTTAAGTGACTCTTGTTTCTCCATTGATTTTACTTGTCAGAAGATAATCACATAATCCCAGGATACTGCAAACATCATAAATATGAGTTAGTTGCCAGGCCTCTGAATTTTGATCAAGTGACCATGGGGGGGGCGGGGGCGGGGCGGAGGGGGTGCTGCAATGGTTGTAAGTGTGAAAAATGGTCATAAGTCACTTTTTTCAGTGCCGTTGTGACTTTGAACTGAAAAGTTACTAATGTCACTAAATGAACTGTTGTAAGTTGAGGACTACCTGTAAGGTAAAATGTCCTGAAGCAAGCCTTTGGTTCGGGGGAAATAGAGGTAAAGTGAAAGCAGGTACAGCATAACCCGGTGGAATGAACCGAATGAAGCTCACCCTTAAGTCCACATGGAAAGAGTTGCTGCATCATGGAAGGCCACTGTCGTGTCCCACTCCTCCGCTGATGACCGGGTCAGGGAAATCTGAATCAGGCGTGCCTCTGCAACTCTGCCAAAGTCCTAGCAAAGTTCTCAAGGCAGGCAGAAGACCAGAAAGTGACTTCAGCAAGATATGTTAGACTTTGCCTGACTCAGAGAATGCCAGAAAGCAGATCCTTTATATAGGCCATGGGGTGTGGCTCCATGACTCAGCACTTATCCAGGCCTGCCCCTCCCTTCCTTCTGTCGCCGCCGCCTATCAATTCTTCTGAAGCGAGGGTCACTCCAGTCTGCAGCTGTTGGTAATTGACCTTCCTCAGGCTCACATGCTGTGGGGGAGGGGGAGGGGTCTAGTTGCTCCGTTTGCCTGGGCATGGAGCCAGAGCTGGGGGCTGGAGGTACTTCTTCCTCCTCAGCCTGTCTGGGCATGGAGCCAGGGCTGGGGCCGGGAGGCATACTAGGACATTCCTCAGCATTTGGAAGCAGATAAGAAGGCCCCGGCTGCGGTTAAAGTGGGCGAGACACAACAGCCACCTGTATCCATTGGGCCATTCAACATCAATGTGGAGTCCAGGTTTTAGGATGTTTTATTTGGAGATTTAAATTGATTGGAGATTCTTCCTGCAGAGCAAGTCCGCATCACTGAAAATAAGGCATTTCTTTCCCATTTCTGAAACTTAACTGAACCCCAATTGTCTATTCTAGTCCCAGTAGGGGAGAGAGAGGAACCATTCTAATACAATTCACATATGTGCTAAACATATGTTTCAAGATTTAAATGGTGTAATGAACTCTAATTATATTTTCTATCAACCTTTTATTTAACTTTAGATATATGGAATGAGGAAAAGGACTTGAGGGCTTTTATCTAGTAATATAACTGTCACATGTTAAGGCTAATATTTCAAGTGGGAAATTAATTGGGATTAGCTGCATTTAAGTATGTTGTTTGAAGAGGTTAAACTACTCACTGCAAAATTAAATTCATTACCAAAATGTATAGCCAGTTTTTGTCTGCTAAAAAAAAATGGTCTACCAGATTAATTAGGGGTGTGTGTGTGTGTGTGAGGAAGGGAGAGAGAGAGAAAATATCATGTCTTCTGATTCAAATGCAGAGAAAAAAGTTTGTGAAATCATATCTAGGGCGAAATATGGAGCCCATGTAGTTTGGTGCTGAAACATCTGTCTTTCTTTACTGTTTTCATAATTTATTTTTAATCGGTTTGAGGGCAGGGGGAATGCTTTTAAGTAACTTTTAAAAGAAAAATCCCTTGGTGGATGCATGCACAGTTTTGGCAGTGGTGCAGGCTGTTGAGGGAAAACCCAAGCCATCATGGGAGTATTTTCCAATTTTCCCTGACAATAGCAATAGCACTTAGACTTCTATATCACCTCGTAGCACTTTACAGTACTCTCTGGGCAATTATTTGCATATTGCCCCAACAATCTGGGTCTTCATCTTACCAACCTCGGAAGGATGGAAGGCGGAATCAACCTTGAGCTGGTCAGGATCGAACTCCTGACTGTGGGTAGAGTTAGCCTGCAGTACTGCCCTTTAACCCCTGCACCACCAGGCTGCTTAAAAACATCAGAGCAGACAAAATCGCAGTTCACACTAGACAGAAAGGAAAAAGCTGAGGAAAAGCTGAGAGGTTCATACCAATAAAATGCCCCTCCCCTGTTTCAAAGGGGTTCAACAGAAGCCAGTGTTCCTGGCTTGCAAGCAGAGAAGGAAGACCAGAGAATTCTCCTGCCAAGATGGTTTGCTTTAATAATTTGAGCAGGCTGAAGCTTCATAGGAGAATCTTTGGTTGGAAAAGCTTTGTGACTGAGGCTGTGGATGAATGAATCTGCCACCTTCTTTACCTTCCAATGCTTCTCCTGTCCTCTTGCGACCTGAATTTCTGTTGCTTAGTGAGCCACATCTAATTTTATTACTGTTCAGTTCAGTGGTGAAATGTAAACCAGTTTACTACCAGTTTGCTGGCTGTACTAGCGCGCTACACACGCACAGGCACAGTATACACCAGCACAGTATACACCATGCATCAAATGCAAGGTGCGCACGTGCAGTGCCAGCCAAAAGGAGGCATGGTGTAAGTAGAACAGCGGGGGGGGGGATCAGCTATGGAGGGTGATCTTTTTTTTACTTTTAAAAGCATTTTTTTACAACCTATTCGGCTGAATAGGTTAAAAAATGCTTTTAAAAGTAAAAAAAAAGGCTCTGATGATCGCGTGGCTCAGCTATGATCATCAGAGCCTTTTTTTAACCTTTTAAAAGCATTTTTTAAAAGAACCGGCAAGCCAGCAAGTGGGTTATCAGGCAATTGGGTGGGCATGGGCAGGGGGGAGGGGATTTTTGCTACTGGTTCTCCGAACCACCCACCGCCATCACTACCGGATTGGCTGATCTGGTCCAGACCGGGAGCATTTCATGCCTGGTTCAGTTGTTCAGTGAATCACTTTAATCACATGTTAAATGAATCATGTGGTTTTTAACTGAATCCAACTTCCCCCATTGATTTTGCTTGTCGGAAGCCAGGTGGGGAGGTCGCAAAGGGTGATTACATGACTCCAGGATGTTGCAACCATTGTAAATATGTATCAGTTGTCAAACACCCAAATTTTAATCACGTGACTGTGGGGATGCTGCAACGGTTGTGAGTACAAGAACAGGTCATAAGTCCTTTTTTTCAGTGCCATTTTGACTTCGAACAGTCACTAAATGAATAATTGTAAGTTGAGGCCTATGTGTTGTCAGGGTTCCTGTAATGTATCTTTAAAAGTTTTGGCGGGAATTAGCACGTTGCTGATTGGTTGAGGCCACCGGCCGAACTGTATATAAAGAGAGGTTTGCCCCAGTACTGGTTGCTGGGTTCACTGTATATTAAAGAGCTGTTGTCACTACCCTGGTCTCCTGCCTCGTTATTGCCCAAACTTAACACTGGCGACGAAGGTGGGATCCCAAGGCTAAAAGCACCAGGAAAGAGCTGAACGCACGACAAGGACCGAACCCAGCAAATTCAGGGCGGAAACGCAGTGATGGCCAGCTACACACCGCCCGCGCCGTTTGACCCATCCAAGGAGAAATGGGGGACATACATGACCCGTTTCGAGAGCTTCCTCGAGGCGAACGAACTGCAAGGAGTTCCAGACAACAGAAAAAGGGCATATTTCCTGAGCCACTGCGGTCCCGAGGTCATCGACATCGCAGAAGCCCTGGCAGAGCCAACGCCGGTACAATCGGTATCGTGGCAAACTCTGCAGAACCTATTGAAGAACCATTTCGCGCCAACACCGTCCAAATACGTGCAACGTTTTGAATTTGGAGAGCGCAGACAGCAAGAGGGCGAGTCCATCAGCGAATACATGGCCGCCCTAAGGAAAGCCTCTAAATATTGTGGGTACCGAGATTTGGATGAGGAACTGTTGGAGCAACTCATCCGTGGGGTCAGGGACATTCGTTGCGGAGGCGGCTGCTATCCAAGAGCAACCTAACGCTGGCAAACGCTCTGGACGAAGCCAGAGCTCATGAGATGTCCACCCAAGCAGCGGAAACCCTACAAAAGCCGCTCACACCAATGGCGAGCGCGAAATCAACTCCGGTCCACAACGAAGAAATCCAGACCGAATCAGACGGCGAGGATGAGGAAGGAGTTTTCCACACCGGGAGACCGAGAAAAGAAGACCGGGATGACTGCGGAAGTTGCGGAGGGCAACACCAGCGTCAACAATGCAAGTTCAAGGACGCTACATGTCGGCGGTGCGAGAAGAAGGGGCACCTGGCTCAAGTCTGTCGAGCACCCCAACCTTCCCGCCGAAAATTCAAACCAACCAATCAGAGCGCGGGATCGGCAAGGCGACCCGTGATTGGTCAAAACAAAAAGGGCGCGAAGTCAAATCGAACGACCGTGATAGTGGGTCGTGCAGCGACCCGTGTAGAGAAGAAAATCTTCACAAAACCGAAAATCGAAGGAGTGCCGTGCCGACTGGAGGTGGACACAGGGTCAGCGATCACAATCATGTCCTGGGACACTTTTGCGAAAGCTTTGCCGAACATCGCCAAGCGCAAACTGCGAACACAGCGGCTAAAAGTTCAAGACTACCAAGGGAATCGCATCCCTGTTCGAGGGACAACATCCGTCCGCGTCGAGTACGGACCACACAAGAAAACCCTGCCCATCACGATAGTCGAGGGGACCCTGCCAAGCTTGTTGGGACTAGACTGGTTTCGAGCATTGGGCATGGGAGTGACTGGCATCTACAGAAACGACTTTAACCTAAAGGATGCCCTCATGGAAGAATTCGAAGATGTTTTCAAAGACTGCCTGGGCAAGTACAAGGGGACCCCTATTTCTTTCAACTTAGATCCTCAGGTAGCCCCCATACGGTTAAAAGCGAGGAGGGTTCCTTTCGCCCTTAAGCCCAAGATTGACCGGGAAATAGACAAACTAGTCAGTCAAGGGATACTAGTACCAGTCGACCATGCGAAATGGGAGACGCCAATCGTCACCCCAGTAAAACCAGATGGGTCAGTTCGAATTTGCGCTGACTACAAGGCGACCTTAAACAAAGCCTTGCAAAAAAGCGCTTACCCGGTTCCAGTGGTGCAGCACTTGCTGCACTCGCTGGGGCAAGGGCACATTTTTGCCAAATTAGATTTGGCCCAAGCCTATCAACAGCTGCCCGTAGATGCCAACACAGCCGAAGCCCAGACAATTGTAACACACAGAGGTGCCTTTAAATGTACCAGATTACAGTTTGGGGTAAGTGTGGCACCTGGCCTTTTTCAAAACTTAATGGAGCGACTTCTGCAAGGGCTCCCGGGGGTGGTACCATATTTTGATGATGTGTTGGTATCCGCCGAGAATTTGGAAGAACTAGGGGAGCGTTTGAGAAAAGTTTTGGGCATTTTCCGGTCAGCCGGTCTAAAAGCTAAAATGAACAAATGCCAAATAGGGGTAGAATCCGTAGATTTCTTGGGCTACCGAATAGACAAGGAAGGAATTCACCCCACAGAGAGCAAAATCAAGGCAATAAAAAAGGCCCCAGCCCCCAGAAACAAAACAGAGCTACAGGCGTTTTTGGGTCTATTGAATTTTTACGCGGTCTTTTTAAAAAATAAGGCAACTGTTGCCGAGCCGCTACATAAGTTACTGGGAAAGAATGCTGTTTGGTCTTGGGGAAAGGCAGAAGCTAGAGCATTCGAGGCAGTAAAAAACCTACTATCGAACGATAGTTTACTGATCCAGTACAATAGCACAATGCCAGTGGTGTTAGTTTGCGACGCATCCCCCTATGGGGTGGGGGCTGTGCTCAGCCATAGACTCCCGAATGGCACAGAAGCCCCAATAGCCTTCTACTCCAGAACGATGTCCTCGGCAGAGAGGAACTATAGTCAGTTGGATAGGGAAGCCCTAGCCATAGTTTCAGGAGTGAAAAAATTTCACGAATACGTTTTTGGTTGAGACTTTGAAATTATTACAGACCATAGACCACTATTAGGGTTGCTGGCTGGCGACCGGCCAACACCCGTGGCACTATCGCCCTGATTGACCCGATGGACTATCTTTCTAGCTGCCTACTCCTATAAACTGCGGCATCGGCCAGGAAAGGAGTTGGGGCATGCGGACGCATTAAGCAGATGCCCACTGCCAGGGGCGATCGAGGACCCCACTCCGGGGACACCCATACTGTTAATTGACTCTCTGGACTCTGGCCCAGTCACGTCTAAGGAGGTGGCTCGGGCTTCATACCGGGACATTACTTTGAGAACTGTAATTGGTTGGGTTCAAAGAGGGTGGCCCACTGCGCCGGGCGAGCGTTTCAAAGAATTTATTAAGAAAAGCGGGGAATTATCAGTGCAAGGGGGTTGCCTGCTCTGGGGGGATAGGGTGGTTGTTCCAGAGAAACTGAGGGGAAAAGTTCTGGAACTTCTGCACGAAGGTCACCCTGGGATCGTGAGAATGAAGGGTTTAGCTAGGAGCTATGTGTGGTGGCCCCTAATGGACAAAGAGATTAGCGACAAGGTTGGCAGATGCCAAGTGTGCCAGGAGTCCAGACCACTACCACCTACGGCCCCAATCCGGGAGTGGGAGAAACCCCAAGGCCCATGGTCCCGTATACATATAGACTTCGCCGGCCCCTTCCACGGCCAAACGTTTCTAATAGTGGTGGATGCATTCTCCAAATGGTTGGAGATCATCCTAATGAAATCCACAACCGCTGAAGCTGTCATTTCAGCACTAAGGCACCTTTTCGCAACGCACGGGTTGCCGGACACTCTAGTGTCAGACAATGGGCCACAGTTCACTGCGACACTTTTTGAGGGGTACTTGGCCGAAGAGGGCATCCGACATGCCCTCTCGGCGCCTTTCCACCCTGCGACGAACGGCCTTGCTGAACGTTTCGTCCGGAGCGCGAAAGAGGCATTGTCCAGAAGTGGCCCAGGCGATTGGCAATCACAAATTGATGCATTCCTAACGGTACAACACAGAACCCCTTGTGTGGCCACTGGCCGCAGCCCAGCAGAACTACTGATGGGACGAAAACTAAGATGCCCATTAGACCGTTTAAACCCGAATTACACGCCAGACGGGTACAAAACAACACCAGGCAAAACAAGAGAACTGGCCATAGGAAGCTATGTATGGGCACACAATTACGGTGATGGCCCAAACTGGCTAAAGGGAACAATCATAGACACCACGGGCCCCAAGTCGTACCTCGTGGAGATAGAGGACGGCCGGGTGTGGAGACGCCACATAGATCAGCTAAGAAATAGAATTAACACTAGACCAGAGATAGATGGGACGGGCCCTGACTACTCATTGATTGAACCCGCAGCTGACTCAAGCCGAGAAAAAACGGGGGACTTATCTGGTTCAGACGAGGTCCAGCGACACCATCCGGTCCTTCCTGAGGACAGCGGGCACGACTCGGCAAGTAATCCAAGGCCAGATGGCCTGGAGGAGGAGCTGAGAGGAACGAGCAGTCCCTCCCGTCAGCTCGACTCACTCCCAGAAAATGAACTGCGCAGGTCCGGGAGAGTTAGGAAACGCCCAGCGTACCTGCGCGACTACGTAGAGAAATAATATGCTAAATGTATGCAAATATGAGTAAAGTGTTTTCTGGGAGGGAAGGAGTGTAATGTATCTTTAAAAGTTTTGGCGGGAATTAGCACGTTGCTGATTGGTTGAGGCCACCGGCCGAACTGTATATAAAGAGAGGTTTGCCCCAGTACTGGTTGCTGGGTTCACTGTATATTAAAGAGCTGTTGTCACTACCCTGGTTTCCTGCCTCGTTATTGCCCAAACTTAGCAGTTCCAAGTAACATCCCCAACAAAATAAGACTCCGAGGCTTGAAGTTTCTCAAAGTTCCATTTTATCAGAGATGTCACATTGACACATCTGGGAAATCCCGAATCTGAAAGCTTCCAGGTTTTCCCCACCCAAAGGAAAGTTCAAGTCCCTTCCCCTGCATCCACATGTCCATCACATGGTCCAATCCAAGCACCGTCCCAACTGGAGATGCCTCCCAGTCACGAATCTCCAGGTGGAAGGCAAGATGTCCTTGACTCTCTGGGAAAGGAATGTTATTATGCCTATCTATCTCCCCTGCTCCATACAATCCCTCCTCCGAGTTTCCCACAGTACTAAATGTGGCAGGCCTGAAGGCCCAAGGAAAAATATGGCTTCCAGGCCATAGTTTCCATGTGGGGAAAGGAAGCACCTCATTTTTATCGGAGAGTCATCTCATTGGCAAATGGTGCTCTTCAAGGGAAGGCCTTGGGAGAGATTGGATCGGCCCAGAGAGAGATGGCGTAGTGGACAAGAGAAACCCATTCAAAACAGCGGCCTAGTCCAAAATTAACAATAATGTTCCAAGATGTTGTCACAATTAGTGTAACAGAGACATATTTTGCCCCAAGGGTGCGTGGCAGGATTAAGGTCAAGGTCAAACCCCGGACCTTTTTGACACGTATGCACTTTCACTGCACTGACACGGCTCTTATAACTGCAGTGCAGATATCTGCATTGGCCTCCTTCCAGCAATAACAATAATAATTCAGAAATTGGCATTTTATTTATTTATCTATCAAATTTATTCGCCATCCCATCTCACCAGACAACTGGGGGAATGGGCTACTGAATGATAGGGCTGTGCTTCTTCTCCTGAGCCACAGGAAGAAAAATCAGATTACCTTATTCTTTTTAGCATTTTTCTGGCTGGTAGAATTAAAGATGACCACGGGAGAATTTATGTGATTCCACGGAGATGCAGTGGGAGAGGATTCCTGCACTGGACAAGAGGATGGAGCTCCCAAGCCTGCCATTGTGATCCCTGTAGCCCCAAATGCAATGTTTGCATTGTAGATGTCATGAATTCCTTGTTTCTTTTTCACATCTCTTTCCCTGGAGGTCATTTTCATTCTTATCTTACTTGCCCTTGCCCTTCCAATGCCTGTTATTACTGATCATTTAAATGTAATCCTTGTACGTTCAAAGCATGTAATGCGATACTCTTTGGAGTATAATCCTGTTAAAATAAAACTGATTAGAAAATGAAAGAGCGGATTGGCCCACATCATGTGGCTCTCCATAAGTACAGGCTGATCTTTCTCTGTATAGGTAGCTCATACTGCATAACAAAAGGGGTGTGCTGCTATATCATACTGTATCTATTTTACAAGAAAGGGAAAATGCAAAGAATTGGTGAATTCAAATTTTTAGTTGGCCCCAGGAGAATCTTTCAATGTATGGAGAGAATGAGAAGTAATCCAGGACTGCAGTAATCCTTTTTCTGGTATAAACCTTTTCTTATCATAAATGTTACACTATAAATTATTCTAATTAATCCAGACTGGTAGTTTAAGAGCAATCAAGAACTATATATATGCAAAAAGAAAGTTTTAGTTTGCCTACATTTTCTGATCTTTTAATCAAAGAATTGCTTTAGATCAAATCTCTCTCTTATATTATAATCAGTGGGTTTTCCAAGATGAAATTCCTCTTCTAGAACATGAAATAGCTTGGAAATTTGTATTATAACCACTTTATTGTACAATATTATACTAAACCTAAAGATATTTTCAGATACAGTCCTAGGAATGAAATCCAAATCTTTTTTTTAAAAAAAGCAGAACTTACATTTGGAGCACTGGAACTCTTCAAATAGATACATTTGAATGACCAGCTAGTGTAATAAGGTAGAAAAAGCTGCATACAAGCTTGAGTGAACAGTATGCTAATAATACCTACCTCTGCTCCTTATCATCTGTGCCTTGAGCCTTGTGTCTGGCAATGGGGAGAAAAAACAACAACTTCTGAAAACTTATAAAAAGAAATGGGGGAGGAGGCTTATTTCTAAAATCACACCTCCTACCCCCAATTCAAACCACACTCCTGTTCTTAAATCAAATTATAACAATTGCCTTTGTATAATTCAAACATTTTAACATTAGCCTAAATTAGGATATAAGAGTACTATTTATTTTATTTTATTTTATTTGTTTCTCAAACATGTGCAAGATAACAAATATAGGCATGAACATAAACATGAACAAAGGAAGTAAATAAAGATAAATGGGGACAGTAAGACAGGGATGGTAGGCATGCTGGTGAGCTTATGCACGCCCCCTTTACAGGCCTCTTAAGAATGGGGTGAGGTCCATGATAGACAGTTTGAGATTGAAGCTGTGAAGGTTTGAGGCTTGAACAACGGAGCCGGGTAGAGTATTTCATGCGTTGACCATGTACTACCATGTCTATCTATGCTTACAGCTCTGTGAAACCAGCCCTTTTCCTCCTTTGCATATGCCATATAGGAAATAATTATTTCTCGGCCATTGGGCCTAGGCCCATGTGTTAGCCAGTTAACAATTTACCTCCCATGCACCAGGCCCAAGGAGATATTTGAGGGAAGGCACAGCGGTCAGCCCTAATGGTCAGCTAGGTCAGGAAAGTAACAGGAATCCCAGGAATGCTTTTGGAAAGTCTCGACAGAATCATTCTCTGCCCTGTTGCATGCCAAACAAGATCAAGGAAGGGTTGTTTGGACTTTCTCTCTCACACTTTCCCCTATCTCAGGACTAAGTTTCCATTTCTCCTTCCTTACTGGTTCATTGCTCTCTTTCCTCTTCCCAAGTCCTTGAAGAAAGTCAATAATTGTTATAGCCAGCCAGTTTTAAAGAAAACTACTGTAATAGAGACTAATCCAGTCTATAACTAATCTATAATAACCCATTCATTCCTCCCAGGAAAAGTTCGCTTAACTCTGGGCAACTTTCCCCGGTATCTAGACTGGATATCTATAATGGTTTTTGTGGTTGATCTTGGAGAACAAGGGGAAGAGAAATTGTGTAGGAAACAATCAGACAGGAGAAGCAGAAGCCTCCAGTGGCTTAATGGTCAGAGAAAGAAATTTAGGAAGAATCTACCCTAGTGGATCAAGCAGTTAAAAGTGAAGTTTGTACATTCAGACTCACAAAATTCTGTTAAAGGAGCCTCACAATAAAGTAGAATTAGTTCATCTATTATGTTTCTTGTCTGGTTTACCTGGGATGGCTAATAATATCCAAAATCTGAACAATGTCCTCTTCCCCTTCCACTACCATCTTTCCCCAAAAATAAGAACCTGTCTAATATTTTTTGAACCCCAGAATAAGGGCTTGGCCTTATTTTTGGGAGGTCTTATTATTTGGGGGCATAATTTGGGGTGGCAGGTGAGGGGTGGGGTGGGGGAAAAGCGAGGGGCAGGAAGCCCTGCCATGCCTGGTGAGGTGGGGAGAAGAGACGGCAAGAATCGTGGCTGTTTTTGCAGCCAATTGAGGCTGAAAAAGCAGCAGAAGGCCCCATGTGTCTCATACCCCCTTCAAGAACAGACTTACCTCAATCGGTTGCCAAGAGCTTGGTCCCGATTGAGGGTCCCTGGGGTGGAGCCCACAGTCCAGTGCTTGAGAGGGTCTTGGGGGGGAAAGCCCCTTTACTGCAACCCAGCCTCTCTTTCAGGTGGGCCGGAAGCCCCCTCTTACCATGCAGCCGGCTGGTTGAGAATCGGGCAGTCCTGGGAACCGTTCCATGGCTGGACATGGAAGGCGTCTCCTTTGGGCTACTTTGGGGAATGTGTGTCTGTGCTGCATCTGAAGTAAAGAACAATCGGCAGGAAAAGTGGGAGGAGGCTGGCAGCTGTGGAGGTGCTCTGGAGGTCTGGGCCGAGTTGCACAGCCCTCGCTGGCTCAGCTGATCAGCGGGCAGCAATTGAGGGGCTGAACCCCCAGGAGGTGATCGGGGAAGGGAAGGGCGGCCTCCTGTGCTGGCCACGCCCACCCCTTCACTTGGGCTTATTTTCGAGGGAGGGCATATATTTATGCCCATCCCAAAAATCAGCCTTGGGCTTATTTTTGGGACATTTTCAGGGAAACATGGTATGAAACACCAACACCCCACTTATTAAGAATATTACTTATTCTGGCTGAAAAACTAGGGAAATTATCTATAATGATGTCAGTTGTAAGTCCTCCCTCTTTGTGGACCATTGCTTGTATTTTGTCCTTACCTGGATGACTCTTCCACACTCTTCACACCAAGTGTTATTACATTTCTGACCAGATGTTCAATGCACTAAGTTGCATGCTCAGAGTTACAAGGAAATCCTTCAGTATCTGGAGTAGCAACTCTCTTCTCATAGCAAACGAAATGTTGTTTTCTCACAAATGAAGAATAAGGATGCCGAAATATTGAAGGATTTAAAATGTTTTGCTTTTGATATTCAAACAGTCTTGCTGCTCCAACAAAACAGCAGGAATTGCTGCCAATATATATATATTTTCAGGCACTTTTACTCATTGAAGGTACTTGAAAAGCTCGGCAGAATACTAAGTCTGAATCTTTATAGTTTATGTTTTTAAGATTTATAACTTCCATACCCAGAATATAAAGCTGTGGCCCATCATCAAGATCAATAAATATTCTCTCTCTCTCTCTCTCTCTCTCTCTCTCTCTCTCTCTCTCTCTCTCTCTCTCTCTCTCTCTCTCTCCCTCCCTCCCTCCCTCCCCCCACCTTGGGTCAGTCCTGACCAGTGGTGGGATTCAAGTAATTTAACAACCGGTTCTCTGCCCTAATAATTTATTCCAACAACCACTTTGCCAAACTGCTCAGTAAGTTAACAACCGGTTCTCCTGAAGTGGTGCGAACTGGCTGAATCCCACCACTGGTCCTGACTCTTGGGAACTTATTCCCAGAGTGACTGACCAGTGAAGTTTCCAGTTAACTTTGTGCCGAAAGCGGGACTAGAACTCATGGTCTCCTGGTTTCTAGCCTGGTACTTAAGCGAACAGTCTTTCTCCAATACGGATTGAAATGCTTAAAATACAAACAAAATGTTTTCTATTTATATAAGTATGCTTCCAATCTGCAAACCTCAGCTACTTGATTTCATTCGTAGATCAGCATTTGGCAGCTAGTGGCAATGACTTTTAATGGCTGCTTTTAAAAACCCTTTTACTTGTACACTGTAAGGGGCATTGTTTTCCAACAGATAAATGTATTTCCAGATTGCAGGGCCTTTAAACTGAAATTTTAATTTTATTTCTGTCAAAGACAAACTGAGAGTCCTGGGCACATACTTCAGTCTTCAGATTTTCCAGAGGTTTGCATAAACCCAGGATCACCTCGGTTTCCAAGACTGCATGTGTACCAACTCTCAGTAGATTCCAGAAAGTATCAACTACATCACAAAAGGTATTCCTCTATTTACAACCACAATTGGAACCTCTGTTGGTAATAAAGGAGAATATTTGTAGCTTAAAGTTGAATTGAAGCAGAGGTGGGTTTTAGCAGAAATTTTGAGTAGTTCAGAGAACCGGTAGTAAAAATTCTGACTGGCCCCATCCCCATCTATTTTCTGCCTCCCAAGTCCCAGCCAATCGGGAGGAAATGGGGATTTTGCAGTATCTTTCCCCTGAATTGGGGAGGGAATGGAGATTTTACAGTATCCTTCCCCTGCCACACCTACCAAGCCATGCCCACCAAGCCATGCCACACCCACCAAGCCATGCCCACAGAACCGGTAGTAAAAAAAATTGAAACCCACCACTGAATTGAAGGATCTGAAGTGTAAAGTGTAAAGTCAGGTAAAGTGTAAAGGCAGGTATACCTTGCACTGACCCAAGTATTATGCCTCAGATGTTACAGGTATTTAAACAACTGCCCTATCCTGCTTCCCAAAGCTGAGTTTTCAGGATTACTTCAGCATATATAGTTCTTGTATATTCAAGGAGGATCTGCTTTCAGTCTTCAGTGGGAAGAAATGTAGGATTTAAGCTATAAACTGAATAGAAATCCTCTATTAGGACATTTTCCGATATGAGAAATGAGAACAACCGGGGAGTAATATTCTTCATACTGGATAACTAGAATGTGTTATCATAGGGAAAGCTTTTTAGCTCAATCTTTTTTTTTTTAAATATTGTTTCCACAAAATCAAATAATCCAAATAGATTATAAGGTACTCCAGTTTTCCTTTAAACGTGCGGGTTTTTTTTAAAAGAAAATACACTGTGAAACTGCTATGAATATGTAAAAGAAAACCAATTTGATGTTTAGATTGTGAGATATTGACAGGGAAAGGATAGTAATTCCAACTTATAAAAAAGATACTTTGTGCTATAAATTTTCTATTTTGAAATTTACGCCAGAGTGCTATTATGGCATCTAAGAAAAGATTATAATGGAAATGCTGACATTGTTCTGACTGTACTATTGTTGCCAGCAGCACTGTAATATGCGAGTGGGTTGATAATCCTTCACTGACCTTGACATGTTTCTCATCTTCAGCAGTTCTGTTGTTCTTCCTGTAAAAATTTGGCAGCTTGCAGTAAAAACCAACCTCATACATCAAGACCATATTGAATACAAGTTTTGATATAGAACAGGAATCATCTGAAAAGCTGCATATGTAATAGTTTTTGAAAAGGTGCCCAGCCCATAGAATAAACACGGTAAATTCTTCAGGAGCGAAATAAACAATGCAAACAATGCTTTCCTGTCCTCTGGTATAACATTTTAAGATCTGTTTCCTGACAGAGAGGTTAATCCAGGGGTGCTACTGGTACGGATCAGTTTGGCTAAACCGGTAGTGACGGCGGTGCATGGTCCAGAGAACCGGTAGCAGTGGAAGCGTGAGGCTCCGCCCACCCAGACATCATTAAAACCAGGAAGTAACCTGTTTTCTTGAGCCTCTTCGCATGCACAGAAGGTTTTGTGCATGCGCATAGGGTCCAAGTGCGTGTGAAACCCGGTTGGCCCTGCCCCTGCCTGCCTGCTCACCCGCCATGCTTGCCTGCCTTTGCAAGTTGGCCATGGGGACCGCTGGGAAGGCTGCGTGGAAGGCAAGCAAGCAACCATGTCGGGGCCACTTGGCTGCATTGAAGGGAGCTAGCAGCCTACTCCCTTCCCCACAGCCCTGCCATGCTTGACTGCCTTCCACAATGCCTTCCCGGAGTTTCCCCCATGCCCGCTTGCCTTCCGAGGTCCAGTCCCACATCCAGCCCTTGATGAGAGACATGCCACTTCCGGCCCAGTGAGCGGGTGGTGGGCCGGCCCTTGGGGAGACACAGCTGCTGCACTGGGTCCAAGAGGGATGGTGGTGAAGGCACTCCAGGACATCTGCTCTCTCTCCCGGAGTGCTGCTGCCGCCCTAGAGCTTGCCTTCACCTCTGCAGTCCACTGGTCTCTCTTGCCCTTCTCTTTCTGGGCACAGCACGTCTGCTTGTTGGGCCGCTTCTCTGAAGCCGACAGCTCCGCAGTCAGCTGCTTTGCTTTTTCCCTCTTTTTGGGAGGCTCGCGCAGCATCACTGACATGGGGGAGGCAGGCAATCCAGATGCCCAGTGCTGGTGCTTGTTCACTGCTGCTGCAGGCAAACCAAGAGACAGTGGGATGAAGGGGCTGGTGCATTAGGATCACTTCTGCCTCCACCTTCTGCTGGTGCCACCATGCAAGCCTCCCATGAAGGAAAAGAGTGAAAAAGCAAATTGTCTAGGCTGTGGAGCTGCCAGCTTCAGAAAGTGGCCCAATAGGCAGAAGCGCCACACCCAGAAAGAGATGGGCAAAAGTCATTCGGCGCTGAAGCAGAGGCATTCTGAGCTTTCAGCATATCCCACGATTGCAACGCTGAAGGTTCGGAATGGCGCCGTTTTCGTGAAAGGCAGGAAAATCCCCCTCCCCATTTTCCTGCCTGTCATCCATTCCTAAAGCTCAGCACAGATTGAGAGAAGAATGGTAGATAGGAAAATTCCCCTCCCCATTTTCCTGCCATTCACGACAAGGAGTGGCTGGGAGGGGAGGGGCCAGTCACATGACCACCACCAAGCCACACCCACCATGCCACTCGCACAGAACCGGTGGCAAAAATATTTAGATTTCACCACTGGGTTAATCCCATGAGGCTGCATGCCCAACGTTGACTTCCAAAGTTGATAAGCTAGTTCTTATCAATGGCTTTTGTATCTAAACTCTTTGGAAAGCTCTTAGCAAAATTGAACTGTTCTTACACATACAATGTAATTCACGTTCCTGTAGGAATCTGAATATCAGCTAGCTCTGAAGATGTGAGTTTACTTTTGCCTGAAGCAATAAAGCTGACTGGGTAACTTTGAGCCAGTCACTCTCTCTCAACCCAGCTCACCTCACAGGGTTGTTGTTGTGGAGAAAATAGGACGAGGAAAGAATATGAGGTATCCTTACCCAGTTGATTTATTACAGAGATAATAAAGGTGGGATAAAAATAAATAAATAGATAAATATGCTCATTTTTCTTCAAATCTGTTTAAAGTTCCAAAGCACCTTACCAGCTGAATCCTTCCATCATGTACTATGTTACATACCATACACAAGTAATGAAATGCAAGAACATTAGTAACCAGTATGTTAGAATAGCCTTACTCAACATGATTTCTTCCCAATTTACTGAAACTATAAGAGTTAAAATTTAGTGCAGCCAAAGATCACAGCAATACCAATAGCACTTAGACTTATATACCACTTCACAGTGTTTTACAGCCCTTTCTAAGTGGCTTACAGAGTCAGCATATTGCCCCCAACAATCTGGGTCCTCATTTTACCAACCTCAGAAGGATGGAAGGATGAGTCAACCTTGAGCTGGTGAGATTCGAACTGCCAAATTTCTGGCAGCTGGCAGTCAGTAGAAATAGGCTGCAGTACTGCATTCTAACCACTGTGCCACCACGGCTCAGTGAAGTTATCTACAAGAGGTCTTCCATGATAGGTCCATAATGTGCTTAGATATTAAGAGGGACCAGTGACATTGGGATCTGGGTTTGAGGCAGGGGTGAAATCCAGCAGGATCTAACAGGTTCTGGAGAACCGGTAGCGGAAATTTTGGTATTCAAAGAACCGGCAAATACCACCTCTGGCTGGCCCCAGAGTGGGGAGGGAATGGAGATTTTGCAATATCATTCCCCCAGCATGGGAGAGAATGGAGATTTTGCAGTATCCTTCCCCTGGAGTGGGGTGGGAATGGAGATTTTGCAATAGCCTTCCCCTGCCATGCCCACCAAGCCACGCCCACAGAACCGGTGGAGAAAAATTTTGGATTTCACCCCTGATTTGAGGGATGTTAACATTAGTCCCTTGCCATGGATGGGTCACTGTTTCTTGGCCTTAGAGTTCTATATAAATGCTCCTCATTGCACAGAGATGAGACCTTGTTGTCCAGCCTATCTTGTGCCTACGGTTTCAGAGACAGCTGGGGAGGTTCCCAAAGCTCTGGCACGTGGTTCTGCAGATGCCCTCATTGCGGCTTGGAATAAGCAAATGGAAAGAGGCTCTGATTGAATCACATCTGTGTTGACTATCAGTGTACCCAAATCCAAAATTACCAAGGAACTCCAAGAGATGAAGCCACACAACAGACACCTAGAGCAGTTCTGGAGGAACAGAACGGAACAGAACAGAACAGAATAGCAGTTGGAAGGGACCTTGGAGGTCTTCTAGTCCAACCCCCTGCTTAGGCAGGAAACCCTACACCACTTCATACAAATGGTTATCCAATCTCTTCTTAAAAGCTTCCAGTGTTGGAGCATTTAGAACTTCTAGAGGCAAGTTGTTCCACTGATTAAGTGTTCTAACTGTCAGGAAATTTCTCCTTAGTTCTAAGTTGTTTCTCTCCTTGATTAGTTTCCACCCATTGCTTCTTGTTCTACCCTCAGGTGCTTTGGAGGATAGTTTGACTCCTTCTTCTTTGTGGCAACCCCTGAGATATTGGAACACTGCTATCATGTCTCCCCTAGTCCTTCTTTTCATTAAATTAGATATACCCAGTTCCTGCAACTGTTCTTCATATGTTTTAGCCTCCAGTCCCCTAATCATCTTTGTTGCTCTTCTCTGCACTCTTTCTAGACTTTCAACATCTTTTTTACATCGTGGCAACCAAACCTGGATGTAGTATTCCAAGTGTGGCCTTACCAGGGCATTATAAAGTGGAAGAAAAGAAAAACTGAAGACAAGCAAGCACAGGTAAGTGTCTTTATTTGGACTTACCTGTGGTGATAAGGGTAGCAAAGCATACTTACTTCTGCAAATAACTGCCTTAAAAAATGGCTTGTTCATATCATTATGAAAAAAGCAAAAAGTTGTGTTTTGATGTTAATTTTACATCAAAATTATTTTACTGTAACACAGAGAGTTGGAAGTCAATGCTTCTTTTTCTTTTTTTCTTTTTCTTATCTATCCTCACTTCTCTTTCCTCTCCCTCCCCCACACACTGCTTTTCTATTTACTTTGTATTTTGTATTTTATAATACTTTATAACTCAATAAAAATGTTAATAACGTCTGCAAATAACTGCCCAATGAGCTTGTTTGGATGGGCAGGTCCTTCCTGGGTAAGGACGAGCTGGGAGTGCCCTTGGAGGACTACTTTGAGGAACATCTTGGCATCTGTCAAACAAAGTCACCTGTCTTCACTCAATATAGGACTCTGATTGGACACCCTGCATGCCTTTTCCATTGCAGTCCTTGATCTATGGCAGGGGTCTCCAACCTTGGTCCCTTTAAGACTTGTGGACTTCAACTCCCAGAGTTCCTCAGCCAGCTTTGCTGGCTGAGGGACTCTGAGAGTTGAAGTCCACAAGTCTTAAAGGGACCAAGGTTGGAGACCCCTGATCTATAGGACATTCTTACCCTTAAGATCTGGCAGGGCCCACCCTGTTAACCTTCCAGATAGCGCTTAAGAGCTGGCTTTTCCCCCAGTGTTGGGATAAGATGAGGTATGCATGGGAGGACGGAGAATGTTGTGGCATGGGATTTGCTGTTTTCGGGGTGTGTTTTTTTTTGCTTGTATTGCTGTATACATTGCTTTATTCTTGGATTGATCCTCTGCCATCCAGAGTTTGATTTTAAAATGGGCAAGCTATACAAATGTTTTAAATAAACAAATAAACAATCCCAAAACAGCATGTATATTCTTTATCAAACTGGCCAAGCATAGGATTACCATTTTTTTTAAAAAAAAACAGCTAAACAATTTCAAAAGATAGATCTAGCATTTATCTTACATATTTTTCTTTTGCTATCTTTTTATAGCTTTTATCATTTGCCCTGTTACTAAGCAAATACAATTCATCGATTTGATATTCAGGGCAAATATTTATTTTTATACTGAAAAACGGTTCCCAGCTCTTCATTTATGAACGTTGACTGATTGATTATGTGCCACCAAGTTGATCTCAACTCTTGGCAACCACAAAGATAGATTTTCTTTAGCCTTTTTTTTTTAAATTTACATTTATATCCCGCCCTTCTCTGAAGACTCAGGGCGGCTTACAATGTATAAGGCAATAGTCTCATTCTATTTGTATATTTTCAAAGTCAACTTATTGCCCCCCCAACAATCTGGGTCCTCATTTTACCTACCTTATAAAGGATGGAAGGCTGAGTCAACCTTGGGCCGGGCTTGAACCTGCAGTAATTGCAGGCTACTGTGTTCTAATAACAGGCTCCTTACAGCCTGAGCTATCCACGGCCCTTATTATCCTTATTATCCTTATTATCCTTATTATCAGAGCCGTAGATGTAGGCCAAATTGTTCTGCCTTTTTTTTTTTTTTGGTAAGTTAACAAACCTGGCCATAATTCATGGCCCATTTTATGTTTGTTTTTTCCAAACTGCTTTAAACTTTTAGCAAGTTATGGTTAAACACTCCATGGACAATACAATGATAAGGGGATGGGCTTTGGCCATAGGAAATCATCAGTCTTCTTGTTATTTTCTCCATCAAATCAAATTTTAACCCTCTATCCTTTATACTTTTCCTTGCTCTGTTCTGCATCAGATACTATAGGCCTGTTGCAGATGTAATCAAGCCAGGTGGGGTTTCCATGACAACCCTTTCTGCGGATGGTCTGATCGTAACAGAATGTCCCCGCCCCTTTATTGGAGAAATCCAGGCAGGTAATGAAATAGGGTTAGTGGTATCTTAAAAGGAAGTATAAATTTAGGCTCTGAAGTCTGCTGGGAAAATGGGAGAGAAAGAAAGAAAATGGATCCTCTATAGCCTATATAGGTTACTTTTTAAATCTAATATACCCATCACATGAAAACGCTGGATCGTCCTTCTACCTGAAGATAATGATAGCTTCTGGAGATGCTTGCACATTAAAAATGTAGTTTGAGACAAGTTTTAATAAAAGAAAATATATAAGAAAAGTGAGAATGTGAAAGAAAGATTGAAAAAGAGACAGCAAGATTTGCAATATCTTGAAACCAAGAGTATATTAGTTGCCCTTTCCATTATGAAATATTTTCTCCAACCATGTCATTTTTTGGGGGATCTACATACAATATATAAGGTCAAGAACAATATAACATCCTATGCAATTTTAGTTTGGAAGAAAATTATATTGTCGTATAATTTAATTTAATACACATTTAATTTAAGAAAATTATATCCACTGTATTTTTTAAAAAATATATCATTATATTATTTCATATATATTCATAGAACTTTACAGAGTTGAGGTATGACTGATCCCAATCCCTTGAGACTTGTAAAGTAAGAGCAATGAGTTAAAGCAAAAGATGATAAACAGGTGAAGGATTTGAAATTATTTTAATGACACATATTTTGCCTTAATCAAAATAATCTAAATATTACTATACACTTAGGACTGTAGCTTATGGATGAAGAAACACAGCTGCCATCAGAAGACTCAATAAAAATAACTTCTGAGGAAAGGATGCTTAACATTTAAAAATATGGTAAATAGAAAAGAATTAAATTTTCCATCCCAATATCCTTGATGCAGTTAATCACCCTTCTCCCCTGCAATTTCTATTTACATTAAAAATAAAATTTCATTCACATGGGCTTAATATGGCCTTGAGAATACAAGCTTAGGCAGACCCATGAGCGAGCAGTGGATTTACTTTTAAGTAAAATAAGCATGCATGAATTTGAACTGCAAGGCCACCCTTTTATGCTCAGTTTATTTCCAAGTAAATATACGCAAAACCTAACTCCATATTAGTATGTGCTATTGAATACTGATTAAATTAAGTAACACTTTCTCTGCTTTCATTCAAGAAAAAAATGTTCTAGGAGGAAAAAAAAGCGGTCGTAAAATGATCTCATCTAAGAATGATCCTTGAAGGGAAATGTGAATACAGACTTTTCATCCTTCTGCCTCAGAGCATGGATATGCCTGTCTCCATGTCAGCTCTAAAGCTACTTGAAGAAAACCAGGCTAGGCCAAAGCCAATGGTGTCCTAGGCCACACGTAAGTGTTACACAAATGTTTTAAGTGTAATATCTGACGTGACTAGTAGGGCTATGCACAACTTCAAAGAAGTGGTTCAAAGGAAGAGGGTTGAATCTTCTGAAGCATTATTCTGAAGCAACTTAATGAAGCAAGAGTAGTTCTTTGCTTCTAAAACTAAACTGAAGTATCCATGTGGCTTTCCTTGGTTTACTTTGGAAGCCCACACAAACCTCTCCCTTGAAGCTTGTGCTGGGAGATGGCTTACTGAAGCCTTCTCCTGCAGCATTGGCTGTGGTATCTTCTATGCCAGGCATTTCAACAGTGAGCTTTGGGAAAATGCTTGTATGCAAAGGAAATGGTTAATCTGTATCTTTCTGTTGTGACTGAGCCCCAGTAGTGATTACCAAACACAATTCAATCCTGAACAAACTTATTTTATTAAAACAGTTGAGAATTAATTCATCTCAGCTGAGTCCAAAACAAATTCTTCATCAACAGTCCTTCGGCTTTATCACCAACCTTTGTTGTCTTTGGCAACCTTCCAAAGGCTTTTCTTGGCAAAACCCCCACAAAGTTCAAGAGATGCTGACAAGAAGCAATGGAATCAACGTTGCTTTTCTACAAAGAACCCAATGGCTCGTTGCTGCTCTTTTAAGCCTTATGGGAGTGGACAATCATCTTCTGGCCTTACTCCCCAGTCGTCCTTTTTGCTTCAGCTGCTCTTGCCTTCTGGCAGCTCTTCGCATGTGTGCACTAGGAACAGGCTCCTCCTGTTCTTCTGCCTCTCTGCTATCCACCCCTGGAGGCTCCGGAGTCCTCACATCGCTCCCAGATGGCCCTGGCCCCATCTCTCCTCCAATGCAGGGCCCTCGTCCGGGCCTTCCCCTGACAATGGGCCCTGACTCCAGGACAGGCCCATTGTCCTTCCCAGCCTCCTCACTGTCTGACTCTGCTGCCAGGTCCGCAGGCTGCTGGCCGACCACAACACTTTCTTGGAGTACATCAAGGAATCTCCCATGTCTGGTAAATCAAAGGGAACCTTCCAACACGGAGAGGATGCAGCCGGCCTGAAGTTCTCTCAGGATATACCAAAAAGTTTCCTAGTTTGGAATTACACAGTGTGAAGGATGAAAGGTAGGTAGCTATGGTATATTAGTATGTATTCTGGAAATAGGAAGGCCAAAGCCATCTGGAAGGGTTACAGTTAATCGTGTGTTTAGAATCTGACCTTAGTTCTTGCATTGGCTATCTTCTGAATGTGTTTAACAGAGATAAAATGTTTACATTGCTCAGCACATTATGACTTGATTCCTCCTTTGTAAATCAAACTTTGCCTTTCCAACATTCTAATAGATGTTTGAACACTTGAAAAAAATGCAATTTTGTTGACATTCGGCATTTTATTGATGATCGTATAAAGGTGTTTTCCCTGAATGATAATTACCAAGAAGGTTCAATCATCAGATGAAGGGTGTGTGTGGAGGGGAAGAGATTTTGTTTTGTTTCTGATATTCATTGAGAATATTCTCTGAAACACCTGTAGGCATCAAATTTTTATTAACCGGCATACAGCATTTGTTTCAGATTGTGCTGGCTTTGACAACTATTAGCAGGACAAAAAAAACCTGATCTTCCAGACAATTCAGCTGGAGATCTAAGGCTACTTTCATAACTGACATGTAGGGCATTTTAAAAGTGGCTCTTTCGATAATGAGATACTTGGTCTCAGTGGGAAGAACATGGCAAACATCTGGCCATATGGAAGTTTTCAACAATAATTTATGCATTAGGAAAAAGATCAGGGTCAAACCAAAGCTTCTGAGTAATCTTCTCTCAATCTTGCATCATTCTCAGTCTAGTCACCTCCAGTCTTTCTTCCGTTTCAATTCTCTCCACTTATAGAGTTTCTTGTCGGTCTCCAAAAGTGTCCAAAATGTCCAATTTCAAAAACCTTAATTAGGAATTATCAATCCTGTTATTTTCCCATTCTGTTCCTTCTATGCCTCTTTCAGAACGCCACGTCTCAAATGACCACTCAAGTCTCTAAATCTGTATTATGTACCATAAATTTCACAGTGCTATAAAAACTAGCCTTAATAGAATAAATATATTTAGATTATAGTCACCACCTTACTCAATTCTCAGGATAAATCCAGGCCGCAGTTTCCTTTCCTCTTTTCCCTCTGTTCTCTCCTTTTGTGCAGTCACTGCTGTCAAAATATCTCTTCCACTCCTCCTCCACTTAGTCGCCTAGAGTCTGCACATCACTTCCAGATGGCCCTGGCCCCATCTCTGCCTCAGACGCAGAGCCCTCATCCAGGTTTTCCCCAGCCTCCAGGACTGGCCCATGTTCTTCCTCAGCATCATCACTGTCTGACTCTGCTGCCAGCTCCGCAGGCTGCTGGCGGACCACAATAAACACTGGCCCATTTAGGCCATCATTCATGCTTTCTCAAGGTGAATCGGGTCATCTCTTTCCTCTGGCCTAGTGAATCCTTGGCACAACAAACTGTGTTGTCAAAGTGGGACTAAATAGGATGTCCCTTTGTTATTAGAACAGGCCCATTGCTTAAGCAAAATAAACAACCGAGGATTATCTCCTCTGGCATCTCAGGATGTGAGAAATGTTATTATAAGGAAGACGAAGCAGCAGCAGCAGCAGTGCTGTATTCTAACCAACAAGATGTTTTTTGGTTTTGTTCAATGGCAGACATCCATTTCTCGGAAGAAATGAGTAAACAACAATGACGTTCGGTCAACATCGTGTTGCAGAATTGCTTCTTAAAGTTGAAGATGTGAGCATTGCGTGTCCACAGCAAGGGCAGGGTATATGTTACGTGGAAAATGTATCACAATTACTGGATATAAGCATCAATGTCTTTGCAAAAGCTTAATTTTAATAGGAGTTGCTGTGGCTCTATTAGTTTTTAGTCTGAAAGGACTTGGCAAATGAAAATCAGTTTATAAAGACAAGTCAAAAAGGTTAATTCTTTTAGGCAATTCAGTTTTCATTAACAGAAAGGGCTCTTTTTTGTATGGATTTCTAAATAATTAAAGCATCTAGCGCAATATATAAAATATTTAGAAATCTATTCCAATTTCCATAATTCAAGAAACAATTTCTTAAGGCCTTTAATTATTTTGGAGATAGTTTTAATGTTCTCGATGTGTAAATCTAAAAATAAAGAGTTTGGTTTTTTTTTTAAAAAAAGGCCAAAAATTTCCTGAGAGGAAAGAATTTTAGATAATTATAAGCCAGAACAGAATTTATTTCATGTGCCACCTGAGGCTTTCTTTGTGATCTTCATGGAAAATATAGGAAGATATAAACATGCGTATGTTAAACTTCATTATGCTTTTTAAGAAGATAGCATTTATCCTAATTGTAGTTTAAGTTTTAAACATTTTATAGTCATTATAAATGTCTATGAAATTTACCCAGTGAAATATTTTGAACATTGAAAACATATTAAACATTAAATTGTACATTATTTAATCTAAAACTGATGTACATGGGAAATCTGGTGTTCTGTGCCTCTGGGTTTCCTACAAGCAAAAAAGTCTGGTTCTTTTTTCATCAAATAAAGATAATTACAATATCTTCATAACCTGAAAAAATAGCCCTGAAGAAATACTATGCTATCTTGCTTCTTCAAATACTAGAAAATTAGAAAATAAAAGTAAAGGTTTCCCTGTCCAGTTGTGTTTGGCTCTAGAGGGCAGCGCTTATCTATATGTTTCCTAGTCGAGGGAGCCAATATTGTCCCAAAAATGCTTCTGTGGTCATGTGGCTGGCAGGACTATACACTGAGCTGTATGGAATGCTGTTATCTTCCTACCAAAATGGTACCTATTTATCTAGTTGCATTTGCATGCTTTCGAACTGTTAGGTGGGCAGGAGCTGGAGCAAGTATGGGAGCTCCTTAGGTTTTGAACTGCCAACTTTACAATTGACAAGAGTAGGTAGTTCGTTTTGTCCAAAGGCCTTTTTTTTTTTTGTCTTTATTAAAAAATCAACTTCCAAGGAAGCATGGCAATTATATGTTTTAGGGCTCACTGAAAATAGGCCCATTAAGCTTACCTTGTTTTCAATGTTACTTCACTAAAAATCAAATAATTACCGTATTATTTTTTTTAAAAAAATTGACGAGTTGCCACAAACCTGATATAATCTTTGGAGACTGGGGACCGTCAACATTTCTCAAAAAGAGAAATATAAAGCATAGTAGTGCACTGGTCGAAATATTTTTAGAACTGTTGCAATTTGTGATAATAGCAAATAGTGAGAACTGAGAAAAATCTTTCTCCCAAAGGGTTTATAAGGTCTTCCTAGAACAGCGGCCCCTGACCTTTTGGACACCAGGGAGTGGTCTTTTCCATGCTGCCTACATCCCGTGGATGAGGCTTCATTTGTGTGCATGGCCCAGTTACTGGCATGCCTCAGACCAGTGTTGATCCATGGCTGGCTGAAGTATTCAAATAATTAAAGTTCACAAGTCTTAAAATTGCCATGTTTGGAGAGCTCTGCGCTAGAGAAACAAAAGGAATTAAACTGAGAACTAGGAAAGATATAAAAGCTGTGGAGTTGTAGGTGGAGGTATGCAAGAAATACCCAAACATGAAGGGAGAAAGAAGAGGAGAAGCCAAAAAGGCACCAAGAGTTTTTAACCTAATCTTGCGTAGCTTCTTCTCTGGTAATGTTGTACTACTAACTAGAACATACAAAACATTTGCTAGACCAATTCTTGAATACAGCTCATCTGTCTGGAACCTGCACTGCATATCGGACATAAATACAATCGAGAGAGTCCAAAGATATTTCACAAGAAGAGTCCTCCATTCCTCTGCTCGCCATAAAATACCTTATGCCACCAGACTCCAAATTTTGGGCTTAGACAACTTAAAACTCTGCCGACTTCAGTCTGACCTAAGCAAAGTACATACAATTTATCTACCACAATGACCACAATTTATCTGTCAATGACTACTTCAGCTTCAACCACAACAATACATGAGCAAATAATAGATACAAACTCAAGGTAAACCGCTCCAAACTTGATTGCAGAAAATATGACTTCAGTAACAGAGTGGTCAATGCCTGGAATGCACTACCTGACTCTGTAGTTTCTTCCCCAAACCCCCAAAATTTTAAGCTTAAACTGTCTACTGTTGCCCTCACCCCATTCCTAAGAGGTCTGTAAGGGGTGTGCATAAGTGCACCTGTGTGCCTACCGTCCCTGTCCTAATATTCCCTTTTACTCTTATTCTTTTCATGTATCCAAATTATGTTTATACTTTTACCTGTTATCTTAGATACAATATGACTGACTGACTGACTGACTGACTGACTGACTGACTGACTGACTGACTAAATAAATAAATAAATAAATAAATAAATAAATAAATAAATAAGGTAAAAGTTTAGCCTAGAAAGGGGCAATGGAAGGAAATACAAGAGACAAAACTTTTAAGCAAGGAAGAAAGATGACTGGGAGTAATCAGGAGGTAAAAGGAGGAGCTATAAGGGTCCCCCCCACACTTTATAGCCCTTTATCCTGCTGGAGTTCTACTCCCTGTAGCTAGCTGGGGGAAGAGAAGAGCCTTGTGATGTGTAAAAGATGCTGCAGATGAGTTGTCGATTTAGCCAATAGAGAGCTGGAAAGCCTAGTAATTGAACGGCCTGAGGGAAGAATCCACACTTAACAAGCTGAGATGACAGGAAGCCAAATAGGTCAGATGGGATGAGATCCAAGCCAGAAGGGGGGGATTAAATGGCCACAAAAGAGTGAGAACTACTGTGTGAAACATCAGAGACAATGGTTGCTGTGATCATATTTTGCAGGGTGGGGTGGAGGAATTGGTTTATTTAAGCACATATTGTGCTTTCCAAATGTACTGAACCTTTCAGGAGAATGTTGTCTTTTCTGTATGAGACAGCAGAGTTAGGTCTAAGCAAGACTCCCTTTGGGATACAGGGAGATTCATTCATCCCATTGATTCAATTGTTTAGTGTTGCTTTAGTGCACCATGTGACACTCTCTCAATGTCTGTTTGATTATTGTTTACATAATGCAAGTAATAAAAAGTTATTTTTGTCTGATCATAACTAGACATTTATTTATTTTTCTTACTGGATTTGCCTGGAGGGAAGAGAGAAATCACCCTTATTTTAAAAGCCGTCTACGAATTGCAGAGCTGGCAGCATGCTCGTTAAAAGCTAATTGGATATGAATTGCAGGGATCCTGTTCAGGAACACTCTCGGGAGGATTTTCCTTGAATGTTGGACTATCTCTTGTTTAACGGCAGGAACTACATTATCCATATCATCAGAACAACCAAAATGTAGCTCAACCAAGAGGAGTTTTTAAGGAAAAGATTAATTAGATCCTTTCTGGACCGGGATGCCTTATGCACGGTCACTCATGCTCTTGTTACCTTTCGCTTGGACTACTGCAATGCTCTCTACATGGGGCTCCCCTTGAAGAGCACCCGGAGGCTCCAGTTGGTCCAGAATGCAGCTGCGCGGGTGATAGAGGGAGCAGTTCGGAGCTCCCATGTAACACCTATCCTGCGCAGACTGCACTGGTTGCCTGTTGTCTTCCGGGTGCGCTTCAAGGTACTGGTGACCACCTTTAAAGCGCTCCATGGCTTAGGACCGGGTTACTTACGGGACCGTCTGCTGCCATCCTCTATCTCCCAACGACCTGTGCGTTCTCACAGAGAGGGACTCCTTAGGGTGCCGTCAGCCAAGCAATGTCGGCTGGCGGCTCCCAGGGGAAGGGCCTTCTCTGTGGGGGCTCCTACCCTGTGGAATGAACTTCCCCCAGGACTTCAACAACTACCTGACCTTCGGACCTTTCGCCGTGAACTTAAGACTTACTTATTCCGTCTCGCTGGACTGGCTTGATTATTTAAATTTTTAGATGATTTTATGGGTTTGTAACTTTTATTATTTTTATAGGGTTGATCGTATTTTAATATTTGGCCACATTGAATAAGTTTTTTAATGGTTGTTTTTAATATTGTATGTATTGTTGTTGTGTTTTATTTTGGCTGTAAACCGCCCTGAGTCCTTCGGGAGAAGGGCGGTATACAAATTAAATAATAATAATAATAATAATAATAATAATAATAATAATAATAATAATAATAATAATAATAATATTATTATTATTATTATTATTATTATTATTATTATTATTATTATTATTATTATTATAGATGTCATAAAGCCGGTTCTAACGCCTAGTGACCACATGATGATGTATCCCCAACCTGGTCCTTCAAATATTCTAGCAGTGTACCTGTAACTGAGTCCATGCACCTTGCTGCCGGTCTTCCTCTTCTCTTTCCTTTCCCGGCATCAGAGTCTTCTCCAGAGAGCGTAAATGTTTGCATATGCATTCAAAGTGTGATAATTTCAATCCGCTCATTTGGGTAGATTGGTTCAGAGATCCATTTGTTTGTTTTCGTGGCTGTTCACAGTATTCTCAGGAGTCTTCTCCAACACCCACAGTTCATTTCAAAACCATCGATATTCTTCCTATCCTGCTTCTTCAAAATCCAACTTTTGCTTTCATAGAGTGTCAAATAGCATGGGCTATATGATTCTGACCTTTGTAGGTATGGATACATCATGACACCTGAATAACTTTTCCCGAGGCCTTCATGGCTATTCTATAAAATACTAGTCTGAGTGGTTTACAAGATTACAAACATAAAATTACCCAAAGTTAAACTGTTAATTCACCATCAATAGTATTTCTTGACTGCTAATTCCCTTGCTATTGATATTTGATCCTTAAAGGCAGAAACTATCACACCGCTTCAATATTTTCATTGTCATTATTAAGGCTACTGCCTATTGTCATTAGCTTGGTCTTTATATGTAATCTTATCACAATTTTTTCACCATGATCCTTGACTTTTATTACTCAAGCTTGCAGATTCTTTTCATGTTTGTCTATCAAAGAAGTATGTTCACCATACTACAGGTTATTGATGTTCCTTCCTCTAATTTGAAAGCCATGCTCATCTTTTTCCACTCTGGATTCCCTTAGTATATATTCAGCATATAAACTGACTAAATAAGGGAGAGTATACAGCCTTAAAGGGATGCAGTGGCTCAGTGGCTAAGACGCTGAGCTTCTTGATTGAAAAATTGGCAGTTCAGCGGTTTGAATTCCTAGTGCCACATAAAGGGGTGAGCTCCCATTACCAGGGGTAAAATTCAGCTGGTTCTATCCAGATCGCACAATCCGTAGGGCCAACTGTGCGAAGCCACCTGTGTGGACATCATGACATTCAATTTTCAGGCTCTGCGCATGCGTACATTTGCAAACTGATAGGAAAAATAAGTGAATGTCACCCCTGCCCATTATTTGTCCCAGCTTCTGCCAACCTAGCAGTTTGAAAGCACGTAAAAAATGCAAGTAGAAAAATAGGGACCACCTTTGGTGGGAAAGTAATGATGTTCCATATGCCTTTGGCATTTAGTCATGCTGGCCACATGACAATGGAGACGTCTTTGGACAGCGCTGGCTCTTTGGCTTTGAAACAGAGATGAGCACTGCCTCCTAGAGTCGGGAACGACTAGCACATAAGTGTGAGGTGAGCCTTTACCTTTACCTTTTAATACAGCTTTGTCTCAATCCTTTGCAAAACTGGAGCCTGCAGTTCCATTATCTTCTGTCTGTACTGTAATTTCCTGTGTGTGTGTGTGTGTGTGTGTGTGTGTGTGTGTGTGTGTAGGTTTCACATGAAGATAATGAGATGTTCTGGGATTCCCATTTTCTAAGCATATTCCACAAGTTAACACAACTGACACAATCAAAACCTTTCTATATCAATGAAGCACATACTACTTATTTTTGGTATTCTTTAGCTTTCCCAATTATCCAGCAGGCATCAACAATAATATCTCTTGTTCCATTGACTTTTCTGAAGCCAGCTTGAACAACTGATATTTCTTTTTTAACATGGAGCTCTGAACTGCATTGAATGATGCTAAGAATTATTTTGCTAGTATGTGAAATCAAGGATATTTCATAATATTTTTGCCCATTCTCTTAAATCTTTTTTTTTTTTTGTATTGAAATATAGTTTGACCTCTTCCGATATGTCGGCCATTGTTTCATTTTCCAGATTTGCTGGCACACTGTAGCTAGGCTCAAACCTTTACTGATTCTTCTTTTGTTGCTTGCTATATTTCTGTGGACATTGCAACAATTATTGTAGCCTTCCAGCTTGGTAATGACCGAGCTGATCTAACTTCTTCATCTTATACTAGAGGTTCTTGCAAATATAGATTATCTTCTAAGATAGCTTTGATGTTGACATTTCTATCATACTCTATTTCAATATACTTCTTCCATCTTCCTTTGATCTTCTTTGAATCAATATCTGTTCTTTAGGCAGACAAATTTGAATTTGGAACTTCCTTCTAGGTTCAGAGATCTTTTGAAAGACTTCGTTTGGTTTTCTATGTCTGTTTCTATCTTCAATGTCTTTACAGATGTTGTAATTCTGCTTCTTGTCTCTTTGGTCTCTGAAACTCTTTGTTACATTCCTTCTTTGAGATTTTTGTCTTTCTTGGTTTTGGATTATTTTCTTTTAGCAATTTCCACAGATTATTCTGACATCCAATTTACTTTCTTCTGTTTTTTTAACTTGGCAGACTCTTTCACATCCATAAAGAAAATAATGGAAGTTGTCTTTTAAGCCTCATGAAGATTTAGATTAGCTTTATGGTGAACAGCTGAAAAATGAATAGACTTCCCCCCCCCCAATTTCTTATCTCCAAATATGTGGATGAAAGCTAGAAAAATCAATCACAGTCAGTTTTAGGTGAAAGCCTTTAAGAACCTAATAGAAATGCTCAAAATCTGCCCAAATCACTCGTTATTCAAAAAGTAAAGCATTTAAGCAAAAATTACTTTGTTACTTCAGGCATTCAGTAATAACTTTTTTCTATCTGTGGGTTTCTGACTAAGGATTGAAATCTAGGTCTGTTAAGATGCTCAAAGTGTAAAGTTATTAGAGGACTCATGTCTGGTTGGAAATATATTTGCAGTTCAAATGTGTATGCTCAAACTTAAATTTAACAGGACTTAACTGAATTGAGCATCAACAGGAACCTGTTTTGGACTGCATGTATGACTAATGGGGCAACAAATATTGTAGGAAATGTCACATTAAGAGGCCATCAAGTTGCCTCTGCCTGAAATTGAGGATTATACGTGACTGACAACGGGCTCCTTGTCAGTCAATATGGGAGTGCTGATTTATCACCAGCTTATCAGGTACTTAGGAGCAGTGGGCTTGGCAGCACAAGGAAACAACAGCCAATTGATGGCCATCAACACACTAATCGACCAATAGGAAGGCACCACATAAATACAATGCATAGAGTAGCCCAAAGCACATATTCCAGTAGAGAGAAGTTCCCTGAGGATGGGCTCCAGCTCATCCAAGTCCAAAAACACGGAAGACTAAACCTCTGGTCCCAGTGACTGACCCAGATTGGATCTTGAAACTTCATAAAAACATAACATAGGAACATAAAAATAACTTTGCTGAATCAAGGCAGGGCCCATAAGTCCAGTATTATCTTTCTCAAAATGGCCAACTAGATCAGGGGTCTCCAACCTTGGTCCCTTTAAGACTTGTGGACTTCAACTCCCAGAGTCCCTCAGCCAGCAAAACTGGCTGAGGAACTCTGGGAGTTGAAGTCCACAAGTCTTAAAGGGACCAAGGTTGGAGACCCCTGAACTAGATGATGGAGACACAGTCCTTTCCCACCTGGAGGTAATATTGATCTTCCATGAATTTGCCCCAAAACTTTTTTTTTTAAAGTTATATTAGAATACTGCCATACTAGCACGTTGGAGGTTGAGCTATGTGAGCTCCTACATTAAAGAGGACTGGATGGTCTTTGAAGGCGTTGTTCAGGCGATCGCATCTAATTTTAAGATCAAGAACTAAAAGAAAAAGGACCAGGGCTTTGGAAATTGCTCATTTCCCTTAGCAGATCTCAAGTTATCTCTCTCTTTCATGTATTTCTCTGCAATTTGGATCTTTCTTTTTGTGTGACTAGATAATACAAGTGTATTTCTTTCCTTCTTTGATTTTCTTCTAGTTAGATCTTTCTTCTTTTGGAGGATGCATGCAGTACATTGGTTTTGCTTTTCCTCTTTGAGAAGACAGAGTTGGCTGCCCCGCTGAACACTTTCCGCTGAGCCATCATTTCTCCTGCGAGCTTTAATTCAAAATCAAGATGACCGAAAGGCAATGCTGACAGATTAAGAAACCTTTCCACCTTTTTTTTATTTATTTATTTTTGATAAAAAGTGAGATAGTAAGAGAAGTACTACTCAGGGACTGTTGGCTATTTCACTTCTGAAGTCTAGCGGAAAAGGTTAACATTTTGAGAGCTCCAAATCAACATTACCAAAGGCCAAAGTATGAAAGATGACCTCTCTTTCAGGCAACTGAGGCTCTTTGGTTTTATTCATACAATATTGAACATACACCAGCGTTCATTGAAAATGCAGTGTATGTTTTAAATTTTATTTTATCAGCACATGGCTAAGCAAAGAAGCTGCAGGGAGACCAGTTTAAAAAAAAAAAAAAAAGAGGAAAAGACAGCTTCTTCTCATCTTGGAACTATAGTTGGTTTTTGTAGCAAATTCATGACCGATATAAACATTTTGACAGGAAAAGGTCTTGGTAGCAACTGACAGTGGAAAGCTATCCAAGAGTCAGTGTAGTATGACTCACAACATAAGACACAATTTTCTTTGCATAGAAGCAAAACTGAAATGATGACAAGAGATCAAAGAAAGCTATTCCGCTCTGAAATTGCAGACTGACCTTGTCTTTCAGTGGGAGTCTTTCCAAAAGTTAAATTCGATAGTGCAAGGAAGTTCTGTAGCTCTTAGGTCTGTAAACTGACAAGAACAATTCCATGGGTTTCCATTGTATCTTATTTCCTCCCCCCACCCCCACCTCAGCTATGTATTCCACAAAACACTGTGTTCCTATGCAATGTGATCCTTCTGGCAGAATCCATTTTGAATGACTCTTTGCAGACAGCTTGTGCTAACATCCTTTATCAGTCGGCCATACTGGTGGACTTATCTGGAGGTGGTTTTGGCAGATGGCAATTTTGATTAGCTAGAATGACTCTGAGTTAGTCCTGGGAAAATTAAATGCTGCCCATTACTGATTTTATTTCCAGGTTGGTCCTTAGCTAGATTGGTCCTTTGATACTTGCTAGAAACTGTATCTATCTGTTGGAAGAAAAGTCCATCTGGGTTCAGTTCCAAGTGGGGAAAAAGACACTGGAAACATGGAGACTGCTTGGAAAGGTGGTTTAATGGTGGACAGGATCTCATGGTTTGAGTTCCTGAACAGAAAAGGGATGAGATACTGAGTGTGCCTTGGTTTTATGCTCTCTCTAAGCTTTGAACTTCCCGGGGCACAGGGAGAGCATCCTGATTGGTTGTCAGACTCCCAGGGGATGGGGGTCTTAGCTAGCCTTGCTGGCTGATGTAATCTCCCCAGGTGCCATGTGGTGAGTTTCTGTTGCTAAATGGGTCCTATTGTGTTGCAGATGATGGTCCATTGACAAAGGTGGGGGGAATTGGGTTTCTGTCTCTGGCCCATTGACAAAGGTGGGGGAGGCAGGAAGCTGCAAGGAGCTGTTTGTCCTTAAAATATGTTTCTCCATTTCTCATCTAGGGAAATATAATATTCTGCCCTTTTTAATATTTTCTAAAATATTTCATTCTTCTAGGAGAGGGGTGGGTGCTAACTTCCTACATATACATATATATATACTGCAAAGTAATGGAATCTATCATCAACCAATCCATTACCCTCCACTTAGAAGCAAACAACCTACTCTCTAATAAACAATTTGGTTTCAGAAAAAAACTATCATGTAACTTACAACTTCTTCACTGCAAAAATATATGGACTACAAATCTTGATCAAGGCAAAGCAATAGATGCAATCTACATAGACTTCTGTAAGGCTCTTGACTTAGTAGTACATGATAAACTTCTCCTAAAACTAAAATCCTACGGCATTTCAGGACCCCTCCACAATTGGATAACTGCTTTCCTATCAAACAGACAACAAGTGGTCAAAATAGGCAATGCTCTATCAAATCCTGTTCCTGTCAAGAGTGGCATTCTCCAAGGCAGCGTTCTTGGACCAACACTCTTCATATTATACATTAATGATCTCTGTGACCATATCACAAGTAATTGTGTTCTCTTTGCTGACAATGTCAAATTATTTAACACCATCAACAATACAACTACCCTTCAAAAAGACCTTGACTTTGTATTCAAATGGTCTAAAACTTGGCAACTCCAAATCTCAACCAGCAAATGCTCAGTCTTACATATTGGAAAAAAGAACCCAAACACTAGCTTGATGGACATTACCTTACAGATGACCCCCACCCTGTTAAAGACAGTTTTCATATCAAATGATCTAAGTGCCAAAGCCCACTGCAACTACATCGCAAAAAAGGCTCTAAGAGTTGTAAACCTAATCTTACATAGCTTCTTTTTCAAAAACACTACACTAATAACCAGAGCATATAAAACATTTGCTAGACCAATTCTTGAATACAGCTCATCTGTCTGGAACCCATACTACATTTCTGACATCAACACAATTGAACCTGTCCAGAAATATTTTACAAGAAGAGTTCTCCATTCCTCTGAAAACAACAAAATACCTTATCCCACCAGACTCGAAATCCTAGGTTTAGAAAACTTAGAACTCAGTCACCTCTGACAAGACCTAAGTTTAACTCATAGAATCATCTATTGCAATGTACTTCCTGTTGAAAACTACTTCAGCTTCAATCACAACAATACAAGAGCAAACAATAGATTCAAACTTAATGTCAACTGCTTCAAAGTTGATTGCAGAAAATATGATTTCTGTAACAGAGTCATTAACACTTGGAACACACTACCTGACTCTGTGGTCTCTTCTCAAAATCCCAAAATCTTTAACCAAAAACGATCTACTATTGACCTCACCCCATTCCTAAGAGGACTGTGAGGGGCGTGCATAAGAGCACAAAAGTGCCTACCATTCCTGTCCTATTGTTTCTTTTCATTATATCCAATTAATATAGTTATTACATACTTATGCTCATATATATGCTTATATATATATTATATATTTCATTTCATATTAATGCCTATATATACTGATATGACAAAAAAAATCAAAGGTATCAAAGTCAGTGAATTCTGTGACAGGCTATGAAAGGCAATGGCCCTAGAAGCTTGTTTGAGTGCCAGACTGAAATGAAAGGAATATGAGACAAGCTTAGGGCCAATTCATACATTATATTTTGTAGAGTAAGCTGGAAAGAGCCTGGAAGGAAAGTACGACTGATCTATATTTCAGAGGCCATTGGATGCATTTAACTTGACTGAGGAGATAAGGGCTACAATGGATGGGATAGTTATACAAAGTTTAAATGCTGAGACAGATGGCATTTTCTCTGGTTTCATAGACTGGGCATTGGTTTTGTTTTTAAGCACAGCAAACCTGCTTTAGATTTAGCGCCATAGTTTTTATGTTTGGTGATTGCAAATTGCAGAAAAATGACAACCTCATTTCTCAGCAACAAGAATTGGAGGAGGCTCTTAGGGCCATCCCAAAAACTGTTCAGGAGCCAAATGAGTTGTGGAACTGTATATTGACCCCCACTGGGGTAAAGAAATAATTAACATTCTGTTGGACTTAACATATAGGACGTGTGGAGATTGTGCTGGCATATCAAGAGAAAACAGAGATATACTTTTAATGACGTTAATGGTGTAAACCAGGGGTCTCCAACCTTGGTCCCTTTAAGACTTGTGGACTTCAACTCTCAGCTGAGGAACTCTGGGAGTTGAAGTCCACAAGTCTTAAAGGGACCAAGGTTGGAGACTCCTGCTTTAGGTGATATTGTATTGATACAATGATATCATCAAGGCAGATGGCATGGGGCCAGTGGTGGGATTCATGTAATTTAACAACCGGTTCTCTGCCCTAATGATTTCTTCCAACAACCAGTTTGCCAAACTGCTCAGAAAGTTAACAACCGGTTCTCCCAAAGTGGTGTGAACTGGCTGAATCCCACCACTGCATGGGGCTGAAATGTTGTGCGGGAGAGGGACTGCAGTCATGTTTGCATTAAACCTATGAGAGCTTAACACATTTACTTTCGTTTTTTATTAACCCACCTGCAAAACATTATGCTATTAAATATTTGTCAATCAATTGCAGCGAGACAAATTGGGGAGAGGTCTGCAGGAGGTTCGTCAGCTGTAGTTTTCTAACCTTGGCTGCAGCTTGCAATTTGTATTGCTTGGCACGCTTGGCAGAGAGCTCTGTTATCGCTTTTGATCCCCCTTGCCATCTCCAGCCTTAATGGACTGCAGATATTCCCTCCAAGTTAATTAAGTTAAAGTCTTCCGATGGGTTTTTTAAAACCTGCCTCTTGATTTTATTAGTGGATATAGGAGGTAGGGTCGAGCGTGGGGTGGGAGTAACCAAAATAGTTTTTAGATATGGCCAAGCATTATATCTAGGAGACGTTATTGTAAGAAAAAGAATAAGAACAAAGGATAGGTGAGCATGGGGAGCTGTAACCAGTTCCCTGTTGAGACATCTTATTTCCTTCATGTATCTATCAGTATTCATCCCTGAGGCTAAGAAAGTTATTTTTCCCCTGTAGGTTATTTGGTTTGCTTCTGGGGAATTTCTCCAGATAACAAGCCTACTGTAAGTTGGTCTGCAAAAAAATCAGGCAAACACCGAATTGCCATCTAGTGGTCATATGGATTTTTCCAACCCAGATAAGGGAAGCCTATTATGCTGAGGAATTCCTGATTTGTCCAGAGCTTTTCTGCCTCCCCCTTTGAAGTTAGTGCTTCTGTCGTTGCGCTTAAAGATGAAATAGCAACATTTTGCCTTGAATGCCCCGAATATCTGATAGCGCCCTGAGCGTTTTACAAAACTAACAAGCTGGTGCTCTCTTTGACAAACTTGTCTGCTGTCTCTTAGTTGCTGTAACTAACTGGAACATCCAGGGCTCTAATGAATGCGCCGCAGCTTTGATAGCTTTGTAAAAATGCTCAGGGCAATATCTGATGTGACCTCAGCTGTATCTGCACCTGCTGCCCAAGAGCAGGTCTGCTGTGAAACTTTCCACCGTGTGTCCACACCCCATCTGAATATACACTGAAACAACATAACATAAACACACATGCATGCACAGACACAGAGTTATAAGTTAGTGAAACCATGGACAAATTATGAAAATGTATGCTTGTTGGAATTCATTGTTGGAATGTATTTTTATGCAACAACCATAGTAGCATTCAGGCAGTAGATGGCAGCATTTACAAGTTTGGATCTATGGTATATGTCAGCGGTCACCAACTGGTGGTTGAGGAGAAAATTTTGATGGTCCACAGAAAAATTATTTGCATTTTTTATATTGCACTAAATTGGGGTCCTCAAACTATGGCCCCTGGGTTGGATATGTGCAATGAACGTTTGTGTTGCTGCAGAGAGTCTTCCTCTTCAGGGTCTTTTTGGGTGGGGCAGAGGGGGGCAGTGGTTCTGACTTGGGGTCTGTTTCAGCCTCCTGGTGTGGGGCTTTAGGCAAAGGCTGGAGGGAAGAGTCACTGGTGGCGAAGAGCAGAGGACCTTGTTCCAGTGGGACTGCATCATGGCCTGGAACTGGCTGATCATCTCAGCCCACTGATCCTCCAGGTGCCTGTAGGTCTTTGCACTCCTGTAGGTCTTCCCTCTGCTTGGAAAGCCTATGCTCATAGTCCTCAGTGAGGTCTCCTACTGAGCATCCTTCTCAGTCAGATCCAATTTGAAATGAGTTGTTTTGCCAACTCTTTCTCTTAGCTCCAACCCCTGCTTCCTTTTGGGGCCCTAAGGAGTCCGGGTGAGGAGGGGAGGGGCGAATAGAAGTTAGCAAGGCACCCCTCGATGTGAGTGACATTGAGTTGGTCACACCCACCCAGCCAGTCATTAGTGGTCCACGGGATTTAAAATTATGAATTTAGTGGTCCCTGAGATCCAAAAGGTTGGTGACCCCTGATATATACTCTATGCTCTTTTGTTCTAAGTAGTGTTTCCCGTTTCCTGTTACAGTTATATAGTTGAGCAGTAAAGCACATGGTGGCTGTACTCTTTGTTTGCTCTTTGGTGCTATATATATAAATAGAATTTCTAACAATGCTCATTCTTCCTATTTGTTAAATTTTGAGATTAGGTTGTCATGGTGATTTACATCCTTTATGTCAGGGGTGTCAAACTCAAGGCCCGCGAGCCTGATCTGGCCCATGGGTTGTGTTAAGTTTGGGTATTGACGAGGCAGGAGACCAGGTTAGTGACAACAGCTCTTTAATATAGTGTGACCCAGCAAAACTCTGGAGAAAAACCTCTCCTTATATACACTTCAGCCAGAGGCTGCATCCAATCAGAAGCGAGATATTTCCCGCCTAAAACTCCCGCCAAAACTTACAGTAATACATTACACTCCTTCCCTCCCAGAAGGCACTTTGCCAATATTTACATATTACTTCTCTACGTAGTCCCGCAGGTACGTGGGGCGTCTCCTGACTCTCCCGGACCTGCGCAATTCACTTTCTGGAGTTGAGTCGAGCTTGCCGGAGGGGCTTTTCGTTCCTCTGAGCTCCTCCTCCCGGCCATCCGGCCCTGGATTATTTGCCGGCTCGGACCTGCTGTCCTCTAGAGGGACCGGAGGGTGTCGCTGGACTTCGCCTGACTCAGATAAGTCTCTGTTTGGTTCTACGCTTTCTGTTTGTTCTCGGCTCCAGTCAGCTGTGGGGTTAATTAAATCATAGTCAGGGCTGGTCTCGCCTAATTCTGCCTTATCGCTCAATCTGTTTCTTAATTGATCTATGTGGCGCCTCCAAACTCTGCCATCGTCTATTTCCACTAGGTAAGATTTGGGGCCCGTTTTGTCTATGACTATCCCCCTCTTCCAGTTGGGCCGTCGCTGTAATTATGTGCCCACACTGAGTCTCCTATGTTTAATTCGGATTCTATCTGGTTTTGTTTTGAACCCGTCCTGCACGTAGTTCGGTGTAGCCGGTCTAGCGGGCACCGTAGCTTCCGCCCCATTAATAGCTCGGCTGGGCTGCGGCGGTGGCCACAGGGGTCCTGTGTTGGACGGTTAGGAATGCGTCGATTTGTGCCTGCCAATCGCCGGGCCGCTTCGTGATAGCGCTTCTTTCGCACCGAACAAAGCGTTCAGCAAGGCCGTTCGACGCAGGGTGGAACGGCGCTGAGAGGGCATGTCGGATGCCCTCTTCAGCCAGGTACCCTTCAAATAATGCTGCGGTGAACTGTGGGCGTTATCGGACACGAGGGTGTCCGGTAGCCCGTGCGTGGCGAAAAGGTGTTTTAGTGCTGAGATGACAGCTCCAGCGGTTGTGGATTTCATTAGGATGATCTCCAGCCATTTGGAGAATGCATCCACCACAATTAGAAATGTTTGGCCGTGGAAGGGCGGCAAAATCAATGTGTATGCGGGACCAAGGGCCTTGGGGTTTCTCCCACTCCAAAACTGGGGCCGTGGTGGTAGTGGTCTGGATTCCTGACATACCTGGCATCGGCCAACCCTGTCACTGATTTCCTGTCCATTAGGGGCCACCAGACATAGCTCCTGGCTAGCCCTTCATCCTTACAATTCCTGGGTGACCCTCATGCAGTAGTTCCAGGACTTTTTCTCAGCTTCTCTGGAACTACCACCCTATCCCCCAGAGCAGGCACCCCTTGCACAGACAATTCCCTCTTTTCTTTACAAATTCCTTAAAACGGTCGGAGCGGGCCATCCCTTGAACCCAACCGATTACAGTTCTTAAAACAACGTCCCGGTAGGAGGCCCGAGCCACTTCCTGCGATGTGACTGGCCCAGAGTCCCAAGAGTCAATTAGTAGAACGGGGTGCCGGAGTAGGGTCCTCGATTTCCCTGGCAATGGGCATCTGCTCAATGCGTCCGCATGCCCCAGCTCTTTCCAGGTCGATGCTGCAGTTTGTAGGAGTAGGCGGTCAAAAATAGTCCATCTGGTCAGCCGGGTGATAGTGCCACTGGCGTTGGGCGGTCGCCAGCCAGTAATCCCAATAGCGGTCTGTGGTCAGTGATAATTTCAAAATCTCTCCCAAAAACGTATTCGTGAAATTTTTTCACCCCTGACACTATTGCAAGAGCCTCCCTATCTAGCTGGCTGTAATTCCTCTCAGCCGGGACATCGCTCGTGAATAGAACGCTATAGGGGCTTCAGTGCCGTTTGGGAGTCTGTGGCTAAGTACAGCTCCTACTCCATAGGGGACGATCACAAACCAATACTAACGGCAGTCTGTTGTTGTATTGTATTAACAGGCTATCGCTTGATAGCAAACTTTTTACTGCCTCAAATGCCCTATTCTCTGACTTCCCCCACGACCAAGCAGTGTTTTTTCCAAGCAATTTATGCAGCGGTTCAGCAACGGTTGCCTTGTCTTTTAAAAACACGGCGTAAAGTTTACCAGACCCAGGAAAGCCTGGAGTTCTGTCTTGTTTTTGGGTGCTGGGGCTCTCTTTATCGCCTTGACTTTGCTCTCAGTGGGGTGAATCCTTTTGTCTATTCTATAGCCCAAAATTCAACAGATTCGACCCCTATCTGACACTTGCTTGCTTTGACTTTTAATCCTGCCGACCTAAAATGGCCAAAACTTTCCTTAATCGCTTCCCAGTTCTCTTAAATCTTCCCTGATACCAACACATCATCGAAATAGGGTACGACTCCGGTAACCCTTGTAGGAGCCGCTCCATCAAATTTTGAATAGCCCGGGCCACACTCACCCGAACTGTAACCGGGTGCACTTAAAGGCACCCGGTGCGTTACAATGGTCTGGGCTTCAGCTGTGCTAGCATCTACGGGTAGCTGTTGGTACGCTTGTGCCAAGTCTAATTTGGCGAAAACTTGTCCGTGCCTAGTGAGTGCAATAAGTGTTGCACTACTGGAACTGGGTAGGCGCTTTTGCAATGCTTTGTTCAAGGTAGCCTTGTAATCAGCGCAAATTCTTATGGACCCGCCTGGTTTTATAGGGTGACGATTGGCGTCTCCCATTTGGCATGGTCAACTGGCACTAGTATCCCCTGGCTGACTAATTTATCTAACTCTTTGTCGATTTTAGGTTTGAGTGCAAAAGGAACCCTCCTTGCCTTTAACCTAATGGGAGCTATTTGGGGGTCTAAATTGAAGGAGATAGGGGTCCCTTGTACTTGCCTAAACGGTCCTCGAATCGCCTGCGAATTCCTCCATTAGGGCGTTTGCAGGTTGCATCCGCTCCGTGGACGCCAGTCACCCCATTCCCAACGCCTGAACCAGTCTAGCCCCAGCAAGCTTGGCAAGGTTCCTCGACTAACGTGATGGGCAGGGTCTTTTCGTATGTCCCAGATTTGACCTCGACGGTCGTTGTCCCTCGAACAGGGATGCGGTTGCCCTGGTAATCCTGCCACCGGAGCCGTTGTTTCTGTAGCTTGCGCTTTGCGAGGTGCGGCAAGGCTTTCACAAAAGTGTCCCAGGACATGATTGTGATTGCTGATCCTGTGTCTACTTCCAGTCGGCACGGTACGCCTTCAATTGTCGGGTTTGTGAAGATCTTTTCTTGATGCGGGTAGCTGCGTGGTCTATGGTAACAGTCATTCGGTTTGACTTCGCGCTCTTTCTTTCCTGGCCAATCGCGGGTCGCCTCGCCGATCTCGCGCCTGATTGGCTGGTTTGAAATTTCGGCGGAATGTGGGGTTTGCATCTCTGACTCAGAGCCGCTCTGATTGGCGATTTGAATTTTCGGCGGAAGGTTGGGGTGCTCGGCAGACTTGAGCCAGGTGCCCTTCCTTTCACACCGCCGCAAATGGCGTCCCTGAACTTACATCTTTGGCGCTGATGTCGCCCGCAACTTCCGCATTCCTCCGGGTCTTCCTTTGTCGATTTTCCGGTGTAGTGGACTTCTTCCTCCTCTTCGCTGGTTGACTCACGATAGGTTTCTTCGTGGTGGACTGTGCTCGGCTTTGCGCCCGCCATCGGCGTGAGTCGCTTTTGTAAGGTGTCTGCTGCATGGTTGGACATCTCATGGGCTCTGGCTTCGTCCAGTGCGTTTGCCAATGTCAGGTTGCTCTTGGCTAGCAACCGCCTCCTCAAACGGATGTCTCTGACCCCCCGTATAAGTTGTTCCAGCAGCTCTTCGTCCAGATCGCGGTACTCGCAATGCTTGGAGGCTTGTCTCAGGGCTGCCATGTAGTCGCTGATAGACTCGCCTTCTTGTTGCCTCGCTCCCCAAACTCGTGCCGTCGAGCGTATTTGGGCGGGGCTGGTGCGTAGTGATTCTTCAGGAGGGTCTGAAGGGTCTGCCACGATACGGAGTGTAGCGGTGTTGGCTCCGCTAGGGCTTCTGCGACGGCGATGACTGCGGACCCACAGTGGCTTATGAAGTAAGCCCGTTTGCGGTTGTCGGAGACTCCCTGTAGCTCGTTTGCCTCCAGGAAACTTTCGAAACGGGTCATATATATTCCCCATGTCTCCTGGGCAGGGTCAAACGGAGTGGGTGGCGTGTAGCCGGTCATCGCTGCATTCGCTATCACCTTGCTGGGTTTGATTCTCGTAGTGAGTTCAGCTCTGTTCTGGCGCTCTGCCTCAAAATCCCACCTTCGTCGCCAATGTTAAGTTTGGGTATTGACGAGGCAGGAGACCAGGTTAGTGACAACAGCTCTTTAATATAGTGTGACCCAGCAAAACTCTGGAGAAAAACCTCTCCTTATATACACTTCAGCCAGAGGCTGCATCCAATCAGAAGCGAGATATTTCCCGCCTAAAACTCCCGCCAAAACTTACAGTAATACATTACAGGTTGCTTAGATCTGGCCCACAGGACTGCCTTGCAAACAGTGAAGGACCAGCCTGCGTGCCTCTGCCAACGAAAAGGCAGCCCTCCCGAGCTCCATTTTCACTGGCAGAGGGTTGCAGGAAACTGTCACAGCCTAAAATGGAGCTCTGGAGCCTGTTTTCACTGGCAGAGCGCTCGAACCACCACAGGAGCCGCGACATGAGTAATGTTGAGCTGGCCACACTCACCCTGGCCTCCTTTTACATTGTTTGCCTGGTGATTGTGAAGATGAGGTAACTGATGCTGATGATGTCATTTGGTCAGTTGCACCATTACTTCGTTACTGATCTGTTGTAAATTGCCAGAGAGTTAATCAGACAGCTGTTTTCTGATATTTCTTGGTTGTTTCCAGTTGCTATTTCAGCTCAGGTTAAAATCTGGCTTGGTTTCTCAATAATTTGAAGAACTTTGGTGGAAGGTTCATATAGAGGCATAGAAATCAGGGTTGGGAAGAAATCTGGAGGTCTCCCAAATCACTACTCCAAATCACTACTAAAGGCAGAAGAACCTGGACAAATGGTTATCTAATCTTTTCTTAAAAACCTCCACAACTCTCGGAGGCAAGCTGATCTGCTGATTAATTGCTCTCACTATCAGGACATTTCTCTCTAGTTCTATGTTCTCTCCTTGATTAGTTTCCATCCCTTGCTTCTTTTCCTGACCTCAAGTGCTTCGGAGAATAAGCCAACCCCCTTTTCTCTGCGACAGCCCCTCTGGTACTGGAAGACAATTAACAAGTCACCCCTAATCCTTCTCTTCGATAGGCTAGACATACCTTGCTGCCTTAACCATTCATCACACAATTTAGCCTCCAGAGCTCTTATCATCCTTGTTGCTCATCTCTACAGCCTTTCTAGGATCTCAGCATATTTTTTTGTATCATGGAGACCAGAACTGGATGCAGTACTCAAAGTGTATATATACTTTTCTCCTTTGATCTTTTAGCATAGCAAACTTACTATTCCAATCCACCTTATTTTTTTAAAAAAAAACCTTTAAAAGAAAAAGGGAAAGGAAAGGAAAGATAAAGAATGTATGTGCCCCTTTACAGTATATTGCATAGAAATTTCAGTAAAGGACTATATTTCTAATTACATACATACATACATACATACATACATACATACATACACACATGCATACATACATACATATATATATATATATATATATTAAAAGAACACTTTAGGATAACTGACCTTATTCTGTTGCAATAGGCTTTTCTTTGCTTTACATTTTAAGCCACTTAATTAAATAAGCTCGATGTAAATAGATCCAAGCGACGGCCACATAATTAGCAAATATGTAATATTCTGGACATGTTCTGTAGTTACAGACATATAAGTACAGAGACTAGGCTGCAGCAGAAAAATAGGCTGTGCATTAGGTGATTTATAGTAGCTGACAATAAATTCAAGAGGACTTTTGATTATCTTGAGCAGTGAAAAGATCATATCAACTTGTCTGGTATACTTTTACTCCTGAGAATTAAAAATAGTCCAGCAGACATTTGGAAATGTTGCTGCCTGAACAAAAAAATGTGTCTGGGCTAAAACCATCTAAGACAAATTGCAGTCTAGAATGTACGTCTATGGCAGAGTTGTAAGTCCTGCAGGATGGAGTTTATAATAGAAATACTGACAGGCATTTAACCATACCATTGCCTCGGAGGGCTGTTGTAATAATTGGATTTGGGGAGGGAATGCAAAGCTAATTTTACAAATGCTTTCTGCCTGAGCAATAGCCATCATTTCTGTCTGTAACATAAACAAAGAAACCATGGAGCACCCATGGTTTAGAAGGTGGGATGTTAAGCGGGGGGGAATCACAAAGTTGCCTTTCAAAATAGATCCTTTATAAAACACCAAGAGATCACAATCCCTGAAGAAATGTAATGGATGGACTCTGCTGAGGTACTCAAAACTACCTTGAAGAGATCGTAGTTCATTCTTCAACGTGACATTTTATGCAAAAAGGTAATTCCTCTAATCTCCCGATAAATGGTGAATCAGAGTTATTTAATAAAAGAAAATAAATTTAAAAACACAGAATAATCAGACATATCAGGACAGATATGTTATACCTGAAATGTGAACTGTTGGTTTTATTGAAGTCCTTGGCTTCTGCCCAATCAAAATAGATTTATTTTGTTTTTTTGAGTTGCCAGAGCAAAGACAGACTTGGATGTCCCACCCAAAGAAAAATCAATGATTAGAACTCTCCTAGAAAGAGTTCTTTGATGAAGTAGCATGCCATGGTTGCATGATATGGTGGTTTGGACCTCCACTGATTCTCATGAAGTGTTTCCAAACCCTTTCCCCACACCCCCTTAGACTCTTCCTGAAACTCTTATGGAAAGTCAACTCAACTCAACATGTCACTTTACTCAAGAGAAATCCATCTCCCACTGGTTTACCAGGAGGAGGCACTCTGACAAATTGGCCATTAACAGTCATGAAGACATAAACAACGTTTACATACCATTCAAAAAAGGCAATCTATCAGTGGTGGAGTTCAATTTTTTTTACTACTGGTTCTGTGGGCGTGGCTTGGTGGGCATGGTGTGACTTGGTGGGTGGGGCTTGGTGGGTGGGGCTTGGTGGGCGGGGGGGATGATACTGCAAAATCTCCATTCCCACCACACTCCAGGGGAAGGATACTGCAAAATCCCCATTCCCTCCCCACTCCTGGGGGAAGGATACTGCAAAATCTCCATTCCCATCCCACTCTGAGGCCAGCCAGAGATGGCATTTACTGGTTCTCTGAACTACTCAAAATTTCTGTTACCGGTTCTCCAGAACCTGTCAGAACCTGCAGGATTTCACCCCTGCAATCAATACACCAAAAAGGGAAAACAAAAAGACCAAAACACCTCCTCACCAGCAGTCAACACCAAGATGAGTGGAGATTAAAATCAAGTTTAACATTAGACTAACAATCAAGAAGCAAACAATACCCAAAACAAGCTAACAGTAAACAGCCCAACCAAGATAACTCCCATTAACACTGATAGGGAAGCCATTAAAATATAAAATTAGAGCAAACCCTACTCCCTACTAAAACTAATGATGTTACCTTGTTTGGTAATGAAACATCTAGAACACAGGTGTCAAACTCGCCGTGTTACGTTGCCACCACATGATATTTCATGACATTTTTCCCATTCGCCCAGCTGGGGTGGGCGTGGCCTCCGTGTGATGCCTCCCATTTGACACCCCTGATTAGAAGAGAACAACCAAGCTCCAACAATACCAAGGATCTCATATTTTGATCTTCTCAGAATATAAATCAAAAATCTAAAACAGGGGTCTCCAACCTTGGTCCCTTTAAGACTTGTGGACTTCAACTCCCAGAGTCCCTTAGCTAGCAAAGTTGGCTGAGGAACTCTGGAAGTTGAAGTCCACAAGTCTTAAAGGGGCGAAGGTTGGAGACCCCTGATCTAAAATCTTGCTAGGCAGGATAATTTACACCCAAACAGAGGTAAAACACAAAGACATAGAAGCACAACATTCCTCAACTTTCCTCTGGTCAGGAGCAGCTGCTGCTCATCTATTCTGCCTGGACCACCTTTGCTGTCACTCCTCAATTCCACAGAGTGGTGGTTCTGGAGATCAGAAAATTAACCATTCACTTTTCTTGCCACAGTTGCCTACGGTAGGACGAGCAACGGGAAGAAAAGAATAGAATAGAATAGAATAGAATTTTATTGGCCAAGTGTGATTGGACACACAAGGAATTTGTCTTGGTGCATATGCTCTCAGTGTACATAAAAGAAAAGATACCTTCATCAAGGTACAACATTTACAACACAATTGATGGTCAATATATCAATATAAATCATAAGGATTGCCAGCAACAAGTTATAGTCATACAGTCATAAGTGGAAAGAGATTGGTGATGGGAACTATGAGAAGATTAATAGTAGTGCAGATTCAGTAAATATTTTGACAGTGTTGATGGAATTATTTGTTTAGCAGAGTGATGGCCTTCAGAAAAAACTGTTCTTGTGTCTAGTTGTTCTGGTGTGCAGTGCTCTATAGCGTCGTTTTGAGGGTAGGAGTTGAAACAGTTTATATCCAGGATGCGAGGGGTCTGTAAATATTTTCACGGCCCTCTTCTTGATTCGTGCAGTATACAGGTCCTCAATGGAAGGCAGGTTGGTAGCAATTATTTTTTCTGCAGTTCTAATTATCCTCTGAAGTCTGTGTTTTTCTTGTTGGGTTGCAGAACAGAACCAGACAGTTATAGAGGTGCAAATGACAGACTCAATAATTCCTCTGTAGAACTGAATCAGCAGAGGCTTCTGGGTGGTGCCACCTTTCTCGCTGGGTGCTAATTTATGGCACTCCACATTGAATATGGTAAAAGCCGGTGATAACAGCTGATCCCGGCTTAATTTCCCTTTCTGGTTGAAAGAGAGAGAAAGAGCAAGGGGGGGAAATTGTGGTAGATTCCCCTAGGGGCTTTGTTTTTGTAATGCAAAGTCCTGAAAGGTCGAATCCCCTTGAACCCTCCCCCAACCTCCAGTATTCACTGTGCTCCTGAAAAAGCAGGAAAAGAGGAAGGTGTCCACTTCTGCTAACAACTGATTTCTTTTTGTGGTTACTAAAAGCGGACGGAAGAAGCGTGAGTGAACAATTATTGGTTTGCAAGTATTTTTGATTTTCTGACTTCTACCTTTTTTTTTTTAAAAAAAAGAGAAATTTCCCCCCCCCCCCAGTTTCGTTTTAGAGAAACTGAAAGCAGAGCGATACATCAAAGGGAGCCTTGCTGTTGAATCGAAACTGAATGGAGATTTTATCTTATTGTGTTTGACTGTGGACTGTTGGATTATATTACGTTGTTTAAGTACTTTACAAGGGGATTCTCAGCAGGAACTTTGTCATGGAGGTTCTTTCAGAAGAATGGATTCGTGACTTTATACAGGACTACACAGAAAGTATGTATTTAATTATTCAAAATACGAATTGATAAAAATGGGGACGTTTTGGATGAGAGCTTGGAGCAAATTAACCAGTGCAATCATTGGAAAATGGAATGGAGGAGATACAAATAAAAGTGGATAAATATGAAGATTTGATCGTGAAGAAACAAGTTGATGTAAAGAAGTTTTCTTTAAATAGTTTGGATGAAATGCCTGAATTTGTGCTACAGGAGATTGTCCTCAATGGAAAAGACTCACAAGCTTAATGTTTCCCAAGAGTTCTCTTTTGGACTGATGGAATATACGGCAGTAATTTTGGATTCTTGGACATAAGGAATTACTAGGAAATATTGTGATTGACTTTTAAAAGGAGTAATGAAGGAAAGACAGAGATTAATGCATCAAAAAAATGGCAAGAGACAAAAGTATTATCCTTGAAACAAGGTTTTTAAAATATTAATAGACAAAAATATTAGTGTCCCGGAAAGACAATTTGTGAGGAAGATCTGGAAGAAATGGGTTGATTATATGTTTTATATCTATCATAAAAGACTAGATATTTGGATCTATACTGGATTTTGATGAGGAAGGAGTAAAGTTGAATAGATATTGTAATTTTCTGTATTGAAATTTTATAAGGTGTTGCACTAAATTTTAAATAGAATATTCTCAAAAGATCTTATGTAAGAAAGACATGGGGGGAAAATTATACGGTTATAGAAGTTATAAGGGACATATTTTTTGAATTGGATTGGATTTTTATGCTTTAGCTGGTTTTAAATACTTTAGGATTAATTTGTTCTATTGATTTATATATTTTACTATTGTTAATTCTTAATTTTATTTTTTTGAAGGATTTTGGTTGTTAGGAGGAAGTCACAGCTAGAGAGGGAAAATTGGTATAATAGTTTTGGGAGAAAATTTTCTTAGCATATGTTTGTTTTATTTTTAACTATACCTTGTGCTTCTTCCGGGAAGCCAGGGGGAGGGGAGGTATTAGTGAAGGGAGGGGGGTTGGGGGGAAAGGGGGAGAAAAAAAATTTTTGTAAAACTTTTTGAATAATAATAAAAAAAAAGAACTGAATCAGCAGCTCCTTGGGCAGTTTGAGCTTACTGAGTTGGTTTAGAAAGAACATTCTTTGTTGTCCTTTTTTAATGATGTTTTTGATGTTAGCTGTCCATTTTAGATCTTGCGATATGATAGAACCTAGAAATTTGAAGGTTTCTACTGTTGATACTGTGTTGTCTAGTATTGTGAGAGGTGGAAGTATGGAAGGGTTTCTCCTAAAGTCTACCACCATTTCTACGGTTTTGAGTGTGTTCAGTTCCAGATTGTTTTGGTTGCACCACAAGGCTAGTCGTTCGACCTCTCATCTATATGCGGATTTGTCATTGTCTCGAATGAGACCAATCACTGTTGTGTCATCTGCGAACTTCAGTAGCTTAACAGATGGATCATTGGAGATGCAGTCATTGGTATACAGAGAGAAGTGGGGAGAGCACACAGTCTTGGGGGGCCCTTGTGCTAATTGTACAGGTATTTGATGTGATCTTGCTTAGCTTCACCTGCTGCTTCCTGTTTGTTAGGAAGCTTGTGATCCACTTACAAGTCTGTTCCGGTACCTGTAGCTGGTTTAGCTTAGTTAGAAGAATGTGTGGAATGATGGTATTGAATGCTGAAGTAAAGTCTACAAAAAGGACCCTTGCATAGGTCTTTGGAGACTCAAGATGTTGTAGGATGTAGTGCAGAGCCATATTAACAGCATCATCTGTTGCTCTATTTGCTTGGTATGCAAATTGCAAGGGGTCTAACAGCGGATCCGTGATGATTTTCAAGTAGGAAAGCACTAGCCTTTCAAAGGTTTTCATGACTACAGATGTTAAAGCAACTGGTATGTAGTCATTCAGTTCCTTGATGGTGGGCTTCTTCGGCACTGGGATGATGGTAGAACGTTTGAAGCAAGAAGGAACATAACACATCTCTAGTGATTTATTGAAAATACGGGTGAAGATGGGGGCCAATTGGTCAGCACAGACTTTTAAGCAAGGGGTTATCTCCAGGAGCTTTTCCTGGCTTTTGTCTGTGAAATAGGTCCTGCACTTCCTTTTCTGTGATCACTAGGGGTTGTGAACCCAATGAAATGGGGTCAGTTGTAGGAGGCTTGGCTGTTGTTGGTGTGTCTGAGATGGGGGTTGTGGAGATAGGTGGCTGTAGTTTCCTTTCAAACCTGCAGTAAAACTCATTCAGGTCATCTGCCTGTCAAGGTTCCAGAAATACCTCTTCTGCATAAAAGAGACTCAGAGGCATTTTTTCTTTTTCTCAGAGTCCTTTACTAGCATGAGGAGACTGGCACATGATGAGTGCAATTCCCAAAACTGAAGTTCCGGATTCGTTTCCCCAGTTATACAAACCCCAATAGTCCCACTCCCCTGACCCCTCTGATGATCACACGGTCCCACGTTCTTCCAGTTCATTCGAGTAACTTCTTGCCACTCTTCCTGCAGACGTGAACGCATCCGACCTTGACCGCTTGAAGAATGTTACCATACCCCTCAACCCCCCCTCCTCCCCTCAAGATAAAAATGTGGCAGCGTCTGGAAACCTAAAGTTTAATATGGTTTCCAGACCTGACAGGCGTCCCCTCTTGGAAAAGAAACTATATCCTAGGAAAGAAAAACAAAGAGTCGATAAAGAAAAGTGCCAATGGTCCACAATTCCCTTCTACCCCCCCCTCCCCTCTCCAAGAGGTTTCTTAGGTTTGTCAGGGAAAGTGTCATGAAATTGTTTAATTAAATTGTCCGCATTCACTTTCCAACTTTTGACCCAAGTAGATTCAGATAATGGGTATCCCTTCCAGTGGACTAAGTATTGTCATTGACCTCTGTAGAGTCTAGAGTCAAGAATTTTCTTGATTTCATAGTGGGTTTCACCTTGGATTATCAAGGGGTGGGGGGAGCGTAGGTGAGGCCTTAGGCGGATTGTCTAGCAGGTTTTAGTAAGCTGGTATGGAATACCGGTGTATTCTTCCCAACATGCGAGGGAGTTTGAGTTGGACGGTTACGGGATTAATAATTTTTACAATGGGGAAAGGACCCAAAAATTTTGGACCGAATTTCCTGCTGGGTATTCGTAATCTTAGATACTTAGTAGACAAAAAGACTTTATCTCCAATGCGAAAAGGGGGTTGAAGGGAACGGTGTTTGTCAGCTTGGGCTTTGTAATTTCGAGCTGTTACAGCTAAAGCCTTTTTTGTATTTTCCCAACCTTTTTTTAATGAATTCATCCAGTCTGTTAGGGAGACTGAAGTGGGGGGTTGAACGGGGAGTTCAGGCATTGGAACGAAGTCCATGCCGCTGGTTACTTGAAAAGGGGTTAACCCCGTGCTGGTGTGTACCGCATTATTATATGCAACCTCCGCAAATGGTAACAAGTCGGACCAGTTTTCTTGTTGGTAATTTACATAACACCGTATGTATTGTTCCACCATGGAATTAAGTTTTTCAGCCGCTCCGTTAGTTTCCGGATGGAAACCAGAACTAAGTCCTTGAGACGACCCAATGGACCGTAGGAATTCTCTCCAGAACTTGGCTGTGAATTGAACACCCCTGTCGGATATTATCCTTTTAGGAACTCCATGCAGTCTGTAGATGTGTTTGAGGAAGAGCTTTGCTAATTTTCTAGCCGATGGCAATCCGCTGCACGCAGTGAAATGGGCCTGTTTAGAGAATAAGTCCACTACGGTCCATATCACTGTATTTCCTCCACTAGGTGGGAGTTCAACAATAAAATCCATGGCAATCTCTTCCCATGGTCGGGTGGGTTCGGCTACGGGTTGTAGGAGTCCAGGGGGTTTCCCTGGTCTGGACTTCATGGTGGCGCAGGTAGCACAGCTCCTGACGTAGTCTTCAACATCTGATTTCATTTTCGGCCACCAGAATTGTCTTCTGGCCAAGTGGAGAGTTTTTAAATACCCAAAGTGACCTCCTAGGCGAGAGTCGTGGCTTCTCTGTAGTATTGACAGCCGCATAGTGACGGGTACATAAATTTTTGTGCCCTTCCAGGGTATCCCATCCCTTAAGGTGAGGTGTGGCGAGTTTTCTTTAAACCAAGCATCATCAGTGAGTGCTGATTTTAAGTCCATTAGCAGTTTGTTTGGTGGGATGTTAGTCGTGCGGTGTGATCGCGGTCGAGTAAGTGCTTGGCTTGCTGGTTCGCTATCGGGGATCATCGCATGTATCACCTCTTCGCGTTGGCTGTCGAATTGTGGTTTCCTAGATAGAGCGTCAGCCAGTAGATTTTGGTCGCCTGGGATGTATTTGAGGGTGAAATGGAAGCGCTTGAAAAACTGAGCCCATCGAACTTGTTTGGGAGAAAGCTTTCGGGTTTTTTTTAAGTATTCGAGGTTTTTGTGGTCAGTCCACACCTCGAATGGTTCTTTCGCCCCTTCAAGGAAGTGCCTCCAGGAGAGGAGTGCCCAACGTACCGCAAAGGCTTCCTTTTCCCAAACTGCCCATCTGCGTTCAGTGTCCGTCAATTTTTTAGACACGTACGCGCAGGGCATAAGGTTGTTCTCGGTATTCCGTTGTAATAAGACAGCGGCTATTGCTACATCACTTGCATCAGCTTGGACCACAAAAGGTTTATTTGGATCCGGGTGTTGAAGAATCGGTTCCATCGAGAAGAGGCGTTTCAGGTGTTCAAAGGAACATTGGCAGTCCATTGTCCAAGGTAGGGGTTGGTTAGGTTTGGGTTTTGTGGGTAATGGTCCAGTTTTTAGTAATTCCTAAAATGTCAGAATCCATCATCCTGGGTTTAGCTTGGTTGGACAAATGGGAACCCACAATTAAATGGGAGGATGGATTCAGGAAAATTATATGGACCTTCGGACCCAGGTTTCCAGGCCTGACACTGCCAGTTGTTGATTACCTTCAGCCTGGGAAGGAGGTTTGCCATAGCCGGTGATATTTTTAAGAGTTTTCCACATGTTTGCTGGTTCATTTGCTGAAAACTGATTCTTTAGCTTTTCAGAGTAGTTTCTTTTTGCTGCTCTGATCTCCCTTGTTAGTGCATTTCTGGCCTGATTGTACAGCATTTTATCACCTTTTCTGTAGGCTTCCTCTTTGAAATGTCATAGCTGCTTAAGTTTAGGCGTAAACCAAGGTTTGTTGTTACTGTATATTCACAAGTTCCTTGTAGGTACACATAGGTCTTCACAGAAGCTGACATATGATGTTACAGTATCTGTGAGTTCATCCAGGTCTGCAGAGGTATCTTTAAAAATATTCCAATCAGTGCAGTCAAAACATGCCTGTAGCTTTAATTTTGATTCCTCCGTCCAGGTCTTCACTGATTTAATTGTTGGTTTTGTGGCTTTAAGTCTTTGCCTGTAAGCAGGTACAAGGTGAATCATGCAATGATCAGAGTGTCCTACAGCTGCACGTGGTAAAGACCGATAAGCATCTTTTAGTGTTGTGTAGCAATGGTCTAGAGTATTCTTGCCTCTGGTGGGACAATTGACATGCTGAAAGTATTTTGGTAGCTCTTTCCTTAAGTTTGTCTTGTTTAGATCTCCCAAAACAATGGCCAGTGAATCAGGGTGTTTGGCTTCAGCCTCCATGATTTGGTTAGCTAGAGTTCGTAATGCCTTGTTTTCACAGGCTTGTGGTGAGACATAAACAGCAATTAGAAGAAATGAGGAAAATTCACGAGGCGAATAGTAAGGTTTGCAGTTGAAAGGGTGGAATCTGTTTCTTCTTTCTCACACCTCTCTGGCTATGGGTAGCAGAAATGGGAGAAGAGAAGAAGAAAAAGAAGAATGGCTCCTTTGATGCCAGTTCTCTGCTCTCACAGAACATTACCGTATTTTTTGGAGTATAAGACACACCTTTTTCCTCCCTAAAAGGGGGTGAAAATTTGGGTGCGTCTAATACACCAAATGTAGTTCTGCCCACCCACTGGCCCCCCACCCTTTGGCCTCTACATCCCAGCAATTTACCTCCTTGCAGCAAGCAGCAAGAAGAAACAGCCCATTTCAGTTTCCGCACAACCTAATTAGTACAAGTTGATTGTCCCTTGGATCGGTCTTCCAAGGCTCAGCTGTTTCAGGCTGCAGGGATTGCCATTGCCTATTGCTGTGCGGGCGTCTGCTGCTTGCTGCAGGGAGGTAAATTGCTGGGAGCAATTTTTTTTTCTTGTGCTAATCCAGCTATGCTGAAAACGAAAACGAAAGTAAAGCATGCTATTTGCTGGAATGAGGCAAAATTGCTGGGAGGCAGAGGCAGATTTCTTTTTCTCACCTCACCAAAAAAGGTAGGGACGTCTTATACTCCAAAAAATATGGTATTTCATAGGTTCAGAAAACTGGCAACAGTAGATCCTGAGATGTTTTCCTTCCAGTTCCTTACACCAAAGAAGGCACTTCCCTTGTGGCCTCTCTCTTCTTCACAGAGACAGAACTGGGCTGAAACCCAGCTGGGATTTATAGTTAGCAGTTTTTCAAGCCAGCATCAGTTTATGTTAGCTCCTGCATTACATAGCAATACTTTAGTGCTGCCTTATGGAAAAATCCTCAGTCATTTCAGCTCAGGGATTGGAACTGTTCCCTCAGCCCAACTCTCTCATACAAACACCCCTGCATTAATATAAATTTACAGAGTCCAAAGCTCCTTCCCTAAAATAATCAGGATCGATTCTGCAACGAGGATCAATCCTACCTCGCAATTACTAGATCTAACCCTACGGCGGCTGGCTGCAATTTAGAAATAACCTTGCTTTCTGCCAGCCTTTCTGAGAAGAAAACACACACTTGGGAGGGTGTGGGGGAGACAAAATCAAAATAGAAGCTGCTTTCTTCATTTTCAAGAGGATTGGCTCCATCATTTGATTTTCCTGGCTTCAGTTGCTTCCACCAACTACCTGGATGACGGGTCAGCTAATTTGGCTTTAAACCTTTCAGTGTCTGGTTCTCTTCTTAAAGTGGAATTTACCCACCTGCACTGCAGGGGGATTCATCAAGAATTTAATCTCTATAGCAAATATGGATGATATTTTAGATGGCAATACACTAAGTCTGACTGTGGTGAATCTGTGCCTCAGAAAATCCCTAATTGCTTCTGTGCGCTTGCAAATATAGTTGTCTTGCAGGAGACATCCACTGTACAACCTGTTATGGGTTGTTCTTGATCATTGATCATGTCCATTTTACCCTAAAGATAAGTCCATTACTTACCTGTAATTCAGCATCATGACTTAATATGTGGGCTGCTCACAGCAGGGAAAGAGATATATCTATTACAGATAGTCAAGTAGTCAAAATTGGCAATGCTATATCAAATCCTGTTCCTGTCAAAAGTGGCGTTCCCCAAGGTAGCGTTCTTGGACGAACACTCTTCATACTATACATAAATGATCTCTGTGACCTCATCTCAAGTTATTGTGTTCTCTTTGCTGACGATGTCAAACTATTTAATACCACTAATAATACTTCTACCTTTCAAGAAGACCTCAACTTAATTTCCGATTGGTCTAAAACTTGGCAACTCCAAATCTCAACCAGCAAATGCTCAGTCTTACATATTGGAAAAAAGAACCCTAACATCAAGTACAAACTTGATGGACATTACCTAATTGACGACCCCCACTCTGTCAAAGATCTTGGAGTTCTCATCAAATGACCTTAACGCCAAAGCCCACTGCAACTACATAGCAAAAAAGGCCCTAAGAGTTGTAAACCTAATTTTACGCAGCTTCTTTTCTAAAAACTCTACACTACTAACTAGAGCATAAAAAACATTTGCCAGACCTATTCTTGAATACAGCTTATCCGTCTGGAACCCATACTACATCTCTGACATAGATGTCAGAGTCCAGAATTATTTTACTAGAAGAGTTCTTCACTCCTCCGAAAACAACAAAATACCTTATACCAACAGACTTGAAATCCTGGGATTAGAAAACTTACAACTCCATCGACTTCGACATGACCTGTGTTTAACACACAAAATCATCTATTGCAATATCCTTCCTATAAAAGACTACTTCAGCTTCAATCGCAATATTACAAGAGCAAAAAATAGATTCAAGCTAAATGTCAACCGCTTCAAACTTGATTGCAGAAAATATGACTTCTGTAATAGAGTTGTTAATGCTTGGAACTCATTACCTGACTCCATAGTCTCTACTCAAAATCCCAAAATCTTCAACCAAAAACTGTCTACTATTGACCTCACCCCATTCCTAAGAGGACTATAAGGGGCGTGCATAAGAGCACAAATGTGCCTACTGTTCCTGTCCTATTGTTCTCTTCATTGTATCAAATTAATATAGTTGTTGCATATTTTTTTTACATATATATATATATGAAATATATATATATATATATATATATATATATATATATATATATATATATATATATATATATATATATGGCCATTTTCCATACTTATGACCAGGGGTGAAATATTTTTTTTTTTTGCTACTGGTTCTGTGGGCGTGGCTTGGTGGAGGGGGTCATGTGACTGGGTGGGCATGGCTGTAAGTAAGTGACTGGGGAAATAAAAAGACAGAAACTCACTAACAATATTGCTGGAGGAGGGTTGGACTAGTCCAGGGGTCTCCAACCTTGGTCACTTTAAGACTTGTGTACTGGCTGAGGAACTCTGGGAGTTGAAGTCCACAAGTCTTAAAGCGACCAAGGTTGGAGACCTCTGGACTAGATGACCTCCCGGACCCTTCCAGCCCTGGATTATCCTCTGAAGCTGCATTTAGTACCAGGTTTGTACTCCTTCCTTCCTTCCTTCCTTCCTTCCTTCCTTCCTTCCTTCCTTCCTTCCTTCCTTCCTTCCTTCCTTCCTTCCTTCCTTCCTTCCTTCCTTCCCTCCCTCCCTCCCTCCCTCTTTTCTTTTCTTTCTCTCTCTCTCTCTCTGAAAAATGACCCCCCCAGACACCTCGTTTTTCCTCCCAGCCTACCTGAAGCCTGCTAGCCAAACCAAAAAAATGGGGGAGGAGTCTGTTTTTCCTCCCAGCAGGCTTCAGGCTTCAGGGAGTCTGACAGCCAAACCAAAAATCAGGGGGGGAGTCCGTTTTTCCTCCCTTCAGGCTTCAGGGAAGCCTGCTGGGAGGAAAAACGAACTCCCCCCCCATTTTTTCGCTAGCACCCAGCTAAGCCATGCAATCATCAGAAGTTTTTTGTTTTTTTTTACTTTGAAAAGCATTTTTTCAGCTGAAGAAAAAATGCTTTTAAAAGTAAAAAAAAAAAACCTCTGAGGATTGCACAGTTCTGCTGGGCATTGTGGGGGGGGGGCAGGGATTTTTGCTACCGGTCCTCCGAAACACCCGCCGCCATCGCCACCAGATCGGGTGATCCAGTCCGAACCGGGAGCATTTCACCCCTGCTTATGACCATTGTAGCGTCCCCATGGTCACAAGATCAAAATTTGGATGCTTGGCAACTGTTTCATATTTATGACGATTGCAGTGTTCCATGGTCATGTGATCCCTTTTTTGTGACCTTCTAACAAGCAAAGCCAGAGGGGTAGCCAGATTCACTTAACAACCATGCTTCTAACTTAACAACTGCAGGGATTCACTTAGCAACCATGGTAAGAAAGGTCCTAAAATGGGGAAAGTTCCCTTAACAAATGTCTCACTTAGCAACATAAATTTTGGGCTCAGTTGTGATCATGTAGGACTACCTACCTACATATGCATATACATATGCAGGTATACACATATACAAACTTACATCACCTAGTAATAAAATTGGAATTTAAAACAGTTTGGAAAGATATTTTTGAAAATGAGTCCTCATGAATAATACTTTCTTTTGCTTTTTTTTCTCCCTTATGCACAAGTCCCTTTCACTGAGCAATAAAAATTTACAGAGTTGCAAAGCTATTGGTTTCCTTTTTGAAGGAAATCACTGGAGGCTTAAAGGATCTTATAATAGACGCATTTATTTACCGCTATGCCAACTAAGCATAGGTGGAGATATCACATTTAAGCTTCTCAACAGACAACTTTAATCCACCATTTCCAGATCAGACACCTGGGGAGAAAGGCAACACCCAAAAGTTTTTTACACAGCCCAAAACTCATTATTCTGTCTCTCTTCATCTCAGTCTCAAAATCAAAGCCGCCCCCCCTCCCCATAAGATACAGAATACATTATCCTCAGGGATGGGAATTGGAGAGTGAGGAAAGCACGCCATTTTACTAAAATTATTCAAATTTCAAAAAAAAGTGTTGTCAACCATCCCACTGCATTAAACAGCAAAAGAAACTCCTGGGACATTTTTTTTTTTCTTCCAAGAGTATTTTACTTTACTGAATAGCCATATGGGTACAGAAGTAGAAAAGCCAGTTCTGATGTTTTCGCGCATAAACAGTATAGGAAAAATTTTTCCTCTCCCACCCCCAGACCTCCCATTATCCATTGTCCACTAATCAGTTGCACTTGCTTGATTTTGGAAATGGGCTGTCTGCCTTGGAAGTTCCCAGTCTTCTTAGACCTTGGGATTTGGGTCTAACTCGTGCTTCCAGGTGGCACCCTCCCATTGCAGAGTTCCCTCTCAAATCTCCCTTACATTTCAATTGGTGAAATCCAATTTTTTTAGTACCGGTTCTATGGGCGTGGCTTGGTGGGCATAGTGTGGCTTGGTGAGCGTGGCAGGGGAAGGATACTGCAAAATCTCCATTCCCACCCTACTCTGGGGCCAGCCAGAGGTGGTAATTGCCGGTTCTCCGAACTACTCAAAATTTCAGAACCTGTCAGAACCTGCTGAATAGCACCCCTGGATTAGCACATATTATTGCATTCCCCCACTGCTGGTTGTGTGAACACATGTGGCAAATATACAAGTGCACTTTTGAGTTATCTGATTTTATATTTGCTTTCCTTTCTCTTGTATTGGACTAGCAACAAGCTCCCACAAATGGGGCAGGCAGGAATTGTCACGCAGGAGGAAGTGTCATTTGATTATTTATGATTTGCTTTGGAAATTGAAGTCACTGATCCAATGTAGCTACTTCAGTTCTGACCAGAGAATTTTGAATGATGGCTTTTTGGCTTTGGATATTTTGTGTTAGTTTTTCCCCCCAACACAGATGTCATTACATTATTTCAGTCCTGAGGCAATTTTTAGTTAATGTTCTGAGCCATAGGATATTTGAAGGGAATGGAGTGATTAATGAGATCAGCCAATAGACCATGTTGTTTGAGAATATGTGCAAAACAAAAGAGGTGGGTTACAATAACTAAGAGTTATAATGAATGCACATGCTTTAGACATAGCAATGGATTCCATTTTTCTTCCTTTTTGGAAGCTGTAATGGAAGCGTTATAAGCATAGCAAATTAAGGACATGCATTGATTGGAACCTGATGAAATGATTCGGAAAACTGCCCAATGTTCCTAATTTCTCTTTTCGGGAAGATATATTTCATTGGGGATGAATCTAAAACAAAATTCACAAAGCTAAAGTTTGTATCATTCATTAATTTCTAGTGGTAATTAATGAATAACACAAACTCTATAGTTTTTAGTAATATTGGATAAGATTTGCAGCTAGAGCTGTATTTCTAAGGAAATGGATCTTGATCAAATACAATCATTTTTGCACTATCCTCTTTTAAATTCTGATCTGATTTTTTTTTTAAAAAAGAGAAAGGGCCTATATAGCCTGTTGGAAGCAGAATCAACTGAAATTTGTAGACAGTAGATTATTCTTTTTCTGAGCATAAAACTTCCTATATTTCAGGTAAATAGATATAGCTATTATCATACAAAGGCAGTATTTGGAGTTTGCGGATAAAACCTGGAGATATACTCTCTGGTTGGCCACAGTTATGTAAATATCTACAACATATGCAAGTTGGTGCAAGGTATCTTCAGGTCTTCCCCCTTTAACGGGAATTGATCTGTTCAATGTGAACCATACAGGAATAACTGCTGAGGGGATCCCAGTACTAAAATTCAGGGGACAAAGACTAGGAGGAGTGGTTTCTTCATTTCAGCCTTTATTTTTGCAAAATAATCTTTTATAGAAACCTGATTCATTCTGACCCTGCTAGCAAAATGGAATTCTTATGGAGTGCTTTTCATTAATTAACATAACAACTTTGAACCATTGTTGGAAATTTGTTTATTTTTAATTTTAAAATAAAAATAATTTTAAAATAATCGTTTTAATAGCTTCATATTTCAGTATATGTTGCTGAATTGCAAGTGTCTTTAAGCCTGAAACATCAGAAAGTCACCCATTCAACTAATTAAATAATAATGTAATTCCCTGACAAACATTCCTTGCTAATTTACAAATGGAGAGTTCTAGGCCTTTTGTGATAGACATCTTCAAAATATGCTTCTTCCCATCTCTTCATGCCCCACTCCAAGTCCCAAAGGTGCTTTTCCAAAAGGCAACTGGACTTTCTGGGTTTTTTTCCTTACAAATGTTTTGCTTTTCATCCAAGAAGCTTCTGAACTGAAGAAGCTTCTTGGATGAGAAGCAAAATATTTTCAAGGGAAAAACCAAGAAAGTTCAATTCCCCTTTGGAAAATCACCTTTGGGACAACCATGACCTAAATGATTGAGAATCTCCATGCATAATTACCCCCACTCAATGGATGACATCTATCCAACTTGCTTGACAATATTAACAGTAGAATTAGAATACTCACCAGTCAAGAAAGAAAGAAAAGAAAGAAAGAAAGAAAGAAAGAAAGAAAGAAAGAAAGAAAGAAAGAAAGAAAGAAAGAAAGAAAGAAAAACTCATTCTCTCTTTTGTCCTTCCTTGAAGTGAGTCTTCTATCCACTGAAACATGCATGGAACAATAAGCCTAGATATGTAGTATCACCTGCAAACAGGAAGGGAATTCAAACAAAATGTTGCATAAGTAAATTTCATATGAAAGATTTGTGGAAATGTGATAGAAAGAATAAATTGTTGGCCGTTCCCAAAAATGGAGGAGGAGGAGGGGGGGGGGGAGGGGGAGGAGGAGGAGGAGGGGGGGGGGAGAATTATTATTATTATTATTATTATTATTATTATTATTATTATTATTATTATTATTATTATTATTATTATTATTATTATTATTATTGTTGTTGTTATTGTTATTATTATTATTATTTCCATGGATTTTAAGTCTCCTTTCATCGCAATCTTTCATGTATGAAACAGTAAAATCAAATTACAATTTTTTTGTAAACATGATAAGCTTTCTGCCATTTTTCAAATCATCAGTTGCAGCTAGAAGTATGAAAAGGATAGATTCTGTTCTGCCATTTCAAATGGAATCCAAACATAGAGAATCTATGTGAACCAAGGTAACTAAATTCTAACATTTAGCAAATCAAATGGAAATGCATGAAATATTGATGTAGGCTGCTAATAAATAACAACATCCCATCCCAGACCTTTCCCCCGTAATCACTTATGTGCAAATATCGCTTTTCCACAAACTTCCAGCTATTTTGCACATGATTCTGTAACTTTCCAGAATAAATCTTTCAGAACAGACTTCCAGGGCCAAAGTACCATCACCATGAACAATCTATTGTTATTTCATTCAAAAAAGCTAGAGAATAAATAGAACATAATTGCGTATTCTAAAAGAAAAATGAATGTTCTCTGAAAAAAAATACATTTTGCACACCAATATTCGTAAGTATGAAAGTGGATGAAGTTCAAAATCAGTTGGTTCACAGGTTCAATCCATTTGGCTGAAATAGAAATTGATTATATCCATTTGGCTGAAATAGAAATTGATTATAAATTAATTAATATGCCTTGTGTGCCTGAGCATCTACCACAGTGGTGGGTCGCTACCTGTTCGCCCTGGATTGAGCAAACTGGTAGGGGCAGTGGTGGGAGGCTCCGCCCAACCACCCAGATGCTTCTGCGCATGTGCAGAAGTGTCACACGTGCACCTGAGTGTTCACACGCCCATGAGCGAACCGGTAGTGATGGGTTTTGAAACCCACCCCTGATCTATCTAAATAAACAGACTTCCAGCTTTGTTTCTCTCTTTTCTGAGATAATATCACACATAAACCCAATCCTCTTGAGGACCAGATGGATATACTAAACTCGATTTCCAGGAGAACTGAGGTAGAAGACCCAGAGAATTATATGTGGTTCTATGTACCCCAAATGCACTACAATTTGTAACCACCCACATTTATAACTTCGAAAAAACTTGACCAAAACAACAAGAATTGGCCAGTCCCACATTGGCCCTTTTTTCACACTTTTTGATAATTTTTTATTAGCTTGCCTCCCCCAGTTTGTTAGTATTGAAAACACATTTGTTGAGAGAACTATATCTTGTGTCTTGTTTATGATTGTCATTCTTCAAGTGCAGCATATGGTAAAATTTTCCAGATCAATTTTTCCTTGAATTATATAAGGCCTATGCAGATAGTTCTCGACTTCAGACAACAATTGAGCTCAAAATTTCTGTTGTTAAATACATTTTGTCCCATTTTATGACTTTCCTTGCCACAATTGTTAAGTGAATCACTGCGGTTGTTACATTAGTAACATGGTTGTTAAGCAAAATTGACTTTGCTTGTCAAAAGGTCACAAAAGGTGATCACATGACCCTGGGGCCCTGCAACCGTCATAAATATGAATCCGTTGCCAAGTATCTGAATTTTCATCGTGTGACCATGGAGATGCTGCAATGGTCGTGTGAAAAATGGTCATAAATCTCTTTTTTCAGTGTCATTGTAACTTTGAACAGTCACTAAATGAACTGTTATAAGTCGAGGACTATGTATATTCGCTGGGTCGGATGTAATAAATCTGCTTTATATGTCCTGTCAAAAACATGGTATGAAGCTACATTTGATCCCTATAATATGGTGTAATTAGCAATGCATACTAATGAGAGCATATTAATTTTAATATGATTATACATATTTAATATACCTTCACAGATGCATCATTTTTTCATGTTCTATTTGCTGAAGGGAATGTGACAAACTGCCTTCAACGGGTAATGCATACAAAATTATTTGACTTTTAAGGTTTTGTTATTTCTTGCTGAAAATGTACTGAGTTTTAAAGTTTGTATCAGAAACTGTACAACAACTAATCATATTCGTAAAAACATGTCTGAATGTTCCTTATTCAAGACTTATTTCTCATTTGCTACATACATTTGGTTCCATCTTTTCCCCCCCATAATTAATGCTTAGATCTGGTACTGGGGAAAATAAATGAAAGATCATATCTTTCTCTTCATCATCATTTTACAGCCTTAATGAAGGTGAGCTTGAGTAGTGAACATGGGAGTGAAAAGGAGAGAAGAGAATCATAGGGCAGAAAAAGATATATTGCACATCTGTACAGAACTACAGCACTAGGGATGTTTCCTTTGATAGAGTCAATAGAAAGATGTCCTACCAATTGAATATTTGGTTTATAAATTATTGGCAAGTCACAAATCTCAAAGAAACATTAATTCTTAACTAGAACTGGACAGAAAAATATTCCTGATTGGTTTTTTTCCCTCCCCCTTTGTTTGTTAGTCAGTTTGATGACAAAATCTAAATTCTGCTTTAGATACATTTTCAGAGAAGATCATTCTGACATGATCATGAATAGATTATGATGTGTATTGTATTTTTCATTATACATCATTCTTTATAATGTTCTGTCTCCTTTCTTCTTCCCATGCTTCCATTTCACCTCAAAACTTTAACAGGGAATTTCCCCTCATTAGGCTTTTCCAGTAGCTATATTCTTGTCATTACTAAGAGAAAGACCATCCGTGAGAAATTGTTAGATATTTTTAAAGCAATTCAAAGAAATCATTCGCCTAATTTTCTTGCCCACAGATTTGGTGGAGAGCTTCCAAAAATAATTTGTGCCTCACAATATTATTATTGAACAAGAATTCAATAATTTTACAATGTCTCAAATCAACATGCTTTTACTTCAATTTGTATTTACAACAATTTCCTTAGAGGTAGGTTGTATCTCATCTCTGTCCATGCTCTGAAGGAGCGTTGTTTTATTTTTTTTATTTTTTTTATTTTATTTATTTGTCACAACAGTATATATAAGCATAAGCATGAAATAACTCTACGATATATAAGCATATATATAAGCATAAGTATGTAATAACTATATGAAATTGGATACAATCAAAGGGAACATTAGGACAGGAACGGTAGGCACGTTGGTGCTCTTATGCACGCCCCTTACAGACCTCTTAGGAATGGGGTGAGGTCGATAGTAGATAGTTTTTGGTTAAAGCTTTGGGGATTTTGGGAAGAGACCACAGAGTCAGGGTAGTGTGTTCCAAGCATTAACAACTCTGTTACTGAAGTCATATTTTCTGCAATCAAGATTGGAGCAGTTCACTTTAAGCTTAAATCTATTGTGTGCTTGTGTATTGTTGTGATTGAAGCTGAAGTAGTCTTCAACAGGAAGGACATTGTAACAGATGATTCTATGAGTTAAACTCAGGTCATGTCTAAGGCGGCGGAAAATGTAAAATGATTACATATATTGTGTGTTTTTCTATTCTCCATCTCCTTTCTGAAAATTACCTTCCTTGACAAGAATAGGGAAAAATCCAGTGTGACAAGATTAAGAACAGAAATGGCTAGAGCAGTGTCAGTCCAGGTCAAATCTACCTTGAATTTGCATTTAGTCAATATGTCTGTCCAGTTTCTATGCGGGTATTTTTCTTGGAAAATCCCCACATGAACAAACAAAGACTACAAATATATAAACATTTAAAATAACTTACAAGAAGACCAAACCAATGGTGGGTTGCAGAAGTGGTGCACGAATGAGCGAGCGAACCGGTAGCAAAAGTAAGTGAAATCTACCCCTGGACCAAACACCTAGTTCCATTTCTTTATGAGCTTATTTTGCGTAGAAGATTTATTGCACATTGCAAACTGAAATTGAAGTAATCCTGGAAGTGAAATTACATGATGACATGCCACCATTTTGAGTTCTTTATATGGGGAATACCAAACCTGTTTCTATAGATCCATGAAAGAAGTCATACTTTGGTTTCCATGTGGTAACCCACCATCATAATAAGAGAGATGTGGTCTCAATTTGCAAAGTACATAGTGGGAAGCATGTTCAACTGTTCCTGGCACCAATAAGAGCATCAGTTAATGTACTTTTGGATTACCTCCCAAATAAAATTGATAATCTCTTGGATCCAAGTGGCCTTCAGATTATTGGTCCAAGAGTTGCAGATGGGGCACCTGCTTCAGAAATTCCTTCCATCCTAGAACATAGAAGATCCTGCCTATTTCAAGGAGATGGTGATACATAAAGAATGTCAAACATCAAATGAAACATGCATTATAGTTCAATTCTGAAAAATCTGATGTAAACCTTTACATTCCAAGAAGCTCATTGCATGATTAATTTATGAACTCTGTTTAAGCAGATAGATTTAACACTGATTCTCACATTTTAGCATATTTCAATGTGTTTTTAGCTCTTCAGCACTATCTTTTGAGCACAGATGTGTGAATCTGATCTTGTAATCAAAGTTAGTATATTTCAATAAAAAATTCCATCTAGCAACAATCTGTGCAAACTACATGTGGAGTAATGATTGCTATACTCTTGAGTCATGGGTTAATAACATGTAATATATAATGATTAAGCCAAGTTGATGACAGTTTTGTGTCTAACAGCAGTGTGCTCATAGATGAATTAATGGAGACAGAAAGATTTCACTGTTGTTGTCAACCCAAAAACAAAGCTTTTCATTTAATTCTTTGGGTGCACCTTTTCAAAATCATCTAAAGAACAAACGTAGCATCACATCAGACGTGCTTAGAGTCGAGGTAGATTAGCTGACACTTCCAGATAAGTTGGTGTTTGAACATAATGTTTCACACAGAAAAAAGGAAGAAGAAAAAATAGAAACAAAGATTTGAATGATCTGTTTTGTCAAACATAGACCTTGCCAGACAAACCTGATGGCATTCTTTGAAAAAAGATGACATTAATGGACCAACAAAATGCTGTCGACATAGTATACTTGAAGTTCAGTATGGCATTTGAAGAAAATAGACCACAACCTACTTCTTGGTAAGACTGGAAAATTTGGGATATACAGCATCAGCAGCAGATGGATTCATAACTGCATTGACTAACCATACTCAATGTGTTGCCCTCAGTGGAATCACATCTACAGAGAGGGAAGCATTCAGTGTAACAGCAGTAACTATGAGAGGGACATAAGAGTCCTAATGGACAGCCACTTAAATATGAGCCAGCAATATGCTAGAACTGCCAAAATGCAGTCCTAGGCTGCATTGGGTCATGTGACGTGTTAGTACAGCTTTATACTACTTTGCTAGGACCACACTTGGAATACTGCATCCAGTTTTGGTCACCATGATACAAAAACGATGTTGTCCTGACCTAGGCTTCCTGAGACAATAAAAAGCACATGATTAGTTCCCAAAACCCTCTTTTTATTTTAACGGCTGTAAAGAGTTCGAGAGAAGTCTGCCACAGTCCTTCGGGATAAGGCTGATAAGCACCCACCTTTATCTCCCTTGACATGCTGCCAAAGACCTAATTGGCAATTAGCTTTGCAAGGACACACAGAGCACAGAGTCAGAACAGAGCTTCAGAATTTAAACCAACCAGGACGAACAAAATTGCTTCCTGCAAAGGCTCATATCCCTTTGTTCCACCTTTATGTCTTATGGGAGGAGCCAATCATCTCCAAGACTTACTCCCGAGTTACCCCTTTTGACTTAACTGTTCTTGCCTTTGGGCACCTCTGTGTATGGGTGCACTGGAAACAGGTTCCCCCTGTTCCTCTGCCTCGCTGACGTCAGACTGTGGTGGCTTCGGAGTCAGCACATAACTCCCAGATGGCCCTGGCCCCATCTCTGCCTCCAACGCAGAGCCCTCATCCAAGTCTTCCCCAGACTCCAGGACTGGCCCATGTTCCTCTCCAGCCTCATGACTGTCCGACTCTGCCTCCAGCTCCGCAGTCTGCTGGCAGACCACAACAGATAATGAGACTCTAGAAAGGCTGCAGAGACAAGCAACAAAAATTATTAGAGGCTGGAGCTAAAACATTTGATGAATGGTTGCAGGAACTGTATGCCTAGTCTAACAAAGAGATGGACTAGGGGTGACATGATAGCAATCTTCCAATATTTAAGGAGATGTCACAGGGATGAAAGGATCAATGTATCCTCCAAAGTATCTGGCAGCAGGACAAGAAGTAATGGATGGAAGCTTATCAAAGAGAAATTCAACCTACAAGTAAGGAGAAATTTCCTGAGAAAAATTAATCAGTGGAACAGCTTGCCTCGAGAAGTTGTAGGTGATCACTGAAGGTTTTTAAGAAGAGATTGGACAACCATTTGTCCAGAATGGTATAGGCTCTCCTAGTTGAGCAGGGAGTTATTTTCTCTATTATTCTGTATTCTGAATTATATTGTATGGGTAATATAGCTGGAAAGAAGGTTGAAAATTTTGAGCAGAGTTGTGGCTAGGGAAAAGCCATGGTGGTATCACACACCTGACCTTCTAGTTTTTTGAGAAGCTATACGAATAAAAACTACAGGTTTTGTTTGAAGATTACTGTGCATCAAGAAAGAATGTTACTAATGAAGCATAATTTTTTCATAATGATACATCACAAAGGAGAAAATACAACTCCCTATATGATCAGTTAAAAATCTGTGAAATTTAGAGACTGCATTGTTTGCGAAAATAGAATAGAAAAGAATGAAGAATGTTACCAAGATAATGATTTGAGCAGAAGAATGGTAAATTAAGGTGAATGGCTGTATGGTGGTAAGGTTAAAAATATATACTGAAGGGCAAGTTAATGTGTCTCTATAAATATTTCCAAGGCTTGCAAGCTATACAATTTTTTTAAAAAAAAAATTAAATGCCAGATTGGTTGCTTAATATGGGTAGAAATTAAGAGCATTTGAGAAATGTGATCATTGGGCACATAGAGATAAGTTTCATGTTGAAATTTCAAACAGTGGGTTTTGATGAAAAAACTGACTCAAGTTTAAAGACAAAAAATAGGAGCATATTAGTCCCTTATCAGGCTAACCTTTTTTATTATAATGCTTAAGCTTTTGCTCATAAAAGTTTCAGTGGTTAGATAATCATAAAACATTTTCAGAGGTTTTTTTTTTTAAATAAAGCACTAATCTTGAGATAGTTAGGATGTTGACTATGGTATAGGGTTACTATTTCTGCTGATGCCAGTGCTAATAGGCTTGGGAGCAACATTGTTTAAAGACCATTTACTAATGGCATAAGTTTCTTAAACCATAACAATTATATAGCAGAATTATTTGAACTTTAAAAAATAAATTTTGGTATTCAGTTTTCTAAAACTTCATCAGTTAAGTTAAGGAGCATGGTAGCTCACAAGTTTAGTATGCTAGGCTGTAGATTAGCAGGCTCACGTTTGAGACCCATTGTTGCCATGGGGCAGGGTGAGCTCCTGTCACATGCTCCGGCTCTTTCCCACCCAGGAATTAAAAAGTAGGCAACCTAGAGCAGATTAGTAGGTAACACTTTAGTGGGCAACTTCAGAGGGGCATGAAAGGACCCCCAACTGGGTGTACCAGAACAACTAGACACAAGAACAGTTTTATTCCGGAAGGCCATCATTCTGCTAAACAAATAATTCCCTCAACACTCTCAAACTATTTACTAAATCTACACTACTATTAATCTTCTCATCGTTTCCCTCACCAATCTCTTTCCACTTATGACTGTGTGACTGTATGACTGTAACTTTTTGTTGCTATCATTAAGGGTTAAATTGTACCCTATGACCATCATTTGTGTTGTAAATGTTGTACCTTGATGAAGGTATTTTTTTCTTTTATGTACACTGAGAGCGTATGCACCAAGACAAATTCCTTGTGTGTCCAATCACACTTGGCCAATAAATTCTATTCTATTCTATTCTATTCTATTCTATTCTATTCTATTCTATTCTATTCTATTCTATTCTATTCTATTCTATATCATTGACAAATCCTTTTGCCACAGAAGAATTTTGGTGCTTCCAACAGGAAAAAAAACAATTAAGTTACAAAAAAGAATAAAAATAAAAACAATTCTTAAGTTCTTAGAAGCCATTTTTAATATAAATTTCGCCTCATAAAATTCAAAGATTGTTGCTAATCTTGCCAAAATACCAGTTGCAAATTATTTATAGACCAAAGAAGGAATCAGTAATAGCTAAGTTGATCCAGAGACAATTTAACACATGAAAAATATTTCATTTCGGAGAAGTTAAATTAGCAATGTGTTTGATGAAATCATGTTCTTCCTTTTCTGATTCTATAATGAGAGACTTTGAGGATGGTAATTTGCAACTTTTGAAAAATAGTTTGAAAGGCTGCTTGCAGAAAGTGAGGGGAGAGAGAGAATATTCCAGAAACAGTGAGATCTTAATGGGATTATTGAAATAGCTTGTTTATGAGAATATAATTTTAGAGGGTACTCATAGAGTAGTGCCATAGAAACTATCTTCAAAAAAGGAGACCCCAGCTTAGTTGAAAATTACATCTCTCTGTGCTGCGTCACCTGCAAAGTCATGGAATCAATCATCAACCAATCCATTACCTCACACTTAGAAACTAACAACCTACTCTCCAATAAACAATTTGGTTTCAGGAAAAAATTATCATGCAACTTACAACTTTTTCACTGTAAAAACATATGGACTACAAATCTTGATCAAGGCAAAACAATAGATGCAATCTACATAGACTTCTGCAAAGCTTTTGACTCAGTAGTACACGATAAACTTCTCCTAAAACTAAAATCCTATGTCATTTCAGGACCCCTTCACAAATGGATATCTGCATTTCTGTCTAACAGACAACAAGTGGTCAAAATTGGCAATGCTCTATCAAATCCTGTTCCTGTCAAGAGTGGCGTTCCTCAAGGCAGCGTCCTTGGACCAACACTCTTCATACTATACATTAATGATCTTTGTGACCATATCTCAAGTAATTGTGTTCTCTTTGCTGACGATGTCAAACTATTTAACACCACAGACAATGCATCTATCATCCAAAAAGACCTTGATCATCTAACCACTTGGTCTAAAACTTGGCAACTCCAGATCTCAACCAGCAAATGCTCAGTCTTACATATTGGAAAAGAGAACCCAAACACTAAGTACATACTTGATGGACATTACCTTACAGATGACCCCCACCCCGTTAAAGACCTTGGAGTTTTCATGTCAAATGATCTAAGTGTCAAAGCCCACTGTAACTACATAGCAAAAAAGGCTCTAAGAGTTGTAAACCTAATCCTGCGTAGCTTCTTTTCCAAAAACACCACACTACTAACCAGAGCATATAAAACATTTGCTAGACCAATTCTAGAATACAGCTCGCCTGTTTGGAACCCTCACCACATCTCTGACATCAATACAATTGAACGAGTCCAGAAATATTTTACAAGAAGAGTTCTCCATTCCTCTGAAAACAACAAAATACCTTATCCACCAGACTTGAAATCCTAGGTTTAGAAAACTTGGAACTCCGTCGCCTTCGACAAGACCTAAGTTTAACTCATAGAATCATCTATTGTAATGTCCTTCCTGTTAAAGACTACTTCAGCTTTAATTGCAACAATACAAGAGCAACCAACAGATTTAAACTTAATGTTAACCGCTTTAATCTAGATTGCAGAAAATATGACTTCTGTAACAGAATCATCAGTGCTTGGAATATTTTACCTGACTCTGTGGTCTCTTCCCATAATCCTAAAAGCTTCAACCAAAAACTTTCTACTATTGACCTCACCCCATTCCTAAGAGGGCCATAAGGGGCGTGCATAAGCGCACAAACGTGCCTACCATTCCTGTCCTATTGTTTTTCTTTTCTTTTCTTCTTCCTATATATATATTGATGCTTATACCTCCTAATGTTTACTCATATATATGTTTATATACTATATAATCCTTTTTATATGATGTTGTGACAAAATAAATAAATAAATAAATAAACTAATAATTGAAAAGCTGAACGAAGCTCATGAGTTTAATTTAGGAATAGGAATATTGTATGAAAACAGAGAACCAGATACAGTAGGTGTGTTCAGAGAGCATAGATCAAACGTGAAATATGTCAAACTTATAAAAATTGTAAAGAGTGAATGAAAAACATAAAATGCCAGTAGAACTGTAGCAGAAATTAGACTGATAATTTAATTTCAAAGTAAGGAATATTTTGTACTGACAGCATGAAGCTCAGTAAGGTGTTTTTTGCTAGACATAGACATAGTATAGTCTATGGTAAAGTCTATAAGTCTATAGGTAAAGATGCGAGTTCTAATGTACCTTACTTTAATTCAAAAGAACTTGTTTAAAAGGTAGAGGGAATATGTATAATAGTTAAGACCTTATTATGGTCAGCAGAGATTGTCAGAAAGGCTAATCTGCAAAAACAAAAAGTTTTTTTTTAATTAACCCACTGATTATTGGGGAAAGTCAGAAGGGTGTATCACATTCATACATAAATTTTAAAAAGTAACAAACTATTTCTGATCATGCATTGTACGAGCTATATTTAAACGGTATTTTTATAAATAAATATTTTATTGAGATTTTTAAACAAAAGATAAAAATGAATACAAAATAATATAAAGAAAAGAAGAAAGAAAGCCTCTTAATGTACAAAATATACCTGAATTTCTTTCATTGAAACTTCAGTAAATATAGAGTGCTCAATGAGTATGGCAACATATGCCGATTAGACTTGTAACCACCATGTTTATTGCTCTATCAGAAACTAACCAATCCATGAAAGGGTAATTGGCAAGTAGTGAACCCATAAACTGAATAATCTAAGTTTCCCTAGGGAAAAGAGGCAGAGCTGGGAGATGCATAGATAAAACAATGAAGTTTTGGTTATATTAAATTTCTGTGCCCTTGTGACCAGTGGTGGAATGCTGCTGGTTTAACAACCTGTCCGGTGAGCACGCACTTCACGCTGAAAATGGAGCATTTAGAAATGGAGCTGATTACCTTCCAAGTCAGCAATGGTAAGTAGAACTGTGGTGGTGGAGAATCAGCTGCGATTGAGATGAGCTAGAGAGCAGAAAATGAAGGACAGGATAGGCGGGGATGGGTGGGTGGGGCCAGCTGATTGTCGGAGCTACCGGTTCACCTGAACTGGTCCGAATTGGCTGAATTCCACCTCTGCTTGTGACACAGACAGTTTGATTTCACAAACATATTTCTCAAAATGTTTTATATAAGTTTCAAAAAAAAAAAAAATCAAAGTGTCTAACAAGTAAGGATGAGTCATAAAAAGTATTTTTCCCTGTTTATTTCTTCAACTGGAGGTTCCCCCCTTAGTCATTTTTTATCAGAAAGTTAGGCATTTCTCACTGATACGATTTAGAGCCTTTCCCCCACCCCTTAAAAATCTTTCCTTGTCTTTAGGGACTTGCAGCTCCACTTCATTTGAACTATGATCTCTCCCTCGATTAAATAAAGTCAGTGCATATTTCATCATAAACTCATTTTATCTTATGTTCTGCTTGGGGGCAGGTAGTTCCATGTAAATGGTTTTTTATATTTTATTCATAGTTATTCAAAATCTATTGTTTGATATAAAATCATGATCATGTGGTAAGGATAATAGCTAAAATAAAGTTCCCCACATGGCGTAGGAAGCGTATGTTATGCACAGTTTCCGATCCATCTAGGTCAGAGGTGGGTTTCATCAGGTTCTGACCAGTTGTGGAGAACCGGTAGCGGAAATTTTGAGTAGTTCGGAGACCCGGTAGTAAAAAATCTGACTGGCCTGCCCCCATCTATTCGCTGCCTCCCAAGTCCCAGCTGATCAGGAGGAAATGGGGATTTTGCAGTATCCTTCCCCTGGAGTGGGGAGGGAATGGAGATTTTACAGTATCCTTCCCCTGCCACACTCACCAAGACACGCCCACCAAGCCACGCCATGCCCACCAAGCCATGCCAATAGAACCAGTAGTAAAAAAAAATGAATCCTACCACTGATCTAGGTTAAGTCCAAGAAAGAAACAACCGGGACCATATTTTAGATATGACATTCAAAGCATGATAGCCACAGTTGTGCTTGGAGTTGGTACTTCCAAATATCACCAATAGAGTGAGGCAGAGAGAAATAAAATTTGGTACAATGCACAGACTGAGAAGTATTAATTCCATTGTTTCGTGCTCTGCTCTTTTTTCTTTTTTACTTCCTTGAATCACACTGCTCCAGTTTCTAGCCTAGTGTTGTAACCAGTCCATTTTTTGTACCTAACATTATTTTTATTATTCTATTTTATTTGTGATTTTTTTTTAATATTGTATTTTATGCTCGGTCACATTGTTATCACCTATGGTTGTCATAAACAATAAGCTTTTTTAACTTATTTATTCCTAATGCAAAATTGTTCCAGTCTAACTCCAGGAGCTTTCATTAGCCCCATGGCCCATAGCTACAGACAGAAGGGAACAATTTGCACCTGTTTTTTATCCCACCATCCCATGTTATGTTTCCCTAACTAGATTCATGGCATGGCAATATGGTCTCACAAAACCCCAATTTGAAACTTAACTGGGACTTTAAATTTTAATCTGCAACACACTAAAACTCTATCTGTCTGTCTGTCTGTCTGTCTGTCTATCTATCTATCTCTCTATCATCTATTTATCTATCTATGCAGAGGTTGTCGTCATATAATGTAACAACCGGTTCACTCAGCGCTGGAAATGTGAGCGTGCGCGCATGCATGCGGCCTTCCACGGATGCACACGGCTCCAAAAACATGGCAATATATGGCCAAAATAGTGCTGAGGCGGGGATGGGGGGCAGGGACGGGCCCACCTAACCCAAACCGGTCCAAACCGGCAGCAGCCCACCACTGAATCTATCTATCCATGTTTTCCCAAAAATAAGATTCTGTCTTATATTTTTTTGAACCCTGAAATAAGCACTTGGCCTTATTGCCATGCGCCCAAAAGCCCAATTGGGCTTATTATCAGGGGATGTCTTATTTTGGGGGAAAGAGGGTATCTATTATCATTCTTGCTTTCTCTGTATCTCCATCAGATTGGAGTTCTTAGTTCTCAGAAAATTATTACGTGTCATAGATTCAATATCATCTTGGCACCAATTAAAGAAATCCAGATTGTGAGAGGAGGAAGCTCTTGTTTAAATGTGAATGCTAGCAGAAGCAATCAGCAAAGAGCCTCCGAGAAACTGATGAATACATATACGGAGAGGGAAAATCGATTTTGAGATAAGGACTGACGTGCCGTGCCGAACTTGAAATCACCTTCTCCTTCCCTCCCAGTCTAAAGTTCTCATTTAATAGACTGAATAGCAGTTTGAATTTGTATATTTATCTATAATGAGAAACAAAGTCCATGGGCTGGTAGCTTTTTTTTAATAGTCCCATTTGGCAATAGAAGATATCGGTATCAAACTCTTTCACGTTTATTTTTATTTATTTATTTATTTGTATTTTTCATCAAGCATGTATTTTATGACAGATACCAGTGTAAACATAGTTATGAATACATGAAATGGATACGAATAAAAGAAAACATTAGGACATGGATGGTCGGCATGCTGGTGTGCTTATGCACACCCCTTACAGACCTCTTAGGAATGAGGTGAGCTCAACAGTAGACAATCTAAGGTTAAAGGTTTGGAGTTTGGGGAAGAAACCTCAGAGTCAAGTAGTACATTCCAGGCATTGACAACTCTGTTATACTGAAGTCGTATTTTCTGCAGTCTAGTTTGGATCCATGCATTTGCATCTATTGTGTGCTCTTGTATTGTTTTGGTTGAAGCTGAAGTAGACATTGACAGGTACAACATTGTAGCAGATGATTTTATGTACTATGGGTCAGACCAAAGAAGGTGAAGTTCTAAATTGTCTAAGCCTAAAATTTCAAGTCTGGTGTATAAGGTATTTTGTTGCGAGCAGAAGAGTGGGGGACTCTTCTTGTGAAATATCTCTGGACCAACATCTTTCTCCCCATCCTTCCCATAATGCAGGGGTCCCTGACCTTTTGGACCTCAGGGACCACCAAGTTCATAATTTGAAATCCTGGGGACCACTAATACGAATCCAGCGTGCCACTTGCTGAAGCGCCTGGACTCCCAGTGATGGGATGGGGTCCTTCAGGCACTGTCCCTCCTCTCTCTTTCTCTCTCTCTCCCTCTTCCTTTCTCTCTCTCTCTCTCTCTCTCTCCCCACTCTCTTTCTCCCCCTACTCCTTCTCTCTCTCTCTCTCTGATTCTGATTCTCCATGCGTCCCTTTCAGAGCCAGGCAGCTTCGAGCAAGATTTGTGAAGAGAGCGGCCCCCTGAGTGACATCCCCAGGGAGGCGGGCAAACCGGGCGGCAGAGTGCCCTTTTAGTTTTCCTTTCGGCTGAGAAAGAAGCCCAGAGACTCTGGGAGGAGGAGGAGGAGGAGGCGGGCAGAAGCGGGAGGGGGCAGAGTGCTCCGGAGAAACAAGGCACGCTGGGAAGGACTGCTGCCTGCTGCACCGACTTTGCGAAATTGAGGCGGGGGGGTTGATACTTAATGTAAGACATCCCTCTTTGGCCCCACCCCCGCACTTCTTCCAAGAAGGCGGTGCTTTCATTCTCTCTCATTCTCTTTCTATGACTCTCATTCTCTCTCTCCCCCCTCTTTCTCGTTCTCTCTTTCTTTCTTTCTCTCTCCCCCTTTCTTTCTCTCGCGCTCTCATTCTCTTTCTCTCTGTCATCTCATGGACCAGCCAGTGTCTTGGGGCTGAGAGGAAGTCAAGCGTCTCCCTGAGAGACCAACATGCAGGAGCACCAACAAGGGCTAGAAGAAATAGCCGCGAGATCCAGCTCCCGCTCTGGAATATGGAGGAAATCTCCATTCCCCCCCCTTCCCTTGCCAGGGGAGGAGTGACTGGGAAGAGAGGGCGAGGGGCAGGGACAGCCACTGGTGGGTTCAGCCGATAGGAAACTAAAGCAGGAGGAAGAAACAGCCCGGGATTCCCGCCACCCATTGCTTCAGCCTGCTTGCACCGCCATTCCCCCTCCCCCTTGCACCATTATCTCATTCCAGCTGGCGAGGGTTCTGCTGCAAAGTTACAAATTGCCCGAACCTCCCTCAACAGCGGAGATTTACAGCCCCACCATGAGCTGCCTGGCCAGTCCCATCTTCCAGAGCAGCTCCTCCACCCGGGTATGCCGTGGACCACCAACATTTTCTCATGGACCACCAGTGGTCCACGGACCACCGGTTGGTGACCGCTGCCATAGTGGACCAGTCCAGTTCAATCCTATGAAATCTACATGGCTTTAGAAAGTTTAAGATGCTGGAAAGGCTTCTCATTAGCTCTTGATTATTTTTCAAAGACAGTATTGTAACTGCAATAATTGTGCATGTAATTATCACTACAAATATCAGAGACAATTACTTTAGGGTTACAATACATTCAGCTCTAAAATGCTACCGGAGACAAGCTTTTGACAGGAAAACACATGCAAAGGAAGATATGTGAAAAAGTCTTCTCTAACCTAGATATAACTCTGAGAACCTATCAAGCATGTTCAGTTCTCTGGAATGTTTTTTTTAGTGTTTTATAGCATCCCTTGATAGCATTAGCAATAGCATTTAGACTTATATACTATTTCACAGTGCTCTACAGCCCTCTCTAAGCAGTTTACAGTGTCAGCATATTGCCCCCAACAATCTGAGTCCTCATTTTACCAACCTCAGAAGTATGGAAGGCTGAGTCAACCTTGAGCCTGGTGAGATTTTAACTGCCAAATTGCAGTCAGCCGACAGTCAGCAGAAGTAGCTTGCAGTACTGCATTCTAACCACTGCTCCACGATGGCTCTATGAGGGATGTTCTCTTCTTATTTGCCAGTTTCGGTTTATGAAGCTTCCTTCAGTTCTCTGCCATCACCACGTCTATGGCCATCACTTGTTATTAGAGAAATAGAAAATGGAGTACTCAGAAAAAATAAACAGAAATGTGAGTGCTTGATTGCAGAATTACCCACTAAAGAGAGTTGATATGCAGAAGATTGAGGCCAAATACTGCATTTAAAAAACTTGAAAAAAATATTTGTGGTATCAAAAATGGGCAGTAATGGCCCTTAGTTCAGATAGCTTTAAATTCATGTAAGAAAAGGAAATTAACAATTGCTGCTATATTATTACTAATACAGTAGTAATTTGATTTATATCCAGCCTTTCTACTCCAGGGTCTCTCACCAAGGTCAGAACTGATAACAATTATATACAATACTTACATACGAAAGAATCTTTCTTCAGTAGTACTCTGCTGCATTTTAAATGACGTGTCAGTATTCAGTTGTGAAACAGAATAAGCTGTGCATATTCTAAGTTTAGGATAAAATGGGATGTTATATTCCATATTATTTTGAGTTTGTTTGTTTTTTTGCATTTATATCCCGCCCTTCTCTGAAGACTCAGGGCAGCTTACACTATGTTAAGCAATAGTCTTCATCCATTTGTATAGTATATACAAAGTCAACTTATTGCCCCCAACAATCTGGGTCCTCATTTTACCCCATTTAAAGGATGGAAGGCTGAGTCAACCTTGGGCCTGGTGGGACTTGAACCTGCAGTAATTGCAAGCAGCTGTGTTAATAACAGACTGTCTTAGCAGTCTGAGCCACCAGAGGTCCTTACATTAGAGTATTCTAATGTCCTGCAATTATCTTATTATTCAGTATCTTATTATTCAGTAGGGAAAAGAATCTTTCTACTTTTAATATGTGTAATTTTGTTATGCCCTCAACTTATAGAATTTATCTTTTTCCTAAAGAAAAAAACATGCCAATATGATGCCTTTTTCTCTCAGGGAATTTCTTCCAGATTATTTTTATTCAAAGAAATAATATTTTTATTCAAAGAAATAAATTTTCCAAAATATTGAGTGATTCTATTGTCCTCCATTAGCTAAAAGCTCATCCCCCAGGAAAAATATAATGGCTTCTTATAAATATCTGCTTATGGCTTTGGCTTCCACTAAACTCTAATATCTTTCTATCTCCTAGTTACCTTGGTGGCTTTTTTAAAAAAAAAAACAAATCTGCAAATGAGATTTTCCCCTCGAAGAAATGACACTGCATGCAGTCAGATAATCCAATCCCATTTTAGTTATATGCCGTGCATCATTCTGTCTTCCTATCCATTGAGAGGAGAACTAATTATTCTTGTCTTTGTGGTGGTGATTAGTTTTGGCCAGGGGTCAACAACCCACAGCTCTGGAGCATCATGTGGCTCTTTCATCCCTCTGCTGCAGCTCCCTGTCGCCGGTTGGCTCCACAATTGAGATAGGGCTTTCAGTTAAGCGAGGTAGAGGAAAAAGGATGCTGTGCTATGAGGTGACTCTATGGTGGGGGAACCGGATTTCCAATCAGCTCCAGAATTTAATGGGGGGCTTCCACTTAGGACCTTTGTAGCTCTTTGAGTGTTTAAGGTTGCCAACCCCTGGTTTTGGCCATGCCTTTCCTGCCCTGGGAAGGACAGCACAGGCAGGGAAAAGAAAGCCAGTAACATTGGGAGCTCTCTGAATTTGTTGATTGTCCAACTAGGAAATGAAACATCCGCAAGAAAACAACTAAGCTCAGAGAGTACCAAAGACTCCACAGTTCAACCCCGAGCTACAGATATTCTTTCTATTGGAAGATAGGTTCCCTTTTGACTTCTTGAATCTGCAGATGTACTGACATGACACAAGCCAAGTCTCCAGGTTGCAAATCTTCAAGCTCGGTTTCTTGGAAGAAAGAATGCCAACTTTCAAGAGGTATGAGTGGAATTACTAAATACAATGGTACACAATATAAGCTGTATTAAGAGCTAGAGAGCCAAGATAATTAAAAGATAACCAGACAATTAAAAGATAACATAGGGAAAGCTTGGGTGTGCTTACATTTGTCTGTCATGATTAAATTTAGTGTGCATTTCAATAAGAAGCCATTCCAATCTACTTCAGTATGTTTTCTTTTTTGCTACTTTATGAGGGAACGTAGTGTCTGTAGTGTTTTGAAGAACAGGGCAAAGAGGCTTACTTCTTCCTTTCCTGGACATAGTATCTTAAGGGTCTTTTTACAAGTCAGAAGGGGATGCAGAATTATTTTGGGAGTTCTCAAAACCAGGAGTATGGCCCTATGAATCCCACCCAAAATTGTTACACTGTTATTGTTTTTAATGTGACAGACAAAAAAATGGTTAATCATACCAACTCTATTTTGCTTACAGCATTGTTTAAATTAAATTAAGTCAAATCTTTAAAACAGTTCTTTGCCCAAACTCTATTTTCTTTTTGCAGTGTCATTCTGACAATTGTAAGTTTCAGGCTAAAATTCACTCATCCCACTTCAAAATTCTTGCCATTCCACATTCCTTCTTTTAGACTTGATCAGTCAGATTCTTTTCTTCTGAGTTCAAAGAAAAGAAAAGAAAATTTGATGCGCTACAATGACTGTAGATTTTATATTTGTGGATTCAAATGTGAACTGACCTGAGCCATAGCTCCTGGACAGATGTATGGATAGAACTTAATTATCCAGCTTCTTTTATTTTGCTCAAATGGACTAATGCAGACCATCGATTAAAATAAATATGCAGTTAGAGAGAAAATGAATGTAGAATATATTAACTATTTGATGGAAATGTCAAATGTAAAAGTATACTTAAACTCGTATTCAAGAAAAAAATGTTTTAATGCTTGATCCATCAAATAACGTGGAAAATAGATGGCAAGGAGTTAGGAGGAAACACATTTCAACAATGCCCTTCTTGGATTATGTGATGCCAACAATGGGTACTTGTGAAAAAAAGTCAAATCTAGCCTTAGGAAAGGAATAGTTAAAGAGGAGAAAGAGCAAATTAGTCCTGAGGAAGTAGAATGTGTGAGAAAGAAACTCAAAACCCTTGGTTTTGACTGGTATAAAATTTGAGAGAGGGCAGGGGGTTTCACAAGCTTTAAAAATTCTATTCCTGAAATCCCTTCTAATTTTGTTTCTTGACCTGGCCTACTTTGAAGGGCTGATAGTACTCTGTTTCTTCTAAAATAGCAACTAAAGAAAAAATAAGCTAGGTTAGACATGGTTATGATTTGGTGAAAACAATCAGCAAAGAATTACAGAAGTGCTTTAGCAGAAGAGCACTAGCTACAAGCTATAGCTTAAATTGTGAGACGATAATGGCAAACGGATTTCATGCTTCCAATATTTGATTTCCACCAAAAGGGTTCAAGTCATTCTAGCCCAAGCCTGGGGAAAGAGCCAGGTCTTTGTGGTCCTCTCAAACACCACCAGGGAAAGGGCCACATGGATTTCAGATGTGTGTCTAATTCCAGAGGGCTGGTGTCATGACAGAAAAGATATGCTTCATGGCTCCTGGTAGATGACGTTGTTTAATCAAAGGAACCAAGAGTGTGCCAACCCTGTCAGCTTAAATCAGCTGGTAGACAACATAGGAGATAGATGTAGCTGTGACTTGTTCTTCAAGACCATGAAAACTCCCAGATTGTGTACCATGTTTGAATGGGGAAGTACAAGTTCAAAGATGGAATGTTTCCAGAGCCAGATAGGCATAACACAACAGCGATTTGGTTCTGGTAGGATTGAAGTGATGACAATTCCTCCTCATCTAGACCCACACAGACTCTAGGCACTAGGGGAGAATTGCCCTCACTTGGCTAGTCTATTGTCAAAATATATAATGGAGTATCTTTAGCATGCTGATCATGCCAAATCCCAAGCTAATAGATGATTTATACAGGAATTTCTTCCAGAAGTTGAATAGAAAGAAAAAGTTGGGCCCTGTGTCATCCTAGACAGGAAGGGACTAGGGCAGGGGTGTCAAACTCGATTTCATTGATGGCCACATCAGGTTTGTATTTGACCTCTAGGGGCCGTGGCCAGGGTGGGTGTGGCCAGCTCGACATCACTCGTGTCAGGGGCATCTGTGGTGGCCCGAGCACTCTGCAAGTGAAAACCAGGTTCCCAAGCTTCATTTTCAGTTGTGACAGTGTTCTACAACCCTCTGCTAGTGAAAACAGAGCTCAGGAGGTCCACCTATGACCCTCACGAGCTCTGTTTTTGGCTGCGACGGCCTCCTGCAACCCTCTGCCAGTGAAAATGGAGCGCCATGTTTTTTTTCTTTTTTTTTTGTTTACATTTATATCCCGCCCTTCTCCGAAGACTCAGGGCGGCTTACAGTGTATAAGGCAATAGTCTCATTCTATTTGTATATTTTTACAAAGTCAACTTATTGCCCCCCCAACAATCTGGGTCCTCATTTTACCTACCTTATAAAGGATGGAAGGCTGAGTCAACCTTGGGCCGGGCTTGAACCTGCAGTAATTGCAGGCTACTGTGTTCTAATAACAGGCTCTAACAGCCTGAGCTATTCCGGCCCTTATATGTTTGCTGGCAGAGGCACTGGGGGCCAGTCCAGGGCAGTCCTGCGCGCAGTTCCATGGGACAGATCGAAGCACCCCGCGGGCCGGATTCACCCCCCAGGCCTTGAGTTTGACACCCCTGGTCTAGGAAGTGACCTTTGCCCCCCCAAACTAGAACCAGCTCTGAAGAAAGGTAACACCATAAAATGGTGGCCCCTATTCCAAAACCCTGGATCCAATCCAAATGAAAATTATGGTTGATGGTACCAAAAGCCACTGAGAGATCAAGGAAGATGCAGATGGATGATCTACCTCCATATCAGCTCAGTCACAGGTCATCTATAAGTATGACCAAGATTGTCCCGGTACTAAATCCTACCCTAAAACCTAAGTGAAGTTCTCTGCTATTATTGTTCATAAACTGAATGAAGGGATGGATGCCAGGTTTCACAATCTGGCGACAACCTACCGTATATACTCGAATATAAGCCGATCCGAGTATAAGCCGAGGTCCCCAATTTTACCCCAAAAACTGGGGTAAACTGGGGACTCGAGTATAAGCCGAGGGTGGGAAATGAGGCACCTACCGGTTGGGGAAACCCTCCCTCCCTCAGCTGGGGAGGCTGGCGGCCCCCGCCCGCCTCTCACTGCACCGCAGGGCTTCCGTCCGGTAAAATGTGAAAAAGAAAAAAAACTCGAGTATAAGCCGTATATACTCGAGTATAAGCCGAGGTGGAAATGAGGCACCTACCGGTTGGGGAAACCTCCTCCCTCAGCTGAGAAGGCTGGCGGCCCCCGCCCGCCCTCTCACTGCACCGCAGGGCTTCCGTCCGGTAAAATGTGAAAAAGAAAAAACTCGAGTATAAGCCGATATATCGAGTATAAGCCGAGGCTTAAAAAAAAAAACTCGAGTATAAGCCGTATAGACCCGAGTATAAGCCGAGGGGACGTTTTTCAGCACAAAAAATGTGCTGAAAAACTCGGCTTATACTCGAGTATATACGGTAGTTTAAATTGTAATGAAAATATACAACTCCTTACATATTAATGGGAGAGAAGCTGCAGAAAGAGGGAAATAAAAATTTTATTACAATTGATTGGAGTGAAGTGAGTAACCAAATAGTATCAATTGTTCTTATAAAAGTGATATAAATAGCTTCATAGAATTTTGATTTCCCTGGTGTAAATGATAATGTAAGAATGGATATAACTATTTTAATTGTAGAGACAGAGTTGAATTGGGGAAAGTGGTGAGATGTTTTATTACAGATTTGGATAGCGATTGGATTGTAAAAATGTCCTTTAAGTTGAATTTAAGTTAAATTTCAGTGTGTAATTTATTTTCTTGGCTATAATCTAGTGGGAATGTGTTATTGCCTTCCAGATTTAGTTGTTGTGATTTTTCTGTCTAGCCTTTGGCCTTCATATTTCTTCTATCTTGCTCATCCAAGCACCAACCAGGACTGACCTTGCTTAACTTCCAAGCTGAGATAAGGTAGTAAGGAAGTCTCCATCTACCTATCTAACTGTCTATCAACTTCTGGTTTCACCATCTGAGTTTCCTATTGCTTTCTGACCCGTCTCAAGATGCTGCCAATTTACAAGAAGTCATTAAACTTAGTACTTTTAAGACTAGATATAATAGGAGAGAGTTGATGGGAGATTTAAAAAAATTGAATGGGGGTTTAAAATATTTATTCTGGATACATCCACTTTCTGCTTTGCTGTATCCATTTTCCTTCTTGGCTCATTTCACAAGGGACATGACAGCCATCGTCTAGGCTCAATCTGAGGAAATATGCATTGCTGTGTTAATCAGAAAGGCTGTTTGAGGCTTGTCAGAACAATCAAAAGCAATATAGGTCCTGCTCCTGAGGCTTATACAAGACAAGAGAGGTGGCATAGAAGAGCTGGGAAAAGAAAAAGATAGACTGAAACACTTTCAGTGGTGGGTTTACTACCGGAAGAACCGGTAGTAAAAAAATTTAATAGTTCGCAGAACCGGTAGTAATAGATGGCTGGCCATGCTCCCGAACCGGTCGCTGGTCGCTCGCCCCAGCCGCTCGCCCCAGCCGCCATGTTTGTTGCTGCCAGATTCTTCATGCATGTGCATCCCATTGCCTTGCAAGTCTAATGGGATGCACATGCACAAGGAACATGGTGGAGAAAGCGGCTTTCCAGCAGTGGCAGAAAACTCCGGTCAACTTGCCTTCCCGGTCAACTTCCCTTCCCGACAGCCGCCGAGGAAGGTAAGCAGCCAAGAGGCGGTGGTAGAGGAGGAAGGCAGGAAAACAGACCTGCTACGGGACCACCAGGAAGGCCGCGTGGAAGGCAGGCAAGCATGTTGGGGGTCCCGGCCATCAGAAAGGCAGCTAGCAGCCTATTCCCTTCCCTGCGGCCCTGCCATGCTTGCCTGTTGCCGATGCCTGCTGCGGCAAAAGCCGCCCAGGAAAACTCCCTGGGAATTCTGGGATGGCCTGCCGTGGCTGCCACTACCTGTTGCAGCAAAAAGCCACACAGGAAAAGTTCCCTGCCACCTCCACCGCCCTGCTGCCACCTCCTCTGCCGCCCCCGCCATCACCTCCTCTGCTGCCACTGCCACCACCTCCTCTGCCGCTACTGCTGCCGCCGCCACTGCCCCCACTCCCACCCCCCCTTCTGCTGTTACTACTGCCGCTCCTGCCTCCACCCCACCGCCTCCTCTGCTGTCCCTCCTCTGCCGCCCCACCGCCGCCTCCTCTGCCACCCTGCCGCCTCCTCCTCTGATGCTACTGCCCCCACCACCGCTGCTGCCCCGCCCCCACTGCCCCTGCCCCCGCCTCGACCACCCCTCCTCTGCCCCCGCCGCCTCCTCTGCTGCCCCACCACCTCCTCCTCCACCACTACTGCTACTGCCCCCGCTGCCCCCACCCCGCCGCCCCACCGCCCCTCCTCTGCCGCTACTGCTTTTGGCCCCGCCTGAAGCTCCTGTTCTGGGTACTTAGTACTTTCTCTGGGGCCTCCTGGTCTCACTCTCCTAGACCAGGCATCTTCAAACTTGGCTCCTTTAAGACTTGTGGACCAATCAATTCCCAGAGTTCCACAGCCAGCTTTGCTGGCTGAGGAACTCTGGGAGTTGAAGTCCACAAGTCTTAAAGGAGTCAAGTTTGCAGACCCCTGTCCTAGACTTTGAAGGAGGGAGGAAAGGAGAGAGAGAGAGAGAGAGAAGGAAAGAAAGAAAGAAAGAAAGAAAGAAAGAAAGAAAGAAAGAAAGAAAGAAAGAAAGAAAGAAAGAAAGGAAGGAAGAAAGGAAGAAAGAAAGAAAGATTCATGGATGGTTGACTGATGGCACAAAATAATCCAATTTGATTTGTGGCACAAAATAATGCAAAAGAGTAAGAAAAAGAGAAAGAAAGGGAGAGACAAGAAAGAAAGAGAGAAAGAAGGAAGGAAAGAGGGAGAGAGAGAGAAAAGAAAGAAAGAAAAAGAAAAAGAAAGGGAGAGAAGAAAATAAGAAAAAGAGAAAGAAAGGGAGAGACAAGAAAGAGATAAAGAAAGAAGAAGAGAAAGGAAGGGAGAGAGAGAGAGAAAGAAGAGGAAGGAAGGACCACAAACCCTGGCACTAGACATGGCTTCAGAAGATGCTTTGAAACAGGACAGCAATCTAGGGCTGGAAGGGACCTTAGAGGCCATCTAATTGAACCCCCTCCTCCAGCAGGAAACCTTATATCTCTAGATTATTTTGGTGCCTCTAACGGAGAGGAAAATTGCCATAAAGGAGAAGGAGTTTACTAGGTCAAGGCTGAACATGTAGCACGACCACGACCACGAAGCCAAACAACAACAATGCAGCTCACCAGCTCAAATCCCCCTGCAACTCAGACTAATCTGAGCACAACCAAGCCCCCACCCAAACAGGGCACACCCCCAGCCAATCAGAGCACAAAAAAACCCCCATCCAATCAGAGCACAGCCAAGCTCCCACCCAATCAGTTCAAACCCCCACTAGCAGTTAAAAAGGAAGAAACAGCTGCAATCACACATTGCTCGCCAAGACACTTCCAATTTTATGCGGGAGAAAACCCGAATAACCAAAGACCTACATATATATATATATATATATACTGAGGTTTTCATGGGTGTTTGTATGTAGGTCTTTGGTTGTTCGGGTTTTCTCCATGTAAATTGGAAGTGTCTTGGCGACATTTCGTGAAGTCTCATTCGTCATCTTCAGGCTTCAGCTTCGTGCTTCTGGGAGCAAAAGAAGCATGAAGCTGAAGCCTGAAGATGACGAATGAGACTTCGTCGAAACGTTGCCAAGACACTTCCAATTTTACATGGGAGAAAACCCGAACAACCAAAGACCTACATACATACATACATACATACATACATACATACATACATACATACATACATACTTATTTATTTATTTATTTATTTATTTATTTATTTATTTATTTATTTATTTATTTCAGTCCAGGTTGTTTTAAACATTGCAACACTTCTCTTAACTCGTTTTGAAATAAGTTTTGACCAGCATCTTAAGGAAATTTACTTCTATTAAAAAATTTTACTCTTTGCTTTTGCAAACAAAAAACACCAGAGCCTTATATTAAAAATAAGAAATGTTCCTACCCAGAGGCTTAGGATATAAATAGGGGAGCAGGGGGAGAAATGAAGAAACAAGCTGACTCAAGTTCCAGGTCTGAAAATGAAATAGTAACCTGTCTAATGACCACCCAGGACAAAAATTATATTGTGGAGCCTTTGTTACATAATGTAATATGCTTAAGAATGATGAGGGTTTATATAGCTTAGGTAGGGTTGCTGTACTTGTTTTTAAAAATATAACCTTTGAGAAATAAAACATGGTTCTCAATAGCAGTGAGATAATCTCATAAAAATGTAGCATTCTCATTTGCTGAATTTCTTTCTACCAAAGGGGTCTTGGCTCAGGGATATTTTATTTTTCACTCCACAGCAACTCAGTTGAAAAATTCTCCTCCACTTCTACAGAGCCGTAAAAAGGACAAAACTCCTGTCTCCTTAATGTCTACCTCACCTGGCGATTCAGGTGCAAAACAGGTGTGCTGGTTTTATCCTTTTAAAATCATATGAAAAATGATGGTTGCGGAAGCAGCAGTTGCCAAAGAACAAAATGAGCCTTTGTGGCCAACTGTTTGTGGGGTCTAGACATCAATCTGTCACTTTGCACAGAGCCAGCAAGAAGCTGAAAGGAAAGGAAAAGATTATGTGGAGAACAGATGGTGGCAAAGTTACCAGTCCCTAAACCACAGAGGCAACACAGTTCCAATTGCTGAACCTGCTTTCCATAAACTCTGCCCTATTTTTTAGGGACCTTAGTCTCATGAAAAGGATCCTTTCACAGGAGAGAATAATGTGGGACTCACAATGGGGATGCCCCAATTAGTCTTACTCCTCAGCAGCCATTAGTTTATACAGAGTGTAAAAGGGAACCCCAAGGTATGGGAACTGCACATGGCCCATGAGAGTCTTGGCCACTGTCCTCCAGCCACAGCCACAGCCACAGTCACTACTTCCATTGTCCCCAAATGATTGTTTGGGAGGTGAAAAAAAGTGCATGCAGAGGAGGAGTGTGAAATACATTGGAAGCAATACATTTAGTTCAGTGGTGGGATTGAAATAATTTAATAACCGGTTCACCCAAGGTCAAGTTGGTCCATCCCCATCCTCCAGCTCTGCCACACATGTTGGGACGATTCTCCTGCGACAGCCAACCTGACCCTGGGCGAAGCGGTTGTTAAATTACCCCCTGCACTATCAAAGTGGATCCTGGGCACTGTGCTGCACTGCAATGGAGAAACAGGCAACGGAGCAGCCAGCACGAGGGAAGGAGGAAGAGCAGGGGGAAGAAAGTGGGAAAGGGGCCTTCTCCTTCCCTCATGCTCGCTGCTCCGTTTCCCGTTTCTCCATTGCAGAGCAGCGCCCAGGATCCACTTTGTTAGCAGGGTGTGTGTGTGAGGATTTAACAATCGGTTCACTCAAACTGGTGCAAACCAGCTGAATCCCACCATTGAATTTCATTAAAGGAGAGTATTGCTAATTTCAATTAAATGGAATTGCCTTTGGTTTTTGTCTTGGTTCTGCCTACCTCATTGTTCTGGCCCTGCCTGGGTTTTAGACCACGGTCACCCAGAGGCCAAATGTTGACCTCAGCCTAAAAACAGTCAGGCTGATCTAAGACCTCTCCTAGGGTTGGAGAAACCAAATATGGCTGCTATTGCATGTGAAACCTTTCCTTTCATCCTACCATTAAGCAGGTGACTGTATGGTTGATGGTTTTATCGGGGACATTGTAGCAGACAGAATCCCCTTTTGCAGGTTCTCTGGATACATGATGAAGACATAAGAGATAAAATCTAGGCAAGGGGAAGTGGAGTTAGACTGAGATCCCAACTTGCAATTGCATTTACAGCCGCAGCTTACCACTCAGTTTTCTCACGGCTGTAGTTGATTGTTTGGAGAGTGCTGGTGCCTGCACGAGGCAATCTCTGCGATGATTGGTTGCTGTCAGTGTAAAGGGGGAGTTTCCCCTTTTCCCGCCTTTTTCTTCTATGTGGTCTGTATGCTTTTCAGATTTACCTGTTTTTGACTATCTTGTCTGCTGTAAATATAAATGTTAAATATATTTATTTATATAAAACTACAAGCTCGTGTCAGCGTTTCTGACTTCATTTGGACACTTGCTGCACAATTACCTGACAAGCTTTAAAGCCCTAAATGGCGAGGGACCAGATTATTTGAGGGACTGTCTCTCCCTGGTTGTATCTACCTGTCCCACCAGGTGCTGCAGGAGGGGCATGCTGTGGATCTCATCAGCCAGGAAGTTTTGTTGGGCAGGAAAACCTTTTCTGTCTTGTGAAACATCATCTCTGCCAATTTGTTTTTACTCTTTCGACATAGTCTTTACTTAATGACCACTTGTTCAGTGATTGTTCAGAGTTATGACAGCACTGAACAAATGCTACTTATGACCAGATCTTGAAATTATGGCCGTTGTAGCATCCCTGTGGTCATGCGCTCGCGATAAAGGCACTTGGTGACCAGCTCGTAATTATGACATTGCAACATCCTGCTGTTGCATAATCACTATCTGCAACCTTCACTGTCAGCCTCCAACAATCAAAGCCAATGGGGAACCTGTCAGGAGATCAAAAACAAGAACACACAATGTCATGCTTAATAACGTTGCAAGATTCACTTAACTGTGGCAAAGAGAAGTGCCAGAACTGTGGTCACTAAGCAGTAGAGTCATGTGACATTCTGCTTTACAATCACAATTATCCTCGTCATTAACTAAGGACAGCCTGTTATTTGGTTGCATTTTCATTTTTGTATGCGTTTAGGAGAACCAGGTGGTATAGTGGTTAAGGCACAAGGCTAGAAACAGTGAGTCTGTGAGTTCTAGACCCAGTTTAGGCACAACATGAGCTGTATAACCATGAGCCAGTCAGTCATTCCCATCCCTAAGAAATAGGCAATGGCAAGCCACTTCCGAAATTTTTGCTCAGAAAATTTCAGGGATTTGTCCAAACAGTTGCAGGAGTTAACACTGCCTGGCATATAAAAGGTGTTTGTACTTTTTTATTATGTAGGACACCAGAGTCACCAGAGATGAACAGCAATATAAAGATAAATAAACATTGATTCCCAGTGTCTAATACTACTGCTAATAACATCTTATTTAAAATAGAACTTTGAGCATGAAGCTCCACTAATGTGAGTGAAGGGCGCACATACACGCCCCTCACACAAATGAAGTTGTGCACACCTGGGTGTGCCTGCCACTCACATGCCCTCCCCGCCGGGCCGGGCCACCAAGATGGAAAGGTTAGGGATCATTGATGTAGAGAATCTATTCAAAGTTCTATTTTAAGTAAAATTCTATTAGCAGTAGTATTATACACTGGGAATCGATATTTATTTATCACACATGCGCATTTGCCCATTTCTCCTGAGGCCCAGGGGACTCTACATGGCACTTTACATGCCAAGTTCCAGTGTCTTTTCAGAGTCTTAGAAACTGATGTAAGGAAATGATATGCTGAAAGAAAATCTAGTATGTCATGATGCATAATCCAAGTAGGTTCTCAGAAAAGAGGAATAATTAGGAGTCAGCAGGAATCCAGCTTTAGCTTGCCAAACACACAGGCAAAGTCCACCACTTCCAGAAATGTTCCATAAACCTTGAGGGGAAAAAATGCTGAAATGGGATTGCATAAACTCACCATTCAGACCGTACAGACTTTATTTGATCTTCTGAATATACTAAATTTCTTCTGTCACTTACCTGCTGCTACGTTAATTATTCATCTTCAAGTATAAGATCAGTGGTGAAATCCAAATTCTTTTACTAACGGTTTGGTAGGCGTGGCTTGGTGGGCATGGCAGGGGAAGGATACTGCCAAATCTCCATTCCCACCCCACTCCAGGGGAAAGATACTGCAAAATCTCTATTCCCACCCTACTCTGAGGCCAACCAGAGGTGGTATTTGCTGGTTCTCCGAACTGCTCAAAATTTCCACTACCGGTTCTCCAAAACTGTCAGTACCTACTAGATTTCACCTCTGTATAAGATCGTGACGTCTATAGGTATATAATTCAAAGCCTTCTGTTCAAACTCATTAACAAGTTGACTACATTAATTTTGGGGCATAACCAATGTTCCTTTAACTAATTTTTGTGCAGAATCAGGCTTAATGACAGCCACAGCTCAAACCTTGTTATATTCTCACAGGTTCACTTCCTGCCTCCAATGTAATGAAAAGTAATTTGATTGAAAAACAAGAATCAAATGCTGAACACTTTGTATTTTCATTTTCTTTTTTTAGTTTTGCTTACTGGAGATATAAGAAAATAAATACAATTCTTATGATTTCTACAAATGCATTAACTGTTCTGACATCTGTCTCACACATATCAGATGCCTGCAAACATCTGTTCTTTGTGGCAATTGTGAATGATCTATCCCTGTCATAACAATCTTGCTCTACTCTGAAAAAGAGAGAGCGAGCTGTTAAGAGTCTTTAAAATTATGTTAATAAAGATAGAAATGCAGAGTTTATAAAATGAGAACAAATATTGATACAGATAGTCCTTGCTTAATGAAAGCCCTGCTTACAAGTTTGATGTTTAAAAGGTAAAGGTTCCCCTCGCACATACGTGCTAGTCGTTCCTGACTCTAGGGGGCATTGCTCATCTCCGTTTCAAAGCTGAAGAGCCAGCGCTATCCAACATGGCATGACTCAACACCAAAGGCGCATGGAACACTGTTACCTTCCCACCAAAGGTGGTCCCTATTTTTCTACTTGCATTTTTTACGTGCTTTCGAACTGCTAGGTTGGCAGAAGCTGGGACAAGTAACGGGAGCTCACTCCATTATGCGGCACTAGGGATTTGAACCGCTGAAATGTCAACCTTTCGCTCAACAAGCTCAACGTCTTACCCGCTAAGCCACGGCATCCCATCAAGTTTGATGTTACAAAAATGCTAAAAAAGTAACTTTACCATCTATCCTCACACTTATGACCTTTGCAGCAGCACCATGGACATGTGATCTAAATTTGGACACTTCGCAATCGGTGGGTATTTATGACTATCGCAGTCTTCTGAGGTCATCTGATCACCCATTTGCATGTTTCAAAGTTGGCTTCTGACAACCAGCAATAGAATTGCAAGTCATGGTCAAATGAAGCTTCGCTTAACAATTCTGGTGGGTTCACTTAATTTCATCTCTTTCAATTAGAGGAGCAGATCTGTCATTTGCAAAGTGAGTACAAAAGATAGCTGCAGTTATTCAGTTTTATACATGTTCAGTGAGCCTCCATGGTAGTTTTCCAATTGATAGCTACTTAAAAAAAAAACCTAAATTTTGATTGGTGGGTTATTATGCCATCTATGTGGCCCCAATACCATACAGCTTTCATAAAATCTGGCAAGAACATTTAAAAAATTCAATAACAGGCCTAATTAATAACATTAATATTCCTCTTGGCATATGAGCTTAGCAACGTCCTTAGGGCCGTGGTGGCTCAGGCTGTAAGATAGCCTGTTATTAAAACACAGCAGCCTGCAATTACTGCAGGTTCTAGTCCCACCAAGGCCCAAGGTTGACTCAGCCTTCCATCCTTTATAAGGTAGGTAAAATGAGGACCCAGATTGTTGGGGGGGCAATAAGTTGACTTTGTAAATATACAAATAGAATGAGACTATTGCCTTACACACTATAAGCCGCCCTGTCTTTGGAGAAGGGCGGGATATAAATGTAAAAAAAAAAAAAAAAAAGTCAACCACCAAATGCTCTCTGAAACAATTTTGTTTTGACTGCTGTTTTAAGAACTTTCTGGAAAAAAATGTCATCCAAGTTTCTGGAAATCAGATGCTTCACAGGAATGCAATTTATACCGAAGAGCATTATTTCCTTGTTCCTGCACCCTGATTTTCACATGAGGGTGAAAATCCTAATTGGGAAGTACATACCGGGATGACTTTGGAGTATAGTAAGTAAATACTCGTGCAAGTACCAGCAAGACACATAGGTGCTAAGAGGTAATAACCAGCACTCTGAATGGTACTCAGCTGCCTATTGGCAAATAGTATAGCACTCTCAGCTCCTATTTTATGTGAGTTTTATTTATTTCTTCCTCACAACTCTCTAATCACCACAGAAGGATATGCCATTGACCTTTTAAAGTGATCTGTCTTTATTACACTGTCTTCATCTCATCACGAGAATGTGCTAATCCTGTAATGCATAGAAAAAAACCAGGAAAGAGAGCTGGGTTCTGCATCCCATGAATACAGTACTAATCTTCTGCCAGTCAGGAGAGTTTTACATGCCTGTAGTTTTACTCCTTTTATTTCTTCGGTGAGGCATCATTTTACCCAAGGGTGGGCTTCAAGAATTTTAGCAACGAGTTCTCTGCCCAGTTGGTGGGAGGGTATGGCCATGGTGGGTGTGGCCTAGTCAGCCTGCTGCACCACCAGGGGGGGCTTTTTGCCTTCCCTGGGCTCCGGAGACTTTTCTCAAGCTTCCGGGAGGCCGGAAACAAGCCTGTTTCCAGCCTTCCCGAACTTCCGGTAGGCCTGTTTTTTGCCCTCCCCAAGCCCCTGCGCGTGCCCTGCACTTACCTGCATATAAAACAGGCCGCGTGAGGACCCCTGGGAGGGGTGGGGTGGGCGGGGCCAGCCAGGAGTGGGATTTGGGAGTTCTCCGAACTGCACAGAATCTTAGCTAGAGGTTCTCCCAAACCCCTGCGAACAGCAGCCTGCCCCTGGTTTTACCTACTTCTGTATTACTGGAGCTTGCCCACTCTGGTGCCATCCACATCTACTCCCAACAAAGAGAGTAGAGATAATATGTTTCTTTTCTGAAATCAAGAGACAATGTGCTTCAATGAAGCCCTTCACTTTGCTTTAAAGCTTCTGGGTGTCTTCTCTCTATGACAGCAGAATCGAGAGCAATGGGCTTTTTGCACGCTTACCAAACCTGGAAGGAATTTGAAGCATGTTCCAGTTATGGGAAGTGCCAGAGGGTACTGAGGAAGAGCTATGGAGCGGAACAAAGAGGAGCAACATTCTGCTTCTCACTCTTAGATGTCCAGAGGCGACTTTGCATAATGGAACAGGTTTCCATTGGGAGGTCTTCCATTGAAGTAAGGCATCCCTTAAAATAGAGGTACAGCTCTGGTATACCTCTAGCAAAGGAAAATTAAGATTGTCCTAGTAGCTGGGAGTCTCTTGCCCATAGAACTCTACTATATATATTATATATATATAGTATGTCTACTATTAACCTCACCCCATTCCTAAGAGGTCTATAAGGGGCGTGCATAAGAGCACAAACATGCCTACTGTTCCTGTCCTATTGTTTCCTTTCGTTATATCCAATTAATATAGTTATTACATACTTATGCTTATATATATATGCTTATATATTATATAGTTATTTTCATGCTTATGCTTATATATACTGTTGTGACAAAATAAATAAAATAAAATAAATAAATAAATAAATAAAATAAACTCTTGCGGGGTATCCAGCAAGTAAAAGGCAAGGAAGAAAGAGACCGAAGCGTTCAGAAAGGGAAAACAGCAAAAGACAGAACTACTTTTTCAGCTAAGTACTTAGAGAATAGACACTATATGATGCAGGACAAGTTAATATTTTATCTTCTTTGCTTTCCTTGTTTTCAGTATTCTTTGATGACAAATTCTTCAACAACGATTTCCAGACAGATTCCAAGTTTTAAAATATCAAGCCTAGAATGGCTAAATGAAATGGACAGGTAAGAAATTAATTCAACTGAGTGAATGACCATTTTAAATTTAGGGGGACTTCCAGAGGTTTAAGAATTTATGCCGTCAGCTAATGGTCAGAATAATGTTCCGTATTTTTCGGAGTATAAGACGCACCTTAGTTTTTGGGGAGGAAAATAAGAAAAAAAGCTGATTGGCAGGTGGTTCTGCCTCCCGGAATACCCCCAATCAGCTGTTCCCAGAGGTGAATTTTAGCAACAGGTTCCTTGGTTATGAGCTCTGTGTCTTGCTTATTTTTTTTGCTTTTTTTTCTGCCTCTGAAACTGTTTCAGAAAAAACTTTTTTTCTGCCTCTGAAAGCCTCTGAAACAGCTTCAGAAAAACAGCCTCTGAAGCTCTGTTTCTGATGCTTTTTTTCTGAAGCTCTGTTTCTGATGCTTTTTTCAGCCTCTGAAACCTCCGTTTGAGAACTTGGGCAGGGCTATATTCGGAGTATAAGACGCACCCAGATTTTCACCCTCTTTTTTTGGGGGGGGGAGGAAAGGTGTGTCTTATACTCGGAAAAATACGGTAAGACAGACAGATAGTTCTCTGTAGCCAAGAAATAAGATATGAAACTTTTTTTTTTACAATCTTTACTTAATCCTTCTGCTCGTTCTTGGAGTCAATTTAAGTAGTGCCAGTGAGCACCACAGAACTGTACTGCATTTTGTCACAGAACACTTGATAGTCAGCATATCTGAAATACTATGTTCTCTATGAAACTTTGTATTTTCTAACAGATATATATGCCTGTGGTATGGTAATGTGTGAATGCTGTCCCAGAGGATCTAACATTCTGCACAACTAAGAAGGGGGAGAAATTAATTTAGCTCAAATGTTAATGTGAATTGTTCCAACTGACTATTTTACGGTGCAAACTGAAATGGTTGCAGACCATTAAAATCAGACATTTATAGTTTTCCAAATGTTGTGATATAGCTCGCTGGTCCAAACATCCATTAAAATGGTAATTAAGTAAAAGTTCACACAAAGCTTATATTTAGGAAAATAACATACCCAAATAAACATCTGTTGCCTGTATGAATGAATAGTCATGTGAAAAAGTAAGCACGCTCCATGTAAAAGATGACATAATTGAAGAAAAACACTATGAAAATTGGCTTTGTAATCATTTATTAAACCCCTAAATTAACAGATAATGCCCTTTCCTTCTGGAGAATAAATTAATAAACCCTCAGATCTTCGGTGGTGTTTTGGCAGAAACAACATCAAGTGGGCTTTTTTTACAACAATCTATTGGTCTCTGACATCAACTGAGAGGACTTTTTCCCTCTATTCCTTCATGTAGTAATCTTTTCTACCTGTAGCAGAAAAGTAGTAGGGTATCAAACTCAATCCTATCATGAGCCGTATCAGGATTTTGTTTGCCCTTGGAGGACTCGGGTGGGCATGGCCTGATTGTCACAGCTGACTGGGTGTGTGGGGCTGGAGCGGGCCTGGAGTGGGCCAGGTCTGGGGCAGTACTGACCGATCCCTCGTTGTTCTCCAGGACAGCCCAGTGGGACAACTCTGGGCCTATCGTGGGCTGGATCTGGCCCGTGGGCCACATGTTTGACATGCCTGTTGTAGAAATCTACTGGATAGTGGAATGATTGGTGTCCAATTATTTGATGAGCTTTTTAAATCATTTCCCAGACTCATAGGTGCCAATAGCCTCCTTTTTGAAGTCCTTGGAGCTCTTTTGATCAAGGCATGGTGACACCAAACTGTTCAGCGACAAATAACTAAATGTCTAAGATTGAAATCAGATGGGTTCCTCCCAGATCCTTTCCAACAATATTCCAATGATCATTTGCACCTGATCTGATGCACCTTAATCTAATTTTAGATTCTTTGAGATAATGATAAAAGTAGAGGAGTAGATATTTTTCCCAAAAATTTTCATTTTGATCTCTTTAAATTATGAAATGTAAAGGAACCAAAATATGAACAGTGCATGAAATTTGTCATGTACTGCATATTCCACTTAGCTATCAAGATTGTGGAATGAAGATCAAATATCTGTTTGGTGGACTTTGTTCAAAAACATCAAACATTTAATGGGGTGCTACTTATTTTTCATAGGATTAGTATACATGTATCAAAATGTCAGGACAAAATTGTTTCCATTGGGAGAAATTGGTTGAAAATGTCATGTGGCTTTGCATTTCAACCTTTTTTGTTTGTTTGTTTAAATAAGTTAGAAATGAGATAGGTTAAATTTATATCAATATATTCTGTTGTTTCCTAAAAACATTTAGGAACCCAGAACGACTCTCCAAAGTTAAAAAAAAGCAAGAATATGAATCCTGTAAAGAGATGCTAGTTAGGCAGCCTTCCATGAGAGTATAGAATCACCTGTAAGATCACTGGCTCACTGATTCCACTAAAAAACTTTGGGAACCAAAGCAGAGTTTGGCAAATGGGCAAAGAGGATTCCTCTGTGCAGGCATTTAAAGTGAAGATGAGGTGTGTTTTTTTAATGTTCTGAAAAATTAAGAGATTTTTTTCATCCCTCTTCTGAAGGATAGAAATAAAGGTTCCTAAATATATAATATAATATAATATAATATAATATAATATAATATAATATAATATAATATAATATAATATAATATAATATAATATAATATAATATAATATAATATAATATAATATAATATAATATAATATAATATAATATAATATAATATATTGATGGAATTGCTTTGTTCTTAGCAGACGATGAGCAGTAGAGAAGGATTTGTTCATATGCGTTTTCTTTTTTTCCAGAAGAAAAATCCAGGAAAGTTGGCTGTAAGATGCCTGAAAATGTAGCATCTTTTTAAAAGAAGTTCCTTTTTTTTTTACTACTGTCTTTGAAACTTTGCAAGCTGATTCGTTTTCCTATCCTCTGAGTAAGATAGAAAAAGCAAGCCCTTTGTTTAAAACTAGGTGTTGCTACAGGTGGCTCCTTTTAGCAAAGGAATTGCTAATGGAGATCTACCTGTTGTCCCAGGAGATAAGAGTCCCACTTTGCTCCCCAATAAAGAAGAAAGTGAAAGACTTTCTAGTCTAAGATACCACTGATGATATCCAGTAAACTTTGCTTTGAATATAGCATCCGCCCCACTCACTCCGCACTTCAGCTGTTTATTTGATTTATAGGCTGCATCATTCTAGGCGAGACATTCGTTTTATCACGTAAATTCTCCCCAGCAATGACAATTGTCGTTTCTCCCATTTTAAGATATCTTTTCCAACTTTGTTTCATGTTTTCTAGTTATTTTGAAATAACATACAACTTGTAGTTGTCATAGTGATACCTAGATATTTTACTTTCTTCTCAATTTTAGAACCCATGTTATTCATCAGTTCTGTTTGATCCTCTATTTTTCATGTTTTTAACATCGTCTTCTGTTTGTTGATCTTAAAACATGATAATGTACCAAACCCTTTTAGTTTTCCCATTAATGTTTCCATTCCCTTTAAAGGATCTTCCAAAATCAATGCCAAGTCATTTGCAAAAGCCCTCAGCTTATACATTTCTTTTTAAAATCTTTAGTCCTGCTCCACTATATGTGCTTGTTGTAAAGTATAGCCCAATCTTGCCCATTATATAAAGTTCTCTCCAAAGTTCTTATCTTCCAAAACTTTGAATAAGAAAGCCCAGTTCAAATTGTCAAAGACTTTCTCTGCATCTTAGAAAATTCATGTGGCTTTTTTTTTTTTATTACGTTGCTCCAGATATTTCAAAAACATCCAACACATTTCTAATATTATCCTTTAATTGTCTTTTAGGTTAAACCCACATTGATCCTCATGAAAAAATTCTTACAAAATTATTTTCAGATTATCAGCCAGAATGATTGTGAATAACTTGTAATCACTTTTCAATAAAGATATTGATCAATTGTTTCTTGTTAAAGTCAAATCTTGTTCCTCTTTAGCTATTAGTGCTATATTGGCTTCTTTCAAACTCTGGCATCTTTCCTCCCTATAAAATAAAGTCAGTGGTGGGATTCAAATAATTTAACAGCCAGTTCTCTACCCTAATGCTTTCTTCCAACAACCAGTTCACCAAACTACTCAGAAAGTTAACAACCGGTTCTCCCGAAGTGGTGCAAACTGGCTGAATCCCACCACTGAATAAAGTTCATCTTAGCAACGTATTTTTAAAAATTGTGAAGTTTGTAAAATCCTTGAAACATTTATCATAAAAACCTAGTAATTAGTCTGGTCCAAGTACTTTTCATGGTTTAATTTCTTTTTTGTAGCTTCAGAAATTTCCATTATTGCTATAGGTTCATTCATAATTTGTTTGGGTTCCTCTGTAATCCTTGGTAAATTTTGTTTCTTTAGGTATTTATCTATTTTGTTCAGAGAGATGTCAGTTCCTTTACTCATGTTGGAATAATATGGATGAGATGCTGTTTGCATAGCCGTGCTATCTCTTAATACAATATCTTGCTCTTGTACTTTCAGTATCGTTTCTTTTTTTCTTTTCATAATTTATATGCTATCCACTTCGCTGGTTTGTTTGTAAATTAAAATGTTTTTTTTTTCTGTACATAGTTATTTTTATTTACATTTTTTACTGGTAACATAGATAACCATTGTTATAAAAATGTAATTTGTTGAGAAATATTTATCTTCTCTAGAAAAATTCTCTTCTTTTTCTCTATCTCATCCAACATTGCATGTGTTTTCTCTTGCCTCTTCTTTTAAAATTCACCATTGTGTTGTATAAAATAATCTCTTATTTTATCAACATTATTTTTTTAAAAAAATTTAATTTATTTTTACAGTCCTTCATTATTGCTTTTTTTGGAAGCAACATTTCAGTTAGTCTCCATCTAAAAGAACTAGAGGGACATGATGGCTCAGCATTTAAAGACACCAAGCTGGAAAGCTGACAGCCCAGGTTCAAGACCCGAGCATTGCATGACGGGATGAGCTCCCGTTACTTGACCCAGCTCCTACCCACCTAAGCTGTTTGAAAGCATGCAAGTGCAAGTAGACTAATAGGTACCACTTCTGTGGGAAGGGAACAGTGTTCCCTTTGTCTCAGCATGTAATCATGCTGGCCACATGACTATATGCTAAGGAAGCATACTACCAAACATTTTTTAGATCATAATTTGGTACATTTGGTTTATAAAAGGAAATCCAGTTTTAAAGGTCAAGGTTTCCCCTGTCCAGTCATGTCTGACTCAAGGGCACGGTGCTCATCTTGGTTCCTTGGCCAAGGGACCTAGCATTGTCTGAAGACACTTCCATGGTCATGCTAGTTCTTTTAGATGCTGATTACTTCTTGTTCTACTACAAATCTAGATTAATTTTACTTCTCTAGTTCTTCTGGTTAGTTTTACTGCTAGGTTAAAAAAAAATCCTTCTCTACTCTCAGGCTCAAAACAAATGTATTTAGTTCATTGTTTCCAAGTAGTATTTCTTCAGAAAGGGACAGTTCATCGCCAATATAAAACAGACAAGTAAGTCAATTTGTCTTCCTTACTTTTTAGGTTTCTTTAATGAACTCTTGTTCACTTTTAAATAGATAGTGCAGTGAATTTCCGTTTAAAAAAACATAAGAATCTATTTAGTGCTAATTTGACATTTGCAGTCTTGCAATCAACTGCATTGGTTTACTAAATTTAAACATTTTCCCTTGTTTTGTAATCTAAGAAAAGCTCTGGGAATTATTGCATTAATATAGAACGCATTTCACCCTATCTACTTAGAAGGTCAACACAACTCCATGGGACTTGCTTTGAAGTAAGTGTGATTACAGGTATAATTTCACATATTCACATAAGGGTTTCTAGCTCTGGAGGATTTGAACATAATCTTACATACCGTATTTTTCAGAGTATAAGACACACTTCCCCCCACCAAAAGAGGCTGAAAATTTGGGTGTGTCTTATACTCTGAATGTAGCTTTTTCAGTTTTTTTCAGTCCTAAAGAGGCACTAGCGAGTGAAGCGATCTTCCGAGCTTCGCCTGCTTTTCTCATTGCTTCTCTCTCCTACGATCAGCTGTGCTTTAAGAGCTGTTTTTTATCTCCAACCGAGTATGTGCAAGTGCACTCAAAACCAGCGAACTAACGTGCTGAAGCTGACCAGACTAAGGACACTAGCCAGATGAATACCTGGTAGGCAGATTTCCCCCCCCCCTATTTTCCTCCCCAAAAACTAAGGTCTGTCTTATACTCCGGTGCATCTTATACTCTGAAAAATACAGTAAGTTTGGAACCCAGAGAGTTCCTACCTACCATCTTTTGGGTCCAGATCCTATTCAAATATTGTTCCTGTTTCAGCAACATTCTTTACCCTAGAATCTCACTGATTCCAAAATTGAAGTTAAACATAAAATTTCTTTGGATCCAGGGGTGTGTTTTTTATTTTTTATTTTTTTAATGATCCTATGGAATTATATCATTTAGGAAATCATCTTTCAGGAAAAAAATATCTCTATGTGAAGACAGGATATTTATAGTGTTCCTTTTTTGCACATATCACATTTTCTTTATGTATTTATATAATTTATAGGCAGCCCAGCTCCCAACAACTCTGGGCAACCTTCAATTAAAGAGTAAGAAATTATATTTTAATATCAAAGCCACACAAGCACACAAAGCTTTGTCACCTTGTGCTCTTAAATTAAGCATGGCTCACCTTTAATTTTAAATTAAAATACATTCTGTGAAAGAGGCAAAAAAAAAAAGCAATATCTCTTTGCTAGGAGCAAATAATTTCTCAAACATAGAGGATGCACAGACAATTTTGTCCCTCACCCTCACCAACCCCATGGTGACATATCTGTAATGACTGCTTAGAAGATTTCTTCTCTCCAATTCTCCAGATTCATAATATATTACTTCAGAGGTGGTAACAGAAAAAAAAAATGCCTGAATTTTTCTGTGCTATTAGATTTCTTTGAACTGTTTTGTTATTCATGCCCAATGGATACTGAAAGCAGTAGGGCATAGAGGCAAGTTGAGGTGTAGGACCCATCCAATATAATTGTTGCGACTCCAGCCCCTGAACCTAACCCCATGCCCGAAAGTGACTCAGAAAGTGAGGGGGAAGGGCTGGTAAGGCTTACCTCAGGAGCACCAATTCCTTTGGCTCAGCTCCAGGAGCCAGAACCAGACCAGTCAGAGGACGTAATGAGGCCGTCATATCCTGATTCCTCCCTTCCCCAGGCTACACCTTCAGACCCAGCTGATAATAATAATCAAGCTTGGCTTCAGAAGATTAGAGAGGCAGCGTCATCAAAAGGAAGGGTGGGGCTCCTGCCTCTCTAATCAGGATATATAAGGAGCTTTGGGACTGCTGTCACTCCACGGGAAGCAAAGTTTAGCTGATCCATTTCAAAAAAAGCTGAAAGTCTTGCTACGTGAGTCATTTGTTTGAACTTTGGCAGGCAGCTGCGATTTCTCTGCCAGGACTGATAAGAGCCGTGAATCCACTGGCTGAAGGCCAGCTCGTGAGTCTGAAGTGGGGAAGGAGACAGAACAATAATGTAGCAGGGCTGTTTAACAACACTGCAATATAAACAGTGGTGAAATCCATATTTTTTAATACCGGTTCTGTGGGCGTGGCTTGGTGGGCATGGCAGGGGAAGAATACTGCAAAATCTCCATTCCCACCCCACTCTGGGGCCAGCCAGAGGTGATATTTGCTGGTACTCCAAACTATTCAAATTTTTCGCTACCGGTTCTCTGAACTGCTCAAATTTCCACTACTGATTCTCCAGAACCTGTCAGAACCTGCTGGATTTCACCCCTGAATATAAGTAAGAAACAAGACAAAATAGATTGGGGAGTGCAAAACAATTCCATCCAGAATCTATTAAATTAACTACAGTACCTCTTGACTCACTATATTGATCAACTATATATCCCTACTTTTTCATTTTTATGTTAAAATTATGGCTACTACATCTGAGCTGCAATAGTCTTGGTATGGGCTAGATGGCAAGAGAGAGTGAATGTTCTCCTTTGGCAGCCGGGTTAAGGTAGCCTTAATTGTAATTTAAGGAACAAAACACACAAACAGGCAACATTAAAAGGTATGTTATTTTTGGTGATTTTTTTTTAAAATGACATTATGGTCAGATACGACTCCTTTGGACTTCTAAATTTCAGCTGCAGGCCTAAAGAATTCTTGCATGTATCTGGCCATTTTCTATGTCAGTGATCACATTTTATCTCTGTCAGAGATGATGAAGAGGGCAGGGTAAAGTTTGCTAATGGAAAGGAAATAAGAGCCTTTGTATTTGCTGGGTCATGAATCACGAGATATCACTATGATTCCTTTTGCTACTCAAGCTACAGAGAAGCCTTTTCCCTTCAGTGTATTTGAACATTCAAAGAACTGTAAAATCAGTGTGCCCGTTCAATTCATAGGGGGTGATGTTAAATTTTGTTTAGCACTTGATTGCATTGTTTCTTTCTATTTTTACAGCCCAAGGATAGAGCCCTCCTGGATCAGGCAATGGGCCTTTCAGTCCAGGATTCTGTATCAAAGGGATCCCACCCAAAGTGTTGATGAACTCTAACCTAGGGCTATATGCATTTATAGCAATAGATTTCTTCTAAAACTACCTCTCTCATGTCCTGACTGGCTTCTACCATCTGCTTTCAAATATGTCTGCATGCTGAGAGCAGGTGAACAACCAACAGCTCTGCAGATGGTGTTAAATTGTAAATTTGAACACTTCTTACCACTGACCATGCTGATTTGAGTTACAGAAAGTTCTTGTACAAGGATGTCAAGAAAAACACAAGTCTCCACAATAATAAGGCTAAGTTCATGACAACCCTTGGAGGCCCACCAGATATGGACCAATTCTCAGAATTTCCCAAATTGCATGGTTGGCTGATTTAATATTCCTCCTGGAAGAATTAATGTTTTCGTTCTGTATTCCAGTTTGTTTATTTATTTTCTGGATTTATATCTTTCCTTTCTATTACCCGCTCCCCCAAAAAAGGAGCTTAATGGAGCTCTTTTCCTTTGGTGTTCCAGATCCACACTTGCCATCATTTCCCAGCTGAGAAAGTCATTGAAATAGCAGGCTGAAGGGTATGGGGTGACAGGCAACCAGTTCTGTGAGTGCGCAATTTGCACATCACACGGGCTTTGCATGCGTGTCTAATGCACTTGCGCCCAGCATTCAAAATTCAGCAATTTGAAGCTCAGCTGCTTACCTTCTAAGGCAGCCCCGGTAAGTAGAACAGCGGAGGTGTGGAAATCAGCTGTGCCAAATGTATCAGCTGAACCAGAAAGAAAAAATATAGGACAGGATAGGATGGGGGCAGGTGGGTGGGTGGGCGGGCAGGGCCAGCTGATCATCAGAACTACGAGTTCACCCGAATCAGTCTGAACCGGCAGCAGCCCACCAATGGTGACAAGCCATAAATTCCTTATGCCTTCCCTGGCTGCTGCTACCTCTATAAACAGTATATTATGAAGTCCAATAAATTTAGTATTACTATGTCCTGTCATACAAGTAATTCTTGGAAATAACCTACCATAATGCTTCTATTGTAAGATCATTCACTGGAGAAGCTGGATATGTTTTAGATAGGCACGTGAATTTTTTTTTTTATTTAATCAGGGTTGTCAAACTCAATTTCATTGAGGGCCACATCAGGATTGTGTTTGACCCTGGGGGCTGGGGTGGGCATGGCCAGCTTGACGTCACTCGTGTTGGGGGCATCTGTGGTGGTCCAAGCACTCTGCCAGAGAAAATGGGCTCCAGAGGGCCATTTTCAGCTGTGACAGCCTCCTGACACCCTCTGCCAGTGAAAACAGAGCTTGAGGGAGCTGCACATTTATTTTTTATTTTTTATTTATTTAATTTTGTCATAACAATATACACAAGCATAACACAAAAGATTATATAATATATAAACATATATATGAGGAGAAACAAGGTAGTATAAGCATATATATATATATATATATAGGGGAAGAAACAATAGGACAGGAACGGTAGGCACATTTGTGCTCTTATGCACGCCCCTTAGAGTCCTCTTAGAAATGTGGTGAGGTCAACAGTGGATAGATTTTTAATAAAGCTTTTGGGGTTATGAGAAGAGACCACAAAGTCAGGTAATGCATTCCAAACATAGATAATTCTGTTACAGAAATCGTGTTTTCTGCAATCTAAACTGGTGCGGTTGACATTAAGTTTAAATCTGTTAAACATGGCCCTCCTGAGCTCCATTTTCATTGGCAGAGGGCAGCAGGAGGCCGTCACAGCTGAAAACGGAGAGCTGGCAGAGGCCCTGTGGGCTTTGCTGTTTCTAGGGTGGCCCAGTGGGCCAGATCTAAGCATCTTGTGGATGAGATCCGGCCCCAGGGCCTTGAGTTTGATACCCCTGAACTAAACCAACATATTTACCCTTCTGAAATGAACGTAGAGCCAACATGCTATTATCCTTCAGTTTTTTATTTATTTTTACTTTATTTATTTTTACATTTTTCTAATTATTGTATCCTCTCTCTGTTCAAAAGGCAAAGAAATCCCAAAATGTGTTTAGTGTGGATTTAAAAGCTCAAATGAACTTTGGATTTTAAAAATGTAAATGGCTACATATGGATTTGGGGGGGAAAAATATTTCCACCACTTCCACCAAAATTATAGAAAGCAAATTGATTGATTCATTCCTAAGAGAAAATGGGCTTTGTATGTTTTGTTTCAAGCTTTGCCTGAAGAATCAAGAAATGCAAACATAATTTTTTTTTATTATTTTGACACTTGTCCATTTACCATAACACTATCTGCATTGGACATTCCTAATTATAGTCTTCTTTAACTGAAGACATCAGGGACCTTTTCCATGGATTTCTGTGGGAGCAGATCTGTGAAAACTGCCAAAAAACAAACCATATCTTTTGCAAAAGAGAAGCACCAATCACTTGACTTCTGAGAGGAGACTGAAAAAGAATACAGTATATGTTTCTGAACTGTATGTTTTGATCAAAGAAACTACATTTCAAAGTGTTGTTTTTGAAAACAAAGAATGGGATTAGAGAAACTTGGTTTTAAAAAAAAAACACTTTCATGGGGAATTTAGATTAAGAAATATGTTAGGGGAAGAGTTCTCGAAGGACAAGAATGCCTACTGGAAATCATGAAAGCGAGAAATGATTACTGATTTGAGTAGAAACTGTTTTAAATCAATGCAAACCACACATGAGCAATGCAAAAAGCATGGAATAAAAGAGAAAAAGGATGTCCCCAAGGAATAAAAAGAAAAAAAAACAATCCCTTTAAAGCATTGCAGACAAATGTTATGATCAAGCTGCTTTACCCTTTGATGCAACTCAAGACAGATGATACATACTAGATGAGAGAGAGAGAGAGAGAGACAGACAGACAGACAGACAGATGATAGATAGATAGATAGATAGATAGATAGATAGATAGATAGACAGACAGACAGACAGACAGACAGACAGATGATAGATGATTGATAGATGATGGATGGATGGAAAAATGGATGGATGGATGGATAGATATAGATAGATAGATAGATAGATAGATAGATAGATAGATAGATAGATAGATAGATAGATAGATAGATAGATAGATAGATAGATAGATAGACAGACAGACAGACAGACAGACAGATGATAGATGATGGATGGATGGATGGATGGATGGATGGATGGATGGATGGATGGATGGATGGATAGAGATAGATAGATAAATAGATAGACAGACAGACAGACAGACAGCAGGCAGGCAGGCAGGCAGGCAGAGTTCTGTGTCTGACACTCTTTCAGTTTGCATATTGTCCTAAATATCCTGTTCCAGTGACAAAATACATTATGAAAAGAAAAAAATGACATTTAAATTACACATACAAATCTTTTCTAATCGTTCCATCAAAGGCCATATAGTAATAAATATGCTAACGATTTCTAACTTCCTCAACTTTTGCCTTTCAAATATGTTGAATGTGGACTCCAAGAACTTATATCCAGCGAGGCCGGTGGGCTACTGTACAAGAACACTCTGTCTATGGCGACAACATTCTAGGATACCTCGGCACACTTAGCTCTTTAGGTCTCTTCCTCCTTAGTGGTTGTCGTTCCTCAGATATTTTGTTATTCTGAACGTGTTGAGGTTCTGTGACTCTTCTGAAACCTCTTGTAAATGGATTGTGCAATTTAGAGTAAGAGAGGTCCTCGGAGAATGAATATTAATGAAGCATAACAGACCTAAGGTTCATCTCTGCCTGGTTGAAGGAGACTATCTTACTGCTTATTTCATCTCCCCCTTTTGATAACCTGCCAGGTAAACAGACTTTGGAAAACTAAATTCTAGGGAAGGAGATGACTAATTGGTTTGAGTTCAATACGATTCTGTGGAACCGTCCCCACCATTTCCAATTAAGACAGCTTTCTCTAACCTGGTGCCTGTCAATTAAGCTGAGACTCCTATTCTCAAAAGCCCCAGCAAACCTAAAACAGGATAAGATTACAACCCCACCAAAGCATTGAGTTAGAGTTCTTTGGAGCGGGCGGCTTGTTAACCTGGTGACAGGAACCTCATATAAAATCCCCAAACAGAACTTTCTTCAATGATGTTAAAAAAAAAAAAGTTTTGACCTTGAGCTACAAGGGCACTGCTTGTGATTGTTCAAGGGTCGATCAAAACAGTGGTTTTGTACAAAATTCAGTAATTTCATGGTTTCAAGGACAGCCTGAAAGTGTCCTGAAGTTTTCTTTTTCTTTTTTAATGACACAAAAGTGTACTACCGTCTACCAAGTTCCTGATAAGTGTACAAGACTTATCAGGAACTTGGTAGACTGTGTATTTCCTTGTGCAAGATATAGTACCAAATACAGAAGCGGATTGATTTCCTGTATCTCTAAGTTCATACATGTTGTTCCTGTTACTGGTATTATTGTTCTATTGTCTGTGATGATAAGAAATTCCTGAGACCCCTACAGAGATTTGGCAACAGAGTAACAGCTAGAATTCCAGAGGATTGAGGGGGAAAATTCATATGGAATGATGCCCATTCTCCATCAATTATACAATGGTCTTTAAAAACTTATTTTCCTTCCATATTTGAATGAGGAGTCTCTCGGACAGGGATCCTCAACCAGGGGACTATTTAAAAATGGGGTTGGTATATACACCTTGATATTTAGTTCTATTAGTCTTCTCCTCCAACTTCATGGTATTGCATATGACTTATAATGCCTAAATTATTCGGGACCATGATATCCAGCAAACTGTCTTTGTTATTACAGGCTGAGTCAATCTTGGAAATGTTCAAGAGAGGTCTTGCTACTCTCTTGAGGTCTTGTTCTGAGAGCCACCAAGTTTCATCTTATGGTCATTCACAAGTAGTTTTGCCTACAGTTTTCAATGATATTTCCTCTGAAATATGTGACATATCAGTTATTATAACCATTATGCCCTTGACTGAAGAACTCGTTTGTTTCAGCTATTGTTCTCTCTTTCTCTGTTTCTTTTCAATGCATTGTTATTATTTCTATTTTACAAACAGCTTCTAGTGATAGTTGTATAAGAAACAGAATAAAAACTTATTAATAAATAATGTTGAGTTGCTCATAATTTTTTTTTCAAGTTATGAAAACTCCATCTTCTCCATCTTCATCTTTTTATGGGAAGAAAGATGAAATAAAGTACAAAAAGTGGACATTGGAAATAGCTTAAAATGAAGATTATATTCAGAAAGTTTGGGGGAATTTTCAGCACATCTTAACCAGGGCAGGCTTACCAAAGAGTGTTTTACACGGGTCTCCACAGACCTGTGGACATAATAAATTGTGTGTGGAGACTGATTTTGATCCTGTATGCATTATGTTGCTTGCTGAATATATTTCCCGTATACAACATTTATCTTTGACAAGTGGCCCTTGGGTAGTGAATGCTCTACTGTATATAATTAGGCCTCCCTGAACTATTTTTCTACTGTACTTTACCATAATATAGATCAAGAGATAGGAGTGTCATATATTCTGTAGCATATGGTGGTGTAGACAGTATCTAATAATTGTCCTGATAATAAATGGAATAATACTGTAACAAGTTGCTGTTTTCTATGCATCAGGTCCTGAGTTCAGTCCATGGTATTAGCCACTTAAAAGAGTCAGATAGTAATTGATGGGAAAGGTCCCTGGAGAGCCATTGCCATTCAAAACTGATAACAATGACAGATGCTTTGAACTCTAAGGTACTCTTTTTTGTCATACCAATGATATGCGGTTCCATATAAATCCATTCCATTTAACTTTTATATTTGTAGGGGAATCATGTAATCCATCTGTTTGGTTTATATGGGTTCTTGTTAAAAGATGTGTTCAAGATCCCATTTTCAATTTTTTTTAATCATGTACAGCTTTTGCAAACAACTTTCTCTAAGGTCTATTTGACATAAATCTGAGATAGATCGATGATAGCGATAGATTGAGGATAGATAGATGATAGATAGATAGATAGATAGATAGATAGATAGATAGATAGATAGATAGATAGATAGATAGGCAGGCAGACAGACAGACAGACAGACAGACAGACAAACAGATAATAGATATATATACAGAGAGTGATAGATATCACTATCATTAAACCAAGAAGGTGTTGATGGTGAAGTAAGGATTAAGGAATGGCGGCCTTTTCTGGTTTTGTCCTTGCAAGGGGGCCAATTTAACATCTTTGACCCCTGGTTCGGCTGGGGGAATATCCCGTCAGCCTGAAGAGGATTTTTTCGCCCCCCCGGGAGAGCATGGCTGGCTGGAGATGGTTGGCGTGAGTGGAGGTTATACTAACTGCATTAGCTGGGTGGTGAGGCAATGGCGGCGATGGCGGCATTTTTCCTCCGGGGGGAGCCATATTGGAGGCCAGAGCGGCCAGAGCAGGGCGATTGCGACGGCTCTGCACATGGAGGTCTTTGGTAGTCTGGCACGGCCCAGGTGTTGGCTTGGTTGCTGTCCTGGGCTGTCCTGGGCTGATCGGACCGCCCCGCCCCCCCGTGATTGAAGGACGCCGCGTGGAGTGGAGTTGAAGACGGTGGTGATATCATTCTCCACCATTGGGTTTTTTGTCATCTAATCCCGTTTCCCAGCTGGAGGACAAGAATAATGCATGGCTATTGAAGCTGGTTTACTTCTGTCATTTCATCAGCAGAGGGGACTAACCATCTGTTCTACCACAGTGAGAGGGCGGTTTAGGCCTCTACCCGTCTCAGGCTGTGTTGGCTTGGTATTTGGCTTCTACTTAGCAGGGGGCCTGGACCATCAGACCAGCCACGGTGAGAGAGTGGTCTGGATTTTTAATCCCTCGAGCTAGTTAAAATGTTACATAGCTCCCATGTCTCCAGTGATTGGACGGAACACTGATCCGAACACCATGAGTGGGTGTTTGGGTTTTCTTTGTTCTGGCTGGATGTTTTGGTGGGGGGGGGCTACTGTTGTGTAACTCCCTATGGGCCTTAGCATATTTGTGCCTTCTGAACCTGCTATATTATCATCTGGACTTGCCAGGATACCATCTGGACTTGCTGAGATAAACTGCCTGCCATTCGTTGAGACTGTGATGTATTCACCAGTGGAACTTCTTGGTCTGCAAGATTCCCCCCTCTCGCAGATATGGCCCTCCACTCTATCGAGGGCCTACCTCGATGACGGAGTTTGGAATCCCGAGAGGTGGCATGCTGCAAAGAAGGGTTGAGGGATTTTTTTGAATTGTCTTTTATAACTTTTTAAAATGATCCTAGTAAAGGGTTTTTAAGGGGAGGGAGGGCTAGGATGGGTTCTGGGGGAAACCCATTAGGGCCATGGCTTGACCCTGCGAGGGTTCGCGGTATAGATATTATAGGTTCGGAGGCGACGGAGGAGACTGGAGCTCGATTTAAAGAGGGCTATTCCATCTGCATGGTAAATGGGAGGGGCAGATATGGTGGAAGCGGGGGCCTGGGTTATGTTCGGAGAGTGCGTGCTCGCTGTTTGTGAGCGATCGCGCACTCTGGTCCCCCTGACTTTTCTCGTTCCCTGGGTGGCTTGAATCCTCAGAACCTGGGCCTTCGGCTAATGTTATGTAATGCTAGGTCCATGCTGAATAAAGCCCCCCTCATTTTTGATCTCATACAAGAGTGGGATGCAGACCTGATGGGCATTTCGGAGACCTGGTTGGGCACGGAAGGGGGGGTGCCCCTTGTTGAAATGTGCCCACCAGGCTTCCGAGCATTCCATCAGCCCAGGGTGGGGGGGGGTATGGCGGTTATTATTAAAGAAGGTCTTGAGCCGAGGGAGGTCACTATTCTTCAGATAGCCGGATGTGAGTCCCTCTTTGTGAAGTGGGGCCAAGGGATACAGGTGGGCTTGCTGATTACATACCTGGCTCCTTGCTACGTGACAGCAGCCCTGCCCGAGCTACTGGATGTGATAGCCGGGATGGCAGTTGATACCCCCAGACTTATGGTTATGGGGGATTACAACCTGCCGTCGGTCGGTGAAACATCAGTGGCAACTCAGGAGTTCATGGCTTCCATGATAGCCTTGGACCTGACCCAGTTAGTTAATGGTCCCACTCACATTGGGGAAAACACTCTGGATCTGATTTTTGTCTCTGGACAGTGGTTGAATGATCTAGAATTAGGGGAGTTAGTCATCAAACCCCTGTCGTGGTCAGATCATTCGCTCCTTCAATTCGACTTTCGAACCGCCAATCCCCACCGCAGGGAGACAGAGCCAACTAGTTGGTTCCGTCCCAGGTGCCAGATGGACCCAGAGAGGTTTCTGATGGAGCTTGGGCCATTTCCTGAGGATTTAGCTCACGGCTCGACTGAAAAACTAGTGGCTGTTTGGGAAAGGGCGGCCGCTGAGGCTTTGGATCGCGTCGTGCCTTTGTGGCCTCTGACCCAGCGCCAATCTCGACTGGCTCCTTGGTATTCTGAGGAGCTGAGAGAGATGAAGCGCCAGAAAAGATGCCGAGAGAGTGGTTGGAGGGCCAGTCATTCCGAATCCGACCAGACACTAGTAAGGTCTCATATTCAGACCTACTTAGTGGCGATAAGAGCGGCAAAACGTGAGTATTTTTCCACTCTTATTGCATTGGCAGACAATCGCCCAGCCACCCTGTTTAGGGTGACCTGCTCCCTCCTCCATCTGAGAGCACAGGAGGACCCCTTGCAAGGGCGTGCTGAGGATTTCGGACAATATCTGCACGATAAAATCGCTCAGATTCGGGATGGTCTGGACTCTGACTGGGTGGATTTGGGTGGGGTGACGGAGATAGGCCTTGAGGATGTTATCTGGGAAGAGTTTGATACTGTTGCTCCTGAAGACATGGACAGGATACTGGGGAGGCTGAATGCGACCACATGTTTATTGGATCTGTGTCCCTCCTGGCTGGTATTGACCACCCGGGAGATTACATGAGGCTGGCTTCAGGGAATTGTCAACGCTTCCTTGACAGAGGGTGTCTTCCCTGCCGCCTTGAAAGAGGCTGTAGTGAGGCCCCACCTCAAGAAGCCCTCCCTGGATCCAGCTGTTCTAGCGAACTATCATCCCGTCTCCAACCTTCACTTTGTGGTGAAGGTTGTAGAGAGTGTGGTGGCGCGACAACTCCCACAGTACCTGGATGAAACTGCCTATCTCGACCCATTTCAGTCCGGCTTCTGGCCTGGGCACAGCATGGAGACGGCATTGGTCGCGTTGATGGATGATCTCTGGAGGGCTCGGGACAGGGGTTGCTCCTCTGTCCTGGTCCTATTAGATCTTTCAGCAGCCTTTGATACCATCGACCATGGTATTTTGCTGCGCTGGTTCGAGGGGTTAGGAGTGGGGGGCACCGTTTTGCAGTGGTTCTCCTCCTATCTTTCTGACCGGTTGCAGACCGTGTTGGCAGGAGAGCAGAGATCGGCCGTGAGGCGCCTTGTATGTGGGGTGCCACAGGGGTCAGTTCTCTCGCCTCTTCTGTTCAACATCTATGTGAAGCCGCTAGGTGAGATCATCTGTGGTTTTGAGGTGCGATGCCATCTGTATGCTGACGATACTCAGTTGTACATTTCCACCCCAAACCATCCCAACGATGCCACTGAAGTGATGTCCCGGTGTCTGGAGGCCGTGCAGGTCTGGATGGGGAGAAACAGGCTCTGACTCAACCCTTCCAAGACTGAGTGGCTTGGATGCCGGTGTCCCGATATAGCCAGCTGATGCCATCGCTGGCTGTTGGGGTTAAGTTATTGGCACCCACAGAGAGGGCTTGCAATCTAGGAATCCTCCTGGATGCACGGCTGTCTTTAGATGAGCATATGATGGCCGTTGCGAGAGGGGCTTTTTATCAGGTTCGCCTGATACACCAGTTTATGCATGGTCACTCACGCACTCGTCACTTCTCTCCTGGACTACTGTAACGCTCTCTACATGGGGCTCCCCTTGAAGAGCACCTGGAGGCTCCAACTGGTTCAGAATGTGGCTGCATGGGTAATAGTGGGAACAACCCGAGGCTCCCATGTAACACCTGTCCTGTGCGAGCTGCACTGGCTTCCGGTGGTCTTCCGGGTGCAATTCAAGGTGTTGGTTATCACCTTTAAAGTGCTCCATGGCATAGGACCGGGTTATCTACGAGACCGCCTGCTGGTACCAATAGCCTCCCATCGACCTGTGCGTTCCCATAGAGAGGGTCTCCTCAGGGTGCCGTCAGTCAAACAATGTAGACTGGCGCCCCCAGAGGGAGAGCCTTGTCTGTGGGGGCTTCTGCCCTCTGGAATGAGCTGCTTCTGAGGATACGTCAACTTCCTGACCTCTGGACCTTCAGCATGAACTATCGTCCTGTCTCCAACCTTCACTTTGTGGTGAAGGTTGTAGAGAGTGATAGAAATGATAGATGATGGATGGATAGATGATAGAGAGGATGGATGGATGATAGATAGATAGATAGAGGCAGTTGACAGACATAGGTCTTGAGGATGTTATCTGGGAGGAGTTTGATACTGTTGCTCCTGAAGACATGGACAGGATACTGGGGAGGCTGAACGCGACCACATGTTTATTGGATCTGTGTCCCTCCTGGCTGGTATTGACCACCCGGGAGATTACATGAGGCTGGCTTCAGGGAATTGTCAACGCTTCCTTGACAGAGGGTGTCTTCCCTGCCGCCTTGAAAGAGGCTGTAGTGAGGCCCCACCTCAAGAAGCCCTCCCTGGATCCAGCTGTTCTAGCGAACTATCGTCCCGTCTCCAACCTTCGCTTTGTGGTGAAGGTTGTAGAGAGTGATAGAAATGATAGATGATGGATGGATAGATGATAGATAGATAGAGGCAGTTGACAGAGATATGTAGAGAGTGTGGTGGCGCGACAACTCCCACAGTACCTGGATGAAACTGCCTATCTCGACCCATTTCAGTCCGGCTTCTGGCCTGGGTAAAGCATGGAGACGGCATTGGTCGCGTTGGTGGATGATCTCTGGAGGGCTCAGGACAGGGGTTACTTCTCTGTCCTGGCCTTATTAGATCTCTCAGCGGCCTTTGATACCATCGACCATGGTATTTTGCTGCGCCGGTTGGAGGGGTTAGGAGTGGGGGGCACCGTTCTGCGGTGGTTCTCCTCCTATCTTTCTGACCGGTCGCAGACGGTGTTGGCAGGAGGGCAGAGATCGGCCATGAGGCGCCTCATATGTGGGGTTCCACAGGGGTCGGTTCTCTCGCCTCTTCTGTTCAACATCTATGTGAAGCCGCTAGGTGAGATCATCCGTGGTTTTGGGATGCGATGCCATCTGTACACTGATGATACTCAGCTGTACATTTCCACCCCAAACCATCCCAACGATGCCACTGAAGTGATGTCCCGGTGTCTGGAGGCCGTGCGGGTCTGGATGGGGAGAAACAGGCTCCGACTCAACCCTTCCAAGACTGAGTGGTTATGGATGCCGGCGTCCCGATATAGCCAGCTGATGCCATCGCTGGCTGTTGGGGGTGAGTCATTGGCACCCACGGAGAGGGCTCGCAATCTAGGCGTCCTCCTGGATGCACGGCTGTCTTTAGAAGAGCATATTACGGCTGTTGCCAGGGGGGCTTTTTATCAGGTTCACCTGATACACCAGTTTATGCATGGTCACTCACGTCACTTCTCTCCTGGACTACTGTAACGCTCTCTACATGGGGCTCCCCTTGAAGAGCACCTGGAGGCTCCAACTGGTTCAGAATGTGGCTGCATGGGTAATAGTGGGAACAACCCGAGGCTCCCATGTAACACCTGTCCTGTGCGAGCTGCACTGGCTTCCGGTGGTCTTCCGGGTGCAATTCAAGGTGTTGGTTATCACCTTTAAAGTGCTCCATGGCATAGGACCGGGTTATCTACGAGACCGCCTGCTGGTACCAATAGCCTCCCATTGACCTGTGCGTTCCCATAGAGAGGGTCTCCTCAGGGTGCCGTCAGTCAAACAATGTAGACTGGTGCCCCCAGGGGGAGAGCCTTGTCTGTGGGGGCTTCTGCCCTCTGGAATGAGCTGCTTCTGAGGATACGTCAACTTCCTGACCTCTGGACCTTCAGCCGCGAACTAAAGACCTTTCTATTTCATCGTGCAGGGCTGGCTTAATGAAGTTTTTATTGGGCTTTTATTATAGTCTTATATTCCTTCAGCCTTTAATCTTTAAATGTTTTTTAACTTTTCTGAGTTGTGCTTTTACCCTGGCTGTAAACCGCCCTGAGTCCTTCGGGAGAAGGGCGGTATATAAATTAAATAAATAAATAATAAATAAAATAGAGATGATAGAGAGAGGATGGATGGATGGATGGATGGATGGATGGATGGATGGATGGATGATAGATAGATAGAGGCAGTTGACAGAGATATGTAGAGAGTGATAGAAATGATAGATGATGGATGGATAGATGATAGATAGATAGATAGATAGATAGATAGATAGATAGATAGATAGATAGATAGATAGATAGATAGATATGATAGAGATATATACAGTGATAGAGATAATAAATGATGGATGGATAGATGGATGGATGGATGGATGGATGGATGGATGGATAGATGATAGATAGGTAGATAGAGGCAGATGATAGAGATATATACAGAGTGAGAGAGATGATTGATAGATGAGAGAGAGAGACAGGCAGACAGACAGACAGACAGACAATTTTCCTACTGCATTTGTTTAAAAAGCATAACTATCTGTTTTTGTGTACAATGTTCAGAAACATTGTAGGTTCTTTTTAAAATACATCTTTTGCAAACTTTTGTTTAAAGAATGCACGTAGATGCTATCCATCCTTTAGCTAAGTCTCTTTTTGCCATATCTTGCAAATCTACCCCTACAGAAATCCATAGTAATTTTGCATTTTTTTTTATATCCATACTTTATATAGTATATGTGAAACATTCCACTTCTGTTGCATTAGTTTTTACCATCCTCTTAAATCCTACTTTGTGACTTTCTTTAATTGAATCCCTTGCTATTTTTTATATATGGACCTAGGAACACTTATAGTTTTCCTCATTTGAGCTCCATTGTTTCATTATAGGCCTGGCATATTTTATCAGCCATTGTATTTATTGTGCTCATGTAATGTGAATATGGCCAAAGCAATTACCATAAAATAACTGCAGCACTGTCTCTCATAAGCTTGTGCCGACGCTAATATTTAATAGCCAGGTTTGGCTGTAACTTTATTATGAAAACTTGAGCCTGCTTTGCCAACTTTTATAGCTATTGCACAAGCGCAACTGTTTTATACCTTATTGATTAGTTATCCAAATGTTGCAGAAAATATATCTTGCAAGTAAAATAATAATAACCATGAAGTCATTGCTTAACTCTGATGCTAGAAAGAAGTACAAAATTGGGTTGGTGTAAGGCCCGACCTCTCCCCCTTATTCAAGAAAGTAAAGATGCTTGAAACTTGGCATTTTGAAAGGAACCTTTTATTGACTAGAGGTGATAGCAGGGCGAAAAGAAAGCAGGCTCTGAGGTCCCTCAGGCCATACAGTTAGAATAAAGGAATTAGAAACCTCTCCCAACAGTCCGATGTGGATTCAGCCAATCCACAGGTGCGAAAATGTTATTGTACTGACCACTCTGGGAAAGTGATAAGGAAGCTTTCCCACGGTCATCTGGCTTTCCAGCAATGCAGTCCACATGGCCCTCCCTAATAATAATAATAATAATAATAATAATAATAATAATAATAATAATAATAATAATAATAATAATAATAACAATAATAACAATAATAATAATAATAATAATAATAATAATAATAATAATAATAATAATAATAATATTTTAATTTGTATACCGCCCTTCTCCCGAAGGACTCAGGGCGGTGCACAGCCAGAATAAAATACAAAAAGAACAATACATATAATATTAAGAACAACCCCTTAAAAAACTTATTCAATTGGCCAAAAATTTAAAATACAATAACACCCTATAAAATTTACAAAAATTTAAAACCCATAAAAGCAAATTAAAAATTTTAAAATCAAGCCAGTCCAGCTAAACGGAATAAATAGGTTTTAAGTTCGCGGCGAAAGGTCCGAAGGTCGGATAGTTGATGAAGTCCAGGGGGAAGTTCGTTCCACAGGGTAGGAGCCCCCACAGAGAAGGACCTCCCCCTGGGGGCCGTCAGTCGACATTGCTTGGCTGACGGCACCCTAAGGAGTCCCTCTCTGTGAGAACGCACCGGTCGCATGCATGCTGGCTCAGGAATTCTGGGAGTTGAAGTCCATAGGTCATAAAGGGGCCATAGTTGCCCAGCCCTGCAGTAGACGGTCCCATAAATATCCTGATCCTAAGCCATGGAGCGCTTTGAAGGTAGTCACCAATACCTTGAAGCGCACCCGGAAGACAACAGGCAGCCCTCCCCTTACATTCCCCAAAAGGTGTGAAAATGCCAGGGCACTTAGGTGCCAGGCTAGAAGTTATAAATCAAAAAATTGCAGGATACAGGATATATAAGAAAGAGAGTAAAGAAGTAATTTAAAAAAACCTTCCCCTGAAGAATGGCAGATACACAGATCTGACAGTTGGATTAGGCCCAGATTCACAAGATTTTAGGTGCAACTGCCTCCTGGGTTATATTGTTAGTTCTTGTGAGGATCCTTCTAAAAGGTTTGTCTTCATGCAGCCTAAAGGTTGTATATAAACAATATTTCTCCTAGCAATCAGCCCACGACTCTGAGAAAATGTAGTTTTCTAACTAAACCAATCCTTTGACTAGCATGCTGTGAGAGCTGAGTGCAACTGACAGGGATGGCAGAGTAGCATTTGTAATGTGGGAACCTGCCTCCTATGCCCTTAGTAGTGTATGAATATTATGGGGCGAGGGAAACACCTATTTTGCAAGAAAAATACTTCTGTATAGCTAGAGAACCAGCTAAGCTGTTCACTAAAATAAGATGTGCTTGTAAAGACAGACTTGTTTCAGATTAGCAAACAAAGAGCAAATCATAAGCTTCCTTTCAAACTGGCTGCCTCCTTGTTCCCTATTTTCCACCCACCCATTGTTTTTGGTTAGCATATTGATGTATTCGTGCTGTGTTATTTTTTCATGGTTTATTTTATTATCTTACTTCTGCCCTATTTATACTCTTTTCATTTCTTCCTTTTTATTGTTGTAAGCTGTCTAGAGTAGCCCCATGGCAAGATAGCCGGCAAATAAATTTAACAGATAAAATAAAATAAAAATAAACTGTTTGTAGAGGGTTCAGCTGTAGACAATATGCCAAAAACAGATTTTGAAAAAGAAACAGTATGAGAAGACCATATTTTAGCATGAAGTAAAACTCTACTGTTTCCAATTTTAAGATCACTTAAGATAGAAAAGTACTGTATTTTTGAAGTATAAGATGAACCTTTTTAGCCCCAAAAAGAGGGTGAAAATCTGGGTGCGTCTTATAGTCCAAACGTAGCCCTGCCCAGCCTCTGAAACAGAGGTTTCAGAGGATGAAAAAAGCCTCTAAAACCTCCCTTTGAGAGGCTGAAAAAAGCCTCTCAAACAGAGTTTTCGGAGGCTGAACAAAGTCTCTGAAACCTCCATTTGAGAGGCTGAAAAATGGAGGTTTCAGAGGCTGAAAAAAAAGCCAGGCGCAGAACTCACAACCAACGAACCTGTTGCTAAAGTTCACCTCTTGGAAGAGCTGATTGGGGGGTATTCCAGGAGGCCGATCCACCCCCAATCAGCTTTTTTTCTTATTGTCCTCCCCAAAAACTAAGGTGCGTCTTATACTCCGAAAAATATGGGTATACTTTCTGTTCCATGTGGAACATTCTGTCTGATCTTGAATTTGATCATATTCACTCCAACAGTCAGTATCAAATCAAGGATTTAAGCCAGAACCCAGTAATTCCTGATTCTAAAATCAGTCCTGACTATGTCATTGTGTGTGCCTCTGTTATTTTATAGCCAATGCCTTAAGAAAATTTTTCTTCTGCCTCACCCTTTGTAGTGTGTCATGATAGCAAGAGATAAGGAGAGTGTCATGTCCCACTCCTCCTCTGACGGCCGGGTCTGGGAAGTCTGTATCAAGCGTGGCCACGAAGCCTCTGCAGCTTTGCCAAATTCCTGTCAGAGTTCTCAGGGCAGGCAGGAATCCAAGGTGTGACTTCAGCAACCAGATGAGACTTTGCCTGACTCAAGGACTGCCAAAAAGCAGATCCTTTATATAGGCCATGGGGTGTGGCTCCATGACTCAGCACTTATCCAGTCCTGCCCCTCCCTTCCTTTTGCTGACATCACCTCTCCATTCTCCGGAAGCAGGGATCTGTCCACATTTTGTCCTCCTGCTCAGCTGCCGGCAATTTTAGCTCGTGGCTGGCTTCTTGCTCACAAACTATAGGAGGGAGGTTTATTTGCTCAGTTTGTCCAGGCATGGTGCCAGGGCTGGGGGTTGGAGGCATGCCAGGTCATTCTTCTTCACTATCAGTCTCTGGCTCAGATAACAGGAGATGGGAGGGGCCCGGCTGCGGAGAGGGGGGTGGGCGAGGCACAACAGAGAGGGAATGGGGTCAGTCAAGTAGAGAAGGATGTGTTGAATAGTCCAGTCAGATGTGGTTACTCAATTTTTAGAAAATGTTTACTGGTGACTCCACTTAAAAAGAGCCAACAATATTTGCTGGGTCTATCTCACATTTTGTTATTAATGGGACTAAGTGATTCCCATGATTGGTGTGGTCTAGAGTATATCAAGAAGAAGCATTCATCCAGAAAGTCTACACAGTTTAGAAATTGATTTTGCTTATTTAAGGCAGAAATCCATATTTAGGAGGAGTGAGAGACTGAGCATACCTTCAAGATGAGATCCACATCCCTGGGTCAAGAAGAGTCTCTAGGTGAAAAAAGGAAGTAGGTTCAATCTAACTTTTCTCCCAGGGTGAACTTTCTTGGGAAGGGTTCTGCAGTTCCTACCCTCAGTGACTCCATCTTTGCCCCATGACTGTACCTGTTCCATGTGTTGCATGACTTTCCATCTGCAATCATACCAGCAGTTTTCAACACAATGCAGAATAGCAATAGCACTTATTTACTTACATACCTTTTCATGGTGCTTTACAGCCCTCTCTAAGTGGTTTACAGAGTCGGCATATTGTCCCCAACAATCTGGGTTTTTATTTTACTGACCTCAGAAGGATGGAAGGCTGAGTCAACCTTGACCCTCGTCAGGATCGAACTGCTGGCAATTGGCAGAATTACCCTGCAATACTGCATGCTAGCCACTGCACCACCAAGGATGACAGCATGTCATTAAGACAAAAGAGACATAAGAGTTTACAGTGAAGATATATATATAGAGATGATAGAGCAGAAACAATAAATATACAGATTTACCATAGCAACTTTCCCTCTGCATAGGAATGTATCTTCATATTTTCACATAGGAGTATTCATTCTAATCACCTAGTCTCCTCTGATTTAATGTGTATGTGTAAAGCTGTATCTCCCAATTCTCTGATGCTACCACTTAAGCTAAAGACAGATGCACTACATAAAGAAAAATCCCATTTTCTCTCTCTCTAATTGGAGCTGTCCAACTTTGGTAGCTTTAATTGATGTCTCTAATATGTCAACTAATTGAGTGCTATTATAGACCTTTTTTTTTTTTTTTGCTGGTTTGAAGCACTATCTATCTATATGTTTTTCTTTAAAAATAACCTATCAGCAGCACTAGTCCTTTCTCTGGCCTATAACAAGGCATTTGAGACACTAGGAGATTCAGGTGCCTTTTTTTTTTGATGTTGTTCACTTCTCATCCAGAAAAAAAGAAGAAGCATTAAATGTAAGAAAGCCAGTGAGAAACACATATAAATTTGACTTTTTCTTATTTGTAATTTGTAAGCAACACTAGTGGGATAACGATACAGTCTCCTTCAAGACAAGCTCAACCTCTTGTGATTTGACATTGCTTTCTTCCAAGATATTTTAGCTACTCAATCCTGGCTTCATGTCCCATTCAAGTAATTGTCCCAGTGCATTTCGAAAACAACATATTGGAGAAGGCTATTTCAAGGAATGGACAAATCTCTCTCTCTCTCTCTCTCTCTCTCTCTCAATTTGGTTCAGTCCATTTCTGTGATACTTTCAAGAATATGTATGATAACTCATATTTATCTTTTGTGCAAGGTTTTCACACTGAGTGCAATTTTGCTAGCATACACCTTTTTCCGAGCCATGTTCCCTCTGCTGTAATGCATTTTATGCACATCAGTAATGCAGTCGTTGTTGTGTAATTCAAGTTGAAAATTACATCACAGAAAAGTGCAGATTTTGATATTCTTGTGTGTTCCAGCTCCTGCATGTGTTCAGAGAATGCAAAGTGGATAGATTTACATAAAAATACAAACTGAACAAGTTTCTCAGCCTTTTCCAATCTTAACTTCAATGGATTTAAAGAAGGCTTCACAATGACAGTCCATTCAAGGCTTTTTAAATATATCATCTTCTTCATCCTCACTAAAAAAAATGCCCCGTATTTAAGATTACAGCTTCAGCATTCTGAATGAGTTTATAATGAAGATTAAAATAGTTGTCATTAACATTGATTTTATATGCAAAAGGAAGAAAAATGAAAAGGTATGCAATTTGAGAAAGGCATCATTTATTATTTATTACATTTTGTTCCTGTTTAAAATACACATTGATCAACTCAACAAGCAATAATCCATCCAAACATTCCAGAATATATTTATATGTAATTTTTAATACAGACAATTATTAAAATGGATTGATCCAGTTAACTTCCTGTGCATTGTACTCCTCTTCTCACTCTGCAGTTAGCAAACAGAGAGCTCCAGTAGAATCAGAGAGTTGATGATGTCATTTAGAGCACTGGGTCCAATTTCTTGTTCAATTCAAGCATGCAGGTTAAGGCACCACGAGAAATGTCTCTCTACTTCTGCCTGAACACATGAGAAGCTATCTCCTTTGATAACTGCTTCCAGAGTGAAATAGCTAATATTATAGGGAAGTTCCACAATCTGATTTTCTGTAACTTGAGTCCGTTATTTCATGCCCTGCATTCTGGAATGATAGAGATCAAGTCTTCCTCTTCTGCATAGCATCCTTTCAGATGCCTGAAATGTGCATCAGTCACCTTTTATCACGCTGAGTCATCTTTTCTTAAAGCAGAAATCTACCCAGTCCCCTCAATTTTTTTTTAATATTTAACGTTCAGGTCCCTGATCATTGCTGTTCTTTGTACCTCTTCTAATTCCTCTGAATCTTTCTTAAAGTGTGATACCCAGAGATGGACATGGCATCTAAAATACTGTACAATCTGACCAGCATAGATTATAGTAGAACTATTTTGGAATGGTTCTTCTGTAAACCTTGACTAAACTGCATTTCTTATTTACCATCCATGTTACATCGCTGATTCATATTCTCTTTATGATTATTATTTACAGTTCCAAAATTAAGTTCACATGTATTATAACCAATAAGGATATTCCCCAACTTACTTTTATTACTTTTTCCAAAGTGAAGAACTTAATTTCATTCTGTTGTTTAGGAAAGTACACTTTTCTAAATTGCCAAAAACATCTTGAATTTTGTTTGTCTACTAGAGCATTAATTTTGTGCAAAACTAAATGTTGCATTCATTTCTTTATCCAAATAAACAGTGAAAATATTGAAAAAATCTGGGCTTGAAGGCCAATTTCTTTGATCCTCCCTTGCTATGTCATTCCAAGTTGATGAGGAATCTAGATTGAACTCTCTTAAAATATTGTTTCAGGTAAGCTGTGGATATACTTAGACATTCCACCTAGCCCATATTAAACTAGCTCACTAATCAGAATCTTATAACATACTTTGTTAAGTATTATGTACTTGTAAGTATTATGTATCAAGGTATATTATGTCCTACCTTCCCACACTCTTCTAAACAAGTTATCATTTTTTTAAAAAAATAAAATCATAACAGAAATCCAAAAAATCTGTACTGATTTAAAGTAAATCACTAGGACCATATGCTTTGAAAGTGATTTGAAAGTGAAAGAAGTGTTTCAGATCTTCTCCTTAAAACAGCTTGCCTTTCCCCCCCCAGCTTTTGTCCACACTTCAGAAAAGATGCTGTTGCTTTTTAAACTTATTTTAACTGTTCAAGCAACACCACACACATACACACACACACACACACACACACACACACACACACCCTTTTTTTGGGAGGGGGGGGGAGTCACAAAACCTTGAGAAAACCTGGTCTGCTTTAAAGAAGAGGCGAAAGTTCCTGCATTTGACTGAGATCCGGAGCACTTCTTCTAAAACCTGTTTAAAGCATACACAATACGCACTGTATTTTTTGCCAAGGTATTGACAAATCAATTTCTTCCCAGGAATGGAGTCAGACAAAATGATCTGTAATTCTGTGGATTTATCTGTCCCCTTTTGAATTCTTTTTTCTGGAAGTCCTCTTAGATAATAGATTCTCTTCAGCACAGCCCAGAACGATAATATGTCAACGTTCTATTATCATAGAAGTCACACTCATTAAATTCTGATTCAGTGTCAGACAAATGATCTATATTTTTGCTGAAAGTTACATTTTGATTTGACTGGATTCATTGGTTGATTATTAATAGTTATCTGAGACTCTTATAAAGTATTTTTTAATTAAGTTTGGTTCTGTTTTGATGCCTATGCTAGTTTTGTTTAATGGAATAAGCACCATAAAAATAGACTTGACCTTCAGCTGAATTAATTACTCATTCTAATTGAAACAAAGTGAAATATCCTGTGTATTTTTGTAATATTAAGCAACTGTACAAAGGCAACTGCTGAGAAGGCTCTGCCTAGGTGATCTGTCTGTTTCATGGGCAGACTTTGAAGGGCAGATTCAAGTCTCTGCTGCCTTCTCTTTGTTTAGCATTGGGTTTAGATTGGGCAAGTTTTCAAACTGAGGGTACCTCCAAATAGAAGCCTCAAGGTGAGCAAATGAGGGGAAAAGATGAAAGCGGCATTGGGTTTACGTGATGCAGAATTCACTCCTTTTCTGCCACATAAGAGGCTTTGCATTGACCACTGGTTACTGATTCCAGGCAACAGTGCATAAATTGGTTGCTATATGAATCCAGTGAGACAAACAGAGGCAATATGCATGTGTGATTACAAGGCTCCAGGTCTGAATAGCACTAGCACTTAGACTTATATACCACTTCACAGTGTTTTACAGACCCCTCTAAGTGGTTTACAGGGTTAGCCTATTGCCCCCAACAATCTGGGTCTTCATTTTACCGACCTTGGGAGGATGGAAGGTTGAGTCAACCTTGAGCTGGTCAGGATCGAACTCCTGAACGTTTAATTTGTCCTTTCCATCTTTACTTTGCCAGTTCCCTCCAATGATGTGGATAGCCCAGCAATATCACTCCAAATCCTTTTAAAATTCCAGACAAAAACTCATCCCATGTATTTATTTGTTCTTCTTTCCCATTAAATGTCATTGTGCTAATTCTGCACTCAATCATTTCCCCTGCCAGATTTGCTGCAAATACTGAAGCGACGCATTTAGCTAATGTGAATAAGATAATAATAGCATCGACCAATGGCATAATATTACTCAGCGTTCAGATTATGCTCTACATGCTCCAGCAACATCTAAACATATTATCTAATCTAAATAATCAAAATGAATGACTGTCTAATTAAATGTGGGATGGCACTTAAGGATTTATTTTGAAAGATCAATGTGGGATGCCGGTTATGCGAATCGGTAGTAGGAAATGAGAATGCTAAATCTTTCAGCTTACATTTTATTCCTCCCCATATTTTCAGCAAGTAAGTTTTAGAGAAACGATCGCATTCCCATAACAGAGATTTGACTCCCTTCCCTTCTTTCCCTATATTTATAATAGTACTTAATTTGCCCCCAAATGGTTTCAGTGATTGCTTTCTCTCCTAAAACTCAGCAGGGTTGTTTTCTTAGTTCAGTCTGATTCACTGGAACAGGTCTTAATTTGACAGCCTGAAGCAAGGCCTGGTATCTCTTCTGGAGAAAGGGGTCCCGGTTGGTCCCTCAACAGGTTGCATGAGGTGAACCCTGATGCAGTTTTAATACAATTCTAATAGAAGAGAATGTTTGTAGCTCAGGGTTGGACTGTGGCTCTTAGTTCTCTCTGAGCTTTATTGGGTTCTTCTTCTTCTTCTTTTTTTTTTTTTGGAGGGGGGCAGCCATTTCATTGCACTGATGATGTTACCTTGCTTGGTAGCAAAACGTCTGCAAGAAAACTCCCAGGACCTCACAGCAGGGGTGAAATCCAGCAGGTTCTGACAGGTTCTGGAGAACCAGTAGGGGAAATTTAGAACAGTTTGGAGAACCGGTAACGGAAATTTTGAGTAGATCGGAGAACAAGCAAATACCACCTCTGGCTGACCCCAGAGTGGGGTGGGAATGGAGATTTTGCAGTATCCTTCCCCCAGGAGTGGGGAGGGAATGGAGATTTTGCAATATCCTTCCCCCAGGAGTGGGGAGGGAATGGAGATTTTGCAGTATCCTTCCCCCAGGAGTGGGGTGGGAATGGAGATTTTGCAATATCCTCCCCCCAGGAGTGGGGAGAGAATGGAGATTATACAATATCCTTCCCCTGCCATGCCCACCAAGCCACACCCACAGAACCGGTAGTAAAAAAAATTGGATTTCACCACTGCCCCACAGTATCAATTCTGCCATGTTTTCCATATCGCTAGAATCACTTCTATGGAATAGCCACAGGGTCAGTGGGAAAAAATTGCCCAACGTTGGCTATTTAGTTGAGGATGCGTCCACTCCTGAATCGGGTCACAGCAGCATTGGCTGGAAGTGCTGGTGTGCTTGCAGCAGCCCTTGCAGTTGGGCAGGAGTTCTCTGAGCCAGCCTGCCCCCCACATTCTCCTATGGCAGTTATAAAGGGGTGAAATAGCGAAGTTTTCTGCCTGTTGAATAAACTTCACTCTTTACTCCTTCCCCTAGCTCAGAGAGTTGCAAACCTTTCAACCCACAGTTGCCTAATTTAGATAATACTCCTCTGTAGGAGGGAAATAATCAGCACCATCTCCATTATATGACGTAAGTGTCTAGAGTGTGATTGATTGAAGGATGGATTGATTGATACGAGTTGTAAGGCTAGCCATCTCATGGCAGAGACTCTGGGTGGTAAATAAAGTTAAAAACAACAATTTAAGCAATCCAAACTACAGGTAGTCCTCCACCATTCATTTAGTGACTGTTTGAAATTACGATAGCACTGAAAAAAGTGACTAATGACTATTTTTCACACGTATGACCATTGCAGCATCCCCATGGTCACGTGATCAAAATGCAGATGGTAACTGGCTCATATTTATGATGGTTGCTGCGTTCCAGGGTCATATGATCACCTTTTGCGTCCTTTTGATAAACAAAGCCAGTGGGGAAGTCAGATTCACTTAACAACCATGTTAAGTACTTACTTAAAAAACGCAATGATTCACTTAAGAACTGTGTCAAGAAAAGCCATAAAATGGGGCAAACTCACTTAAGAAATACTTCACTTAGCAACATACTTCACTTAGCAACTTCACTTGGCCTCAGTTGTGGTCGCAACTCGAGGACTGTCTGTGAAAAGGAACTACAATATGTAATATTTCCTTGCAGTTAGAGATTACGGGTATGAGACTAAAACCAAACCAAGGCTAGGAAGATTATTATTGTTTATATAAAGCCCAAATGGGAAGCTTTCTTTAGCACTCCCAACCTTTAACGACCAATTCTCAGTGGTCCTTAAAGGTCATTCTCAGTGGTCAGAGCTGGTATATAGACTAAGAATATTTTACTCCAGGGGAAAATCCTTACAGAACCAGAGAGACACAGCTTCTGAAAGTACACTTTAACACACTTCGGTTTAATTGTGTAGAAAGAAATTTTTCTGCTCCTTAGCTATTGGAGACTTTTCCATTTCCACAAAAGGTACCAATAATAAAGTAGAATAATAAGGGGACTGGCATTCAGTCCAACCCAGTAATTTTATTTTTTTTTAGAAAATTTTATTTCTGATGATCTTGCTAAAGGATCCCAAAGCACATCCAACAGATCACTGAATTCATCCAAATCCTATAAGTTTTGTATTAACAGAGTTGGATTCGATAGACTCCGCAATAGAAAATACTAGAAAAGATGCATTAACTGCAGTTACTTCAGACAGATTTTGCAGAAACAACAAAAATATGAAATAAATTGCTCTTGAGGTGAATATGCACACAATGAGGCAAAGAGCACCTTCTCTGGCAAAAACCTAAGTTATAATTTCAGGCCCAAGAAATTGCTGTGGGCAGCTGAGTTCATAGAGAGGAAAGCTGAAGCACATTTTCTTCCCGGTGTGTGTGTGTGTGTGTGTGTGTGTGTGTGTGTGTGTGTACACATACAGAAGTGATTTGTCTACATTCTAGTGTGGATATAAATCATCAAGTGAATGGGAAGCAAAAGTTCGCTTAGCAAGATATCTTGCAGTTATATTAGTGTTTTAGGCTGCAATTCTGCAATATTTAGAGCAACATCAAAAAGGCTATAATGTTGATCCCATTTCTTACCCCAGGTGTATTTCCTTGTAAATAATGAGAGTATTTTTCTATAAGTTCAATGAATAAATAGCATTGTTTGTTTGAGTTTTAAGATCCTACAGATCTTTTGGTACTGTACAAGGATTTCCACTGAGATAGGGAAAAGTCACTAATTTTGCACGTTCAAGATAATTAAACTAATTACTGCAATTCCTGGACTAATGTCAGAATGGAAGTAGTCATCCATTAAGTTGCACATTTGCCTGAATTTTGCAATGTAGATTTTGGTCAGAACAGTGAACAAAAATGCATGCAGTAGAAATGTTGCATCGAAAAATACATCTGGGACATACCATAGTTTAGAAAAACCGTATCAATGGTTTTATGACAATATATGACATAACTTTATGACAATTATATATGACAATAAACTATATATGACAAATAGACATAAAATGCAGACCACTGCAAAAATTGGATAGAAGAGGCTTACATTTGAATTTACAGGTATGCAAAACTGGTAGATTTGACATGGCACATTTATCTGATTGATAAATTTTATAAATTTCACACCTTTAGTTGAAACTGCTTTAAGCAATATTAAACACTGATCATGTAGAACTATTCATAAAATAGCAAAATAATAACATGTACATGTATAATAACAAGGGAACGATGGGAACTTATTATTATAGCTTGTTATAGAGTCAGCCATATGTTTAGTCTGGATTTGGCATTTTTATCCACCTACCTAGTCCTTTCCAAGGACCTGGTATAGGCAGATGTTGATTTTTGATGGTATTAGATATATTGTTGCAGGAGGTAATCTGTTCCGAGCAAAGCTGCCTTTTGCAATTGACTGATGGTGATTTGGTCAATGCTGATAGTATTAAAGTGATGTTCCAGCGGTTTTACGATTGCAACTCAAGTCACCTATTACTATTGGTACTACCTTTGCTTTCTTTTGCCATAGTCGTTTCATTTCTATTTGCAGGTCTTTGTATTTTGTTATCTCCTCCAGTTCTTTCTCTTCTCCAAGTTCTGCCACATCCTCTATTCAGTCATTTTTGTCTTTCTTATCAACAATTCTTAAGGGTGTTACGTGGTAGGTTCTTGTCTGTTTGAATTCTAAAGTCCTTCTTCATTTTCTATTTCTTCCTCTATTTTATAGGGCCACCAGTTCTTGCTTGCAGACAAATGTTCATGAAATGAAGATGTGTTGTGTCTTGTCCACTCTCACCGCAGCCGGGGTCTGCTTATCTGCTCCCGAACACGGAGGAATGTATGCCTCCCGGCCCCAGTTCTGGCTCCATGCCCAGACAAGCTGCAGAGGAGGGGGCACCTCCCGGTCCCAGCCCTGGCTCCATGCCCAAGCAGGCTGCAGAGGAGGGAGTATCCCCCGGCCCCAGCCCTGGCTCCATGCCCAGGCAAACGGAGCAGCTAGACCCCTCCCCCTCCTCCACAGCATGTGAGCCTGAGGAAAGTTTACTTCCAACAACAGCTGATTGGAGTGACCCTCGCATCAGAAGATTGGATAGGCGGAGGCAACAGAAGGAAGGGAGGGGCAGGCCTTAATGAGTGCTGAGTCATGGAGCCACACCCCATGGCCTATATAAAGGATCTGCTTTCTGGCAGTCTCTGAGTCAGGCAAAGTCGAATTTATCTTGCTGAAGTCACTTACTGGTCTCCTGCCTGCTCTGAGGACTTTGCTAGGACTTTGGGCAGAGCTGCAGAGGCAAGCCTGATTCGGATTTCCCTGACCCGGCCGTCAGCGGAGGAGTGGGACGCGACAAGATGCAGATCTTCATATGCACCTATCTTCTGCGCCCTGAACTGCTATGTTGGTTCTACTTTGTCTCTATCTTTTTGGGACCTCGGCTGGAATAATGTCAAGATCAAAGTGTAGAAAATAAGAACAAAGGTTTACAAATGTTTGTATATATGTATGCCTGCATGTGTCCATGTGCTGTTCTAATTGACCTTTTTGTTAAACATTTCAGGTTGAGAAAACTTAGAGAAAACATGTTCGCTGTCAAGATATAGATTCTTCAAATGTTAGCAAGAAACAAATTTATATTATCTGTGGACAAACCTTCTAAGGGGCATTTGATCTTCACTATGAAGGTTTTCAAGTATTTGAAAGAAAAATGGAATCTTAATATACTTTTGTTTCATAACAAGTATCACTTCCCTCTTTAAACACTGATTTTATTTAAATTATCCCATGTTTTTTTGTTGAGTTAGCTTGTGTTTCCTTTAAGCATTGGCTCTCAAGAGGTTGTCTGTGTAATATGCACCTATCAACTGTTTGCCTGCCAACCTTTATATTACCAAGAACATTGTTTCTTCTGTATACCTTGTAAATTTGGATGGAGGTAATTGTAAACTCCTCTGCTTGTAGAATACAACTAACTAGAAAGTGAGTATTATGTTCTTTTATATCTCTGGAGGTCTGTGAAACAGGACCCCGTTTCTAGCAACTATGACACTGAATGGAAGATTTTGACTTCCATTCTGTTGGGTTAAGGCCCTGTGTGCAAAAAGTAGCCCTTAATATTACAGTTCTAAACATTATTGTACACTGTTGACATACCTGACTGATAATAAAATATATTAAGTATCGTTCTCATCATTTCACACACATTTTAACCCTATGGAATAATGTATACTGTTATAATATATAGAAAGGACCATAATTTAAGGGTGAAACACTCACAATGTGACTGTTAGGCATTTTATCTCTGTGATCAGAGGAATGACTTGCTTATGCATTTTCTACTAGCCTAAGGCTAGTCTACAACATGAACCTGGAAGCTGAACCAGATAGACTGGTTCAGACTCTAGTATTACGCTGAAGAAACAGTATAGCACATTTCAGGAAACCATCTGAAGCCTTTTGATAGGTGTCATGAATGTCCCTGAAGTGGGCTTGGATGATGAGGAAGAGCCTGTTTTAGGAACTTGGGAGCGGAGCATAGCGGAGGAGAGGGGAAGAGGAGAGGGGGAAGAGGAGAGACAGGAACTTCAGAAGGAGCAATCAGACAAATGATTGACTGACAACAGGAAGGGAAGAAACGCAGCTGCAGTCAAGAGACTCTGAAGTCCAACCAGAAGCAAAGGACAGAGAAGAGATGCAGCTGCAACCAATGAGTGAGGATGAGGAGGAATTGCCTTCTCCACATGCAGGGCCAAGAGGAGAGAGGCCAACAGAGGTCATTAAGGCTACTCGCAAGAAGGCAGCCTCACCCCTCCTAATGAGTTGCACCAGTCAGCGGCTATTTATCCCTGCACATGAAGCAGAATGACACTGAGAACAACTCTTTGATTTCAGGGCATGCCTTTGCTTAGCCACCATGTCCCTTGCCTTGGAACTTTGTCCTTGACTCTGTTTTTGGACTTTGGACTTTGCCTTGTGGACCTTGGAATTGGATTTTGGCTTATGTGATTTTTATTTTTGGACCATGGACTTGTCTTGCTGGACTTGTTCTGTGTTTTTCTTGACTTGGGGAATTGGACTCATTGGGTCATGCTCTGGCTCAGTGGTGAAATGTAAAATTTGTTACTACCAGTTCTGTGGGTGTGGCTTGGTGTGTGTGTGTGTGGGGGGGGTTAATATGACTGTGGGCATGGCCAACTTTTTTTTTTTTTTACTTTTAAAAGCATTTTTTCTACGGCCGAAGAGGTTGTTAAAAAATGCTTTTAAAAGGCTCCTCTGAAGATCAGGCAACTCAGATGGGATCGCCAGAGCCTTTTAAAAGCATTTTTTTCAACCTGTTTGGCTGAAGAGGTTGTAGAAAAAATGCTTTTAAAAGGATCTGATGATCCCAGCTGAGCCGCGTGATCATCAGAGGCTCTTTTTTTTTACTTTTAAAAACATTTTTTGGCCGAAGAAAAAAGGCTTTTAAAAGAAAAAAAACCCTCTGATGATCGCGTGGCTCAGCTGGGCATGTGGGGGGAGCAGGGATTTTTGCTACCGGTTTTCTGAACCACCCGCCACCATCGCTACTGGATCCGGAGATCCAGTCCAAACTGGGAGCATTTCACCCCTGCTCTGATTCCTGTGTGTGGGAATCCTGGGCAGTGCTATTCAGGGCTGGTGAAGCCTCAATGAAGACTTCAAACCCTTGTGGTATGTGCGTGTATGAGCTGAACAGGACAATAAGGGGACACTACTGATTTATGCATGCCCTCCAACATTTCATGAATGAAACAGGCAGATATATGTATGTGTGGGGGGGAGAAGGGAATAGGAGGAGGAGGTTTTGGTGGGAAGAGGAAGAAGACAGAGGAAGTGTGGGAGGAGGAAGGAGAGGTTTTTTTTCTGGGAGAAAAGAAAGGCCTGAAGGTAAGGATAGGGAAGATCCTATCCTTCCTAGCAGTGGTGGGTTTCAAAATATTTTACTACCAGTTCTGTAGGTGTGGCTTGGTGGGTGTGGCATGGTGGGCATGGCAGGAAAGGATACTGTAAAATCTCCATTCCCTCCCCAATCCAGGGGAAGGTTACTCCAAAATCCCCATTTCCTCCCAATTAGCTGGGACTTGGGAGGCAGAGAATAGATGGTGGCGGGGCCAGTCAGAATTTTTACTACTGGTTCTCCAAACTACTCAAAATTTCCGCTACCGGTTCTCCAGAACTGGCCAGAACCTGCTGAAACCCACCTCTGCTTTCTAGGCTGGGGGGAAAAGGAGGCCTGAGAGGATAGGCTTAAGGTGGAAATGGAGAAAGAGGCCTGGGAAAAGAGAGAGGGAGTGAAGGCAATAGGGAGGATAGGAGAGGCTCCTGTGGGGCAAGTCTGAGGAAGAAGGGGAGATAGGATAGGATAGGATAGGCTTCTGTGGGGCAAGCAGAGGAATCCACGAAGGAGCAGAGGTGGTGGAAGGAGAGCTCAGCAGGCAATTCAAGAGAGGGAAAGGGGAGAGAGAGACAAAGGAAGAAGGGCCGACCAGCCACATGAATACCATCGCATCACGTGACCCGCCGGCTGGGAAAAGACTGACCATTACCCCACTACGTGACCTGGCTGCTGAGAGGAGACTGACCACCATGACCCTACATGACCCAGGCCAGTAGAGGTGCCTGAGCGAGGGACCAGTGTGGACTGGTGGCCATACTAAAAAGGGCCAGGAGAACCTGGACTCCAGCGGCCCTTTCGGGGGTAGTGCTACATACGTATGTGAGAGCCTACCCAATTGTCAAGATTCACTAGTTAAATTTCTCTTTCTTGAGATGTTTCTTATCTGACATTGACTGAGATTCTTTATTTTGTAATAGCTAGCCCTTGCCGGATCTGAGGCTGGGTATATTAGTAAATAAATTTAACATATTTTGTTTTATATTGAAAAAGTCCCTTGTGGAGGTTCACTGGAAATTATTCGTTTATTTGATTTATATCTTGCCTTTCTGCTCTGGCAGGCGCTCAAGATAGATAACATTTTAAAAAAGAATATAAGCAATTAATTATGCTGATTAACAATAACAATAGACTGAATTCCTCAGAGAAAATCCTCTAACAGAGAAAAGTCTAGTAAACGAGGTGCATCTTAATGATTTCCTAAGCCTCAAGTGAGCAGAGGCCAGAGGCCATTGCTGAGAAAGTGAATTCCATACAATTGTGGAGGTACAGAAAAAGATTGTTCAAGGTGCAGAAAGGTCAGTTTTTATAGTAGATTTCCAAAGACCTCCTGGACAGGTTTGTATAGGCAGTCTTCAATTTATGACAACAATTGAGCTTTAAATTTCTGTTGTTAAGCAAGACAGTTGTTTCGGCCCCATTTCATGACCTTTCTTGCCGCAGTTGTTAAGTGAATCACAGCAGTCGTTAAGTTAGTAATAGGATTCTTAGGAGAATCTGGCTTCTCCATTGACTTAGTGTGTCAGAGGGTTGCAAAAGTTGGCCACGTGACCCTGGGATACTGCAACTGTCATAGATACATGCCAGTTGCCAAAATACCTGAATTTTGATCATGTGACCACGGGGATGGTATAACTGTCGTAAGTATGAAAAATATCACTTTTTCAATGTCATTATAACAGAGGTGGGTTTCAGCAGGTTCTGACCAGTTCTGGAGAACCGGTAGCGGAAATTTTGAGTAGTTCGGAGAACTGGTAGTAAAAATTCTGATTGGCCCCACCCCCATCTATTCTCTGCCTCCCAAGTCCCAGCTAATTGGGAGGAAATGGGGATTTTGCAGTAACCTTCTCCTGGATTGGGGTGGGAATGGAGATTTAAAATATCCTTCCCCTGCCACACCCACCAAGCCACGCCCACAGAACCAGTAGTAAAAAAAAATTAAGCCCACCACTGCATAACTCTGAATGGTCATTAGACAAAGGGTTGTAAGTCAAAGACGAGCAGCAATGGAGAAACAAGGGGCTGTTTCAGACCCTCAGCCTTTAAGCTTTGAAAGGTCAGTACAAATACTTTAAATAGAGTCCTGTAAACAATGCAGATTTTTTTTTCCAGCAGAAGACTGATTAGCAGTAGCGGCGGTATTTTGCACCAATTACAAATTTCAATTTAACGAGGTGTCATGAAACATTTATTTATTTGAGATACTTCCATCCTGCTGCAATCGTAAGACGAAATACCTGTTTATCACCTACTTGCACTTAATAAAGTAGGAAAGCACCTTAAGCCAGGGCAAAAAACTGTTTCCTCTATATTAACCTTATCTGCATAGGCCATCGTTGGTCCACCAAGCAGATGGGCTGCTTCCTCCTGATAAGGTGAAATAAAAATTTGCCCCACTCATCTGCTCCCACCCACTTCTGAAATAGTTCTCAACATGCTATGATAAAATCCACCATTTTAAATGGAGGTTTGCAGCAAATGAGTCTTCTGAACTAGATTTTGGATCTTCGGCACGCAAAGTATGTGTCCTCTGAGATGTGCTGTCTATAGACGTGAACCAGAGTCAAGATAGATCAAAGTTGGTCCAGTTGGTCCAGAATGCGGCTGTGCGGGTGATAGAGGAGGCCCTCGTGGCTCCCATGTGACACCTCTCCTGCGCAGACTGCACTGGCTACCTGTGGCCTTTCGGGTGCGCTTCAAGGTTTTGGTAACTATCTTCAAAGCGCTCCATGGCATAGGGCCGGTTTACTTACGGGACCATCTGCTGCCACCGATTGCCTCCCACCGACCCGTGCGCTCTCACAGGGAGGGACTCCTCAGGGTGCCGTCAGCCAGGCAGTGCCGGCTGGCGACGCCCAGGGGAAGGGCCTTTTCTGTGGGGGCTCCCACCCTCTGGACCTTTGAACCTTTCGCCACGAGCTTAAGGCACATCTATTTATCTGCGCAGGACTGGACTAGAATTTCAAATTTTAAATTTGGTTTTAATGGGGTTTTATTATCTTATTGTAGTTTTAATATTCGGCCTTATTTAATAAGTTTTTTAAATTGGTGCTTTATTTTGTATTTATATGTATTTTTTATTAGGCTGTAAACCGCCCTGAGTCCCTTGGGAGATAGGGCGGTATAAAAATGCGATTAAATAAATAAATAAATAAATAAATAAAGTCCTCCTCTCATATTCAGGTTTTCAGGAGCCAGAGTTGGAGGGCTCAAAGCAGAGAAACTATGGGTATCTCTTGAGCATAGGATTAATGCTTTAAAATGGTATATGCAAAAAACTCCATAGAAAATAGACAGATAAAATAGGGTTCAAAAATAGTTTAAGGAAAATCAAGTCTTTTTGATAAAGCTCGACACAGCCATTTTGTCTATGTCTTTTCCCACACAATCTGATCTATCATTAAAAAGCTAGAATTACAGGGAGGCACAATGTTCTATATAGGTCTGTATCAGTGACGAAATCCAAATTATTTTACTACTGGTTCTGTGGACGTGGCTTGGTAGGTGTGCCGTGGCTTGGTGAGCGTGGCAGGGGAAGGATACTGCAAAATCTCCAGTCCCACTCTACTCCTGGGGGAAGGATACTGCAAAATCCCCATTCCCTCCCCACTCCTGGGGGAAGGATATTGCAAAATCTCCATTCCCACCTCACTCTGGGGCCAGCCAGAGGTGGTATTTGCCGGTTCTTCAAACTGCTCAAAATTTCCGCCACTAGTTCTCCAGAACCTGTCAGAACCCGCTGGATTTCACCCCTGGTCTGTATATTAATAACTTCTTCTAACAAAATGAGATCTTGTTGACATAATGCCGAGGCCAAGACATACAAGACAAAGCCAAATGCATTTCTGAGCAAAACAAAAAACAAAAAAAACACCCAAAACAAAACTGCAGCTGCATAATTCAAGAGGAAATGCTGCTTGGGTTAAACAATTACAAAGAAGATGGTAACAAATGTAGGTTTCTTTATGGCTCCTGAACAATTACCTAGCATGCTGTTTAGAGTATCATAGGAAGAAAAAAGTAGATTTGTATTTCGTTTAAAAAAAAATCAGGATGTAAGGACAACTTTCTTTAATAATATCAAAGGCCTTAGTTGTTGCATACATTTTTTAATGGTAAAACTGTTGCTTCTGGGAGATGATAATTAGGTCACAATATTCATTTAGTAATTAGGTACAGCTTTGAATTGGTCTCTTATGTATGGCAATACAAACCAGCCTTTTATTTCTCTTCACACCCTAGAGCCATGCTAGACAGTTCTACATAATAGATCAGCCTGGAACTTATGCTCAGATATTTGATTGATTGATTGATAATGGATTTTTAACCCTTAGCAACCACATAGATAGATTTTTTTAATTTTTATTTATTTATTTTGTCACAACAGTATATATAAGCAAAAGCATGAAATTAACTATATAATATATAAGCATATATATAAGCATGTATATAATAACTATATTAATTGGATATAATGAAAGGAAACAATAGGACAGGAATGGTAGGCACGTTTGTGCTCTTATGCACGCCACTTACAGACCTCTTAGGAATGGGGTGAGGTCAATGATAGACAGTTTTTGTTTTTTTCAGGATGATTTGTCCCCAATGATTAGTCTTTCTGATTTTCCAACGTAATTTAGTTTATCTACCTAGCTGTTGTTCTTTTTTCCTCTTTCCTTCCATTTTTTTCCATTATAGACCCATTATAGAGCGTTAAGACTTCACATAATGTATCCAAATCAGTTTGAGCCTGATCTTCTTTTCAAACACAACATCAATACACACATACACATGAATGATATAGCATTGTTTCATGGCACTTCCCTGCAAAATATTGGAACACTCTGGACATTGGAAGCACAGAGACAATTTCCTTACTTCAGCTTTTGAAATTTTCCCCATCCTATAACAGAAGACAAAATGCCATCATCATTTTGCCATCACTTTTGGTGTTTTAGTATTTGATTTTGTGAATAAATGTCAGCTGCTTTTAAGAAGCATTTCTTTTTACTTATGTTGAAATTTCATTAGGAGTTTTTTTTTAATAAAAAAAATGTTAAAGAATTGAGACATGACTTTCTCCCTCTTTGACTAAACTTTGATGGCTACAATTGCAAAATATGATGTATTTAATAACATTTTTTTCACTGGAAAAGAATAAATAAACTAAAGTTGAGCTAAGCAAGTTATTTCTTTACAATATTTGTGTATATACTGTGTGTGCGTGTGCGTGTGCACACACACACACACACAAATCATACATATAAGTCTCTAGCTCATCTATTGATAGCAGTATATAGAAATAGCTTAGCTGCTTATCACGGCAGAGAGAAAAAGCTGAATGCTTTTACATTTTCAAAAACAAATTTCAGTGAGCAATCATGATAAAACATGGAAGGAAGGGAGGGAGGGAGGGAGGGAGGGAGGGAGGGAGGGAATAAATAAATTGTATATCTGAAATACCTGGAAGAACCATTTACTGCATAATGTTGTCTACAATTACATTACTATCTTTCTCTGGTTTCTGTTCAGTTACAGACAATTCCTATTTTGAATTGATTTTTTCTGCTCATTTTATTTTTTATCCTTCTCTGTTTAGATATTCTTCCTTAAAAGTGCAACACTTTCTGAATGCAGGATTGCTTTTGGAAGTAAAGGCAAAGGCAACATTTGCTATACTAATTGAACTTATCAATCAAACAATAAAATCAGATACACCTGCAGGAATACAACATGCATGCCCGTGTAGACCCAGAAACCCATCTTTGTTGCAGACAGGAAAATAATTTTTTCAAACATTGTTCTCAGGTTCTCAGGAATAAGACCAATAAGGATGCCCCTGTTTTATCAACTTTTAATTGTTATTTAATTTTAGTCCTCATGGTTTCCATCTTTTAGATTTTTGAGTGTTAACATTTTTGCTAGCCTCCATGAATGTTCATTAGACTAGATGGTTTTAAAATTTCAATCCCAACACATAGAATTGTAGAAAGCTGGCACCCACCCATCTCCTAGAAGAATGAAATATTTCGAGGAATATTTTTTTAAAAAAAGGCAGGATAAAATATTTATCCTAAAAGAGAAATAAAAATCTTAAGGGAGACAGAAACTCAGAGCCCCAGCTCCCTGCTCCCAAGCAGATACTGAGCTGGGGCAGCTTTTAGAAATGCAGATTTGATAATCCATTACTCCCTGCAGCAAAGTCTGAACAAAGGCAAATTAGCTCTCACCCAGGAGCCAAAAAAGGCCAAAGCCATTAATTATTGCATCACCCTCAGAAACTTCAACCAAACTTAGCTCAGACAACCGATAGAGCCAACTATGACCCCTACATAACTCCTACAACAGCCAATAGAATACCTATTCCTGCACAGGAACAGGAAGCTCAAGTGCAAAGCCCAAGGGAAGGTATAAAAAGTCCTCACTCTCAACTCCATGTGGTCAGCTGCCCAGAACTCATGTGGTTTTGCTTCATTATTAAACTATCTTTTCAATCATCCTCCAGCCTCCATTTTGTCTCCAGTGCCTTTCTCCCAGCTTGGAACTGAACCAGATGGATATTCCTTCCAACAGAATGTTCCAGCATATAAGATGACCATCTATATTTGTATCATAGTAGAAACTTTAGTTAAAAGTCTTCATTCAGTATGAAACTAAGGAAAACTAACCCAGCATATTCTTGATGGTCATTGATAGCAACTGAAGGATTTTTCCCAAGATGAGTTATGAATGCAGCCTGAGAAGGGAAATTTTGCCCAAGATGTCATTGAGCAGGAAAATTTTAAATAACTCTTTAAATAACTCCTATTCACTCTGTTAAATTTTCATATATTCTCCATTCATATACACAGAGAAACTCACAGATGTAGGAACAAAGGTTCTCTTCCAGAGGAGGGTCACATTAGAAACAGATTCAGGCACTATACTTAAACAAAAAGAAGAAATGTTATGTGTATATTATGGAGAAGTAGCTTAAAAACTCATTTGAGTTGCAAGCTAGAAAGCTTTATTTCATATCTACATCACTTTCTATTTCTACTGGGATGAGAAACTGGGGAGGGGGGTAGACTTTCCATTCCCTTTTCTAATGTAAACTACTGTTCTGAAAATTGGGGGTGGGAGAGGAATCTAGTTTTGGATTACATTAAATTTTCCAGTGTCATTTGATTGTATCTGAACATATGATTACCTACATTCAAAGTATAATATATAATTATTACTGCTTCCTGTCTTACTTTTATTCAGCTTTAGCTTATCCTTCCATGCTCATGAAGTACACCACTGTCAGTTTCATAACTAGTTTAGACTGAATATTGATTCCATACGTTTCTCAGTGGTAATATTAGTGTCTCTGTTGAATTTCAATATTCGTGTCTAAACTGAACCTATAAAAAGAAGGATACTTGGTCTTACCTAGGTGTAAAGTAATTAACTTTAAGAGCCAATAGTGAGGATTCTTAATTTAATTAAGCACTTATATAAACAATTGCCATAGTAACAGGATACATCATCTTCCAATGCACATAAAATGGAATATGTTTTAGTGAAAACAGACATTGACCTAACACTAAGTACAGACTATCTCATATTTTTTTTCTATGTAGAAATGGAGTACAGGGATTGTTCAAGTAATTTTGCTGAAGGCTAGAGCAACCTAATTAGATTTTTCTTTGTTCCACAAAGGCATAAAATCGTACTTGGAAATAGTTCTTTAAAAATTAAATTCTTTGAGAGAAAATGTGTTTGTTGGCTGTGTAAATCCTAAACTACCACCAGGTAATATCCTACACAAAAAACAAAGTGAGTATTAACATTATGGGTAACAACCATTGGCAGAAGTGCATCACTCTGTACAGAGTGTTGCAGACTACAGAAGACTTGCCATTAATTTCAACAAAGAGCTATGACCGGTCTTTAGAAGTTCTGGACTTGGTCTAAGTGCTTCAAGACTACTAACGTGCAATGTGGACTAGTGGCTGGCAGCAATGTGAAGGGATCCTTAAAGGAGGATATAATTTAAACTATATATATATATATATATATATATATATATATATATATATATATATATGTATATATATATATATATGTATATATATATATATATGTATGTATATAGGTCTTTGGTTGTTCAGGTTTTCTCCCGTGTAAAATTGGAAGTGTCTTGGCGACGTTTCGACGAAGTCTCATTCGTCATCTTCAGGCTTCAGCTTCGTGCTTCTGGGAGCAACAAATATATATATTTGTTTTTTGAGGTTTTCGCGGGTGTTTGTATGTAGGTCTTTGGTTATTTGGGTTTTCTCCCGCGTAAAATTGGAAGTGTCTTGGCGACGTTTCAACGAAGTCTCATTCGTCATCTTCAGGCTTCAGCTTCGTACTTCGTGCTTCGTGCTTCTGGGAGCAATGTGTGATTGCAGCTGTTTCTTCCTTTTTAACTGCTAGTGGGGGTTTGAACTGATTGGGTGGGAGCTTGGCTGTGCTCTGATTGGATGGGGTTTTTTTGTGCTCTGATTGGCTGGGGGTGTCCTGTTTGGGTGGGGGCTTGGTTGTGCTCAGATTAGTCTGTGTTGCAGGGGGATTTGAGCTGGTGAGCTGCATTGCTGTTGTTTGGCTTCGTGTTTGTGGTCATGCTACATCTTCATAGTGGGTGTCTGTCTGCTGCATGTACGGATTGGAGGGGTTTGAAATGGCTAATGTTGCAGCTGCAGTCTGGCTTCTGGTCCTTGGTCGTGCTTCATGATTAGTGTGGATTTGGGTCTGCTTTCTGGGTGGATGTGTGGTGGTGACATCCTGTGTGGACCTCGTGAGTGTGGGTCTGGTGTCATTCCTCATGTTAGGGACTTGTTTGTCAATAAGGGTGGGTTTCCAAATGGCTGGATTACAGAATAATCAGAGAAGCCATTGAGATAGAAAAACGCCCACACAGCATGAACAAACGAGATGATACCTCCCGCCTACCAGCCATGCAGCAGACAGACACCCACTATGAAGATGTAGCACAACCACAAACATGAAGCCAAACAACAGCAATGCAGCTCACCAGCTCAAATCCCCCTGCAACACAGACTAATCTGAGCACAACCAAGCCCCCACCCAAACAGGACACACCCCCAGCCAATCAGAGCACAAAAAACACCCCATCCAATCAGAGCACAGCCAAGCTCCCACCCAATCAGTTCAAACCCCCACTAGCAGTTAAAAAGGAAGAAACAGCTGCAATCACACATTGCTCCCAGAAGCACGAAGCACGAAGCTGAACCCTGAAGATGACGAATGAGACTTCGTCGAAACGTCGCCAAGACACTTCCAATTTTACGCGGGAGAAAACCCGAATAACCAAAGACCTACATATATATATATATATATAAATGGCTGTGTGTGTGTGTGTGTGCGCGCGTACGCCAACATAACTCTGGAACGCCTCGAGCAATTTCAACCAAACTTGGTTGACTTACTCTCTGGAAAAAAATACTGTTGGGTTAAGACACCCCTAACATCCCTCGAGGTGTGTGTTCTGTTAAGATACAGCCTGTTGTGTCTTAAAATGGCTTCTACTGTGCAGCACAGTGGGGTTGCCATAGTAATAGCTTCACAGTACTCCACAAGGGGGCTCCCTCTGGTAAGGGGCAAAAACCAAGATTAGAAATTACATTTGGTCCAGACATTTTCAACAAGGCTTTGATTATTCTTGAGGACAAATGTATGGCCATGGTCAATAAAACATTACTGCAACTCAGCCTGCCTGCACCACTATGAGACTGACACAATGTACTTCACACAGATTACATACAAGAAAAGAACTACAGCGTTGAACAGTTTAGTGCACATATCACGGACAAGAAGCCACTTCTAAATCAAGATCAGAAAAAAGCATACCAAATGATCATGGATCAGCTAGCAAAACAACAAGGTGGTATCATACTTGATGCTTCTGGGGGCGCAGGGAAAACGTTTTTAACTAATTTAATTCTCACCGAAATCAGGGCTCAGGGTGAAGTTGCTCTTCCTGCCTAATACAAGATTGGGATAAATAAATACCGGTGCCACACCGGGTCATCAGCTAGCCTATTATAATATAACATGTATAATCTGCCAAAGACATTTGAATGTGCTAAGGGTTCAGTCTTCTTCCAGTGGACACTAGTGCCAGTAAAAAGACAAGAAGGAATCTAAAATAAGTGTACCAACCCTATGAAAAAAAGCATCTTCATAATCTAGTGCCTTGCTCAAAATGATGAGAGCATCATCACATCACATTGTAAGACCCGCCCTATGTGTATGTATGAATGACATTACTAAACATACAGAAGAGTTGGAACTTACAGCATATCAAACTGGTTATTTGATGCCCCTTGTGGGCATCTTTTCCTATAAGTAGAAATAGGTGCGAGCATTTTTATGGCACTATGTTCCCTGCCTACCACAAAAAGCCAGAAACAGGCTAGTACTTTCTTTGCATGCTTCCTACATATGAAAAATTGCTGAAATAGTCATATTGGGCTGACTCATCCCTTCTGGAAAATCTGTCCCAGGTAATCCATCTCTCCTTTCATCAGTTCTGCTTAGTTTCCTCAGGCAAGCAACTAAGCATTGTCACAAGCATGGAACAGAAATTGAGGCTTTAGCCTATAAGAAGAAAGAGATGAGAGTTGCATTCCATAGGATGATTCTGTATGGGAGAAAGTGTACACAAACAATCCTTCTCCTATTTTCTACAAGGGTTTGAGAGTAATCTCACCGTGCAAGGGGAATAGCCAAGGCCAGGTTTTTTTTATTACATCATCGATATATCCTATAATGAATATGCCAGAGGGAAAAAAAAGAATGACTGACCTATTGTTGTGGTCCGCCAGCAGCCTGCAGACCTGGCAGCAGAGTCAGACAGTGAGGAGGCTGGGGAGGACAATGGGCCAGTCCTGGAGTCAGGGGAAGGCCCAGACGAGGGCTCTGCATCGGAGGCAGAGATGGGCAAGGGCCATCTGGGAGTGATGTGAGGACTCTGGAGCCTCCAGAAGCGCACAGCAGAGAGGCAGAGGAACAGGAGGAGCCTGTTCCTAATGCACGCATGAGAAGAGCTGCCAGAAGGCAAGAGCAGCTAAAGCAAAAAGGACGACTTGGGAGTAAGGCCAGAAGATGATTGGCCACTCCCATAAGTCTTAAAAGAACAGCAATGAGCCATTGAGTTCTTTGTAGAAAAGCAACTTTGATTCCATTGCTTCTTGTCAGCGTCTCTTGAACTTTGTGGGGGTTTTGCCAAGAAAAGCCTTTGGCAGGTTGCCAAAGACAACAAAGGTTGGTGATAAGGCCGAAGAACTGTTTATGAAGAATTTGTTTTGGACTCAGCTGAGAATGAATTAATTCTCAGCTGTTTTAATAAAATACGTTTGTTCAGGACTAATTGTGTTTGGTAATCACTACTTGGGCCTCAGTCACAACACCTACACAAAAGGGGCATACTTTGTTTCCTTTGCCTTATTGTTAAAGATATTGGGCTAGTCTTATTAAAACAGAGGTTAGGAGAGAGATGGAAGATGGGGAGAGACAGGGATTAAAAATGGTACTGTATTTTGGGGTTGTATGGGGTTGTCACAAAAGGTTGCAACCACCCAAACAAAGCCACACCCTCTTTTTACCTACAATAGACATCAAAAAGTGAAGGCTTCAATCATGAGAGGTGGGACGGAGAGAGAGAGAGAGAGAGAGTTACTTAGAGGCACAAAGTTACCCAGCTGCCTTTTATGTCTAATGGGGGACTTGAATCTGGATTTCCCCACTCCTAGTCTAACACCTTGCTGGCTCTCAGTAATTCAGCCAGAACAAATGCCATTCTTCATGATCCACTGACAATGTTAAGAATCAGGAGGTTTATGTCAACCGTTGCAAAGTGGAAAATCTTCTGTGTTGGTCCTGTAACAATAAATTCCCCACTTCTACCCCTTTTCACTTTTAAAGTGGCACCTGCTTGGGACCAGCCTTGAATCTTTGGTTCAAGTTCAAAGGGCAAAAACAAAATGTAACCTCTATCTCTTCCTAAATTATTTGTCAGCCATCCCTGGACTCACATTGTATCATTTTTAAGCTGCCTTTTATTAGCCATAAAATAATCCAATCATCATGAAATCCGGCAAGCTGTTCAAAGTGATCTAGGGTTTGTTGTACTTCAAGTCTCATAAACCTGAAATGTATACTTCATAAAAATATTTATAACCAATAGAATGTTACTAAACAACAATGTCCTCCTACTTATTATTTTAATCTACATATACACAGTATACACTGTATTTCATTGTTAAAATTCCTTGAAGCAGTAGCCATAAATTATGATTAAAATAAAGGCAAAACCTTCATACCTGATAATTTTCCAAAACATATACAGTCATTATAATAGCACTAGCTTTCAATTATTTATCCAAAATAATACCAATAGCTTTACTTGGAATACCTAACATCCTACGACTTTAATACCATCAAACAACATCTGCCTATTGAGTCCTTGAGAAGGACTCGATAACTGAACAAAAATGCCAAATCCAGTGTAAACATCTGGCTGACTGGGTGACGAACAACAATAATAATTAAACATTATTGATATGACAAAATCACCATCAGCCAAAAGGCAGCTTTACTTGGAACATTTTGTACCCTGCGATGATACCTTTAACACCATCAAGCAACATCTGCTATCCCGGGTCCTTAGGAAGGATTCACTAGGTGGGGGAAAAAATCAAATCCAATCTAAACATCTGGCTGAGTGTACAACCAAACATAATAATCATAAACATCTTTGATGGGTCCCATTCACTTGTTTACTTGCCTGTTCTGGGGAAAGATGTTGCTCAAAAGAGAAAGAAACAATCTGTACAAGTTATATTATATCCTAATAATTAAAGCTTCCTAAGGTTTTGAAAGGAATTTCCTACTAAGATGTAGATGTAGGTTTCATAAGTTTTCAGGAAGCCACAGATGATCCATTAGTCTCATCTGACTTTTCTGTCAGTGTGAAAACAAGATGTGAGTTTTTTATGGCCTTACTGAAGATATCTATACGTTGCTTTTCTGAATGTTATTGCAGTATATTATTCCTAGAGCATAAATGGCCTTTATACTAAAGTGATTAACATTCTCAAATGACAAAAGAATGCAAATTTACTGAACATCTTTTATTCTGAAATACTTTGTAGTTTGAAATACTCCTGAAGAGATTTCAGATAATGTCCTTCGCTATATACAGACTGGTGTTGTGAATTTTACATAATTTCTTCATGGTTTGGCAATTGAGCCTGTCATTTTAACTTAATCCATAAACCTATCAGTTAATCATCTACCCATCTATCCAAGTAATCTAATTTATGCACCCTTGATTTTTTTCCTCACAGCAAAACCACTCTTCCAAGTCCACCATCCAAATCTCTTTCAGTCACTCACACCCTAGTCATCTCCTGTATGGACTATTGCAATGTCTATACATGAGCTACCCTTGAAGATATTCAGGAGCTACAGCTGGTGCAGAAGAACAGTTTTGGGCACCTCAAGAATGATGCATGTAACACTCTACTGTCTGAACTGCATTGAGTGCTGGTTTGTTTCAGTCCAATTCAAGGTGGTTAAAGTCCTACCTGGCATGGGGCCAAGTTATCTGAGGAATTATCTTGCCCCTATCATATTGGCCCATCCCGCTCTTTCCAATGGGAAAGCATGTTACAGACCTGGTCAGTTAAAGAATTTCAACTGACAAGGTCCAGGAAGATTGTCTTCTCTTCTGTTGCCTCCACTTTCTAAAATATTCTTCCCCCAGAGGTGAGGCAGGCGTCCACCTAACTAGTGCTACATTACCCTGCTTGTTACAGTAATCCTCAACTTACAACTATTCATTTAGCAACTGTTTAAATTTACAACGGCATTGAAGAAATAACTCACAACCGATCCTAACACTTACAACTGTCATAGCATCCTCACAGCAGAATGGGACGATTTGGCGTGCCCTCTCCCGACAGTCATATGATCAGAACTGGGGCACTTGGCAATTGGCATGGATTTGTGATAGTTACAGCATCCCATGGTCATGTGATTGCTATTTCTGACTTTGCAAAGTCAGAATCTGAGGGAAGCCAGATTCACTTAACAACCACACGATTCACTTAGAATCATCCTACCCTCAAAACGACGCTATAGAGCACTGCACATCAGAACAACTAGACACAAGAACAGTTTTTTCCCGAAGGCCATCACTCTGCTAAACAAATAATTCCCTCAACACTATCAAACTATTTACTAAGTCTGCACTACTATTAATCTTCTCATCATTTCCATCACCCATCTCCTTCCACTTATAACTATAACTTTGTTGCTTGTATCCTTATGGTTAATAATAATAATAATAATAATAATAATAATAATAATAATAATAATAATAATAATAATAATAATAATAATTTAATTTTTATACCGCCCTTCTCCCGAAGGACTCAGGGCGGTGCACAGGCAAATAAAATAATACAATACAATACATTACAATAAAACAATATTTAAAAAACTTATTCAATATAGCCTAAATTTAAAATACAATACAAAATGTAAAAAAAAAACCAATAAAATCCATATTTAAAAACCCTATTAAGCCAGTCCTGCTCGGAAGAATAGATATGTCTTAAGCTCGCGGCGAAAGGTCCGGAGGTCAGGAAGTTGTCGAAGTCCTGGGGGAAGCTCATTCCAGAGGGTAGGTGCCCCGACCGAGAAGGCTCTCCCCCTGGGGGTCGCCAGCCTACACTGTTTGGCTGACGGCACCCTGAGAAGACCCTCTCTATGGGAGCGTACCGGCCGGTGGGAGGCATGTGGTAACAGAAGGCGGTCCCGAAGATATCCCAGTCCTATGCCATGGAGCGCTTTAAAGGTGGTAACCAACACCTTGAAGTGCACTCGGAAAACCACAGTATATTTATACTGATATTGATTGTTTCCTGATTGCTTATTTGTAGCCTATGACTATCATTAAGTGTTGTATCATTAAGTGTTAAATTTGTACCCTATGACTACCATTAAGTGTTGTAAGTGTTGTATCTTGATGAACGTATCTTTTCTTTTATGTACACTGAGAGCATATGCACCAAGACAAATTCCTTGTGTGCCCAATCACACTTGGCCAATAAAAAAGTTCTATTCTATTCTATTCTATTCTATTCTATTCTATTCTATTCTATTCTATTCTATGATTCACTTAGCAATAGCAATAGCACTTAGACTTATATATTGCTTCACAGTGCTTTACAGCTTTCTCTAAGCAGTTTACAGTGTCACCATATTGCCCCCAGTAATCTGGGTCCTCATTAACAACTGCAGTGATTTAACAATTACAAAAAGTTCATAAAATTGGGTATGACTTACTAAATAAGTGCCCTGTTTAGCAACAAAAAAAATCTGGTCCTAATTATGATTACAAGCTGAGAACTACCTGTAAGGATAAATGCAGTTATGGCATCTACAAGGTCCATCCACACTGGAGTGTGGCATGCGCCTGTTGGATTTTGGTTTAGCTCTTCTGGAAGGAGCTGAGGAATGAGGTCATGAAATAAAAGCAGTTGTGATCTTCTTCTTAGGAGTTGGGGGAGAGGGGCAGATGAAACTGGTGTTTGCATAGCAAGCTACATTTGGCTAACTAAGCCACATAGAATTTTGAATCAGTATAGCATTTTTCTTTGTTTGACTCTGGGGGATCAAGAAAACAATAAAATGTCAACAGTATGTGCCCCAGCTTTATTAAAAATGACTAAACGAAATAGTGTTATAGGCCTGCAAGCTGACAGTTTAAACTAAATGGCAGCTGCTGGATTAAATCTTTGTAAATATATTGTACACTATATTGTATTTCAGATATCAGTGAAGATTTTGATAGTAATAAACCTAATCCTTTCACACAAAATACAGGTTTTCAGTATTGCATAGTTTTGTAGAATGATCCCATTCCTAAATTGTTTCTGCAGGGTGGGAGATGGCTCTTAAAACTCTGCACCAGGGGAGTATAATGCTATATTAATATAAGATGAAATGAAATAAGCACAGTATAGCTTTCTTTGATTTGACTTCACATGACATAAATCCCTTTGATTTATGCAAGAGAGAAACTTGGAAGAAAAAGCTAAGAGAGGTAATTTTCATAGTTTTGACCAATTTATTAAGTCTTTGATGGTGGATTTTTTCATGTTTCCAAAACTGGTATGCAACAGCAGAAACTTCCACTCAGCATACTCTATTAAGTCAGTGTTGCTACTAGAGAAAAGGTGAGATAGAAATGCAGCAAGCATCAAAAGCAAGAATTCCCCATGACATTCTGCTTGGTATCCTGCTGAACAAAGAAACTGATTTGCATTTATATCTAATCTATCTACCTATCTACCCATCCATCCATCCATCCATCCATCCATCCATCCATCCATCATCTATCTATATTATCTTTTTTATCATCTCTATATATCATGTCTGTCTGTCTTTCTCCCTCTCTCTCTCTCTTTCTCTCTCCATCCATCCATCATCACTCTATCATCTCTCTCTATCACTCTCTGTATATATCTCTATCTTCTATTTGTATCTGTCTGTCTGTGTGTCTGTCTGTCTGTGTGTCTGTCTATCTATCTATCTATCTATCTATCTATCTATCTATCTATCTATCTATCTATCTATCTACCTACCTACCTACCTACCTACCTACCTACTACATTTATAGAACAGCCATCTCACCGTTATATGACTCTCATTTCCCCCTCCCATTTTTCATTCCTCTTCAAACGCTAAATGGATTAGAAATTATTTCAAAGTAAAAAAAACCTCAAGTACCCTCTAGTGCAGAGTGCGGTGCTCTTGGGCTTCTATAATGACAAGGTGTCCCAGGAGGGCCAGTCCCTGACTGGTCCTTCATTATGTTATCATTTCTTCAGCTTCCTCTCATGCTTCCTGAGGGAGAACAACAGGTGGAAATGTCTCCCTCTGGACTTTTCAGTAGTGGTGCTGCTGTGGCTGTCTATGTTTGAGAAATCACTGATGAATTTGTCATTTCTCTGGAGAGAAATAATATGCCCAACTTCCCACTACCACTCATTCACTATAGGGCCCTTGCTCTTGGGTCTCTTCAACTCTCCAAAGGGGAAAAGGAGAATTTCTTTGACAATAACATTCTGGCAAATCCTTGCCGCTCCTGGCAAGTTTGAAAGAAAGATCTTTTCAGTATTGATCTTCTGATGTGTCCATACCTGCCTTCTTTCTTAACTGATTCTGAAGTGTCGATTAGACAAACTACAGTAGTAAAAGATTTTTCTTTCAGAACCATTCCAATTCTGACAGGAGTGTGTCCTCCCATCTGGTAAAATAGTAGCTGGGAGTTAAAATGGGACAGGGAGAGAGAGAGAGAGAGAGAGAGAGAGAGAGAGAGAGAGAGAGAGAGAGAGAGAGAGAGAGAGAGAGAGGTGTGAAAGTATGTACTCACAAAAAGCTAAAAAAAATTGGCTTGAATCCTTACTAGACTTCTTCCTTGACTCTTTTTTTTTTTTTTTTGAAAGCTAACAGCATAATGAAAGACAGGATCCTCGCTCAACTCAATCCACTTCACAAGGTTGTGGTTGTGGGGGAAATAGGAGGGGAAAAGAGTATTAGGTATGTTCATCTTCTTGAATTATTTGTAAAAATAATAAAGGTGGGATAAAAATCTAATTAATAAATAAAAGGCTAGGTGGGAGAACTTGCATTTTCTCTGCAGTGAGGTACTCCCAGTCATTTCTCTGACTGTAGCCTGAGCTGAGAGCATCCATGATGCCTGAGAGGTTGAAAAATTCCCCCTACTGCGGAGGTAGCTTGGAAGAATGAATCCCTAACAAATGATGCTTATTTTGATATTGGCTGAGCAATAACATAATGCAATGCCATGTTAGCCCTGACACTCTGTTAACTCTTTGCTTGGCACACTGAGGTGCCTAGTTACATTCATTTTCACTTTATATGTATTTTCCTTAGAGTGACCTTCAGAACCAATACTAGAAATCTTTCTGTTTTGCTGTTCTTGAATAAGGCCTAAATTGTTTTCAATTCATGCTAATCATATGGTGTAAAGTTTGCCTCTAAAACAATGAGGACAGACCTATGACATATGTATCAAACGTGACACTCTATGATCTTTTGAGTGACACACCAGCATTCATCAACACCCGACAACAGAGGTGGTATTCAGCAGGTTCTGACCAGTTCTGGAGAACTGGTAGTGAAAATTTTGAGTAGTTTGGAGAACCAGTAAATACCACCTCTGACTGGCCCCGCCTCCATCTATTCTCTGCCTCCCAAGTCCCAGCTGATCGGAAGGAAATGGAGGTTTTGCAGTAACCTTCCCCTGGAGTGGGGAGGGAATGGAGATTTTACAGTATCCTTCCCCTGCTACGCCCACCAAGCCATGCCATGCCCACCAAGCCATGCCAGGCCCACCAAGCCATGCCCACTGAACTGGTAGTAAAAAAAATTGAATCCCACCACTGCCCAACAACAATTATTCTCAAAAGCATACCTTGTCCTCACATGATTTTTGGAGGCTGTGGAGGACACACAGAATGGGGTGTGTTTGTGTGAGGCTCCAGAAGATCTCTGAGAGGGCCAGCTCTTGTACAGCCTCCATGGCTCCAAAAATCATGTGAGAATGGGGTGTACTTTCAGATGATTTTCAGAGGTTGTGAAGGCCACATGAGGTGGGCTCTCATGTGGCCTCAGGACCCTCCGGAAATTGTGTGAGAGGATTGTGCTCTTGCTTGAATTTTGGAGCTTCTGAAAACTGTAAGAATGAGGTATGCTTTCGCATACTTTTCAGAGGCTGTCTCTAAAACAGTGAGAATGAACATATGACGCGCATATCAAAGGTGACACACTATTACCTTTTCCATGACATGCCTTTGTTCACCCACACCTGACGACAATTATTCTCAAAAATATGCATGATTTTCAGAGGCTGTGCACACAGAATAAGGTATGCTTGTTGTGAGGCTTTCTGAATCCCCAGAAGTTCTCCGACAGTACCATGCTGTGATGCAGCCTCCAGGGTTCCAAAAATCATGTGAGAATGGGGTATACTTTAGGATAATTTTCAGAGGCTGTGGAGGCCATGTGAGAATATATAGTGTGCTTTCAATGGCCTCCGGACCCCCCCCAAAATTATGTGAGAAGATTGGTTTCTCGTTTGACCGCTGGAGCCTCTGGAAATCATGTGAAAATGGGTGTGTGTGTGTTTTTGTGTGGTTTTTGGAGGCTGAAAAGGCTGTGGAAGATCATTCTCCAAAGCTGCTTCAAGAATGAAGGCCTCATGCGACCCAGAGCAGCCTCTGGTAGACTGCAGGGCCCTGCGAACAGAATACTGTCTGAAAGTAAACAGCATGCAACAGATTGCGAGGATCCTACATATAATTGATCTATATATTTTTTAAAATGAATATGTATATAATTGATTCTCTTTTGTTGGGGAGAGGGGTGACACCAGGGGTGAAATGCTCCTGGTTCGGCCTGCTTCGGCCGAACCGGTAGTGAAGACAGCCAGTGGTTCAGAGAACCAGTAGCCATGGCAGCTCGAGGCTCTGCCCACCCGCCCGGTCGTCATTAATTCCTGATTTTAACCAGGAAGTAACCTACTTTTTACCCTCTGTGCATGTGCAGAAGGGTTTGTGCATGTGCAGAGGATCAGCATGTGCACTTCCGAACTGTTAGGGAAGGTAAGTAGATTTCACCCCTAGGTGAAACTCTAGCATTTTACCAATTTTTGAAACATTGAGCCCAAAGGGTTCCTTTCACTGCTCTAAAACCAGGCTAGGCAGTTTGGCGTCAGCTTTTATGCTAGTGATGTAGCTATATAGGCACTATAACAAAGAGGAAGAAGAATATTATTATTATTATTATTTTAAAAAAAGTAGGTTCCAGAGGTGGAACTAAAAATTATTCTACTTATAGGAACAACATCCCTAGGCAGCTGTAACCCAGGCAGCTTTGGTTCAGTTTGCTTTTTTAATGCTGTATTCATCACAGATTAGCTTACTACAGGAGAAATAAAAACCATTTTGAGATCGCAGTATATCATTTTGCAGTTTTTTTAGCATTTGCGTATTTTCATAGAGTTGGTGCAACTCTTTGGGGGCTGCAATAAGGAGATTTCAAATGTTTCTCAGGAAAATAAATAATGAAATGGCCTGCCTATCTTATTTGAGACTGCCACTCAGCCTTTTCCATAGGTACAGGAAAGCTTTTCACAGAAATGAGCTAGTTTTTTCTTTATTCTGGTTCATGTCACTGACAGCTGGACATGGAATGCCAGCGATGGCCTACAGTCATGAGTCATTTTGCAAATGTTACATCAATTGCTTTTCATCCCAACCAAGTTGAAACAGAATGGAATAGCCAAGCATATATCAAAGCAGTATTATTTATCTTATTGTTCTTCGGATGGTTTCATGGGTTTTGATTTATTTCAATAATCTCCCCTGTGAGGTTAAGGCAAAGAGGTGCATTGTTCTTTATTTAATGATAGAGAATTGGAAAATATAAAGAATAAGCCTGTAGCACTTTCCACTGGCTTGCTTGAGCCAAAGACAATTTAAAGTTGATTTATACAGGGACGACAGTGCCTCAGCCGGATCAGCAGCTGAGTTCTTTGACTAGTACAGTACTGTGATGATACAACACCTTGGCCTGTGACTGGAGTTGGTTGTGTTAGGCACATGTCTGTGCTAGTGATGAAATATTTATATGTGTTGCCATGACCCCTCCTGAACCACAGTGAATTCAACCGAAGACAATGAAACCCAACTCTTTGGCCTTGTGTCTTGCAATTCTAAATATGTTCTATCCTGATATAAATATGTGGTGATTGGTGTTATTGAAAAGCAGAAGACAAAATGTTGATGTTACCTATTGATGTTTTTGCATCAGTCAGTAGATAAGTAGATAGTACACAGTTTGGATAATGTATTGAAAGTAAGTATATATTTTTATGAGGCATATTCCAAAACCTGCAGTTCAGTGGTGGGTTGCTACCGGTTTACCATGGATCGGGCGAACCAATAGTGGAGGGAGGCTCCACCCAGATGTCTCTGTGCATATGCAGAAGCTTCTCTGCATGCACAGAAGCTTCGCGCAAGCGAGCGCAAGCACGCCCATGAGCGAACTAGTAGCAACGGGATTTGAATCCCACTACTGCTGCAGTTATCTTGTTAATAATCTACATCTCCACGGAGGACAATCAGAGATACAAAACGGATATTCATTTGCTATATATTGTCAGATGAAGTTTATTCTATATTTTTCTTTTTGCCAAAGATTTTTTTTATTTCAACATACCCAACCCATGTGCAGTTAAAAAAAAAAGATCCAATTTAAATTCAATCCAAACTATTTCCATGTAGTGCTGGGGGGAAACTCAGTGAGGTCGGAGAATCTGTAGTAAACAGTGAAGATGTCTTTGAACTAAGGGGGCTAATCTTCTAATTGAGTATGAGACATTGTCCTGGCTTGAAGAGTAGCAGGCCTTATCTTGTTTTGGGGTTGCAATTATCAGACCTTCCTCAAAGTTGTAAATTCAGGCAAACTTTTGTGTACATATAATCAGATACACCACAGAAACTGTTTCAAGAACATTAAGAGACTGAGGATCTGAAAACAAACTTAATCAAATCCCAAGAAAGGCCTGGGTGGATAAGAATCATAGGATAAGAATCCAGGGTTGCAATCTAATTTCTAACCATCTTTGATCCTACCAAAGTGTAATTGGCCTCCACAAGATGTAGCCTCCTTCAATTGGCTGTTCTTGAATGAACTGCCAAGTCCAATTGACACAACTGTCTTTTGTTGCTCTTTTGAGACACCAGCATACTTGAGAACTAGAATGGAAGTTGAGGTGAGTCTGGTGCTGTAAGTCACGGGAAATACTGTTCAAAGAACACATCGTAAACACCATGACTGCATCTTCAGGCTTTAAAAGTCATCCAACAGAATCAGATCAGACAATTTCCTGCTTATATCTAGGGCTGCAATCTAAGTTATGACAAGCCTCACTGATTTTATACTCCAGGTGTTAACCATATGTCATAGCTAGCTAATAGTAATTCTATGTAATGGGATAGATCTCCAAACCACTGAGAAGGTCTGTACAAGAGAGAGGATACAATGGTGGAGGAGAAAAATATTCTTTTCTTTTCATCATTATTGCAGAGTATTTTCTGTCATTAGTTTTTAACTAAGGGTCCATCACATTTCAGATGTGTTTTCCTCCACAAGTTTTAGTCATTTCCTAGTTGGTTGGATTGCACTATTTTAAGAGTATACCAAAGAGCTTAACGACATCTGTACAGTCCAAGAAAGCACTCTTAGGGATTACATCAATTGTGTGAAACATCACCAAACTCTATAGAATAGTCAAGGCTTTGACATGAGCACATAGGATATTAGATGTAAAATTCCCCCAAAGATCTCCCTAATCTATTGAGAATATTTAACCTTATTGGTCCCTTACTCTAGATCAGGGGTCTCCAATCTTGGTCACTTTAAGACTTGTGGACTTCAACTCCCAGAATTCCTCAGCCAGCTGTGCTCAGCTAGAGAAAAGAAATATGCCACAAACCAGCACATAGCAGAGTCGAAGGCATTCAAGGAGATACTCAAACACTGCAACATGTCTACCTACATAGATTAGAATTATGCAGACAATGGTTTTTCTGCGACGTGTGAAAATTGGACTTTAAAGAAGCAAGATAAAAAAAATATTGCAATGGAATGTGTGGATGACCATGGGATGATGAGGGAAAGAGATGCTACCTAGGAAACAATAGGCCATAGAAGAGAAGTCTGTAGTCGCTTAATGGTCAAAAGAAGAAACCTAGGAAGGACCTACCCTAATTGATCAGGCAGTGAAAAATGATAGTGGGTTTGTACCTTCAGACCTGCCTCCTCTGTTAATACAGCTTTATAATACAGTAGAATTAACTCAGTTAAATTAATTGTATTTCCTGTCTGGTTTACCTTGGAGGGCTGACTGGATACATTTGTATTTTGAAGTTGGAGGAGGCTCTTGAATGGAAAACCAGGAAAACAAACACATAGATCACAGAACAAATCAATCCAGAATTCTTGAGACACAAATGACCAGGGTGAGTCATAACAGTCCTGGACATTTTGGACATATGCAAAGATGTCCAGCTCCTCTGAGAAGTCCAAAGTGCTGAGAAAACTGAAAGGACAGAGAGGAAAAAGATGAGCAACAGCAAGAGGATGGATTTGATTACAACAGCAATGAGCATACAATTGAGGGACCAGATCCATCCTGAAGAAAGTCTATGTGGTCATTAAAAATGTTATCCTTTGAATGGCACCTAATCAGTTGGTATCGTTTTTGGAGATTGGTGGTTCAGAAATTGAAGAAATAAATACTTTTTAGATGACTTCGGGATCAGTGGGTGATGGATCAACTGAGCGATGAGGAAGAATCCTAACTCTCTCATACAAATGAATAGCAGAGTTTAAATTAAGGATATTTCTTTGCCTCTCCCTCCTAAATAATATTATATAACAAAATTTTACCTCACGCTATATCAATCTCTATTTATTGTCATAAAATTGTATAAGCCCAAGTCTGGATGTATGCACACGATATGCATGTATTTGGTTATTATTTCAATTAAATTTAGAATTTTATTTATTATTTCTATTTCCTGGTTTAATCTAGACAACAGATGTCAAACTCAATTGCGTCATTTGATGTCAGTGACATCATGACTTTTTTGCCTTTGCGGAGCGAGGGTGGGTGTGGTCTGCATGTGATACATCCAGCTCACGGGCCGCCAGTTTGACTCCCCTGATCTGGACGTTAAGTTATCAGGCTACAAAATGGGAGATCGTGAGTTCTAGTTCCACCTTACGAATGAAAACAGACTAGATGACCTTAGGAAATTCACTTTTTCTCAGTCTAACCCACCTCTCTGGCTTGTTGTTGTTGTGGGGAAAATAGGAGGCAGAAAGAATATTAGATTGTTGCCCTGACTTATTTATAAAAATAATAAAGGTGGGATATAAATAAAATAAATAAATTACATCTAATCTTGTATGAATTTTTTTAAAAAATATTGCGAGAAAATATTTCTTTATTTCCATACGCAAGTTTCGGTTATATACTGTAGGATATACCAAATGTCAGGCCCGACAGATAATTTCTCATACAAATTACATTAAATATTCAAACTGTTTGCTATTTTCTTCTAAACACTTATTTACTTGTTTGCTGCATGTCTTTTTGAACATTTCCTAACACAGTAATTTTCTCTGTAATTAATAAAACATATAAACATATGTTTAAATTATGAATAAATTAATAAAACATACTCAATTGACTTATGGGGCTTCAGTTTTACACTCTGTTTATACGTTTTGTTTATAATTATATGACAATTCCCCTAGTAAGCACAGAAACTTTTCCTACTACATTTTGTTTCTAATGCAACTCTTCCTATGCACTTCTTTTTAATGAAGCACCCCATGATACATATATTTTTTAAAATCAAACTAACCATAATATATGCTAGGGCTTTATACATAACATCCCTTAAATACATTTTTGGATATATTCTCTCCAAAGATATACTGTTTTGTATGAATTTGGGTGGTGGGAAAGAATTTCCATATACATTAGTCATGTTTATTGCCTTTATGCCATGTTGGAGTTCATATTGATGGATTGTGCCATTCCATCATAAAAGAAAATGATATATTAACTAGTAAAGCAATAGTTAAATACTGGATAGTTGTAACCCATCCATTAATTTCATTTTGATGAACCATAACTTACTTTGTCTAATTCTGGCACAGAGGAAATCCTCAATGTATGACCGATTGTTTAGCAACCATTCAGAGTTATGAGAGATAGCACCAAAGGTATTTACAACCCAGTTTCAGAGTTCTGACAGTCCATCCAATCATGGTCACATGCCCTCATGTTGGGTCCTCAGCAGCCAGACTGCATTTACGGCCATTTGCAGCATCCCATAACACATGATTGCGTTTTATGACACGGATTTTGCTGAAAACTGTCATTTACTTCCAGTTTTTGCAGAGATAGCTGAGAGCGAATCATTGGGTCACTTAGTAACCATTACAAAAAAAGGTCAGAAAATCAGATCAGTCGTGTGGATAACTCATTTTACAATCATTACAACTTACAATCATGATGGGCAGATATGGGCAAGAACTATCTGGAGCATGCTATATAATCAATGCACTATGTGTTTTGCAAACTATGTGTGAACCCAATTATTGTTGAATCGCCCGAGAGAGTATGGATTAAGAAAGCCATGACTTAATGTGATGGATAAACCTGCCCACTGCAGCAATAGTTGTGTTCTTCAGGAAAGAAAGAGGGAAAGGAGCAAAGAGGTCTTTTGAGCAGATAGGAGTGTACTGCTTAATAGACCACCCATCTCTCTGAGTCTAGAAAAGGAAAATCACAAGAAGAGCAACAGATGATCACTGCCGTGTTTTTTGAGCATCAGTGTAAGTTTAGGGGAAAAAAATATTACCTTTTCCTGAGGCTAAGAAAGAGGGTGGCTTTTCCTCTTTTTTTTTTGTGCTGATTTCAGCTATATCCAAAAAACAGTAGATTTTTTTTTTTTACTTAAAAGCTACAAGAGCCTTTAAAGCAGATTTTAGAGCGTGTAACTAGATCACTTCAGCAAAAGGTTTAAGGACCCATCACCTCACAGTCTAATATTGCTTCATTTGAAGCAAGCCTAGCAAAAAGAAAGAATTACTTTTTTTAAAAAAAAAGTGAGCCCAGCTGCTTTTTTTGTTTGCTCCCAAATGATATTGTGATGATAGTTGCTCTTTTAAAATGAAAGCGACAGATTCAATATTGTTGTGTGTACTTAGAAAAAAATTTCCCCTGTTGCCAACACTACAGAAAGTCTCTCATCATGACCCTCTTCCTTCAAGGGGAGATTCATCATTTTTACCTTTTTTCATATTTCTCCCTCATTCCACTCCCTTGTACAGGAGGTCCAAGGCATTTGTTTTCATGTGTGGCTCAGAGCACAATCTGCCGTTAGGAAAATTGAAGAAAGAATGAGCTTTTAAAAAGAAGATAAGGTAGGAAAGCTCAGTTATTCGTCTCAGTTAAATTCGTCTGTTTAAAAAAAAAATAGGCCCATAAAACAACATTGGGTTTTATAGCTCTAGAAGCTCTTTAATGGGCCATAATCATTCCAAGCTATATGGAATATACCAGTGTTATTCAACCTCAGCCATTTTAAAATGAGTGGACTTCATTTCCCAGACTTCCCATCTGGGAATTGTAGAGCTCTCACCTTAAAATGGCTGAGGTTCAGAGGTGGTATTCAGCAGGTTCGGACCAGTTCTGGAGAACCAGTAGAGGAAATTTTGAGTAATTTCGAGAACTGGTAAATACCATCTCTGACTGGCCCCGCCCCCATCTATTCTCTGCCTCCTGAGTCCCAGCTGTTTGGGAGGAAATGGGGATTTTACAGTAACCTTCCCTCTGGAGTGGGGTGGGAATGGAGATTTTACAGTATCCTTCCCCTGCCACATCCACCAAGCCACGCCCACCAAGCCACGCCCACAGAACTGATAGTAAAAAAAATTGAATCCCACCACTGCTGAGGTTGATAAACATTGGAATATATACTTGGATGTGAAATCATGGACAGGACCAGCATTACATATTTTGGCGTCCTACTAAAAAGTTAATATTCTGACACCCCTTACGGTTTGGCTCATCTTCCAATTTTGTTAGAAAAGGAGCCCTCTTGTTTCTTTTTTTCTTCAGGCTTTTGAGCTTTACACATAACATTTTCAGCCCAACATTTGTTTATTTTTTTTGTATATTTCTATTCTATTTCTATTCACCTCTATTCACAGTAAGTAATTTTAATTACATCACTACAAACTGTTGTCATAGGACAACAATTCTGCAAAACAAAATCTAACCCTCCAGCAGGCACACACTTTTACTGCTTTTTTGCTTTTTGACTGCATTTTTAAGAAGCCTTCTCCATTTTGGCACCCCATAAAAATTGGTGCCTCGAAATGGTGCTACAGCCATCCCTGATCATGGATAGCAATGAAAGGTCAGTGCTCTCAGGCACACCCAAATTTCAAGTTTTATGGGGTCCTTGGTGCTCTTTGAAGCTTGGTTGTTTCCTTGTAGATGTTTCATGACTAAACTAGGACACATCTTTTTTATTTGTTTATTTATTTATTTTTTTAACAAAGAAGAACAAGAAGCAATGGGTGGAAACTGATCAAAGAAAGAAGCAACTTAGAACTAAGGAGAAATTTCCTGACAGTTAGAACAATTAATAAGTGGAACGACTTGCCTGCAGAAGTTGTGAATGCTCCAACACTGGAAATTTTTAAGAAAATGTTGGATAACCATCTGACTGAGATGGTGTAGGGTTTCCTGCCTGGGCAGGGGGTTGGACTAGAAGGCCTCCAAGGTCCCTTCCAACTCTGATGTTATGTTATGTTAAGAACAGCAATACATAACATACATTGACATAAAACATATGACAAGAAAGAATAACAATACGTAACGTACATTAACATAGAACCTATGTTCCTTCTTCACATCAGCTTCATTTCCTCATTCCTCTCCTTTTTACATACTTATTCCTCTTCTCTTTTCATTTAATTACGCTTTTCTTTTTTGACCCATTCTCTCTTATTTCTTTTTTCCTTCTATCCTTTCTATCCTTCTGACTATTCAGTTTCTTTCATACCTTGCCATTATATCTACATATATACAGTGTATAAGCTTTTCACCTTTTTTCATCATCTAGTATTTCTAGTCTCTAACCAACCAAACTAGGAAACATCATTTGTGCACTGACAAAAGGACTGCAAGAAAACAGCCAAGCTCAGAGAGCAACAGGGACCCCACAGTTACTACAGATATTTTCTTCTGTCAAATGTTGGGCTACTCCAGGGAATGCTGGACTATAATTTCCAGTATTTCACCATGTACTAGACTGCCTGAAGCTTAGTAGTTCAACAGAAAGCCGCAGGCTTCACTTCAAAGCAATTTTGGATCCTATGTGAGGTTTTTCTTTTTCTTTTAATGTTTGTGTGTGTGTGGGGGGGGTCTTTTTACCTCCACAACATGAACCTAATGAGGTAGACTGAGCTAAGAAAGATCGCTGGTTCAAAATGACCCAATGAGTTTTTTTGGCTAAAGATCAGTTGTTGGTTTCAAAAATTTTTACTACCGGTTCTGTGGGTTTGGCTTGGTGGACATGGCATGGGAAGGATACTATAAAATCTCTATTCCCTCCCCAATCCAGGGGAAGGATACTTTAAAATCCCCATTTCCTCCCCATCAGCTGGGACTCAGGAAGCAGAGAATAGATGGGGGCGGGGCCAGTCAGAATTTTTACTACCAGTTCTCCGAACTACTCAAAATTTTCACTACCGGTTCTCCAGAACTGGTCAGAACCTGCTGAAACCCACCTCTGCTAAAGATGGACTTGAAGCTGAGGCACCCCAGTGTGGTCTAGTACAGTGGTGGGTTCTAACCAGTTTTACCACCGGTTCGCATCACGCACACGCTTTTGCACGTGATTGCCAAACCGGGGAGAACCGGTAGCAACCCACCACTGGTCTAGTACCTTAACCGCTATGCCACAAGGACTCGCTTTAATTAGATTAAAGCAGCTTTTATCCTATTGCTATAAATACAATCATTGTATATGCCCAGCATTTGACAAAGAACCACTATCAGATAGTTATTGATTCTTGATTTAAGTATTTTTGTTTCAGTGGGTGACCTTTCATGCAAACCAGGCCAATGAGCTTCATGCAAAGTGTAAGTTACTTATGCCCTCCAAAGGAAAGAATGGAAATAAATGATGTTATATGGATTGTCTGCTCTCATGTGAGTTGTAAGCCCTTCCATTTGCTTTATGGATTCTTAAGTTTGTTTTGTTGTTTCAACATTTTACAATTGTTCTAGGTTTTAAATGGCATCAAAAACTGGCCTGGATAGCAGAGAAATACTTTCTGGCAACAGTCGCTTAAAGATATAAAACCAATTGAAGCAGTAGGAAAAGGCAGGATCTAAAGTCTAAAATCAATTAAATGCAATTAATATGAATCCTCCTTAGATATATAACAATTCCTGTTCAGTCTAATTAAAAAGTTGCATTTTATGAACAATGTTGAAAGGCTTTGGGGGCTTCACCCGACTTTTTCTAGCAGATGTTGAGATATGTTTCCAGAGTTCCAGGTTGCACATCTTTTTCTTGAGTGTGGGGGGTCTGCAGAACATATTCATACTTCTATGACAAACTGAGGGCTATGTTGAGAAAAAGCACTGACAGAGCAAAACAGGCAGGGTATTTATTAAGGGAAAATTACAATCAATATTGTATTCTATGCCAATTTAATATTATTACTGTGCATTCTGCTACTACTATTATTTTTGAATTTTTGCAGATAACTGTTCATAATCCTCTGCATTTAGATGCAAACCTAAATATGGTACAAATACTCACTCTTTCGTCATGAAGAGAGGCATTTGAAGACAAGATGTACCTTCCATAAACAAAACAATTAGTAAACTATTCTGGAAATTTAGCTTCATCTGTGTTTATTAAATTCATAAAGCATCCTGGGTATTTTTCATTTGTCCGTTTTTGCCCTAAGCATTGAGGAAGGGGAGGGGACAGCAGGTCCACTCCAAAGATTCAGTTGTCGCTGAGTGGCTGGTTGCCAATTCCCGATTTAAAAAAACAAATGGCTGTCTATTTGGGTTACAAAAATATAAAGGTTTGGGGTGATTTTGCTTCCTTGCTATTCACCAACATACAGTTAGATAAGTTTACTCCTCTCTTTTGTTTCTTTAAAATACTAATTAATTGATTTTGTTCACAGTTTACAGAGACTGCCCTTGGAGAAGCTTCAGCTGGTGCAGAATGCAGCAGTGTGGGCAGTTTCTGTATGTGTTCCCCTATAAGGGAACAAATTACACCTCTGCTCTGTGACCTGCATTGGTTATCAATTTGCTTCTTAGTCCAATTACAGATCTGGTTTTCAGGTTTAAAGTCCTTCGTGTCATGGGACAAGGGTTATTTGTGGGACTACCGATTCCTGATTACAACTCACCATCTCATCAGATCCAGCAGAAGAGAAACGTTGTAGGTTCCATCTGCTAAGGAGCTAATGTGGTAGGACTAAGGAGACAGGCTTTTCCTGCCATGGCTCCAGTGTTGGGTTTCAACATTTTTTACTACCGGTTCTGTGCATGTGGCTTGGTGGGCGGGGCATGGCTTGGGGGGGCGGGGCATGGGAAGGATACTGTAAAATCTCCATTCCCTCCCCAATCCAGGGCAAAATCCCCATTTCTTCCCGAACAGCTGGGACTCAGGAAGCAGAGAATAGATGGGCGTGGGGCCAGTCAGAATTTTTACTACCGGTTCTCAAAATTTCTGCTACCGGTTCTCCAGAACTGGTCAGAACCTGCTGAAACCCACCTCTGCATGGTTTCTATCCTATAGAATGCCATCCCTCCCCTCCCCCACCATCCACAGAGGTAAAGTTTGCTTCATTTCTGTTTACTTTCCTTAAGACCCTCAAAACTTGCTTATGTCATCAGGCCAGGGGATCCCAAGGGACTGAGTTGCTCAGGTTGCTCCACTGTTATTCATATCTGTAGCTCTTTCCTCATCTTTTAATCATATTTTTTTTTTAAAAAATATTGCCTATTTTATATATTACTTTTAATAGTTTTTTTTACTGTAAACCATTCAGTCACATTTTGTATGATATGTAAATATGATAAATAAATAAAATTATACATTTATTGAATTGAATTTTTTAAATTTATGCTACAACTGGAATGCGCAAGCTGTTGAAGCCAAATATGTATAGCATTTTTTTCACTTTGAAAGTTCTTGTTGAAAATAGAAGAAAGCATCAATATTGTAGTGAAGCAATGAAAGTTATTAATTTGGATTTTATACTCTAGTGTATCAAAAAGAAATTAAAAACAATAAACGGAAGCTGAGAACTCAAATTGTTGCCCCTTGAAACATTTTCTAATATATTTTTTTCTAAATCCAAACTATTATTACTTTTACTAGCTTCTACTTCTTCAGGTCCTTTTCAAAAAAATTTTTTTATCATTTTCATGGATTTTTCAAACCAGAAGCTTTGCCTGTTTTTAAATATTCTTCTGTATCCTTTTACATGCTACTTTAATTCCTGATTTGGTGTAGTATAAGATGAAAATATTAACTAATGTTTCATAATTCCTTCCTTTTTCTATTATTTCAAAAAACTCAGAAGGATGAAGCAGAAGTCATTCCTGCATAAACACAGAGATACATTTCCCCTATTTTAATTTTCCCATTTTACTACCCCTTAAGCAGGATGGAAGAATCTGACTCATCCTATTCCCATTTCAGATTCCTCATCTAATATAGGATTCAAGAGTTCAGCATGCTAGATTGCATTATGTACCAAACAGTAGAGGTTTTTTTTTAATAATACTTGTTTAAGGAAAACAATGTGATGAACAGAGAGAAAAAGGAGATGCATTAAATCAATGGTAGTCAACCTGGTCCCTACCGCCCACTAGTGGGCATTCCAGCTTTCATGGTGGGTGGTAGGAGTTTTGTCCGATACTGAAGCACTTTCCTTTTTTTTAATTTAATTGACTTTTAAAAAAAATTTCATAGCATTATTTAAAAATAATTTAAAATCTAATTTTCATTAGATTTTCATAAAATTCCCATGACAATTTAAATTTCTGAAAATATACTATTTGTATCGCCCGTGCATAAGTTTAGTTCACATTACGTAAGTGAAACTAAATGGCGCTATGGTGCGACTGCAAACAAAAGAGCCTCGTCCCAGAATAGCTCGCGCATCTCCCCCCACACCACCCAGCTGTAACAGACAAGCAGAGCTGGTAGCCAGCACCCCCTCAACCCCAATTCACGATACACGAGAGACATGCGCAGACGACGATACACGGCGCATTACTGTGGAACCGATGGGCGGTTAGAAAATGTTACTACTAACAGAGATACAAAAGTGGGCGGTAGGTATAAAAAGGTTGACTACCCCTGCATTAGATTCAAAGATTAGCATATCCAGCCTCAGAACGGAATCCAAGATCATTTCTTAAGTTTTAGTCTTTTGTTTTGGGTGATAAGGTTGGTGAAATTAGCCACAAATCAGAAGAGGCAGATTTAAAAAAAAAACCTGACACTTGGGGTCCAAAATGTATAAATGTCAACTCCATAAAGTGTCCATGTTAAAATAAGGCTTACTGAAGAGTCATTTGGTAAGGATCCTAATGTAAGTTTTCACAACTCTGCTCTCTGAGCACATCCAACAGGATTTACAACAAAATATGCCAGAGTGTTTAAACTGTTGAAGTAGGAGAAAAAGGTCTCAACTTCTGGTCTCCCCTTAGCCATGGAATTTCAGTAAATCACTTTGGGTCAATCACTCTCTTTTCACCTATTCTATCTCACAAGTTTGTTGTTTAAGAAGGGAATCCTATAAGTGGTGTCGTGAGCGCCTGAAAAAATAGAGGGATATAATTCAAAAAAGCTCAGAACAAATGACTCTTATTCACACAAGGTTTTTTCCCCCAACATTTTCTTCCACCTAGTGTCCTAGCACAGGGGTCTGCAAACTTGGCTCTTTTAAGACTTGTGGACTTCAACTCCCAGCTTTGCTGGCTGAGGAACTCTGGGAGTTGAAGTCCACAAGTCTTAAAAGAGCCAAGTTTGCAGACCCCTGTCCTAGCACATTAAAACATCTGATGAAGTAGCTAGGATGATAACAGTATATCTGTGATAAGTGAATTAGATAAGCTAGAAACAAAGAAAGGGTGCTTATGCTTTTATTTATGGCTTCAAGACCTATTTGTGAAAAGACCTCAATGGAGGAGCATAAAACACCCATATTTTCCAATAGAAACACTTCACAAATTTTTCTATGCGCTGTCGGATGTTTCAAGATCTGATTACAGAACTCCATAATCCAGCCACAAAATTGACATTTAGAAAGAAGTCAATAAAAGAAGAATAAAAGAAAAATAAAAGAAGTTTTATTTTTTTTAAAAAATGGAAGGGAGAGTTCCTTGCAGCTGGAATATTTTGCTCTGTTTTATTTCCTCCTCCAAATTTGGAATAATTTTCTAATCCAATTGATAATTTGTCCCCAAATGTTTTAATGCTTTCTGTTCATTTATTTTAGATTTCTCATAGAAAAACTTTTTAATATGGATTATTAATATATTCACTACCGTAATACACATTCTTATAATATTTAATATAGAATGTTAAATGAACAGCACACACCAAGCGTACAGCAAGAAAATTACTACATAATTTTTCATCTCTTGAAAAATCCATATATGCCCACACAAATGAATATACTCATGAAAGCTTATTGGCCCATCTCTTATGTATAGACTGTAGTGATCTGTAGCATAAAATAGAAGCAGAAAGAATAGTAAAGAATTGCTTCTCTGGGTGGGTAATGAAATGTTTCAAACTGTAAATTACAATAAAAAGCAAAGGGCAGGAATCAATTTTTCTTCCCAATCATAATTTAACCATAATAACACCAACCTAATAAGTTTTCTATCTTTTGGAAGATAAAAGAAAATGGGTGTCAGTGATCAATGTTTCGTATTTTATTATTATTATCATTTTAGAAAAGGTAGCAAGGAAATAGTATGGCTGAATGGAGAGTCTATTACCTATTACTGAAGAATTGTACAGTTTCTGCATTTAATTTTCTAGACTTTACTTGCCTGTTTGTCATCCAGTTTCTATTTACAATCATTTTCCTTCCTCCCGATGTTATTTGGAACCATATTTCTTAATTCCTTAAATTCGACTTTTTCTGTAATTAAAAAAAAAAATCCTTTCCATCAGGTGAGTGATTGGAATTGATTGTTGTGAAGGAGAAAAAAACCCTTAGGCAGGCATTTTTATTGGGGCACACTATCTGCACATCTGGCTGATACTAGTTTTGCACCTGATTATATCTGTAAGTTTCAACATGGGAAAGGTAATGGAAATGCAAATACACTATGTGCCCCACAAGTGTGGTTGAACTTAGCATAGGAAGAGGTAACTATGGAAGATTCCTCCCTTACTTCCATGTTTCCCCCAAAATAAGACCCTGTCTTATATTTTTCTGAACCCTGAAATAAGCACTTGGCCTTATTGCCATGGGCTCAAAAGCCCGATTGGGCTTATTATCAGGGGATGTCTTATTTTGGGGGAAACAGGGTAGTTAAAATGTTATCTGAGTTATACATTTTAATTAGTTGTTTATTTAATATAATGGCCTTTCCATAAGAGGGCCCACTGCATGGTTCAAAATAAGAAAAGAAATAATACTCTGCAAAAAAAAATGCACATATGAGAAGTGCTATTGCACACATATGTAAACCTGAAATATGTAGTCCTTTCATTTGGGACTAGGCAAGGGGAGAGGGAAGGCTATTCAGACTTGCAAGAGTCTATTATTTATTGCTGTCCTAATAAAACTAGTATTAGACCTATAAGGCACAGGTTTCTCAGTTGCGTCTAGTCTATAGGGTTGACATCAGCTGACTAAAATACAAGGGACCATGCAGAGCACCTCCTAATGTAAGAAAGGGCACAGTTGGCACACAAATGAAGTTGGGCAAAAGTCTTCCTGGCCACAACTGTCACACCTCAATAAGAGCTGTGACTCTATTCTACACAAATTCTACATGGTGTAGTGTGGCCCCATCTAGAAATAAAGATACTAGATCACCTGATCCAGGAGGCCCTAGCATCCAAAGTCATTCCACGTTCCTAGGACAGAATTGATGCCCGTTTTTCCCATTCAAATCCCCACAGCTATAGAACCTTCATAGCAGGGGTGAAATCCAACAAGTTCTGACAGGTTCTGGAGAACCGGTAGTGGAAATTTTGAATAGTTCAGAGAACCAGCAAATACCACCTCTGGCTGGGCCCAGGTGGGGTGGGAATGGAGATTTTGCAATATCCTTCCCCTGGAGTGGGGTGGGAATGTAGAGTTTGCAGTATTCTTCCCCTGCCATGCCCACCAAGCCACATCCACAGAACCGGTAGTAAAAAAAAATTGGGTTTCACCACAGCGTCACAGCATTATTTTTTGGGCCTGAGATAGAAATGTACAACTGAGTAGCATCCACATAATGATAATGCATTACCTCATCTAATAATATTAGCCAGCAGCTTCATGTAGATGTTAAATAGGAGTGGGGAGAGCAACAAGCCCCACAGAGAAGGGGGGCATAGGTTCAATCCCCAGCCTCCACCAACACTGACTGATTTTAATTCCTGTTTTTAATGTATTTTACTTTCTACTTTTTCCCCTTCTTTCCTGTGATTTATAAATGTTGCGTATGCCAAAAAGCAACAGCACGTTATGTATGTGTGCATACATTTATGACAAATGTTGTAGATTTTAAAGCTTTTGTTGTTCGTTTTTTAAAGTTGGCTTTTTAATGTGAGAGAATAAAAAAAAATATGCAGACAATGCAAAAAATTCACAGCGAACAAGATTTGATTGATGTGAACACTCTTCGCTGTAAATACTTAATATGTTTCAGGGAGGACGAATTTGTCCTATTGGCAGTCTAGCTATCCTTTTCACTGCATAAGTATAGATTGGGCAAATCTGAGAACTTAAAACTTTTCAAAGCTCAGCCTATGTATGTATAAATTAAAAAAGGGCATGTGCCTTATTTACATTCTACTAATTTTTATATTTTGTATTTTTCTTGTTTTACTTGATTTCGTGTGCAAGTGCTTTAAAAAAACAAGAGGGAATTATTTTCCACGATTTAGAATATATCAGCAAATATATTTGCTGTTATAATAATACGTAATGTCTTTGCTAAGAAGTATATGTTATTCTTAATATTTTAAAAAATCCTGATTTAAGTATTGGAGGAAATTTTAAACTGTTTTATTTAAACAGTTGCTGTATAGTTTTGCATATGTAAGACATCCAAATTTTATTAATGATACAATTGTTCTAATTTGTTTGAAATAGTGTTGTATTTTATTTTTTCTGATTCCCAGAGGGTAATCAAAACATTTATAAAGTATTAATTTATTCATCAAATAAGAAAGTGAATAAAATCTGATGGGAATCACAGTGATAATTAATTGCCAATCACTTTCCAGATTTAATTTAAGGTGTTAACTTTAACCTTTAAGATTTGGGGCCTGAGTTTCTGAAAGATTGCCTCTCTTGATATGAACATTAATACTAATATTACGGTGAGCTGGAGTGCCCTCTTAAAAATACCCTCATTTTCTGAAGTTATTTTCTCAAACACACAGATGAGGACTTTCCTTGTTGTTTTCAAGCTATAGATTGTCTTTCTTCAGGAGTGGTGTAAGTCTCCTTATTTTTGATTTCACCGTCCTCGTCACAACTTGCCTTTTCAGTCAAAGCTAGATTAAGTGCTGAGCTGGTTTTATGAGATTTTTTTTTTTATTGGGACAATATGCATTCTACAATAAGAAAACCAAAAATGAAATCGTATAAATAAATCAGTATCAGCCTGCATGATTACTCTAATTTTCAAGCCAATTTAATATCCAACTAGGTTATATTTCAATGGCTTTAAAAATCGTTTATAATTGAGAACCACTGAGTTCAAAACCTTTGCACCGAATTTACTTTATAATGAAACAAGTTAAACTTCTTATATAGTTTTGATTACAATTAAATTCAAGGCCTCTCACCCAAAATTCTGAGTGAGCCTGGAGCCCTAAAGATAAATGAAAGTTATCCTTATGCATCAGCTGCCAGTTGGATTTTTACTCCATGTGAAACATATTTCTTTGAACTCAAAATATTTATATTTTGCTTTTGGCATCTCTATACTTTATTTTCTAATTGTCTCATGATCACATATTAAAGCTAGATGCCTATAATTTACTTTTACAAAAAAATATATCATAATAATTGGATGTATTGTGTCTTATTTCCTTTGGCCTTTCGGAACTGGGGAGAAATATCTGCTTCTTTTGAAAATGTTAGTTGTAGCTTTTTAAAAAGAAAGTTATTAATGAACTGGAGAAAAGGTCACATAGGTGCAAGCAAAATCCTAGCAAGTTTTATTTCATTAGTTTGCCAAGCATCTGAATTCTGATCAGACTCAGAATAGAGCTGGAAGAGACCTTGGAGGTCTTCTAGTCCAGCCCCCTGCTCAAGCAGGAGACTGTATACCATTTCAGGCAGGTAACTATCCAATCTTTTCTTAGAAACCTCCAGTGATGCAGCACCCACAACTTCTGAAGATAAGCCATTCCACAAATTAATTGTTCTCATTGTTAGGAAGTTTCTCCTTAATTCCAGGTTGCTTCTCTCCTTGATTAGTTTCCATCCATCATTTCTTCTCTTGCATTCTGGTGCTTTGGAAAATAAGTTTGTCCCCTCTTCTTTCTGGCAGCCCCTCAAATATTGGAATACTACTATGATGTCATCCCTAATCCTTCTTTTCGTTAGATTAGCCATATCCAATACCTGCAACCATTCTTCATATATTTTTGTCTCCAAGCCTTTTGTTGTGTCTGCGCCCCCCACCCCCAAGCCAGGCCTCCTGCCAGAAAGTGACTTGGACAGTGAGGGGGAAGGGCCATCAGGACTTACCTCGGGAGCGCCAGCTTCCCTGGCTCAGCTCCAGGAGCCAGAAGCAGGCCAGGTGGAGGAGATAACGAGGCCTCTGTCCCCTGACTCTTCCCCCCCCCCACCAGGCCACGCCTGCAGACTCAGCTGATCGCAATCAGGCTTGGTTGAACCCTAGGTTTCGTAGGCAGGAGAGGAGGGAACAACAGAAGCAAGGGTGGGGCAAGCCCAGGAAGTGCTGAGTCATGGAGCCACACCCCACAGGATATAAAAGGCAGTGAGAGCTGCTCTGTCTCTTTGTAACAGGCAAATTCAGTGATTAAGAGCTGAAGTTTGTTTCTAGGTGACTCACCAGCGTCGTGGAAGATAACGGAGGCTCTTGGCAGATGCTGGCTATTCTGCTGCCAGAGCTGATAGTGCTGGCTAATTAAGCCATCACTCGGACGGAGGCGAGGGAGGACAGAACACCTTTAATCATCTTCGTTGCTCTTCTGTGAGGTTCCTCTCACAGTTACTGTTTTTGAGCCAGGTTTTGCCTAATCTGTACTTGTACCCAGGGGTGGGTTCGACTTACTTTTACTACCGGTTTGCAACGGGAGCGTGCACATGTGCAGATCGTCCATGATGTTGTCTGGGCGGGTGGGTGGAGCCTCCCACTGCTTTTACTACTGGTTCGCAAGAACCGGACCGAACCAGGAGCAACCCACCACCACTTGTACCTTTGGTTTTCTTGCCTATGTGTAAAACATTAGGTTTCATGTTGTTGGATAAGGCCCATTGTTCAAGTCTGTCAAGGTCTTTTTGGATCCTGATCTTGTCTTCTGGGGTGTTGGCTATTCCTGTCAGTTTAGTGTCATCTGCAAATGTGATGAGTCCCCCTTTTATTCCCTCACCTAAGTCATTTGTGAAGATATTGAAGAGTACAGGGACTAAGATGGAACTTTACTTCCCTTCATGTAGATGTAGTACCATTAAGGACTACTCGTTGAGTACATATTTAACATTGAGTTAAATATGGATTCATTTCAAGCAGTCAAGGAATTCAACTTTAAACTGAAAAAGCACAACATATTTATCTCTAGGTAGATTTTTTTTTTACTTCCAAAATGACATAGACATACAGGACAATAGTTGTAGCTCAATTAAATTGAGAAAATCTGATTGCGATGGAGCTAATAGAGCCCTTGTATTAATCTGAAGGGTTATTGTTCCAATTACAACTTATTTTTGTGATTCCACTCTTGGACTCTGCTGAAAGTTCTGGTGAAATTAAGGCCTACTGGATAGAGGCATATCATTACTTGGACAGCAAAGTTGTCATTTTGTATATATACATGTATCTGGACAGAAAGACCCATTGTGTGGCAGGAGAAAATTTAATAGATCTGCCTTTTCATACATTAGTTGAATTAATTATTTAAACAAAATTAGCTTCCTTTGCTCTAAAGCGGCATTTCTCAACCATGGCAACTTTAAGGCATGTGGACTTCAACTTCCAGTATTCCTCAGCAAGAGTTGAAGTCCACACATTTATTTATTTATTTATTTTGTCAGAATAATATATGTAAGTATCATACAAAAAGATTATATAGTACATAAACATATATATGAGTAAATATTAGGAAGTATAAGCATATATATATATAGGAAGAAGAAAAGAAATACAATAGGACAGGAATGGTAGGCACGTTTGTGCGCTTATGCACGCCCTTTATGCATCTTAAAGTTTTCAAGGTTGAGAAACACTGCTCTAAGGTACTTCCCAATGAGGTGCAGATCTGATCAAAGATTGAGAGAAGTGCTTACTATTTCATAGAATTTCCTTGTAATGGTTGCTATTTTTATTTCAAGAAGTAAATCCCATTTTTTATGGTGATGTCATTGAAAGAAATGCCCAGGATTCTCTGCCTTTTAGCACTTTGCTCCTAGAAGCTTGAGATGTTTGTAGAATCAGTTACCACCATGCCAAAATAAGGAGTCTCAAAGACAAAAAGAACTTCATTGACATACTGAGGATAAATGGTAGCAAAGAGGCATGCTAGTTTAAAGGAAAGCTGAGGGGAGGAGCCAGCAGTTATTAGCTAATCAATAATGGTGATTGGGTTTCAGTTCTCCATATATAGTTTAAGAACAGCAGATACTAATTGGTGGGAGAGCATTCTAGACTGATTTTAATCAGACAAAAGGTTCCCTTTTTTTCTTCTGGTGATACAGCTGCCTCTATTTTCCAGCTGGTGGAGGAATGCAATTTGAATGAATCTTGGTACCACACAGCCAAATAAGTTTTTTTCATATGTGACAACATGTTTTCCCTTCAAATTTAGATTTCTCTATGCTGAGAGATTTTTGTATGGAGTGATCAGTCAATTAAACCCTCACTATCTGTGGTATAAAACTTTACAGCAGTGGTAGTCAACCTGGTCCGTACCGCCCACTAGTGGGCATTCCAGCTTTCATTATTTATTTATTTATTTATTTATTCACATTTTTATACCGCCCTATCTCCCGAGGGACTCAGGGCGGTTTACAGCCTGATAAAAAACATATATAAATACAGAATAAAACATCAATTAAAAAACTTATTAAAGAAGGCCAAATATTTAAAATAGCAATAAAAGTAATAAAAACCCCAATTAAAACCAAATTCAAAATTTAAAATTCTAGTCCAGTCCTGCGCAAATAAACAGATGTGTCTTAAGCTCGCGGCGAAAGGTTCGAAGGTCAGGAAGTTGGCAAAGTCCTGGGGGAAGTTCGTTCCAGAGGGTGGAAGCCCCCACAGAAAAGGCCCTCCCCCTGGGTGTCGCCAGTCGGCACTGCCTGGCCGACGGCACCCTGAGGAGTCCTTTCCTGTGAGAGCACACGGGTCGGTGAGAGGCAATCGGTTCATGGTGGGCGGTAGGGGTTTTGTCCGATACTGAAGCACTTTCCTTTTTTTTAATTTAATTGACTTTTTAAAAAAATTTCATAGCATTATTTAAAAACATTTTCATTAGGTTTTCATAAAATTCCCCGTGACAATTTAAACTTCTGAAAATATACTATTTGTATCGCCCGTGCATAAGTTTAGTTCACGTTACGTAAGTGAAACTAAATGGCGCTATAGTGCAACCACAAACAAAAGAGCCTCGTCCCAGAATAGCTCACGCATCTCCCCCCACACCACCCAGCTGTAACAGACAAGCAGAGCTGGTAGCTGGTGCCCCCCCCAAACCCAATCCACGATGCGCAAGAGGCATGCGCAGACAACGATACACGGTGCATTACTGTGTAATCAGTGGGTGGTTAGAAAATTTTACTACTAACAGAGATACAAAAGTGGGCGGTAGGTATAAAAAGGTTGACTACCCCTGCTTTACAGAGTAGATTCTTTATTCTATTCTATTCTATTCTATTCTATTCTAGCCACCCAACTCCAAATGATTCTCACAATACACCCAAACAATATAAATACTGTGTTTCCCAAACAAACTGTATTAGAGGGACAGGCCCTGAAGCAAGGTAAAGAACCTGACCTTGGTCATATTTTTGGGCTGTCAGATCTAAAGCACTGTACATATCTACTAATTGGATCTATATAACTTGGTCAGTGTACATAGTGACATATTTCAGTTGGGGCATAGTCCTTCTAAATGTATCCTACTGAGTTTTGTAAGACCTATTCTCAAAGTTATCCTCACCTAAATTGCCTTTTTGACTTTGCTCTTGTACACCATTCAAAGTTCCCTGGAAAGAAAAAAAAATACTATACAGATGAAATAAATCCTTATTGTTTTGGGTAACACTAACAATTGAGAATATATGCCCTGCTTCTAAATGAAACTGACAGAGATGCCAAGGGCATTTATTTTATCAGATTATATTTATATTATACTCTTAATGCAACAAACAAAAATGATATCCTTAAAAGAATAAAAAGGTAATAAAATCAAAAAGAAATCACCAAAGTTCCAGTGAAAAACTCAGCAAGCATTCCAATGTGAATTTATTGGATAATGGAACGTGAGATTTAGAAAAACCCCAAATTTGAAAATTGGAGGACATATAAACTTTTATAAAGCACTACTTATAGAAGTAATAGAGTTAGGACCATTCCATAGCAGATAGTCAAGTTAGTAGAATACTATAACAGCTGATTCCTATCTTGCCACTGTTGCCGGATACTGCAATCCGTTCACTTCCATTCAAGTTAATGGGTGATAAAGCCTGCAAAAGTTTACACATTTTGAGGATGTTCTGGGATGGTTTCAGAGTAAAGAAAAAATACAGGTAGTCCTCGACTTATGATCACAAGTGGGAATGAAATTCGGTCATAAGTCATTAGTAGTAATAAGTCAAGGCACTCATGTGACTTCACCTGTTCTTGGGACATTTTTGTGACAGTTATTCAGTGAATCACTCTGCTTGTTAAGTGAACCATGCCTTTCATCATTAAGTGAACTCCTTCTGAATGGTAGTTTTTGCTAAAAACCCACAAAAATGTTAGAAATCTGGGTCATGTGACTGCAGGAGGCTGCAACAGACCATAAAGGCACCCCAATCATGTGACCACCAGGGGTGCAAAAATTTACAACAGCTGGAAATGTTTTACAGGATATAAGGCACCTGTTCAGAGGCCTTGTAACTCTGAACAGTCATAACTTGTGGTTGTAAGTTGTGGATTATCTGTACGACTTTAAAACCAATACACCTGAGAGCGTAAACTGATCTCATCGTGGGCTGGGGACAAGACGATGAAAATATCATGAGGATACAGCAAAAAAAAGAAAAAGAAAAAGAAAAAAAATGCTGCGAAGCTATACACATGAAGTATATATGTGCTCTGGTTAAGTGCAAGTTGGAGAGTCCCTCTAGGAGGCATTCATAGAACGATAAAATCATAAAATGGAAGGGACTTAGAGTTCTTCTACTCCAGCCCCTCGCCTAGTGCAGGAATTCCCCAGACCACCCCGGACAAATGCCTGCCCAATTTTACCTTGAAAACATTGAGAGATGGAGCACCCATGACTTCAGGAGACATGCTGTTCCACTTCTCAATAGTTCTCAATAGTTCTCATAGTCAGGAAATTTCTCCTTATTTCAAGATTGGATCTCTCATTGTAAAGCTTCTACCAATTGGTTCTTATTGTACCTTCAGGCTTTTTGGGGTATAAATCAGGAGTAAAACACTCCTGATCGGACCGGATCGTGCAATCCGGTAGCGATCGTGGCTGGTAGTTCAGCGATCCGGTAGCAATGGCGGAGCGAAGCTCTCCCCACCCACTTGGGTGTCATTACTTCCTGGTTCTAACCAGGAAGTAATTTGGAGTTTTTTGCTCATGTGATGCACGCGTGCACACAAGCAAAGCAAGTGCATGCGCCTGGCGTGTGCACTTCCGAACCAGTAAGGAAATAAGTAGATTTCACCCCCGGTAAAAATCCACACCTTCTCTCCTTGACATCGCTTCATGTATTAGAAGACCATCCCATGTCTTCCTTTAGCACTCTCTTCTTCAGGCTTAACATAGCAAATGCCTTTAGCTGCTCTTTGTAGGATTCAGCCGCTTCAGCATCTTTGTGGCTCTTCTCTGTATCCTTTTCAGATCTTCAGCATCCTTTTTGTACTGCGACCACCAGAACTGGATGCAATATTCTGGGTACGGGCTGACCAGTGTAGCATAAGTATGCTATCATTTCCCATGATTTTGATGCTCTGCCTTTGTTGATGCAATCCAAAATTGCTCTAGCTGTTTTGGCAGCTGTGGCATATTCATGCTTCATCTGTGGTCTACTAACACACCCAGATTCTTCTCACAAGTACTATTGCTAAGCCAAGGTATTGCCTCTCTTGTTCATGTTTTTTTTTTAATTTGCATTTATAACCCACCCTTCTCCGAAGATTCAGGGCGGCTTACACTATGTTAGCAATAGTCTTCATCCTATTTGTATATTTATATACAAAGTCAACTTATTGCCCCCAACAATCTGGGTCCTCATTTTACCTACCTTATAAAGGATGGAAGGCTGAGTCAACTTTGGGCCTGGTGGGACTTGAACCTGCAGTAATTGCAAGCAGCTGTGATAATAACAGACTGTCTTACCAGTCTGAGCCACAGAGGCCCTGTGTTCATTTGGTATGTGTTTTTTTTTCCTTTCCTTCTGGAGATTCTCTCTGATGGTGCTGATTATTTTATTTTATTATTATTTATTAAATTTATATGCTGCTCATCTTGTGGTTGTGCTTGATCCAGGGAGCATTGTGAGAGGCTCCCTGGATCAAAGCTTATCAAATGGCCCCTCACGCTGGTGTGCACTTATTCATTTAGAGCAGGAATGTCAAACTCAAGGGAGTGCTTAGACCTGGCCCACAGGGCCACCCTGGAAGCAGCCAAGGACCAGCCCACGGTGCCTCTGCCAGTGAAAACAGAGCATAGGAGGGCCGGTTTTCAACTGTGATGGCCTCCGGAAGCCCTCTGCCAGTGAAAATGGAGCTCAAGAGGGTCCATGTGCGGCACCCTGAGCTCTGTTTTCTCCGGCAGAGGGCTGCAAGAGGCCATCACAGCCGAAAACGGATGTTGAGATGGCCACGCCCCCGCCCCCCCAGCCCACGAGATCAAACAGAACTCTGATGTGGCCCTCAATGAATGTTTGAGTTTAGAGCATTAATAGAAATGACCCCATCTTTGCTACCTCATGCAATAAAGTAAATTCAACTTAATTGCATGAACAGTGTAGCTCAATCATTTTTTGCCTTCAATTTTTAAACTCTACCCCTCAAAAAGAAGGCAGGGGAGAAGAAACCATTACAAAAGTCAGGCCTCAAAGGCACAATGAAATAGAACAGATTTTATTTATTCCATCGTTCTTAGCAAAACTGGCAGCATTTTTTGAAGACAATTGATTGGTCCTGCTTTATCAAACACAAACATTAGGTTATCCAAGGCCACTAATTGTTTGGTCTTGCTCTGATAACTCAGTAAATAAAACATCTAATAACATGCGCTTTATATTTAGCAATATTAGCATCTCCCAGAGCAATGTATGAGTCAAACATTAGCATTATTATTAATATTATATATTTGATATTTGCCCTGTTTTTCATCTGAAAAGGATGCTTAAAGGAACTGACAGCGATAGTCAGAAGGATCGTAATAAATATAAAAAGCACAAAGTCCTAGGTAACATAACCTTAATTTTAAAAAATCGAAGAGTTTTTCTTCACTGAATTTTTTTGACTCAGTTCTCCATTCACAAAACATACCAGGATTGCCATTATGGGGGAAATAGAAGGCACAAGGAAATCTCATATACATCTCATTGGGTTTTACAAGATAAAGGCAGGATATAAATCTAATAAGAACTATGTTTATTCTATTCAGTTGGGTCTGATTCTCAGAGACTGCCTGGACAAGCCCCTGCAGTTTTCTTGGCAAAGCTTTTCGAGTTTGCCATTATCTCCTTCCTAGAACTGAAAGAGAGTGACTGGACCAAGGTAACCCATCTGGTTGTGTGGATAAGGCAGAACTAGAATTCATGATCTCCCAGTTTCTAATCTAGCCTGATGCCATAACTTTTACACCAAACTGTCAGTCAATGAAGCTATTCAGAAGGGACAGAGTATAGAATGGATATCAGAACAAATGTATGAGACATTGATACGACCATCTTTATTTTTCAGCACTATTTCTTAGACTATCAATTTATTTATTTATTTATTTATTTATTTATTTTTTATTTATTTATTTATTTAATTTATTTATAATTGAATTTGTATACCGCCCTTCTCCCGAAGGACTCAGGGCAGTTAACAGCCAGTTTAAAAAGCACAATAAATACAAATTAAAAACACAATAAAATTTATATAATTTGTGGCCGAAATACTAAAAAACTAACAATAATAATCAAACTAAAACCCCATTAAAATTACTTTTTCAGGCTAGTCCTGCTCGATGGAATAAAAGAGTCTTCAGCTCACGGCGGAAGGTCCAAAGATCGGGGAGTTGGCGAAGCCCCGGAGGCAGCTCATTCCAGAGGCCAGGAGCCCCCACAGAGAAGGCTCTCCCCCTGGGGGCCGCCAGTCGACATTGTTTAACTGACGGTACCCGAAGGAGGCCCTCCCTGTGGGAGCACATAGGTCGATGGGAGGCTGTTGGTGGCAGTAGGCAGTCCCATAAATAGCCTGGTCCTAAGCCATGGAGCGCTTTAAAGGTGGTAACCAACACCTTGAATTGCACCTGAAAGACCACCAGAAGCCAGTGCAGTCCGCGCAGGAGAGGTGTTATATGGGAGCCACGAGGTGCTCCCTCTATCACCCGCGCGGCCGCATTCTGGACCAGTTGGAGCTTCCGGATGCTCTTCAAGGGGAACCCCATGTAGAGAGCATTGCACTGGTCCAGGCGGGATGTAACAAGGGCATGGGTGACTGTGCAAAGGGAAACCCAGTCTAGAAAGGGACGCAACTGGCGAATCAGGCGAACCTGATAAAAAGCCCCCCTGGCGACGGCCGTCAAATAGTCTTCTAGAGACAGCCGTGCATCCAGGAGGATGCCTAAATTGCGAAATATATCAATATTTCTTAGATTTATGTGAGATGTTTGTAGTCCCACATTTCATAAAATGAGGGGCAAGAGAAATAGCATTGAAGCCTGTGCCCATCCTCTTTTATTCATTTAGCTGTTATTCTGGCAGAGATGTAGTGATATAGACAAACCGGAGGAGTGATTTTTTTTCTAAGAATGTTAACACTGAAATCTACACCCATTAACCCAGAAAGAGGTCCAATTGAATTTACTGAAGAATTTTTCCTCAACAGACAAGATTCCACTGTCTTTATATAACAATATGTAGCCTAGAATATATTGTCTGTATATTCTTCATTGGAAAGTCATCTTGTCTTTTCACTAAAGTTACATTGCTTGTTTTCCAATTTTCCTTAGGAAATACAACTTTCAACAGAATCCCAAATGGTCTTTGGGCTATTTTTGACCAAGTTTAGTTCTTACAAGGGAGAAAAATGTTAGGTGTCTTAAACAGTTCTTTAGGGCCTGTCTAGAAAAAGCCATTTAATCTAATGGTAATAGGTATTACAAAACTGTTTCTAATAGAAGAACTTGTTCATGTCTTCCCAGCTTCCCATGTGATGGACAGTTTTGCTTGTGTTACTCATTTAGGAGGAGACAATAATACAAGGAGGAACTGGCTGTTCATTAATATCAGCTTGGACTCAGGTCTGATCTAGAATAAAAAGGAACTTACAAAGAAGAACATACTATTGCTCTCTATAACAGGAGTAAGTTCAATTTCTGGTAAATATCAACTCCTTCAAGACCAAAAATATTTTACTATTTTTATTTATTTGTTAAATTTACATGATGGTCCCTGTCTCAGTGTGGCAGCAACTCTGAGTGGCTTACAAAATGATAAAAGGGTAAAAAAGATAACCCAAAATGATTAAGTAAACAAAAAGCTAAAAAAATGAAGGGGACAGACAGCATGAGATGGGAATCTTCCCTCTACTCTATCAGCCACCACAGCATAGAGGGCCCCTATTGCTGCCACAGGCCAGCCAGCAGAGTCAGTTTTTAAGGCTCTTCTGGAAGGTCAATGGGTTGGGAGCAGGGGTGACAGCATAGTATTTAAGAGGTTGCCACAAAGAGGAGACGGTCAACTTATTTTCCAAAGCACCAGAGGACAGGATAAGAAACAATGGTTGGAAACTAACAGTGAGGACAATTAACCAGTGGAACAGCTTTGCCTTCAGAAGTTGTAGGTGCTTCATCACTGGAGATTTTTAAGAAGAGACTGGACAGTCATTTGTCTGAAACGGTATAGTATCGTTCGTTTTTACTTTGGCTGTACACCGCCCTGAGCCCTGAGTCCTTCGGGAGAAGGGCGGTATAAAAATCGAATAAATAATAATAATAATAATAAAATAATAATAGGCGGAGGTTAGATTAGGAGACCTCCAAGGTCCCTTCCAGCGTTATTCTGATTGATCTCATCTTGAATAGTAGAATATTCTAGAGGGCAGGGGCCACATCACCAAAAGACTCTTCTCCTGGACCCCACTAGTCAAAATTCTTTATCTGAGGTAGGCCTCTTCCACTGTTGTAAGTGGTGCAGGCCAAATGTAACATAACATAACATAATAACAGAGTTGGAAGGGACCTTGGAGGTCTTCTAGTCCAACTCCCTGCCCAGGCAGGAAACCCTACACCATTCCAGACAAATGGCTATCCAAGATTTTCTTAAAAATTTCCAGTGTTGGAGCATTCGCAACTTCTGCAGGCAAGTTGTTCCACTGATTAATTGTTCTAACTGTCAGGAAATTTCTCCTTAGTTCTAAGTTGCTTCTCTCCTTGATTAGTTTCCACCTATTGCTTCTTGTTCTACCCTCAGGTGCTTTGGAGAATAGCTTGACTCCCTCTTCTTTGTGGCAACCCCTGAGATATTGGAGCACTGCTATCATGTCTCCCCTAGTCCTTCTTTTCATTAAACTAGACATACCAAATTCCTGCAACTGTTCTTCATATATTTTAGCCTCCAGTCCTCTAATCATCTTTGTTGCTCTTCTCTGCACTCTTTCTAGAATCTCAACATCTTTTTTACATCATGGCGACCAAAACTGAATGCAAATATTCCAAGTGTGGCCTTACCAAGGCATTATAAAGTGGTATTAACACTTCACGTGATCTTGATTCTATCCCTCTGTTTATGCAGCCCAGAACTGTGTTGGGTTTTTTTGGCAGCTGCTGCACACTGCTGGCTCATATCTAAATGGCTGTCCACTAGGACTCCAAGATCCCTCTCACAGTTACTACTATTGAGCAAGGTACCACATATATGGTACCTGTGCATTTTGTTTTTTTGGCCTAAATGTAGAACCTTACTTTTTTCACTGTTGAATTTCATTTTGTTAGTTAGCACCCAATGTTCAAGTCTGTCAAGTATCTTGAGCCTATCTTCTGGAGTGTTGGCTATTCCTACCAGCTTGGTGTCATCTGCAAATTTGATGAGTTCCACATCTATCCCCTGTCCAAGTCACTGATGAAGATGTTGAAGAGTACTGGGCCTAAAACAGAGCCTTGGGGTACTCCATGCATACTTCCCTCCATGTGGATGTAGTTCCATTGAGGACTACACATTGAGTACGGTTGGTCAGCCAGTTACGAATCCATCTGGTGGTGGTGCTGTCTAACCCACATTTTTCTACTTTATCTAGTAGTAGGTTATGGTCTACTTTATCAAATGCTTTGCTGAAGTCCAAGTAAATTATATCAACAGCATTCCTTTGGTCCACTAATTCTGTCACTTTGTCAAAGAATGCAATGAGATTAGTCTGGCATGATCTGTTTTTGACAAACCCAAGTTGGCTTTTGGTTATTACTTTGTTTGCTTCTAAGTGTTCAATGATTTGTTGCTTGATTATCTTTTTCAGAATCTTCCCTGATATTGAGGTCAGGCTGATAGGTCTATAGTTTCCTGGATCTGTTTTTTTTTCCTCCTTTTTTGAAGATGGGAATTACATCAGCTCTTTTCCAGAACTCTGGCAGTTCCCCTGTGCTCCAGGAACTTTGAAAGATATAGTTCAGTGGTTCTGAGATCTCATCTGCCAGTTCCTTCAGAACCTTGGGGTGTTCTGTCTCCTTCCCCACTTCAGACCCACGAGCTGGCCTTCAGCCAGTGGATTCACGGCTCTTATCAGTCCTGGCAGAGAAATCACAGCTGCCTGACAAAGTTCAAACAAATGACTCACGTAGCAAGACTTTCAGCTCTTTTTGAAACGGATCAGCTAAACTTTGCTTCCCATTTATTTATTTATTTATTTATTTATTTATTTATTTATTTGATCATATTTATATACCGCCCTATCTCCCGAAGGACTCAGGGCGGTTTACAGGCACTTAAAAACACATAAATACAATATAAAAACAATTAAAAAACTTATTCTAAAAGCCCAATAATTAAAAATACAGAAATAAAACCCAATTTAAAACCCATAAATTTAAAATCTAACTCAGTCCTGCACAATTAAATAAGTATGTTTTAAGCCCTGGAAGGTCCGAAGGTCCGAAGCTGATGAAGTCCGGGGTAGTTCGTTCCAGAGGTGGGAGCCCCACAGAGAAGGCCCTTCCTGGGCGCCAGACGACATTGCCTCGCTGACGGCACCCTGAGGTGTCCCTCTCTATGAGAGCGTATGGGTCGGTGAGAGGTATTCGGTAGCAGTAGGCGGTCCCGTAAATAACCCGGCCCTATGCCATGGAGCGCTTTAAAGGTGGTCACCAAAACCTTGAAGCGCACCCGGAAGGCCACAGGTAGCCAGTGCAGTCTGCGCAGGATGGGTGTTATGCGGGAGCCACGGGGGGCTCCATCTATCACCCGCGCAGCCGCATTCTGGACTAACTGTAGCCTCCGGATGCCCTTCAAGGGGAGCCCCATGTAGAGAGCATTCAGTAATCCAGTAATGCAGTAAACCCATGGAGTGAGAGCAGTCCCAAAGCTCCTTATATATCCTGTGGGGTGGGGTCCTGCCCCACCCTTCCTTTTGATGACGCCGCCTCTCTAATCTTTTGAAGCGTGGGTCAAGCCAAGCTTGATTATTATTATCAGCTGGGTCTGAAGGCATAGCCTGAGGAAGGGAGGAATCAGGGGATGATGGCCTCATTACATCCTCCAACTGGTCTGGTTCTGGCTCCTGGAGCCGAGCCAAAGGAATCAGTGCTCCCGAGGTAAGCCTTACCAGCCCTTCCCCCTCACTCTCGGAGTCAGTTTCGGGCATGGGGCCAGGTTCGGGGGCTGGAGTCACAACACGGGGTGTAATCCATCCGGTCCTGGTGATTTGAACTCGTCTAGGGTAGACAGGTGTTCACTTACCATTTTTTTCCCTATTTTAACTTGTGTTCCTAATCTGTTTTTTGTGGTGCTGTTTTTGATAGGTTGGATTGTTTTTTCCTTTTGTGTAAAGATAGATGCAAAAAATGAGTTAAGTAGATCTGCTTTCTCCCTGTTGCTTGTCACCTTCTTGCCACTTTCTCTCAGCAATGGGCCAATTGTTTCCTTGACTTTTTTCTTGCTTTTAACATGTTGGAAGAAGCTTTTTTTGTTATTTTTTACTTTTGTCGCTAGCCTTTGTTCATTGTGAGCCTTAGCTTTCCTCACTTCATCTTTACAGGCTCGGGCTATTTGCTGATATTCTGCCTTAGTTATTTGCCCCTCTTTCCACTTTTTATATTTGTCCTTTTTGTCTTTCAATTTGTCAGATAGTTCTTTATGCATCCATACTGGTTTCTTTTGAGATCTACTATTTTTCTTCTTCATTGGTATTGTGTTAGACTGTGCTTTTATAATCTCACTTTTCAAAATTTCCCAAGCTTCTTGAGTTGTTTTCCCCCTGAGGATTCTCATCCATTGAATCCTTCTCAAGCTCTCTCTAAGTTTATTGAAATTAGCTCTCTTAAAGTCCAAGACTCTAGTTTGACTTTGTTCTACTACTTGTATTTGCTTAATGTCGAATTCCAATATTGCGTGGTCACTTGCCCCAAGGTTCCTGTAGCTTCAACACCTTCTATCATTTCATCTCTGTTAGTGAGAATTAAGTCCAATATGGCTGATCCCTTGTTCCTTCTCTACTTTTGGGAAAAAAGTTGTCTGCTAGGTTTGTTAGGAACCTGTTGGATCTTCCACTTGGTGCTGAGTTTGTCTCCCAGTTGATGTCAGGGTAGTTAAAATCCCCCATTACTACTGTGATGTGCTTCCTACATACCTTAGTTAGCTGACTAGCAAAAAGTTCATCTACTTCCTCTGTTTGGTTGGATGGCCTATAGTATAGACCTATGGCAATATCGTTTTTCACCCCTTTTATATTGACCCAAATACATTCAAGATGATTTTCATCATTGTTGTGCTCTATTTCTGTAGAGATGTAGTTATTTCTTATATATATTGCAACTCCACCTCCTCTTTTATTTGGTCTATTTCTTTTAAATAATTTATATCCCTCTAGCTGTATGTTCCATTTGTCGGTTTCATCCCACCAAGTTTCCGTAATGGCAACAATATCATATCTGCCCTCATTTACTTGAATTTCTAATTCACCCTGTTTATTCCTCATACTCTGTGCATTGGTGTATAGACATTTGAGTCCATTTTGATTGACCTTGTGTTTACTGTCTACATAACCTGTGTTGTGCCTGACTGCCCCTACTTTCTTGCCACCTGTTTGACTAGTGCATATGGTATGGCACTCACTATTAAATGCTTGGTTTTGCTTGATAGCAGGGCTGATAATCTTACCCACACAGACATCTGTATTACATGCACTGATAACCCTATTAATTTTGGATTGCTGGGGACAGAAATTTTCTGTATCAATTAATTCTCTGTCCCCACTGTTCAGTTTAAATGTTTATCCAGAAAATCTGTGAATGTATTGCTAAGTAACTCAGTCCCTTTCTTTGATGGATGCAATCCATCTCTTTTGTACAGTTTTTCATTGGACCAGTTGCAGACATTGTGACTAATAAAACCAAAGCCTTCCCTTTTACACCACTCCTTTAGCCATGCATTAAATTCCACTGCACTCTGGCCTTTACCTTTTTGTTCCTTATATACTGGTAAAACCTCTGAAAAGATAATTTTTATATTTTTAAATATAATAATAATTTTATATAATGTCATTGGGATGAGACAGTTCCTTAGATACCCTGGACACATGCCATAAAGGATTTTAAAGATAACGACCAATATCTTGAATGGGATCCATAAATAAACTGGCAACCAGTGTAGCTCACATAACAACAGAGTTACTTAAAAATATATATTATTTGAAATAACTACCAGAAGCAAAAAGCATATGTTCTTGCAAGAGTAAATCTCCACTTTTTCCATCCTTTCCTTTTTTAACTTTAATCAAAAAGTTCCGAGATGAAAAGCATCATCATTCAGATGGAAAATTGCTTGGAAGTCTAGAAATCCAGTTTAAATTAGGATTCCAGTACCTTTGGCAAACCTATATATGGTCTCATTTTTATCATCTCCAAAGTTGTTTCTCTTTTTCCAATTAGAGTATATGCTAGAAGTATTTTTTTTTAAAAAAAGTAGTTTTCAAAGGCCCTGACATTGTTATAAAGTAATTTCTTAGTGAGAAAAATAAATGACCCAGTTACTTGCAGTACACAGTTATTTACAGAGATTTTAATGTTGACAGCAATTTGTTTTCAGTTTTGAATTCACTCCATTTCAGAGTTGGTGTATTATTTGCATTTGAAGAAATATTCTGTGTCTGCTATTTAAATTTCTGTAACAAACTAAGGACCGTATCAGTCTAATGATGTCCTTCTTCCAGATCATTCTTAAATGATTTGAATTAATATACTGCCATTTATAGCTAGTGTAATATCATGTGCGAATTATTTTTATGGATAGTCAATTACAAGACTCACTAAAGTAGATTTAAAAGAAAATTTATACCATAACCACTTTCATTGTATTTAATGTTAGATTTCAAATTATCCCAAAGATATTTTATTTTATTTTAAATAATGAGTATATACATTCTTTATACATTCTTAATGTTTTCATTGAGTAAGATCTCGTGAGCTTATAAAACTGATTTCATTTTGTCTTCTGTGAAACCAAACTGGAATATATATTGTTGGAATATATTCAACAGAAATTATTTTCTATTGACAGCCAAGTCTCTAATCTTACTACTGTATGTTCTCTAATGTCCCATTCTTGGAATTAATTTTATATACCCTTGTATTTAAAACCTGTAGATGATCAAGAAATGAACAAATTAGTCATTCTTTCATGTTCATACATTCATTTTTCATGTGCACCTGTGAATATTATGCTTAATCAATGTGTTCAAAGCCAAATGTCATATATTGTTGGGGTATAGTACGTGGGCAAAAATAGCTTGGCTTGCAAGGTAGTATAAAAATGAGAGGTCCTAGTTTTCAGAGAACAGCATTAGTATGAATGGGATAAAATTGGTCTTTGGTTCTGCTTCTGGTGTACTGACCCAGATGTGCCAAAACGGACACATAATACCAAATCATTAGCTAATAATGCTATGTCAATCATCTAAAGCTGGAAGCCTTGTCTCTGGGGTTTGATCCTCACCAGCTCAAGGCTGACTCAGCCTTCCATCCTTCCAAAGTTGGTAAAATGAGGACTCAGATTAATAATAATAACAGAGTTAGAAGGGACCTTGGAGACCTTCTAATCCAGCCCCCTGCTGAGACAGGAAACCCTACACCATCTCAGTCAGATGGTTATCCAACATTTTCTTAAATTTTTCCAGTGTTGGCGCAGTCACAACTTCTGCAGGCAAGTTGTTCCACTGGTTAATTGTTCTAACTGTCAGGAAATTGCTCCTTAGTTCTAAGTTGCTTCTCTCCTTGATTAGTTTCCACCTATTGCTTCTTGTTCTACCCTCAGGTGCTTTGGAGAACAGCCCGACTCCCTCTTCTTTGTGGCAACCCCTGAGATATTGAAACACTGCTATCATATCTCCCCTAGTTCTTCTTTTCATTAAACTAGACATACGAAGTTCCTGCAACCGTTCTTCATATATTTTAGTCTCCAGTCCCCAAATCATCTTTGTTGCTCTTCTCTGTACTCTTTCTAGAGTCTTTCTAGATTGTTGGGAGCCATATGCTGACTCTTTAAACTGCTTTGAGAGGGCTGCAAAAGCACTGTGAAGCAGTACATAAATCTAAGTGCTATTGCAATTACTATTTGTCTTCTTCATCTTACTGGAAAGCATTAGTTGCAAGGCCATGAGAGAACATCTCATTATTTTTTTCTGTTTGTTTCTCCTAAGGTTTATATAACACTGGATCATAATCCTGGAGTATTTCTAACTTTATTATAGGCCAATTAAGTCTACATTGCAAAGTGTAGAAAAGGTAAGGCCTTGACTTTATTTTATTCAAGATCTCGGAATAGGGCAAATTAGGGATCCTACTCCAAAGGATATCAGCAAAGCAGTAAAGCATATCAGTAAAGTATATGTGAATTCTTTTCAGTCATTATTTAGTATTCTACTATAAAATTAAAGTTAATATCAATACGTACCAAGGAAGAGAACAGCATATTAAAAAAAACCTAAAACAAATGGAAGAATAGTTTTCATAAAGGATTCTGCTCTCCCACAGTGTTACTAATTCATACTTTGGAGAAATTCTGTATTTTCATAAAAGCATGTTCTCCATAAAAGCAGGTAAGCAAGAAGTGAAGTTTTCTCTCTCCTCATTCTCCATCCAAAATAATGAGACAAAGAGTCAGAAAAGATCAATCCTAAAACATCTGAAGCACCACTTGAACAGCATCAGCATTGACAAAAATATTCATCAGTCAATTCAAAAAGAAAACTTTACTTGGAACAATTTACATCCTGTAATGATATATTTAACACCATCAAACATCTATATCAGTCTATCTCAGGCCCTTGGAAAGGACTCTATATGTGGATAAAAATACCAAATCGAGTCCAGTAGTGAATCCAAAATTTTTTACTACCAGTTCTGTGATGTGGCTTGGTGGGCATGACAGGGGAAGGATACTGCAAAATCTCCATTCCCTCCCCACTCCAGGGGAAGGATACTGCAAAATCTCCATTCCCACCCCACTCTGGGGCCAGCCAGAGGTGGTATTTACTGGTTCTCCGAACTACTCAAAATTTCTCTAGAACCTGCTGGATTTACCCCGATCCAGTCTCATCATCTGGCTATGTGACCAATCAATAGTAATAGGGGCCTGTTCTGGGTGCAATCCCAAAACAACTGGAACATAACTTGAACACCATCGGCATTGACAAATTCACCACCATCAATTGCAAAAGGTGGATTTAATTGGAACAGCTTCCATCCTGCGATGATGTCTGTAATGCAATCAAACATCCAGATCTGCCTATCCCAGGTCCTTGGAAAAGTCTTGATAGGTAGGCAAAAATGCCAAACCCTGTTGGAACATCTGGCTGATTGTGCGATGAACCATAATAATAATCATACATTTGGCTGACTGTGCGATGAGCAATAATTATGGATGAAAATGCCAAATCCAGTCAGAACATCTGACTGACTGTGAGACGAATAATTGCTGTCCAACTCTCAATGATTCGGAGTAGCTATTTCTTTCTTCCATTCTTCTAATCAAATTTTAATTATTTAATCAGTATCTCGGTTTGTATACTGGAGTGTCCTTTTCATGTTTTGATTACATAAGAAGAAATTCTCTGAGACTGTCGGTCTTAACAATAAACCTGAAGGTAGCTGGCTTTCACTGTCTGCACAAGAAAACCATGGGAACGAAATCGTTACAATCGTCAAAGAATTCATTTCGCTTCCATATATGTATGCCCATGAGAATCTGTGGGGGGTAGCAGCTAACTTCCCGTTTATCCTGACATGATTGCACAAGTGACAATTACGTGGTAGATGTCATTTGCATCATGATGCAAGTGGCACAAATTCATAATTTATATCATTAGCACAATGATATCATGATGCATATGATATCTTCATGGTCTGGACCAGCCACCTAAACCTATGCCAATTTCTGCTTGCGATAATAAAGTTATCAGAGCACTAGATGGACTCAGTCGTTCATCTGATATATACAATACCATTGCAATACCATATAGTTTTGCATTTTCATGAACCACATGCATTTTAGTGTATTTTGATTGTAAAACAAAAGCACATTGGAAAGAGAAATGTGTGTTGTTGTTTTTTTAAAAAATCCTTATCTCGCTTTGTGTGCGAATTCACATATTTGGAGACTTCGCATTAAATCACAAACCAGACAGATTTCTCTTGCATCTGAAATAGTGAAACGTGTTTTAAGAATCCAGTATTAGGAATAAATGTTGCAGCTGTATTTTCTTCAACACTTGGCTTAAATAATCATAAATTCTTTCCATTTCATGTGGGAAGAAACATGCAGATATTGGTAAATTCTTACCAAAACCAAACTGAACAACATTCCCACTGGCAAACTGCATTCACCAAATTCAGTGGGTAAGCCTACATTCAGTAGCAAGAAAACTCAGTTGAAACTCCTCATAATGTAACAGTTAAAAATGAGGAATCTGTCAGAAAGAAAGCCTGGCTTAGTAGTATTGGTATGGTTGAATATAAAGGTAAAGGTAAAGGTTCCGCTCGCATATATGTGCTAGTTGTTCCCGACTCTAGGGGGCAGTGCTCATCTCCATTTCAAAGCCGAAGAGCCAGCGTTGTCCGAAGACGTCTCCGTGGTCATGTGGCCAGCATGACTCAATGCCAAAGGCACACAGAACGCTGTTACCTTCCCACTAAAGGTGGTCCCTATTTTTCCACTTGCATTTTTTATGTGCCTTCGAACTGCTAGGTTGCAGAAGCTGAGACAAGTAACAGGAGCTCACCCCATTACGGAGTATTAGGGATTCGAACTGCTGAACTGCCAACCTTTTGATCAACAAGCTCAGTGTCTTAGCCACTGAGCCACCACATCCCTATGTGGTTGAATATACAGAGGTACAAAACCATATCAGTGGTTATCCCAAAAATACTACATTGTGCAAGGTTGAATAGAAAAAAAGCAATGCAATAGAACAGCTGTACCTACTCTATGGTATGGGAGTCACAAGGGCAAAATCATTCATGGAAGAGAAATTTGAGATATTTTCCATCAATGAACACAGAAGGGGGTTAATTGGATCTAGTCAAAGGCTGCTTTGACCGGAAGCTCAGCTTAGTCCCTCCAATGTATTGTCTGGAGCAGCCCTTGTGTTCTGAACCAGCTCCCCAAGCATGACAAACCTTCTGAAGTTAACTCAAAGATTCCTTTACTAGGAATGCCAGCAGCCCTGGCAAAGAATTTCTCTCTCAACGCAGGCTAACAAGTCTATCCATCTGGAAGATGTATAGTTGTCTGTCACACCTATTCATCTCTGTCCCCTGCCTTTAATCTCCAGAGCTAGGGTGGGTCTTCATTAGCAGTGGTGGCTCTCCCTTCCCAAGGATCGGCCCACGGATTTCCACTGCTCTCCTCTCCTCTGCCTTCTGCACATCTGAGAGTCAGGCACTGGACCCAGCTATTCCTCCTCTTCCTCATCATTCACCTCCAGACCTGGGGGCTATTGACTCTCCATCTAAGGGCTGAAGGACGGCCCAGGCTCCACCTCTGTCTCTCTTTCAGCCATCTCCATTCCTTCTTCCCCCTCAGAGTTCTCAGGTTTCCTTGATGCTGACCCTGACTTCCATGCCTTCTCCTCCTCTGATCCGGCTGCTGGAGGGGTCGGCGGCTGACAGGCCACAACACCCTGATGAACTGGGAAACCTGGAAAAAAACAGGTGATCTTACTTAATCTGCTGCACGGTATGTCAACGTCCATCCCTGAACTGCTTTGAACGCCCAGCTTCAGAGCTAACCTGGCCCCCAACTACCAATGAGCAATGTTGAAAGGAACCCCTTCTCTTCCTTCCATCTTTCAGTGAGCTGTTGGAGCAGTAGTGGGTTTCACTCACCTTTGCTACCGGTTTGGAACTGTGAGCGCGTGTGGCGCTTCTGCGCATAACCTTCTGCGCATGTGCAGAGAGTCTGTGATGATGTCCGGTGGACAGAACCTCCCACCGCTACTGGTTCTCCCGAACTGAGATGAACCAGTAGAAACCCACCACTGTGCTGAAGGTTCTATCGACCATCATTAACTCGAGAGCTTGACAAGTAAAGAAAGCACCACCAAATGATGCTTTGGTTCTTCTTCCCCCTCTCCCATCCAATTATCTACATAGCTTTCTTCTCCTTTTTCCATCCTTCTCTTACTTAGAGGCTCACAGTTCAGTTCCCCTTTCGCCTTCTGCTGCTGCTGCTGTTGAACTCTTGACTTCTGACCAAAGCTTGGCCACCAGCATCCCTCTCTCCTGCTTGCCCAAACCTCTCTCTGAAGCCAAGAGAACGGCTTGGAGAGAGCAAGCCCCAGACTGGCCCTCATCCCTAAACACTGCAATGTTCATAGTGTTCCTTCATTAGACTCCAGGGATTCTTCGTGGCTATTCCCTCTTCTTAAATGTTCTTTCCCCATCAGGTACTATTTCTCGAGTGACTGTTATTTCCCCCCTCACAGCCATTTTCTCCCCACTGCCATTTCCCCCACTGAATGCTTTATGGATGTTTTTCCTGTTTTCATTGCTATTCCCTTAACACTATTAGTTGTTTTAAAGCCGATTCCCCATTCATGCTGTTTCCCCAGTGATCACTTCTTTCCCCTTCACTACCATTTCTCACTAAGAGGCTTTCTTTCTGTAGCTCCTCCGTAAAATCCAGCCCGTTTCCCAGAGGCTTCTGGTTGCCATTATTGAGGTTCTCCTTTGCTTCGGGAGGCATACTTCTTAAATACTCTTTAGATAAAAGATCTTGCTTGCAGGCTACTCCCCGCTGGGTGATCCCTGCAAAACAGAAAAAAATTACTGTGATCAGAGTGACTCTGATGGTTCAGTCAGATGGGCATTTCTAATTATGTAATTTCAGAAATGGCAGCAGTTATCCAGATTCAGTGGAAACCGTAGTATTTTTTTATAATTGAATGGGTATGCTGTACTGTATTTTTGTTTGAGCTGAGCACGGAAGTTGGCTTTCACTTTCAAACAGAGTACACATAATTGTTGGTCTTTCTTATCTAATGTTGAAAGGCTGCATTGTGGCTGAGTGAAAATTTTTCTTTAATGTTTGGCCTGCTTCTTCCAATTGAACTTATGTCATCCATTGAAAGCTCTACTGAGTTTGGTGGTATTTAGCTGCCTGGCTAGGTGGCTCAGTGGCTAAAACACTGAGCTTGTTGATCAGAAAGGTCGGCGGTTCGGGGGTTCGAATCCCTAGTATAGGTCTCCTGAGTAAACAGGGGGTTGGATTAGATGACCTCCAAGGTCCCTTCCAACTCTGTTAACGTTACCTGTTACTTCCACAGATTCATACAAAAGACGGAGTATATGCTATCTGAAGAAAATGAAGCATGGTGCTATGTACTATTGTTATTTGGCATGGGTTGTATATGCAGGTCTGCGCATATTGTTTGTTTGCGCTGCCATAATGAACTTTGCACCCCAAAATTGTATCAGTATGTTCACCCTAAATCCGTACCATTATGTGGTGTATACATAGAGTTTAAAGAGAAGATGAGGGGTTAATAGTAAATAGTGTAGAATTATTACTCTGAAAGATTCCTGTTCCCATAAAATTACTTAGGGAGCTTGCCTTAAAATTGGAAGGCAACCCTCTGCCTCGCTTTCCTTGTAAGATCATTTCTAGATCAAGTAATTCTCATTAAGGTTAGAAAGTGCCAGAGCCAATAGTAAACAAAGGATAATGAATAAAATCATGGATTAGATATGTAACTGGTTCTGAGTCTTATGTGGATAGAATCCATTCTTCCTTGAAGCCAGCAGATTATCTCTTCAATAGAAGAACATGTCCCAATTTCAGAAGAATTTTCTGAAGTGACAAGTTGCAAAGCCTTACCCAAAGCAGTTTATTTGGGAAACTGTAAAAGAGAGTTTATCTTGGGGGTGGGGGTTTCTGGGAACTTGATTGATAGCACACATCCTCTGAAATTAAGTATTTGTAAAGATATACAACACTCTAGTACTGAAGTCTTGCCAAGGTTTCTAAACCACTTTTGTTTCAAATTTCAAGAGAATCAGATCCCAAAAGAAAGACTGAGAGAGAAATATGTTGAAATGTTGTGGAATGACCTGTAGGATCAGAGAAGAAAAATGTATCACAGTCCCTTGATAGGCAATAGGCAGTTTCTCAATTTTAACTGTAACATCAATTTCTTTTCGCATTTTAGGTTTAGAGATATAATTTATGCTAATTTATTACATCTTGTATATATATATATATACTAGCTGAATATCCATGCTCCACTACGAAACTATGTGATTGGGCTTGATAAATTGACACTTACAGCTTGAAAATTAATGAGTAGTTATGATCAGCCTCTCCTTTCCCCTTCTCTCCCTCAACCTTGCCCCACAGAAATGATTCCTATCCTATTCCATTCTCTCCCTCAGGCTTGCCGCACAGAGGCCTCTCCTATCCTATCCCCTTCTCTCCCTCAGCCTTGCCCCATAGAAGCCTCCCCTATCCTATCCCTCTCCCTCAGCCTTGCCACACAGAAACCTCTCCTATCCTATCCCCCTTCTCTCCCTCAGGCTTGCCCCGCAAAATCCTCCCCTATCCTATCTCCTGCTTGCTGCTGTGAAAGTAAAACTGAAACTGAAACTCCTCTCCTCTGCTTGTGTTTTGCATTTGGAACAGATTTCTTTTCAGGTAGGGAGGGGGAGTAGAATTCCTTAGCATCAGAGCATGTTAATAATAATATAGGAAATACTAATCTTCTGATGGTTATTTCGAAAAATCCTTTTTTAGTGAGCACCTAGAAGCTAAGAGGAACATATGTGGCAAATTTCAAGTTTGTAGGCTTTATGGTTCTGGAGATTTTGTGATGATGTGTGACTGGTATTTTGCTTTTATATATAGATTGGATGATCATGGCAGTGATAGGAACTAAATGATAAGTATCTGTATGCCTTTTAAACAGAATTCAAAGTTTGCCATGGGACAGAAGCCACATAACTGTGGAGTCCTTGGTCTCTCAGAGCCGAGTCTTTTTTCTTGCAAATGTTTCATTACCAAACTAGGTAACATCATCAATGCTAAAAGGAGTGGGATTTGCTCTGCTTTTATAAACTGGTGACTTACCCTGGCAGGCTTGGTGGATATGATCTAGGTGTTTCCTGAATTAGGCTGTTGTTTACTGTTAGCTTATTTATCTGAGTAGGTAGTTCTCTTCCTGATTTTGGGTTTAATGTTAATCGTTGATTTCTGCTCATTTGAGTGTTGATTGTTGGGAGGAAGTGTTTTGGTCTTTTTGTTTCCTTTTTTGCTTTTTTGATTATCTCTTTTGAATGGTATGTAGATGTTCTTTATCTCCATGTGCCTATTGATGGCTGATTTTTTTGAGTTTTAGGCTTCTCCAGCATTTTTGGATTTGTCTTGGTCTATGATGCTTCCAGTTTCCCAACTGAAGCTATGGTTAAGTCTGTCCATGTGTAATAAAATTAGGGAGTTTTCATCATGTCTTCTGACTGCTAGTTGGTGTTCATGGATGCACTCTGCTAATTTTCTGCCTGATTGACTTTGTAGTTAAAAGACAGTGGCAACACTCTTAAGTTAAACTGCATGAGAAAATAATTAACTATGAGAATCAATTATGGAAGAAGGGAATTATATGAAATAATATTTGTAATGCAACTTTTTGGATATATAATATAAAGACATATTCTGCCCTTTCTTGAAAAATAGACCAATCTCATAAGAGTTGAACAAAATCAAACTTTTGGGGAGGATAAAATAAAAGATAAAATAAAACAAACTCTTCTAACATAATATTGAAATACAGATATTCAGTATAGTAGGTGATTACTTACAGAGCTGTTCAGTTTATGAGACAACAAAAGCTTGACTTGAAATAGCACATTTTTATGAAGAGCCAAATTAATACTTTGTGTAATCCCATATTTTTCCCATTCTTATCTTAGGAATGGGGGCATCTCCCAGTTCAAGAACAGTCTGAGTAATGAAGTGTTGTAATAACAATGGGTCTCTATTACTGTGAGAAAAGATTACGCCAACCCTGTGTTACTGCAATGCTCAATTCAAGACTCAGAGAGTCTGTCTCTTGACAGTTCTTTAGAGCTTGAGACTCAAAAGTTCTCAAACAGAACAAGGAACAGTTTCAGCTTTTCAAGTTAAACATGCCCAAACTTGAAATGAGCTTTTTAAAAAATGATTAACAATGACACTTTTAAAATGAAAGTGCAAGTTAATTCCTGAATTACACCATTAGTACAAAATTAATTTCCCTTCTCTGTGAAATATACCTCTGATGAGTTCAATTGCCTGCCCCAGGTGGAAGAGTTACTCAGTCATCTTGAAACACAGAGGGAAAGAAAGTGGGGTGATCCCAGGAAAAGTCATAGCAGAATTGTGGTGAGGGTTGTGATTGACAAACCTTACCCTTCTTTGTTATTGAGCCCTTTGCAATTTTCTCCTCCCTCAGTCTTTTTATACCCCAAAGAACTGCAGAAACAGAGCTTTTGTTGAAACAGTGAACCATACATTGTGGCATCACAATGCAAGTTCTTCTTACCAACTTGTGTGAGATGTCCCAATGCAAGATCAAAGGGTATGGAGTCTGTGCTGTGATGTCACAACACATGCTAGTTATTTGTCCCTTTTCCCCCTTTATCAACATACATGCTTCATTGATATAACAGCATCTTCAAGGGCAAGAAGTAGCCATTGAATAGTTTCTAATAGAAAGTCAGCACAAACCTTCTATCTGATTTAGTGCACTTCATCACGTTTTCCTTCAAAGGAGAATCTTCAAAATGAAGGTAATTGTACAGGGTTCATGAAGGTCCAAACCTAGAAACATGACAGTGAGATCCAGTTGAGTTCAATCCTTTATTAGCTTACACCTAATGGACAAAATCTTGCCAAACTAAACTTTCTAACTTACTAGATATATTCTGAGAGATTCTAGAGTGTGGCTATCCTGAATCTTTGCCCCTCTCCCCCATCCACTTGGGACTGCAGTCTCTTAATCCAGTTTTTTTTTTTCTGGGAAAACTCTGTGTTAAGTCTGGACACGAAAAGAGAGGTAGGACGATCGTAGTGGAGTAAAACAACCGTTTATTGCAGGCAACCAGGAACAACGACAAATAACTGTGAACTGAGGACTGCCCGAGGCTGCAGCTCCTTTTACTAGGAGCTGTCCAGCCTGTCAGCTACTGATGCTTGTTCATTTTTCCGCCAGCAGGAAAATGAACCAATGAAGTGAAGGCTGATGTAAGGCTCACTCCTACTTGCATATTCAATACTCTGTATTGCCAAAAATCTCTCCCTCTGAAAGGTGATGGAACGTCTGCAGGTGGATATTCCATCAGAGCTCACTTCTTAATCGGTATCTTGGGCTGAATTCTAGCATTCTGTTGGTGTGAGGAGGAAAAGATGAAGCATATACTTGATTTGCTTCTTCAAATGACCAGTGTTGACTTAGGTAGGTTAATGGGCAATTGCTTGTCTGTAACTTGATTCTAGATTGCATAATAAACCTCCAAGTGGCCTCAATAATTCTTAGAAAGAGTGCTAATGACCAGATGTCTGCAAGGAATATAAATTCTTCCATCCTCCACCATCCAGTCAGAACTGAAGAAGCTTCTTGGATGAGAAGTGAAAAACAAAGCCTGGTTGCTTTTTGAAAAAGCACCTTTGGAACAACCATGACCTGGATGACTGAGAATCTCCATAGACATTTAGATTGCATAACGTTTATATTTATTGAGAAACTTGCTCCATTGATTTCAGTGAGACTTACCTCCAAGTAATTGTATACAGTGTCTTGTTTTGATCTCAGTATAATGTTCATCTTGTTTGGGGAGTTTGTTGTTGTTGAAGGAAGATAGGCAAATACTGAATTTAACCCTCCGTTCGTATTATAGCGTAAAGTTGCCATGGTATCCCAATGATGGGATATTCCCAAGATTGGCTATTACTGAAAGTGGAACTATGATTTAAAAATGGGGGGGGGGATGCAGAAGCACTTTAAGTCTCCTCACTGCTGTTTATAGATCTCCCTATGACACTATGATTGCAAATGCATCATCTCGGCAGCTTTGAAGTGTAATGTCACTCTCTTTCATGTATGCCATTAAAAATAAATGCTGTTGAAGGTTAAAACCTTTTGTGATATTTGAGATGGAAAAAATGTTTTGCAATACAGCAAGTGTTTCTGAACGTTTTAAAATGAAAATCTGATTTTGCATAGTTCATCATGAGCTGCATAATAATACTGAGTTTAATCAAAAATATGCTTTTTTTAAAAAAAAAAATTCCCATTCTAAATGGTGTACTGCATATAAATATATAGGCTGTTTTAGGGTTCCTCCCTAATTCTCCAGTGGTGGCTTTGATCAGGATTTCCTGATCTCAGAAAACACATGCCTTGTATTTAATATTAGCATCCTGTGCTTGATTTCAGCACTCCTGGTTTCTGGCGTTTCAGTGGCTGCTGCTTAATGCTAGTTTGATTTGCAATAGAGCCCACCTTATCCACAATTTGATTGTAGATGAAGGAGGCAATTTGGCTTATTGTCATGGCCCCAACAGAGTCCGGTTCAGAGGAGGAGGAGGAGGAGGAGTTGGAATTGGGACCATCCGACAGGGGTGGCACATCTCCCTTGGCATGTTTGGAGAGGCCAGGGGCTGGAGACGATGCTGCCCCAGGCCCCTCAAGGCATTGGGAGAATTGGTCAACCAGATGCAGAGCTACCTGCCTTAACAGACTCAAGGGAGGATTGGCTGCTGACAGGCTGTAGTGCTGAAAGACAGCAGATCTCCTCTGATGAGGAACAGCTGCCCCCTACACTGATCCAAGGGCACAGAACTTGCATAGGCAAGTTCAGAGAAGGCCTGCAAGGCTATTCTGGAGAAGGTTGCCCCATCCCTCCTCACAAGGAACATGTGGAGTAGAGTAACTTAAGGAGAAGCTGTGCAGAATTAGTCTTTGCCAATTGTTTGCTTTGGCTTACACTTCAGCTTTGACTTGCGCCTGTTCTGTTTGTCTTGCCTTGCTTGGAAGATTGCTCTTTGCCTTTTGTCTTGGACTTAGTCCTTCTCTCTCTTTTTTTTAATTTTATATTTTAATTATACATAGATTTTTTGAAAACAGTGTATTGTCTGGGTCCAGTTCGTTTAACAGAGAAATGACAAATATTCTGATAATAGTAATAGTAAAAATTGCAGTTCTAATAATTACGTTAACTTATTTATAATCATAGTCATACTAGCTTATCTTTTACTTATACATAGTAATAATATTTCTTCTAATTTCTAATTCTAATATTCTAATTTCTCTTATATCTAACCACTGGTAAAACACCCCATGTTGAGTAATATTCTGTATCTGCCTTATCTTTTATTTTTAATGTCAATCTATTCATCTCTGCACAGTCTAATACTTTCCCAATTGTATTTTCATCTGAGGGAGTGTCCTCATTTTTCCAATATTGGGCAATACAATTCTCACTGCTGTCCACACATGAAGTATTAAATATGTAATCTCTTTATTGTAGCTGTCTGGCAGTATACCTAACAAGAATATTTCTGGCTTCACATCTATACGTTGCTTAATTATCTTTTCTAACAACATATATATTTTCATCCATAATTTTTTGCCTTCACACATGTCCACCACATGTGATAATAAGTACCTGGAATCTGATTACATTTTCAACATTTGGTGGATGTAGCCCTTCTCTTGCAGATTGCTTTTGGCCTTTGCTTAGCAGTTCCTTTGCTAAGCCTTTGCTTAGCAGTTCCTTTGAGAGCTCCTACCCTCTGGAACGAGCTTCCCCCGGGCTTACGCCAAATACCTGACCTTCGGACCTTCCGCTGCGAATTAAAAACACGTTTATTTATTCGCGCGGGGCTGGCTTAAATTTTATTGGTTTTAAATTTTTATTATTAATTTTTAGTGGGTTTTAGTTTTTATGTTCCAAAGTTTTAGGCCAATTATGTAATAAGTTTTTTAATTCGTATTTTAATTGTATATTACATTGTCAGTTTTACCTTGGCTGTACACCGCCCTGAGTCCTTCGGGAGAAGGGCGGTATAAAAATTGAATAAATAGTAATAATAATAATAATAAGCCTTTGCTTAGCAGAAGCAGTGCCTTTGGAACTGCTTCTTGCCTTGGACTTTTTCTTTGTCCTGAGGACTGCCATTGTCTTGTCCCTGGACTCTGCCTTGTGGACTGGACTTGGAACCCTGGAACTTGCCCTGTGAGCAAGCTCCTACTCTGTAGACCTTATTTATACTATAAGGGCTGTGGTTTGAGGGACTAAGCATGGCTGCCTTCAGGTTATCCTGGAGCCTTACCAGTCATTGGAAGGCATTGAGAACAATAAAGTTCTCTCTAGAGATCTGCCTTGATCACCTGGGTCATCACACTTATATTACTGCCATGGAATGTGAGAATGACCTGGAAAATGGAGAGAAGAGATGTTGTCTAGAGCAACGGTCACCAACTGGTGGTCCATGGACCGCTGGTGGTCCGTGAGAAAATTTTGGTGGTCCACAAAATAATTATTTGCATTTTTTATATGGCACTAAATCAGGGGTCCTCAAACTACGGCCCCTGGGACGGATACGTGCAATAAGCATTTGTGTTGCTGCACAAAAGCCCTTTGGGGTCTTTTTATGTGGGTCAGAGGGGGGCAGAAATTCCGACTTGGGGTCTGCTTCAACCTCCTGGTGCAGGGCTTTGGGCGAAGGCTGGAGGGAAGCACTGCTGGTGGCAAGGAGCCGGAGGGCCTTGTTCCAGTGGGACTGCATCATGGCCTGGAACTGGCTGACCATCTCAGCCTGCTGAGACTCCAGGCGCTGGCACCTGGCCTTGCACTCCTGCAGGTCTTCCCTCTGCTTGGTTGTAGTCCTCAGTGAGGTGCTTCTGCTGAGCCTCCTTCTTGGTCAGATCCAATTTGAACTGAGCTGTTTTGCCAACTCTTTCTCATGGTGGCTGCTTAGTTCCAACAATTGCTTCCTGTTGGGGCCCTAAGGAGCCTGGGCGGGGAGGTGAGGAGTGGCTGGGAGGGGAGGGGTGAGTATAAGCCTATAAAACACCCTTCAATGCAAGCGAAAGGTTGGTGACCCCTGGTCTAGAGAACAATCAGATAAAACAGGAAGGAGACTGCAAGTGAGTAATGGGCAGAGAAAGAAACTTAGGAAGGATCTGCTCTAACTAATCAGGTGGTAACAAGACACAGCAAGCGATTTGTACTTTGAGACTTGCAAGTCAGCTCCCAAGTAGCCCAAACGGGGGTGGGGGGTGGGGGGAATACTTTATTGTAAGGCTATAGTAATGGAATCTCACAAGTCTGAAAGTTGTATTTCCTGGAAGCCATGGTTTGTGTCTTAATATACAAAACCAGAGTTCATGTCTTAATGTGACCTCAATTCTTGCTTGTTCCATGGAGCAAATGGTAATTTATCCCACCGTGCAAAATCCAGTGACTAAAGCAGAAACCCCATTGGAGAAAGGCAAAAGAGCGCATTGTCGGATTCCTCTTACTTGCAGGGAAGCCCGGGAAAAACTAGAACCTGAAATAGTTCTGGCAATACTTTTTTTTTTTATTTGTTGTAACAATATATACAAGCATTGCATAAAGGATTATATAATATATAAACATATATATGAGGAGAAACAAGGTACTATAAACATATATATATATACATAGGGGAAGAAACAATAGGACAGGAATGGTAGGCACGTTTGTGCTCTTATGCACGCCGCTTAGAGTCCTCTTAGGAAAGTGGTGAGGTCAACCATGGATAGATTTTGAGTAAAGCTTTTGGGGTTATGAGAAGAAACCACAGAGTCAGGTAATGCATTCCAAGCATATACAATTCTGTTACAGAAATCGTGTTTTCTGCAATCTAAACTGGAGCGGTTGACATTGAGTTTAAATCTATTGGTAGCTCTTGTGATATTGTTATTGAAACTAAAGAAGTCATTGACAGGAAGGACATTACAACGGATGATTTTATGAGCTAAACCCAGATCCTGTCGAAGGCGACATAGTAGATGGAGCAATGGCCTGACTTGGTGTAAGGCAGCTTCTTCTGCTGATAAGGTTTTTAATGCTGTACGTTGCCCAGAGAGTTGCTCTGAAACAAGATGGAGGACAAATAAATTTAATAAATAAATACATACGGTTTTTTTCCTGCATAAAGACGTACCCAGTTTTGAGGTGTATAGAAAGTGAACTAGCTGTTGGAATTTATTGTGAGCATGTCTTATCGAAGTAACTCTTACCTTGGGCTATAGATATGCACTATGGTTTCAGTTATGGACTAAAAATATGGCTCACATATTTCCACAAAAGGAAGGCAAAGTGTATCAATAAAAATTACAAGAATAATTATATAGTAGATCCCAAGCACTCAACTTAGGCAGTCAATCCACAAGAATGCCAAGGTCAGCGGTATTAGAAAATACTAACTTATTATACAATAAATTTATAAAATACTATTAAGCTGCATTACAATGTCTGAAAAGTTAAAAAGCTCAGAGTGGGTTGATGTCTCCAATCGTCTGGAAAATCACATCACCTTTTTGGGGAGTTGCAAGATCAGATTTGCAAGATCAGATCCTTCAAATGTCTTGCTGAAACCATGCTGCTATTTCGTATATCATAGATCAAGGAATAAGGGGACAAAAGGGATGAACCTGCATTTCTTAGAGAACCATCAGATCCTGGGTTCAGGTTATATTTTCCATGAATCTTTCACACCGTCCTGATCACGAACTTCCGTAGCCTTTTTTTCTAAGAGCTCAACAGATAAAGCAAAAAGGAGACAGGGAAATGTTTCACTTTAAGGTGGTATCAAAAAACACAGTTCCAGCTATTTGACAAAACTCCCTGTGAAAGGAAAACAAATGACAAGCGATACCAGAAGGACAAGACTGATTGACTGGAATGACTGATCGAACAAAAGAGTTCTTGTTGTTACTTAATTTTCAAGTCCTTTCGCTGCCGCTTCTTTTCTTCTTGAGTAGTGGCACATAGATTTTGAACCCTAGCCAGGAAAACATTTGCAAATGAAACAATCTAGAACAGAATAGCTCTTTCTCAAGGTGACGTTGATAAGCATGAATGTTGCAATCCCATCTGACAAGCCATTCCTCTCTCTGCTTGTCAGTTAATAGGAATTTTTCTCTGAGGAAAAAAAAAAACACCACACCAGTCTATCCTACCACTTAGTTTCATCTGCAACCAATAGATCTTGTCTGTAAATCCTGAGAGTTGAGCAACAGTCCTAGGAGTGACAGTTCCTCAGGACTTACTTTAGAGCTCAGAAGCAACTGGAGCAGTAGCTGCTGGGTGAAATGACAGATAAGTAAGAAGAGGAAGAGGTTAGTGAGGAAAGCTTACTTAGGTTCATATTGGACAAGAAAAGCTCAGGGAAATTGGGTGGGCAGGCTGGGGGGGAAGGGGAGATGTAAAACAAGAAGAAGGGTAACTAGCAAATGCACAAGCAAAGTTTGATACTGATATTTTCCTATTCCTGGGAATAATGAGAAACTGTGGCTTAATGAGAGAGAAATGGCCATTATGCTTGTTAAGAGAAGTTCTCTCACCAAATAATACAATTCAAATTATTTGAACTGTAATTCAGGACCAGAACATGTGATTTACCTCTATTAAGTAGGTCCCAGTTTTGATTTCCAGCATTCAAGAAGAGACACCTGTTTGAAACTATTATCACCAGTGTAGGCAACAGTACTGCAATATGAATTAAGATGTAAATCCACAAGCAATGCCCTGCTGGATCAGATCCCTGGGCCATCTCATCCGGCAGTCTGTCCTCATACTATCCAGCCAACTGTATAAGGAAGCCCTCTAATCTCTCAGCAGATGGCCTTCAGAGGCAGTCACACTCCTCATCAAGGCTAGTAGCCATGAAGCCACATGGCTTTTCATTGATTAGTCCAATTTTTTTTTTCAAAGCAGCCAAGTTAATAGTCAGCACCACATTTTGTGATAGTGAATTCCAAAATTTAATTACATGTTCTGTTAAAAATAAAAACACAACCTTTGTATCTGTTCTGATTCTCTCAAGAATCAATTTCATTGTGTGACCTCCAGTTCCAATAACTCCAGTAAATTAGAAACAAAAAAATCTTCTTGTTTCCTTTATATACACTAGGTATATTGTTCTACACTCCAATAACCAGTGGTGAAATTCAATTTTTTTTTACTACTAGTTCTGTGGTGGGTGGGTAGCTTGGTGGGTGTGGCTTGGTGGGCATGGCAGGGGGAAGGATACTGCAAAATCTCCATTCCCACCCCACTCCAGGGGAAGGATAGTGCAAAATCCCCATTCCCTCCCAGTCATGGGGGAAGGATATTGCAAAATCTCCATTCCCACCCCACTCTGGGGCCAGCCAGAGGTGGTATTTGCCGGTTCTCCAAACTACTCAAAATTTCCGCTACCGGTTCTCCAAACTGCTCAAAATTTCTGCTAACAGTTCTCCAGAACCTATCAGAACCTGCTGGATTTCACCCCTGACAATCTCTTCTCAATCACATTTTTTTTAGGTTAAAAATCCCCAAGCATTGCAACCTTTCTTCATAGGGGGGGCTGCTGTAACCTTTTGATTGTCTTAGTTGCCTTTTTTTTTTTTTACTTTCTCTAGCTTCACTGTCCTTTTTTAAAACATATATTTTATGGGTGAAATATAACAACCCGAAATATAATGAAGTACACTATATCCTTTTTCATGGGTAGTGACCAAAACAGCACCCAATATTCCATTGCACCACTGATTTATATAAGGGTACGAAGATATTGGCATCTCCATTTTCAATATCATTTCTTATTATCCCTAATGTGCTTTTAGCTCTTTTTTTTTTTTTTACAGTGGATGAACACGGTGACAACACCTTCATTGAACTGTTTACCTTTACTCCGAGATCTTTTGCCTTTCCAGTTATTGCTAGCTCTGATCCCATTAGTTTGTATGAGTTGTTAGGAATTTTGGTACCAAAGTGCCTCACTTTAAACCTGCTCATGTCAAGTGACATTTGCCATTTTGACAGTCACTCCCCATTTTAAAGCTCTTCATAGTCTGTATGACTGTAACTGTATGACTTATACTGATATTGATTGTTTCTTGATTGCTTATTGTACCCTATGACTATCATTAAGTGTTGTATCTTATGATTCTTGATGAACATATCTGTTGTGTCCCCCTCCCCACTTCACAGAGAAGACGCAGAGAAACGCGTCCCACAGTCCTTTATATTTGTAACAGACCTGATTTTCTGTACTGAAAGCAAGACTTGGCACCTACAGTGCAACGGCCTGCCAAGTTCTGAGTTCTTTATCTCTTACGGAGATAGAAGCCCATGTGTCCAAGATCCATTGCCAAGAGCTCACAGAAAAAAGCCTTTGCACAGTTCAGGCCTTTAACTCCCAAACGACCAATCTGCAGTTTGCACTTGGTAGCTTTTGTCTGTCACAAGGGCCAGGTGGCAACTCCACCCGCTTTTATCCCCTGTGGGGTGTGGCTCAGTGACTCAGCACTCTCTGGGCCTGCCACACCTCTTCCTCTGCTGCACACGCCTCTCTTTCCGACACTGCCTAGGATCAATCCAAGATTGATCCTCCTCGTCCTCTATCTGTGGGGACTCTGACACACCTTCTTCCTGGCCTTCCGCTGGCACTTGAGGTATTGCCAGGAAGAAGGGACCTGGAGAGGGAGGCCTTGTCGGCTCCTCTCCCTCACTCTTGAGTCATCCTGCTCCATGAGGACAGGCTTGGGGGCCGGAGTCACAACAATATCCTTTCTTTTATGTACACTGAGAGCATATGCACCAAGACAAATTCCTTGTGTGTCCAATAACCCTTGGCCAATAAAAAATTCTATTCTATTCTATTCTATTCTATTCTATTCTATTCTATTCTATTCTATTCTATTCCCTTATTGTTTTTATCATTTTTAGCTGCATAGTAACAGCAAGGTAGCTCTTTATTTAATTGAAACTGGTTTTAAAATATGGCATATCTGTGAGATCAAAGCAGAGGATGCATGGTCATCTATCAGATGTCCTGCTCTGAGTAATGGGCTGGATTAGATCATCTATAAGATCTTTTCCAGCTCTTTGATTCTGTGGCATCCATTTATTTATTTATTCACTCATTCATTCTACAATGTTTATAATTGCCCATCTGACTACAGTGACTCTAGGCAGCTAATGATCAATGAAAACCTAAGAACAAAATACAGTTCATAAAAACTCTCACACACAAGAACACCAAATGCCTGGGATTGGGGGAAAAAATCAAATATTTTAGTCACTGAAACAACTAACAACTAACCAATAGGTCTCATTAAATCCTGTAGTCCAAATCCCAAAATGTAGGAATTTCAGATCTTGTGAAAAGCCAACAGGGTTGAGGGCCATCTGTAACTCCATGGAATGCAGTTCCATAATGTCAGTGCAGTAACAAGAGAAAGTTGTTCGGATGTATCATCTATTTTGTTTTTCTGTAATATCCAGACTCCACGTTAGCTGGAATTTCAATGTAGAGGTTTCAGGACCTCTACATAAAGTAGAAAAGGGGAAGGCAATCATCTTATAGCAAAAAAATTGGATAGATTTTTAAGAAAATCTGGACTTTGACCATTTCCACTTTTATCATATCCGTTGACATATCCATGAGGTTTTGGATAGGCTTTTGCAGCAAGGCTTTGATATTCATTCATTGGTGTTTTTGTTTTAAAGTCAGACATGAGTAGAGGAGGAAATAATAGACCAATACCAGAGGTTGATGCATTTTCTTAGTCTGTATGGAGATTTATCAAATTTCTAGGATGTTGCTTCTGAATAAGTATGTGTTGAATGCTGTAGTATCAGAGGCATCACAGAATCAAAGCTTTTCATCAAAAGAAACATCCCAGCATTACAAGACAAGTTCCACCTCATTTGTATATGTGTGCAATATCATGTAAGAAAGAGGCAAGCGTGCATTGCGATGCTACAATGATGCTTTCATTATTTGCCCACCTGTGTATCCTTTCCTTCTCTGGGCCTTCCCCTAATTATCCGGTATCCTTTTTGAGATAAGCTCTTATGTTAGCTTTACATGCTGTCAGCAGAGATATACTCCACTGAGTTCAAAATCAAAGGCAGTCGAAAAAAGAAGCAGATACGGTACAGTAGATAAATACTATCCCCAATGACAGAAGCAGGAGCTTAAAAGAACTCAAAGAAGCAACTACGGACAGACAGTTCTAGTAAAATGATGCCCACTGGGATGCAAAAAGCTGGGATCGACTGAATTTGGGGTTTACTTGAACAAGAGGATATATATTAAGCCTGAAATCTTAATTATTAAAACTCTCCTGCAATAACATTCTCATAAAGCAATTCCAATATTGTAAAACGGACTATAATTCCAAGCATTGGAAATAATGAATGAATAAGCCACTGGAAAATGTGGAACAGGTTTTTTTCTTTAGTGATCTTTTAAATATTCTGAATGTAACTTCTTAACAAAACCAGATTTCATTTTACAATTAGACATCTATCCAAAGAAATAAGTTTAAATTTATGAAGCACTCTGGAGTTTTGAAAATGATGGGGTTCTACAATGAAAATGGATTAGGAATTAACCTACTTAGGAGGAAAATAATCCGAAAAATATTTTGCTGTATATCTCTTTAAAAAAAATATATAAGCACACAAAAGTCTATTTTGTACAGTGTGGTTTTAAAAACAGTGATACAGTGCATCAACAGCTGTATTTCAATATGTGGTACAATTACATTGCGATCTTGATATTCTGTTTCCTTTAAGCTGAAATAAATGGAATATATAAGTTTAAAGCATGCTTAGAAACAAATTTTATGGAGAACACTGAATGAAAAATAATGCTTCCAGTGTTGTAGTTCATCAATACTATTAATTGATAGTTCATCAGCACTACTAATCAACTATCAACTCTGAGGCCTTCTTTAGTGTCTGTTTTTTAAGTTCATTTGGCAAGAAGTTCCTGTGAGAAAAGACTATTATTTGTGAAATGGAAGCCTGCGGTAAGTGCTTGTCTGGTTGAATTTTTGACTGCTGAAGGAGTCCCTCCAACTGAAAACCATCATCAAATGCAGGTGGTTTATAGTGATGACTCGATAACGTGAGCACTGTGTGTTGCTGGAACCAAATGTAAAAAAAGGGAGAGCTGGAAAGAGTTGACTTGGGTTGACTAAAACAGGGGTCTCCAACCTTGATCCTTTTAAGACTTGTGGACTTCAACTCCCAGAGTTCCTCAGCCAGCTTTGCTTTGCTGGCAGAGGAACTCTGGGAGTTGAAGTCCACAAGTCTTAAAGGAACCAAGGTTGGAGACTCCTGGACTAGAACAAAGTGGATGACCTATGACAGCAACTGACAAATTTCACATAAGAAACTTCAGAACCAACTGAACCAAGCAGAGTTCGGAAGCATAAGAAGAAAATTGTGCTGCAACATGGCAACATTAAGTCTCACACAACCTAAGCCACTCAAGAGCTGTATCACACTATCTTACCCCATCCACCATCATCATTGACAAGTAATATTCAGTGAATGAAAGTGAGTATGTGGAGAGGTAAATGCCATTAATTGAAGAATTCATCTCAGGGATTTTCTCATTTCATTTATTTAAAATATCTGTATTTAAGCTAAAGCTATAGAGGCATTACTTTTCATTCCACCCTCATACAAGTCTACCTTCTATGGAAATTTAATTTATGTTATTGGTGTATTTTAATTTATCGTATTGATCTTGATTTAATTTATCTTCACTGCATAGAAATGTGAGTCTGGAAATGCTGCAGAGTAGTTAAATGTTACTTAAGACAAGCTGATATTCATTTCCAGTGTTCTCCTGTGACTGGTTTCATTGATTGCTGCAAAACTGTTCCTATATACTGCATGTATAATAACTGAACTGGCTAAAGAACAAGTCATATTCAAAGTCGAGTCTGCCCTGTCCATTTCATTCCATTCATCACTGCCAAATGAGTCTTAGATTTGCAGACTTGACTTCAGACTGAAGTTCCTGCATGGCCATGATAATGACAGCCAACCCTAAAACATTATTTTAAATCTCCTAATTTCAACATACTGTCCTTTTGAAATAGCACCATAAATAGTACCTTATAGGCACTCATCATATGGTGTGGATGAGGCCAGGCAGACATTGGCATTGGAATCAGTGGGCTATGCTGAGCCCCCATTAGTTATTTAAGGGTACCATGCAGGGGTGAAATCCATCAGGTTCTGACAGGTTCTGGAGAACTGGTAATGGAAATTTTGAATAGTTTGGAGAACCTACAAATTCCACCTCTGGCTGGTCCCAGAGTGGGGTAGGAATGGAGATTTTGCAATATCCTTCACCCAGGAGTGGAGTGGGAATGGGGATTTTGCAGTCTCCTTCCCCTGCCACGCCCACAGAACCGGTAGTAAAAAAAATTGGATTTCACCACTGGTGCCATGTTTATGTTGTTCTACTGCTGTGATACTCTGTTCTATCATATTCAGATGTGATATTTCAAATAGGAGCACCTCCGTACTTCTGTTTAATATCAGAGTTAGCAGAATATATCTAAATCTGCGGGTCCATCACGGTTAGATTTGCTGAAGGGATTTTTGATTCTCCCATCCGTAGCAACAACATAACATCTCCTTCTTAAATCATACTGCTGAAATGAAAAGTTCAGGGTATCCATAAGTTTGGATTTGGGGTACCCAGAACTTTCACGTGGATGGGTTGTTAACGCCATTCACTTCTGTGGTTCATCACAAAGCCTTGGATTCAGAGTTCCTTCATTCTAAAAGCAATGACTTGCAACGGGCTATAGTTGTGGTGGTCTACATAAAATAAGCCTCAGATGATGAAGCCTGTTCAACCAACTAATTTTGTGGAAAGAACGTTGGGGGGAAAAATGGATATGCTCCAAAACCATTTCATACGTCTTTCAGCCTCAAGCTAATGTGAACGCTTAGACTAGCTGAGAAGTGAAAATTCATTCATTTTCTTTCTTTGTTTCTCATACCAGTTTCTCACGATGTTTCAAATGGATACATTCCTACAATGCTTTATAGAAAACTCAAGGGGACCTTTTATATGCCATCTCCCCAGGCTGAAGCAAAAGAACATTGACTTCAGTATCCTAAGAAACTATCAAGAATTTGATATTTGTTAATCCACTTTCTACTCCTGAGCCTTTGCAAGTAAGGTGGCGAGTAGGGGGTGGGAGGCAATGTGAAGCATTTATATTTATTGGGGGCCTAGTCACCTCTGCGATTTCACATTTCAGGATTTTAGCAATAAAGTTATGCTGCTGTACTCGGGTATTTTTCTAAAAATGTATATACTGTTTGTTCAGCTTGTCAGAAATATTAGCACAGAATGCATGACCATATTGTTCTATTTATAAAGACAAAATAAGCAAGTTTGAGAATATAATAAAAAGATGGGCCACCACCCAAAGCAAATTATAGGCTTTTGCCATTTTTTTTTTACAATTGCTTAGCCAATGTACCTGCAATTTGTCATTTCTTGCCCTGAAGCAACAGAACATAAATCATATCTCTCTATGGTCTTAAATTTAATGCTTTAAGAATTCTAACTTCACTATCGGTCATTATTATATGGATCTTTATATCTTCTCAATTACGATGTTTGCCTTTTTGTCACTTTTAGCTTATTTTAATAATTGCCATTTATTTAGATTTCATTTCTTCACTGCTTAATCATGCGTTTTGGTGACGGCGCTGTAGTATTTGAGTAGCTCACTATTTATATTTTTTGAAGGTAATGTTTCTGAAACCAAAATAAATATTAAAAATTAAGGTGAAAATAAATGCTTGTGAGGGCTATAAAGGTAAAGCCACTATCAGGGTGGTCTCTGGTGGCTCAGCAGACTAAGTCTGTCTGTTATTAACACAGCTGCTTGCAATTACTGCAAGTTAAAGTCCCACCAGGCCCAAGGTTGACTCAGCCTTCCATCCTTTATAAGGTAGGTAAAATGAGGACCCAGATTGTTGGGGGCAATAAAAAAGTTGACTTTGTATATAATATACAAATGGATGAAGACCATTGCTTAACACAGTGTAAGCCACCCTGAGTCTTTGGAGAAGGGCAGGATATAAATTCAAATTTAAAAAAAAAGGGGGTGCAGATAAACAGATTCTTTTCTTTTCAAAAGGATTAGCCTGAGAAATTTGCCACCCAGAAATGACAGCCAGACCAAGGGAGTGAATAGCCAATTGGAGACCATAGCAAAAGATACTGAATTGAAATTGGAGGCAAGAGAATGTTCCCAGTAAGAGCTGATGTTTTCCAGAATTGAACACCAGGAAATAAAACTGCTGAGGTTTAATGGCACCCATTGCGCAGTACAGAAGATTTGCTTGTTTAAGGATGCCTCAGAAGATAGATTTTTCTTGGAGTAAATTCAACAGCACCTTTACTGGAAGCTATGTATCTTGTACTTGCCTCTGTAAATTCCTTGATCTCTAGATCAAACTCTTTATATCTCGATGCTGGATGTGGATTGCTTGCTGGAACTTTGACTTTCAGTCTGAAATGAACATTGCTACTTCCTGGCCCTTGCGACTCCAATGAAAGGCTGAGGATTGATTCATAGCTTTACAACCAAGCACAATAGTACCAGGATTTATTTTATGACTAGTTTTCCAGCGAGAGTCTTGTTAGGCAAGGAAATAAATATGAACGAAGCTAACGTGAAACTTGGTACAGAGAGAAATTATACGTGAACTGAAGAATTTGATAAAAATATTGATTATTTTTATTGAAATATTGAGAATATTGCTATCTAATTATTCCCTTTAATGCCCTGATAATTAGTTCAACAGAAAGGTGAGCTAGATTTAATATACAGCTTGGCCAAGATAAGTGACCAGGTTATGGTGTGTAGAGATTCGGATAGGTTAGCCAGAATGAAATGCACTATCAAGGCCAAGTTTGGACCATAAATATAAGAAAAACTAGATTCTCCAATATTAAAGTGACCAGATTTCAGCGATGGCAAAGCGGGACACCATTGACGGGGAGGGGGGGGAGGCTGCGCATGCGTGTTGGGTCTCGCCACCTGGCTGAAGGAGGAGGAGCGGCTGCTGCGCTGCTTCTCGGGTCTTCCAGGCAGGCTCGGCTCTCCTCTCGGCTCTCGGTTCTTCCAGGCACCTTCTCGGCTCTTCCAGACAACCTCCGACGGGCAAAGTCAAGCGGTGTCTCTCCTCCCACCTTCAGATGCAGACTCCATTCACTCCCATTCTGAAAATGGGAGGTGGCAATGCAAGAGGAGGAGGAGGAGGCGGGCGGAGGAGAGACGCTGCTTGACATCTGTAACACCCACTCCCCCGCCTCCGCCTCTGCCTCCTCCTCCTCTTGCGTTGCCGCCTCCCATTTTCAGAATGGGAGTGAATGGAGTCTGCGTCTGAAGGTGGGATTTTTTTAAAAAAAACTTTTTTAAAAAAAATCGGGACTTTTTTGAAATGCGGGATGGACGCGGGACAAATTATTAAAAAGCGGGACTGTCCCGCCAAAAGCAGGACGTCTGGTCACCTTATCCAATATGCTAGTTACACGCCCCAAACTCCATATTGTGGAATTTAAAAGGACTTCCGATACATAAAGAAATATGCTTTTTCAAAGACCTTACAGAGAGACAACTAACTGGCATTCTATCAGCTTACTTCAGTGGTGGGTTTCCACTAGTTCGCCCCGGTTCGGGTGAACCGGTAGTGGCAACGGTGGGAGTCTGCCCACCCACCTGGATGTCATCACGGATGCTCTGCGCACGCGCAGAAGTGCCGTGCACCAGCAAAGCGAGCGCGCACACGTGCTCACAGTTCCGAACCAGTAGCGAAGGTAAGTAGAACCCACTACTGGCTCACTTCTATCCCAACCCCAATAGAGCCCATATCTAAAATAATATTCTGCAATACTAATATATATTGGCATTATTATTTCATTGTCTCTAACTTTTGAAGAAATGAAGCTGAAGTATAACTTAAAATAAAACAAAATATCTGAAGTATTTGAAGGAAAGATGTGTCTCCCTTATAAATAAAACTGGTTTATTTATAACATTTATAGGCTGCCGATCTTGCTTAACTGCGAATTCTTCTGCGCATGTCCAAGATGGCGCCGCCCTGCTGATCGGGGCGGCGGCGGCGGCCTGGCCCTTCCTCTCCGCCGGGCGTTGTCACTGGTGAGCCCTGGGTCTGCTGGCGGATTTGGCGACGGGTGTCCCCTCTCATCTAGGGAGCTCCAGTGGCCTGCTCGCGGTGGCGAGGGCGGCGGCCTGGCCCTTCCCTCTCCGCGGGGCGTGGGGAGAAGCCCCGGAGCCACGGCGGAGCCACGGCGCCCCAGAGGGAATCCTGGCGGCCTAGCGGCCTGCCGAGCCGCCGCCAGCCTTTTTCGGCGGTTTGGCGGCGGCGGCGGCGGCGGGGGGTAGGGGGGCGTTGGCAGCGCCCCCTGGACCCCTGCCTGGAAGACTTGGCCAGTGGAAGGTGAGGTTTGAGTTTGGGCGTCTCCGGTGGCGGTGGGAGGAGCCCGGAGGCTGCGCCCAATGAAGATCTGGAGGGCCGCCCGGGCTCCATCGGCCCTCCGAACCTGCGGTGGCGAGGGCGGCAGCCTGGCCCTTCCCTCTCCGTCGGGCGTTGTCACTGGTGAGCCCTGGGTCTGCTGGCGGATTTGGCGACGGGTGTCCCCCTCTCATCTAGGGGAGCTCCAGTGGCCTGCTCGCGTGGCGGCGGGGGCGCTTCCAGTGGCGATGGCCTGGCGGAGGCGGTGGCGGCGGCCTGCCCCGTGCTTTGAAGTGGCGGATGGCCCGATAGGCCCAGGGTGGCTGTGACCTGCCCTAGTGGCGCGGATATGTGACAGCGCCGAGGAAGACCCGCGGGTCCAGCGGACACCCTCCACTATTTACCATCTTTATAACATCCCTACCATCGTGCCTCTCCCTTCTTCCTTAGCCCACCCCAGGTCGCTTTGTATGGGGTGGTGAACTGACTGAGTCAGCGGTTTTGTCATCTACCGCACATGGATTATCTCGAACTATTTCCCATCAGGACAGACTGGTCATGGTCATTTTATCATCTGTTATGACTTTTGCTGCCAACTTGACCAGCCCAGGATGGGCCTTGCCCGGACCGCCTCAGTGATGCGAACATTTACTGCGGCTGACCTTCTTGCCCTGCGAGATGCCCTCTCATGGGTCTGGCCTCCAGATTATCGAGGGCCCACCTTGAGGACGGGCTTTGGAGTCCCGAGAGGTGGCATGCGAAAAATAGGAGGCTTAGGGTTTTTAATTGGCTGTTTTAATAGATTTTTAAGGGAGTTTTAAAGGGATTTTAAGGGGAAGGAAACCGACGGGCTTGGGTTGGGGGTGGGAGGAAGGGGTGGGTGTTGGGGTAACCCGTCGGGGAGTCCAGTTCCTGCACATGCTCGTGGCGGGGTTGGTGGGTCCGAGGTCATGGGGAGTCGGTGTTCCATTGGTGGAGGGTGGTGCTATTTCCACGGTAAGGGGAGGGGCAGATATGGCGGAAGTGGGGCTCATATCGTGTTAGGGGGGTGCGCGCTCGATGCTTACAGGCGATCGCGCGCCCCGAGCCCTCAAACTTCTCCCGTTCCCCGGATGGTCAGGATCCTCAGGGCCCTGGCCTTCGGCTGATGTTATGCAATGCACGGTCCGTGGCCAATAAGGCCCCCCTAATTCACGATCTTATTCAGGGGGGTGCCGCGGGCCTTATGGGCGTTACGGAGACCTGGTTGGGCCCAGAAGGGGGCGTGCCCCTTGTTCAGATGTGCCCACCGGGTTTCCGAGCATTTCATCAGCCGAGGGGCCAGGGTAGGGGTGGTGGGGTGGCGGTTGTGATTAGAGAGAGTCTAGAGCCGAGGGAGACCACTGTACCTCAGATTGCCGGGTGCGAATCCCTCTTTGTGAGATGGGGTCATAGATGTCAGATGGGCTTGCTGGTCGCGTACCTGGCTCCTTGCTACGTGACAGCTGCCCTGCCCGAGCTCCTGGAGGTGCTTGCTGGGTGGCAGTTGAGACCCCAGACTTTTAGTCGTGGGGACTTTAACTTGCCATCGCCGGCCTCGCCATCGACGGTAGCCCGGGAGTTCATGGCTTCCATGACGGCCTTGGACCTGACCCAAGTAGTTGATGGCCCTACTCACGTTGGGGGTGGCACTCTGGACTTGATTTTTGTCTCTGGTCAGTGGTTGAGAGATCTGGACTTAAAGGAAATAGTCATTGAACCTTTGTCATGGTCAGATCACTCTTCTTCGCCTGGACTTTCTGACCGCCATTCATCACCGCAGGGAGACGGAGCCGACACGCTGGTTCCGGCCCCAGGCGCCTGATGGACCCGGAGGGGTTCCGGACGGAGCTTGGGCCATTTCCTGAGGGTCTGGCACACGGCTCGGCTGAGGAACTTGTTGCGCCTGGGAACGGGCCGCGCGGGGCCTTAGACCGGTCGTGCCTTTGCCTCTGACCCAGCGCAGGTCCCAACCAGCCCCTTGGTTCTCCGAGGAGCTGAGAGGGATGAAGCGCCGGAGAAGACGCCTAGAGAGTTCCTGGAGGTCTAGCCGTTCAGAAGCTGATCGGACACTAGTGAAGTCCTATACTAGGGCTTACCTAGTGGCAATGAGGGAAGCGAGGCGCATCACGCCTCCTCATTGCATCGGCAGATAACCGCCCAGCCGCCCTGTTTGGGTGACCCGCCTCCTACATCAGGGGAGCGGGATGACCCGCTGCAGGACGTGCTGAGGAGTTTAACGGTTATCTATACGATAAAATCGTTCAGCTTCGGGATGGTTTGGACCAAGATTGCGGTGATACGGGTGAGACGGCTGAGGGCGGTCTTGGTGACATTGTATGGGATGAGTTTGACCCTGTCGCTCCCGAGGACATGGACAGGTTGTTGGGGAGGCTAAATGCCACCACATGTTTATTGGACCCGTGCCCTCCTGGTTGGTGCTGGCCACGCAGGAGGTGACACGAGGCTGGCTCCAGGCGATTACGAGCGCTTCTTTGGTGGAGGGAGTCTTCCGCCGCCTTGAAAGAGGCGGTGGTGAGGCCCTCCTCAAGAAGCCTTCCTGGACCCGGCTGTTTTAGGTAATTATCGTCGGTCTCCAACCCGCTCGCGCGAAGGTTGTAGAGAGTATGGTGGCATATCAGTTTCCTTGCACCTGGATGAAACTGTCTATCTAGACCTGCTCCAGTCCGGTTTCCGACCCGGTTACAGCACGGAGACGGCTTTGGTCGCGTTGGTGGATGATCTCTGGAGGGCCAGGGATAGGGGTTGTTCCTCTGCCCTGGTCCTATTAGACCTCTCAGCGGCTTTCGATACCATCGACCATGGTATCCTGCTGCGCCGATTGGAGGGATTGGGAGTGGAGGCACCGCTTATCGGTGGTTCTCCTCCTATCTCTCCGACCGGTCGCAGTCGGTGTTGACAGGGGGCAGAGGTCGGCCCCGAGGCGCCTCACTTGTGGGTGCCGCAGGGTCGATTCTCTCGCCTTCTGTTTAACATCTACATGAAGCCGCTGGGTGAGATCATCAGTGGTTTCGTGTGAAGTACCAGCTGTATGCGGATGACACCCAGCTGTACTTTTCACACCGGACCACCCCAACGGTTATCAAGTGCTGTCCCGTGTCTGGAGGCCGACGGGTCTGGATGGGGAGAAACAGGCTCAAGCTCAATCCTCCAAGACGGAGTGGCTGTGGATGCCGCATCCCGCACAGTCAGCTAAATCCGCGGCTGACCATCGGTGGCGAGTCACTGGCCCCGATGGAGAGGGTGCGCAACTTAGCGCCCTCCTGGATGAACGGCTGTCTCTAGAAGATCATTTGACGGCCGCTCCAGGAGAGCGTTCTACCAGGTTCGCCTGGTGCGCCAGTTGCGCCTTTCTGGACCGGGAGGCCCTATGCACGGTCACCACGCCTCGTGACGCCTCGCCTGGATTACTGCAACGCCTCACATGGGGCTCCCTTGAAGGGCATCCGGAGGCTACAGTTAGTCCAGAATGCGGCTGCGCTGGTGATAGATGGAGCCCTCGTGGCTCCCGTGATAACACCCATCCTGCGCAGGCTGCACTGGCTACCTGTGGCCTTCCGGTGCGCTCAAGGTTTTGGTGACCACCTTTAAAGCGCCCATGGCATAGGGCCGGGTTATTCACGGGACCGCCTACTGCGACCAGATACCTCTCACCGACCCGCGCCTCACAGGAGGGACCTCAGGTGCCGCCAGCTAGGCAGTGTTGCCTGGCGACGCCCAGGAAGGGCCTTCTGTGGGGCTCCCGCCTCTGGAACGAGCTCCCCAGGACTCCGCCAACTTCCGGACCTTCGAACCTTCCGTCGCGAGCTCAAGACACATTTATTCATCTGTGCAGGACTGGCTTAGATTTTAAATTTTATAGGGGTTTTAAATTGATTTTAATATTTATATTTCTATTTTTAATGATAGGGCATTGGAATAAGTTTTTTAAAGATTATTTTAATTTTGTGTATCGATGTTTTATATGCCTGTGAACCGCCCTGAGTCCTTTGGGAGATAGGGCGGTATATAAATTTAAATAATAAATAAATAATAAAAAAAATAAATTAAGGTAACTCTGGATGGCTTACAATCAGAAAAAAATAAAACAATATAAATTAAAAACATAAATAAGTTAATGCAAAATCCAAAATACCACAGCACAGTTGTAATATATGCATGACTATTTTAGAAATTAAACTCAAATTATCTGAGTATTATTACATATTTGTTTTTTCTGCTTTGAAATAAATTAAGTAAGAAATCTAGCCACTATAAAATAAGTTAAAAGGAAAGAAGAGTATGGTGATAATTTCTTGTGGGTTATCTGGATAGCAAATTAGGCTGAAAAGTCATCGCATTTATTGTTTCAGGACAATATTGCTATATAAATTATTCCAGAAAGAAAACCCATATTAGTTATTTATTCATTTACTGTATTTATTAACTGCTCCAATCTTACAACTCTGGACACATACAACAAACAAATCAGAAATGACATAAAATTTAAATATTAACTAATTAAAAATACAATATATATTGACATGTTTATTTTTCAAATTTATATAGCCAAGTGATACTGGGTGGCAAACATGGGAGAGGGATGTCCATGTAGCCATCAGATAGATTTTCCACCATAGTTCTTTATACAAAAAAAAATGCATCGGAGCCTCTGTGAAGGGTAACATATTCCATAATTCAGTGACTGCCACAGAGCAGGCCTGCCATCTCATCCAAGATTCATAAACCTCAAAACCAAGGCCTTGCATTTCAGCCTTCGATAAGCCAGCATACACCCTGCAGTGCTGCATTTTCCTTCCGAGGCAGCCAGCAGGAAAAAGGCCACATTTTGCTATCCCCGATTATTCCAGTCTCTCTACCAGATGGTAATATTTGGCGACATCTGCTTGTTTTTCTCTATCAAACAACCACTATCATCTCATTCTTCAACTTGGACTACCTTCCCTTCTGTAGTACTTCGTTAAGCTACTGAATTTTTGGGAGGCATTCTTTTGTGCATGGAGTTGTACTTCTGACAACCATATGGTTACAGTTTTTATTAAACAAAAGGTCTGTTAAATTTCTTTTTCATTACAATTTTGGTAGTTGTTTCTTATTGTTTTACATAAATGTTATTAAAATTTAATAAAGAGCAAATAAAAACCAACAGAAACTAATACAGAATTAAAGAAAACAAAGAAAAGCGGCAGAAAGAAAAAATAGAAATAGAAGGAAGCTTCCAATTTCCTTTGCAGCAAATATACATATGATTACAAAATTATCTTACTCTATGATTGTGTTGTTGTTTCTTGTTGTAGTCCATTCCCCTTTCAATTAATAAGTACATTTAGCTTTTCATCTATGGTCATGTTTAAATACATCTACCCAGTGGTGGGATTCAAGTAATTTAACAACCAGTTCTTCCTAGTGACTGGTTAGGTGGGTGGGTGTGGCTGGGGGTGTCATGTGACTGAGTGGGCGTGGTCAACGACCTCACTCACGACAAGGCGGGGTGGTGCAGGCGGGCCGATGCTGCAGCGACAGGGCTGAGCTGTGGGAACCACAGGGAAGGCAGCAGCGAAGGCAGGCAAGCGAGCTGGGCTGCGGGTGCCACATTATTTATTTATTTATTTATTAAACTTATATACCCCACCATCTCCCATAGGACTCAGGGTGGTTCACAGGCATATTAAAACAATATAAAACAATATAATAAATAACATTTAAGACCCAAATTAAAACTAAATATTATCAAAGCCTGATCACTAAAACAATAAGAACCAATAAAACCCCCATTAAAATTTGGTTAAAACATTTTGTTCTTAGGCTAGTCCCGCACACTGAAATAATAGAGTCTTCAGTTCACATCTGAAGGTCCGGAGGTCAGGGAGTTGTCGTAATCCAGGAGGAAGCTCATTCCACAGGGCTGGTGCCGCCACAGAGAAGGCCCTCCCCCTGGGGGTCGCCAACCTACATTGTTTGGTCGACGGCACCCTGAGGAGGGCCACTCTGTGGGAGCGCACAGGTCGTTGGGAGGCAATCGGTGGCAGAAGGCGGTCTCGAAGGTATCCCGGTCCTAAGCCACATGGGAGGCAGTGGGGAAGATAGGCCAGCGAGCTGGGCTGTAGGGACCACGGGGAAGGCCAGGGAAGGCAGGCAAGCGGACTGGGCTGTGGAGACCAAGGGGAAGGCAAACAAGCAGGATGAGCCAGGGGATCACATGGGAGGCAGCTGGGTAAGAAGTGAAGGAAGACTCACCAGGCAGAGATCAGCTGGACCACATGGTCGAGGCAAGTGAGGGAATCAGAGAAAAGAAGCAGCTATGCCACAGGTGTGACTCTAGGCATCGCCCAAGGTGGGCGAGGCGCAATAAGGAGTGAGTGGGAGGGGCAGGGTGGGACCAGCCAGTGGTGCAATTTGCTGGTACTCCGAACTGCGCAAAAATTTAACAGCCGGTTCACCCAAACTGGTCCAAATTGGCTGAAGCCCACCTCTGCATCTACCTCTGAAAGAATAATACATGTTAAAGAATATGTTGAGTATATACAGGATTTCTTTCCTTTATCATTGAAAATAGCATACGGCTGCGAGCCACATAGATTCCTGGGGAAGTGCTCCTGAGTTCCATATCTCTCTTTTTAAAAATTAAACATTTTTTTTCTTTCTTTCTTCTTACAATATTCTGAGAGATAAGTTAAAACTGTTTTTTAAAAAAATTATACACCCAATATTTACTTTATCAAATCTTTATCTTCTTGGTGGTGGTTCCCTCTCTCTGGAACATCATCCCCCCCAGAGATTAGAGTGGCCCCCACTCTAGCACTTTTCTGGAAGATGCTGAAGACCTGGTTCTGCCAGTGGGCCTGGAGAACGCAGAGCGGGATGTAGGCCATTTTTTTTTTTTGTTTACATTTATACCCCGCCCTTCTCCGAAGACTCAGGGCGGCTTACAGTGTATAAGGCAATAGTCTCATTCTATTTGTATATTTTTACAAAGTCAACTTATTGCCCCCCCAACAATCTGGGTCCTCATTTTACCTACCTTATAAAGGATGGAAGGCTGAGTCAACCTTGGGCCGGGCTTGAACCTGCATTAAATGGCTTGTGTGATGGGTTATTGCTGGGGCGGGGGGTTATTTTATTATGTTGTTTCATTAATTTATTATATGATTCTCTCTTTTATTAGTTTTATTGTTTTTTTATATTTTTTATATTTAAAATATAAAAATATAGGGGCCTCTGGTGGCTCAGACTGCTAAGACAGTCTGTTATTAACACAGCTGCTTGCAATTACTGCAGGTTCAAATCCCACCAGGCCCAAGGTTGACTCAGCCTTCCATCCTTTATAAGGTAGGTAAAATGAGGACCCAGATTGTTGGGGGCATTAAGTTGACTTTGTATATAATATACAAATGGATGAAGATTATTGCTTAACATGTTGTAAGCTGCCCTGAGTCTTCGGAGAAGGGTGGGATATAAATGCAAATAATATATATACATACATACATACATACATACATACATACATACATACATACATACATATATATATATATGTTTTCTGAGGTTTTCGCGGGTGTTTGTATGTAGTCTTTGGTTATTCGGGTCTTCTCCCGTGTAAAATTGGAAGTGTCTTGGCGACGTTTCAACAAAGTCTCATTCGTCATCTTCAGGCTTCAGCTTCGTGCTTCTGGGAGCAATGTGTGATTGCAGCTGTTTCTTCCTTTTTAACTGCTTGTGGGGGTTTGAACTGATTGGGTGGGAGCTTGGCTGTGCTTTGATTGGATGGGTTTGTTGTTGTTTTTTTGTGGTCTGATTGGCTGGGTGTGTGTCCTGTTTGGGTGGGGGCTTGGTTGTGCTCAGATTAGTCTGAGTTGCAGGGGGATTTGAACTGGTGAGCTGCATTGCTGTTGTTTGGCTTCGTGTTTGTGGTCGTGCTACATCTTCATAATGGGTGTCTGTCTGCTGTATGTATGGATTGGAGGGGGTTGAAATGGCTAATGTTGCAGCTGCGGTAAAATTTGTTACTACCAGTTCTGTGGGCGTGGTTTGGTGGGGGGGAGGGCTAATGTGACTGGGTGGGCGTGGCCAACTTTTTTTTTTACTTTTAAAAGAATTATTTCTACAATCTCTTCAGCCGAAAAGGTTGTAGAAAAAGGGTTCTGATTATCCCAGCTGAGTTGCCTGATCACCAGAACTTTTTAAAAGCATTTTTTACAGCCTCTTCGACTGAAGAGGTTGTAGAAAAAATGCTTTTAAAAGGTTCAGATGATCCTAGCTGAGCAGCCCGATCATCAGAGGCTTTTTTTTTACTTTTAAAAGCATTTTTTCGGCTGAAGAAAAATGCTTTTAAAAGTAAAAAATTAAAACCTCTGATGATCGGGCAGCTCAGCTGGGCATGGGCGGGGGTGGGGAGGGATTTTTACTACCGCTTCTCCGAACCACCCGCAGCCATCACTACTGGATCAGGTGATCCAGTCCGAACTGGTAGCATTTCACCCCTGCCACCCACCCCTTGAGTCATCTTTGGATCCATACTTGGCACCCACCATCGTTCTAACTAGTGGTTGGTAACCTAGTAAGTGTGACTGAGGTGTGTGTGTGTGTGTGCGCATGCACACACGTACACATGTATGAGAAAGTGCAAAAGTACATTGCACCCATTAAAGTTTGACTCTTACTTTAAATTGCCTTGGTCTCCTTGTATCCCAAAGAACATGGTGTGCCTGTTCAAAGTGTTAAGTTCAAAGTGATGTATGTGAGTGTCCTTAATTATTTCCCAGCTGTAGACCAGAGTTATGTGTCTTGTCTGCTATTGTAGCACCTATTTGGAAAACCCAGGTAGAAGGGAAGGGAGCCTTACAACAGCAACCGACTGAGTGGGTGAATGAGTGACCATAAACTGCACCTGAACTTGGAGATTTTCTGTATTTTTCAGATTATAAAATGCTCTGAACTATAAGACGCACATTCGCTTTAAAGGATGAAAACAAGAAAAAAAATCTGCCTCTGCCTCTTAGCATCCATCCAGTATTCATCTGGCTTATTCGCTGAGGTCCGTTCACCGCCACCTGTTCACTGCAGCCCATTTGCTGCCACCACTGTGGCCTGTCTGCGACCTGTTTGCCACTGTTGATTTGCCGCCACCACCTGTTTGCTGCTGCCCGTTCACCACTGCCCATTCGCTGCTGATCGGTGGTGAATGGGTGGCGGCAATAGGTGGCAGCAATTCCTGCCACCTAGAACAGCTGATCAGCACTGCACCAACCCCCCCTCCCCCCACCACTGCAATATTCGCTCTATAAGCCGCACAGATATTTCCACCCACTTTTTTTTTGGGGGGGGGAGGTGTGTCTTATAGTCTGAAAAATATGGTAATTGTCAGAGAGAAACCACATACGGATTTTCATATCATATCATGTCATTTATTTGTTTGTTTGTTTATCCATCCTACCTTTATTATTTTTACAAATAACTAAAATATATGATGAATATATCCAGCACACCTTCCCACTCCTATTTTCTCCACAACAACAATCCTTTGAGGTTAGTTGGGCTGAGAGACGGTAGCCGGCCCAAAGTCACCCAGCTGGCTTTTATGGTTAAGGCAGCACTTGAACTCATGGTCTCTTGTTTTCCAGCCTGGTGCCTTAACCACTAGATCAAACTATATGCATTCACACAAACATACATACACATCAGTAAAACAGATGGACTTTATAACTTACTTCAGGTGTAAAGTTCTCTGTAATATTTCCTTTAAGTGGAGATTTTTTTAACAACCTAACTCATTCTTTGGAATAGGGAAGATAAAGATATGGTCCCAAGTATTCAATAGTCCTGCAGAGCTGATACTGTTAGTAAATTATAAAATAACCACTAAACAAGGTAGATTAGCTATAGCTATAATGACAAAAGCATTTCTTTGAAATGCTTATGTAACTTTTGTATGTCTGTGAAGATATGCCCTGTAAGCTTCTTTTCTTTCATTTGATTCTGTATGTTTCTTATTCATCTTTCTCTTTGTTTGACTCCAGTAAAGCAATTGTTTATATTCCCTTTCCTAATATTTTAAAGAAAACCCCATTTAGGAACACATTATAAACAGATCTTTTTTTTTTTATACCTCTCACAAAAAAAGCATTCTTTTGCATATCTACTCAGGGGCTTGGTCCATTGATAGTGGGTAAAAGTCTGCACTAAGATATTAACGGGTGGCTGCTTTGAACTAGATACACACTTTGTGAAATGGGTTTAATCTCTCCGCATACAACTCCTTCTAATCATTTTATATTCCAGGCTGCCCATATTGCTAATATTGCGGCTATTGAAATCCATTTTATCTTGAAATTATTAAATTGATCTTACGACTTTCCATTTTCTTCCCATTTAATGGGGAGATAAGAAAGAAATGAATAACAGATTAGCAGGCATTGTTGCCCATTAAAAGCACAATGTTTTCTTTTATTAATCTTTTATGATAACGAGAGTATAAAAACCTAGACAGCACTAACTGTTCTTGTAGTTTTCATAATTGTTTACAAATCACAATGTCTTTTTGAGATTTCATGGGGCATTTCAGACCATGATATTTTTCACCTGAACAAACCAAATTGAATCTATTTTAAAACTCACCTGAGACTAGGAAAAGTCTAAATTACCTGGTTTAATCTTTGTAAGAAAGTATCCTGTAGCAACTGGCACCTTTATTTTTGCAAATTTAGGCAATTGCCAGTCCGTTCAGCAGTTGTCCTTTTTGGACAGTACATAAGTGCAGTCAAAAATCGACCCACCTCTTCAAATGCACACTCTTTTCTAAGTTAAAAATATGAAAAAAAGAAAAAGCTTTGAGCCTGGCATGATATTAATCCCCTTTTCTCTTAAAAATGCTAGAAAGCTGGGATAATAGCTGGGGGACAGGAGGGCAAAGCAGGGGAACACAAAATTGCCCCTAGAATGAAGGTATAATGTAGCCCAGACTTTCAAGAGCAACCAGTTCTGTCAAGTCCTTCTGACTTTTTTTGTCAGAAAGAATGAAGAGAGTCCAATGTATGACACCTCTAGACCAAAGGGCAGAGGCTTATTTCACTTGAAAAAAAGATCCTTGAATTAGGAAACCATACTTTCATGTGAAAATATAGTTCATATAGCAAGAATGTTCATTTAAGGATCTTGTTCTGCTGCTAGCATTTCTTTTACTGAGAAAAAGAGGAAGGGTTCATTGTTGATCACTTTGATTTTTCTTTCCTTTGTAAGAGAGAGAGAGACAGACAGACAGACAGACACATGGATATTCAAAGCATATTGAATATATTGAGGAGAATTTCTACAAACCTTCTCAATCGTTCAATATATGCATGCAAAAAAGAGGAGGAAGAGACCAAACCTGCTATTCCCCTACCTGGAAGATAACAGTATAAATAATGGCCAGATGCTCAAAAATGCCCGTTTCATAGTAGCAATAAAGCTGCTCAGAGGGTATCAATTGTAGCAATAGCAATAGCACTTAGACACATATACCACTCTGTAGTGCTTTACAGCATTCTCTGAATAGTTTAGAAATGTCATCCTCAACAATCTGGATCCTGGACCTTGGAAGGATGGAAGGCTGAGTGAACCTTTTTTTTTTAGTTTTTTTTAGTTTTTATTTTTCTTATACACATATTATAAATGTACATTTTCTTAGTCATAGATAATCATACATATTCTCTCTAAAGAAAGCACAAAAATAAAACTTTTTAATTATCTTTGGAGTTGCTTTTCTACCCTTTCTTTCCCTTCGTTTTACAACAAACCACCTTCTCTTGTCCCTCCCTCTTTCTCCTTTCCTACCTTCTTCCTCCTCCTCTCCTTCCTCATACCTACTTCCCTTTCATCTCCCCCACAGGCTGAGTGAACCTCGAACTCCTGGCAGTGGGCAGAGTTAGCCTGCAATGCTACATTCTAACTACTGCACCCCCACAGCTCTGGTGTATCATACAACCCTATATATATGGGCATAGAATTCCTATCTCCAATTATAAAGAGAATTCCTCCCTTTTTTTACAGTTACTCCAACTTCAGCATGAAGACATATGGCCAATGACTTTTCTGGTTGTGCCTAAAAGAGTCTGCAGTTGTTCCTTGAACTTAAACAGCTCATGTTGCCTATTGTTCAACTACAGCCTTTCCTCTTTCCTGTTTTCATATCTTGAAATTAGTAATTGTTTTTTAAACGTGATATTAGCCAAAGGTCTTCCTGATGTCTGTTTTTTAAAAAATTCATTTTTTCTTGCTGATATCCATTTCTCTAGATTACCTTCAACCTTTATATTTTTCAACTCTGTGATAGCTGGTAGCTAAAGAACAAGGGAGTGATAGATACATAATCCTCCTAATCTGTTTGTGAGAAAATTGAATGAATATGCAAATATATGACCGCATGAGATTTGGGTTGTGAAGTTTAAGCGGCACTTTGACAGCTTGAGCAACACAATCCTTCAAAGGCAAATTGCTAAGCAAAATGGCAATATCGCTTAGGGATTTCTGTGTGTGCATAACAACACACAGGCAGAAGTCCCACCAAATTCCCACCAATTTTTTTTTTTTAAAATCCTTGTAATAAGTTGGAAAGCAGACATAGACATAGTTAGGCAACCCACTGCCACCCCTTTTCAATAACTTTATTCAACCCAGCCATCACAAGGTTAACAGCAAAGGCTTGGAACAATCAGGAACTGGAAAACAAGTTCAGTCTTGCTTAGGCAGCCTTTTAACGGGTAAGACAAAAGAGAAAGATTTCTGGAAGGTGGCCCAGAGATGCAAAAGGAAACAGATCACCAGAGAAAGACCAAAGAGAAAGGAAGCCTGGATGACTGAGAGATGGCTGAAAGTACTAGACAAGATGGAGCCTGGAAGCAGTCATGTGATTTTGACGAGTTACTTTTTCAAAGAAGCAGAGAACCAAGTGGTGCTCCAGAGAGAAGGTCTGCTCTAGTAAGAGCAAAGCTGGTCTTCTCTGGGGCTGGAAGTGAGGAAGGCTGCTGAATCAGACCCAAGAAGATTTTTGGGGTACCAGGCTATAAATCAGGAGATGGTGAGTTCTAGTCCTACCTCAGAAATGAAAGCCCAGACGGGTGATTTTGGGTCAGCTACTCTTTCTCAGCCCGACTCACCTCACAGAGTTATTATTGGGGGCGGGGGGAGAGGGGAAGGCTAGGAAAGAATATCAGGCATGTTTGCCGCCTAAAATAATAAAGCTTGATTTTTTTTTTAAAAAAAAGAGGCCTGATAGAGCAGAAAGGAGGCAAAAATCCTAACTAAAGTCAGGAGACTTGCTAGCATGGTAAGAGCACAGTTCTGTGTCTCTGGGTTGAAAGTGAGAAAAGTTGCTTAATCATGACTCAGGGTCAGAGATAGCTAGGAAATCAACAGGGGCTAACAAAAAGAAAGACTCTTTAAAGTTTAAACTAAAGCTTGCTCTTTATGGGAGTCAGAGATTATTAGGACCAATGAGCTGAGGAAAATTTCTCTACCCTGAAGTAAAATAGAAGTTATGGAAAAGGATTTGCAATCCAATTCCTTTGTGCTCTGGATTCTGATAGTTAGACTATGTTCATTGTTTGGCAATCAGCTCTGATTTTTGCAAAGTTCATTGTTGTGCACATCTCACTTGTGTATGTTTTGGGCCATCTTAAACTATTTGAGCTCAGATCCCATCCATCTCTGCCTCAGTCTATCCATGGCGTGCTATGGGACACTGAGCCATTGTATATGATTTTTATCAGTACTGAATATTTTACCGTCTAATTCCTGATTCTTTGGGGCATCTGATTATCTGAAGTTAAAAGAAAGTTTTACTCTTCCCTTTTTCTTATTTTTAATAAATACGATTTTTCAAATCATAAGATAAGATAGATACTTCTGTTTTCAGTTCCTTGCAAGGAGGAACTGGCCACATCAGTGGTGGGTTTCAAAATTTTTTACTACCAGTTCTGTGGGTGTGGCTTGGTGGGCGTGCAGGGGAAGGATACTGTGAAATCTCCATTCCCTCCCCAATCCGAGGAAGGTTACTGCAAAATCCCCATTTCCTCCTGATCAGCTGGGACTTGGGAGGCAGAGAATAGATGGGGGTGGGGCCAGTCAGAATTTTTACTACCGGTTCTCTGGACTACTCAAAATTTCTGCTACTGGTTCTCCAGAACAAGGGCAAGAGGTTACCATTTATTTCCTTCCTTCCTTCCTTCCTTCCTTCCTTCCTTCCTTCCTTCCTTCCTTCCTTCCTTCCTTCCTTCCTTCCTTCCTGTCTCCTTGTTACTATCATTATTATCCCAATTTACTGACAAGTAGTAAATATTCAAGCTCTGAGGCCAGTCTCCAGCCAGCTGGTGTTAAGGGGGAGGAGACAGTTCAAAGTATTTCCTTTCTCAAGGAAGATGAGCAGTGGAAGTGAAGAGTAGTACTTCAACCATAACCGCACTGTGCCAAGCCAGGCAGGGAAGCATGGTTTGAAGGGCCTGGTGAAGAAGATCATAACTACTCCCACAAAGTATTCAGTAGGACTTTCTGCCTCCAGCTTATCATGGCAACCAGGTCAAGGAAAATGCAATTATTGTTGAGGTTGAAGAAAGCAGTTGTATGAGGCATTTCAATGTGTTGAAATGAATAACCAAGTTTTGTGAAGGGGCTTCACCAAATCAAGGCTCCAGTATGGGATTTTTTTTCACAGTGAACTCTGATCTATGTAACTTATCACTCGTTAGTAAATTAAAGGATTTTTCTAATGAGGCCAACATAATTTTGTTCAGCCTTTATAGAATAATTATCTTTGCCAAACCTCAAACTTGATACAATCAGAGTTCTTTGTAACATCTTAAATGCCAGCCAGCATCACATATTCCTGTTTAACCTCTATGCTTTTCCAAAAAGGTACGTAAACATATTTAATTATTTGACGTCTCTATCTGATATCATCTCTCAACAAAGCCACAGATGAAATCATGTGAGCTGGAAAGTTCTCAAGTTTCTTGTAACACCAAAATAAGAAATCTAATATACACCCTTTTAAAAATTTACTTTGAGGAGCCCAATAAACATTTTCTGAACTTCATCCCTAGATCAAGAATGTCTTCTTTGCTTGCTTGTATTTTATACTTTTCTAAACATGTTAATAAAGTTTTGGGAAAAAATATTAATTGGAAATGTGACAGTTTAGCTGTGGAGCCATCTGTTTACAAAATAGATCACAGAGATAAACAGATCGGTCATTCAGCATAATATTTCCCAAAGTGACAAGTTTGAATTTGTCTAATATTTCTCTGGAGTCTTTGGCTTTAGGGTTAAATAAATTGGAGTTAATTGTGATCATAGAAGTGTTTCAGTTCTCAAAGATTTGAAATGTGCATGCATGCTTCAGAAGTAATTCAGATGAGAAATTTTGTAAAGAAAAATATGAGCGACCATGTGCTGATAGTCTAGTTAATCCATAATTCAAATGAAGCATTACAAACTATTATCCAGAGAGACAAAACCGCCATACATTCAGGAATAGAAATGGATTCCATGCCAAATGTTAGTTGAAATTTTAACTTTAACCATTTTAAATTTAAAAAAAAAACATTGCCTTTAAAGAAAATTGGCTGCTCATTAATATCCTATTCAGAATAGGGAAGCAGAAATTGCCCAAGAGACCACATTAGTTTCTCAAATTTGGGCACTTTAAGCTCTGTGAACTTCAACTCCCAGAATTCCCCAGCCAGCATGAGAAACACTGGATTAGTGATTTGAGGTGGGAGCTTCTAAGAATTAACCTTGGGAATATTGCCTAGGCTTAGAAGTTAAACAGGGTCAGAGCTGGTGATTCCTGGGATAGAAAATTACCACAGAATTCAAAAGTGGGAAGTTAGACTTGAAATTAAAGAAAAATATCCTAGTAAAATCAAGGGCAAAATTCTTCCATACAAATTGCCAAGAAAACTGCAACTGATTTCTAAACACTCTGTATTCTTCCATAAACCTTTTGGTCATTGCAACTTTAAATAGGCTGTTTGCAGAGGTGGGTTTCAGCAGGTTCTGACCAGTTCTGGAGAACTGGTAGCGGAAATTTTGAGTAGTTCGGAGAACCAGTAGTAAAAATTCTGACTGGCCCCGCCCCCATCTAGTCTCTGTCTCTCAAGTCCCAGGTTATTGGGAGGAAATTGGGATTTTGCAGTAACCTTCCCCTGCCATGCCCATCAAGCCAAGCCCACCAAGCCATGCCACGCCCACCAAGCCACATCCATAGAACTGGAAGTAAAAAAAATTGAAACCCACCACTGGCTGTTTGTTATATTGGATTGACAAACTCAAAATGCTAGTTTGCTCTAATGGAAACTAGAAACTGGGAGACTGTGAACTTAACCTAATTAAGGCTAACTCAAAAGTTATCCCCCCCAGGATCCAATCCCTAATAAGTTTTTGAGCTCCTGACATCATTCTAAGACACTTTAATTTAATCTTCAATTTGTCACTTTACATATAGGTTGTAATATGAAGCGCAACTGCATGATGCTAGTACTAGTATTAAGGCTAGTAGCTGCCTAGTAGAAAGGAAAAAGAATACTAAGGATACACATAGAATAATATAACTGAAGTTATAACAGGGCCAGCCCTGCCTTTTGGCAGGGCAATAGAACCCCAGTTAATTTGGAACAATCAAGACAGGATAACAACTTCCTAATTATTTAATTTAGCGTCATGTATTTGTGGTAAGGGAGAGGTTTGTTTTCCATTTTTTTCTTTATAATCTGGTTGACCTTTATTTATTTATTTATTATTTATTTATTTTATTTGTCAACAAATACAAGAAAACAAGTAACAAGAGTAGACACAGACATGAAAAAATTTTGGCACAAAAAAAAGAAAGGATATAAATTGGCAAAACATAGCCATAAGCACATAGAATGTTTACATATAATTGGGAACAGTAGGACAGGGAAGGTAGGCACACTGGTGCACTTATGCATGGGTACTTGGGTACTGCTGGTCTTGAGTGGAGATGGGCGTTGTTATTTTTTAAAGAAAACATTTTTTAAGAATTTTACACTATAATAAAGGATAAAAATGGAAAGAAAATAAGAAAAAAAACCTGAAGTAAAGAAAGAAAAAAGAAAATATAGAATTTTCACTTCTCTCCTTCTTTCTTTCAAATTGCCATCTTACTTTTTCCCTTTCTTTCTTTCTCCCAAGGCTGTGTGCTCTCCCCACTTCTCTTCTCTCTGTATACCAATGACTGCATCTCCAACGATCCATCTGTTAAACTACTGAAGTTCGCAGATGACACAACAGTGATTGGTCTCATTCGAGACAATGACGAATCCGCATATAGACGAGAGGTCGAACGACTAGCCTTGTGGTGCGACCGAAACAATCTGGAACTGAACACACTCAAAACCGTAGAAATGGTGGTAGACTTTAGGAGAAACCCTTCCATACTTCCACCTCTCACAATACTAGACAACACAGTATCAACAGTAGAAACCTTTAAATTTCTAGGTTCTATCATATCGCAAGATCTAAAATGGACAGCTAACATCAAAAACATCATCAAAAAAGGACAACAAAAAATGTTCTTTCTGCGCCAACTCAGTAAGCTTAAACTACCCAAGGAGCTGCTGATTCAGTTCTACAGAGGAATTATTGAGTCTGCCATTTGCATCTCTATAACTGTCTGGTTCAGTTCTGCAACCCAACAAGAAAGACACAGACTTCAGGGGATAATTAGAACTGCAGAAAAAATAATTGCTACCAACTTGCCTTCCATTGAGGACCTGTATACTGCACGAATCAAGAAGATCCGTGTATACTGCACGAATCAAGAAGGGCGGTGAAAATATTTACAGATCCCTCACATCCTGGACATAAACTGTTTCAACTCCTACCCTCAAAATGACACTATAGAGCACTGCACAACAGAACAACTAGACACAAAAACAGTTTTTCCCCAAAGGCCATCACTCTGCTAAACAAATAATTCCCTCAACACTGTCAAACTAGTTACTAAATCTTCACTACTATTAATCTTCTCATCGTTCCCATCACCAATCTCTTTCCACTTATGACTGTATGACTGTAACTTTGTTGCTGGCAATCCTTATGATTTATATTGATATAGTGACCATCATTTGTGTTGTAAATGTTGTACCTTGATGAAGGTATCTTTTCTTTTATGTACACTGAGAGCATATGCACCAAGACAAATTCCTTGTGTGTCCAATCGCACTTGGCTAATAAAAATAAAAATAAATCTATCCTATCCTATCCTATCCTATCCTATCCTATCCTATCCTATCCTATTCTTTCCTATTTAAATCTTTTTAACCACCCAATCGATAAATAATCAGCTTGGTCTTTTCTTTTTTCAGCAAAAAATCCATATAAGATCCATATAAAGCTTCCAGTTTTTTTAAAAAAAATATGTATTGTTTGTTTGTTTTTCCTGATCAGACTAATCAGCTTTCTTATTTCAGTGAGTTCCATCAATTTTACAATCCAGTCTCCTGCTGTGGTTTGGGGCTTAGGGTGCTCCATTCTGCTCCAACAGATTCATTACTGATTGATTATGTGTCATCAAGTCATTTTCAGCTCCTCATGACCACATAGATAGATTTTCTCTACAGCGATCCATCTCTAACCTGTTCTTTCAGGGCTCCCAGTGGTGCAGTCATCACCACTGTAATTGTGTCCATCTACTTTGTTGCTGGTCATTTCTTTTTCCTGGATTTGGGCCTTCCCCACAAAACTAGGTTTATGAAAAATGGAAACTAAGTACGATAATTGGAGCCTGGTTATTTGGGCCTTGAATGACAACTCTGGGTTAATTTGTTCAACGATTCGTCGGTTTTTTGAGCTGTCTATAATATTCTTAAGAGTCTTTCCAGCACTAAAATGCAAAGGTGTGAATAATCCTCCGATCTTGCTTTTTCAAAGTCCCACGCTTGCTTCCATAAAGGCAGTGGTGAAATTCAATTTTTTTTACTACTAGTTCTGTGGGCGTGGCTTGGTGGGCATGGTGTGGCTTGGTGGGTGTGGCTTGGTGGGCGTGGCAGGGGAAAGATACTGCAAAATCTCCATTCCCATCCCACTTTTGGGCCAGCCAGAGTTGGCATTTGCCGGTTCTCTGAACTACTCAAAATTTCCGCTACCAGTTCTCCAGAACCTGTCAGAACCTGCTGGATTTCACCCCTGCATAAAAGGTTATATACCATGGCTTACACAATTCTGATCCTTGTAGGTACAATATAAACCCATCACAGCATTTAAATATTTTTTCCAAGGCCATCACTCTGCTAAACAAATAATTCCCTCAACACTGTCAAACTAGTTACTAAATCTTCACTACTATTAATCTTCTCATCGTTCCCATCACCAATCTCTTTCCACTTATGACTGTATGACTGTAACTTTGTTGCTGGTAATCCTTATGATTTATATTGATATAGTGACCATCATTTGTGTTGTAAATGTTGTACCTTGATGAAGGTATCTTTTCTTTTATGTACACTGAGAGCATATGCACCAAGACAAATTCCTTGTATGTCCAATCGCACTTGGCTAATAGAAATAAAAATAAATCTATCCTATCCTATCCTATCCTATCCTATCCTATCCTATCCTATCCTATTCTTTCCTATTTAAATCTTTTTAACCACCCAATCGATAAATAATCAGCTTGGTCTTTTCTTTTTTCAGCAAAAAATCCATATAAGATCCATATAAAGCTTCCAGTTTTAAAAAAAAAAAAATGTATTGTTTGTTTGTTTTTCCTGATCAGACTAATCAGCTTTCTTATTTCAGTGAGCTCCATCAATTTTACAATCCAGTCTCCTGCTGTGGTTTGGGGCTTAGGGTGCTCCATTCTGCTCCAACAGATTCATTACTGATTGATTATGTGTCATCAAGTCATTTTCAGCTCCTCATGACCACATAGATAGATTTTCTCTACAGCGATCCATCTCTAACCTGTTCTTTCAGGGCTCCCAGTGGTGCAGTCATCACCACTGTAATTGTGTCCATCTACTTTGTTGCTGGTCATTTCTTTTTCCTGGATTTGGGCCTTCCCCACAAAACTAGGTTTATGAAAAATGGAAACTAAGTACGATAATTGGAGCCTGGTTATTTGGGCCTTGAATGACAACTCTGGGTTAATTTGTTCAACGATTCGTCGGTTTTTTGAGCTGTCTATAATATTCTTAAGAGTCTTTCCAGCACTAAAATGCAAAGGTGTGAATAATCCTCCGATCTTGCTTTTTCAAAGTCCCACGTTTGCTTCCATAAAGGCAGTGGTGAAATTCAATTTTTTTTACTACTAGTTCTGTGGGCGTGGCTTGGTGGGCATGGTGTGGCTTGGTGGGTGTGGCTTGGTGGGCGTGGCAGGGGAAAGATACTGCAAAATCTCCATTCCCATCCCACTTTTGGGCCAGCCAGAGTTGGCATTTGCCGGTTCTCTGAACTACTCAAAATTTCCGCTACCAGTTCTCCAGAACCTGTCAGAACCTGCTGGATTTCACCCCTGCATAAAAGGTTATACCATGGCTTACACAATTCTGATCCTTGTAGGTACAATATAAACCCATCACAGCATTTAAATATTTTTTCCAAGGCCCTCAAGACTGCTCTAACAAAAACTAGTCTGTGACGTATTTTTTAACTGCTTTATCCTTTACTGTTGATGGTTTATTCCAAAAGGCAGAAACTGGCCACCACTTTAATATCTTCATTGTCAATTTTAAGGCTTGTACCTGTTGTCCTTAGTTTATGTTTAATCTTAGTCACATTTTTTCCTGGATTTGGGCCTTCCCCACAAAACTAGGTTTATGAAAAATGGAAACTAAGTACGATAATTGGAGCCTGGTTATTTGGGCCTTGAATGACAACTCTGGGTTAATTTGTTCAACGATTCGTCGGTTTTTTGAGCTGTCTATAATATTCTTAAGAGTCTTTCCAGCACTAAAATGCAAAGGTGTGAATAATCCTCCGATCTTGCTTTTTCAAAGTCCCACGCTTGCTTCCATAAAGGCAGTGGTGAAATTCAATTTTTTTTACTACTAGTTCTGTGGGCGTGGCTTGGTGGGCATGGTGTGGCTTGGTGGGTGTGGCTTGGTGGGCGTGGCAGGGGAAAGATACTGCAAAATCTCCATTCCCATCCCACTTTTGGGCCAGCCAGAGTTGGCATTTGCCGGTTCTCTGAACTACTCAAAATTTCCGCTACCAGTTCTCCAGAACCTGTCAGAACCTGCTGGATTTCACCCCTGCATAAAAGGTTATATACCATGGCTTACACAATTCTGATCCTTGTAGGTACAATATAAACCCATCACAGCATTTAAATATTTTTTCCAAGGCCCTCAAGACTGCTCTAACAAAAGCTAGTCTGTGACGTATTTTTTAACTGCTTTATCCTTTACTGTTGATGGTTTATTCCAAAAGGCAGAAACTGGCCACCACTTTAATATCTTCATTGTCAATTTTAAGGCTTGTACCTGTTGTCCTTAGTTTATGTTTAATCTTAGTCACATTTTTTCCCTGTTGTGATCATTGACTTTTATTATAGAGTTGGCAAATTCTTTAGCGATCAGAGTAGTAGATTTATCATACCATACGTTATTGATATTTTTTTCCCTTTAATTTTAAAACCACACTGATCTTCTTCAATCCAGCTTCCCTTATATATTCTACCTATATAGGTTGCATAAAAATGTGGCTGCGCCGGTAGTAGAGGGAGCAACTCAAGGCTCCCACGTAACACCTCTCCTGCGCAGGCTGCACTGGTTGCCGGTAGTCTTCCGGGTGCAATTCAAGGTGTTGGTTACCATCTTTAAAGCGCTCCATGGCATAGGACCGGGTTACTTACGAGACCACCTGCTGCTTCCAAATGCCTCCCATCGACCAGTGCGCTCCCATAGGGAGGGCCTCCTCAGGGTGCCGTTGACCAGATAATGTCGACTGGCGGCCCCCAGGGGGAGGGCCTTCTCTGTGGGGACTCCTGCCCTCTAGAACGAGCTACCTTCAGGGATACGTCAACTCCCTGACCTCCGGACCTTTAGACGCGAGCTGAAGACATTCTTGTCCCGTCGCGCAGGACTGGCCTAATAGTTTTAATGGGGTTTTTAATAAGAGTTTAATTTAAGTTTTTAGTTTTATTGAATTTTAGCTGTTAGCCATATTGAATAAGTTTTTTAATAATGTTCTTAATTTTTATATTCTTGTTTTATTTGGCTGTAAACCGCCCTGAGTCCTTCGGGAGAAGGACGGAATATAAATAAATAAATAAATAAATAAATAAATAAATAAATAAATAAATAAATAAATAAATAAATAAATAAATAAATAAATAAATAAATAAATAAATAAAATAAAATAAAATAAAATAAAATAAAATAAAATAAAATAAAATAAAATAAAATAAAATAAAATAAAAAGGGGTTAATGCACAGCCTTATCAAACTGCTTTGCCAAGCTGGAGCCTACTGCACGAGTCAAAAAGAGGACTGGGAAAATATTTACAGACCACTCACATCCTAGACATAAACTGTTTCAACTCCTACCCTCAAAACGACGCTGTAAAGCACTGCACACCAGAACAACTAGACACAAGAACAGTTTTTTCCCAAACACCATCACCCTCCTAAACAAATAATCCCCTCAACACTGTCAAACTATTTACTAAATCTGCACTATTAATCTTCTCACCATTCCCATCACCCATCTCCTTCCACTTATGACTGTATGACTGTAACTTTGTTGCTTGTATCCTTATGATTTATATTGATATTGTTTCCTGATTGCTTATGTATACCCTATGACTATCATTAAGTGTTGTACCTTAGAAATCTTGATTAACATATCTTTTCTTTTATGTACACCAAGATAAATTCCTTGTGGGTCCAATCGCACTTGGCCAATAAAAAATTCTATTCTATTCTATTTCATCGTATGTGGCTTCCTGACATGTATGTAACTTTCTCATAAGAACAATGAGATGTTCTGAGGTGCCCATCTTTCTGAACATTTTCCTACAACCTGATGCATTGACACAATTAAAGCTCTTTTTATAATCAATGAAACACATTCTGAGTTCTTTTTGCTATCCACCATCCTATCACCAATAATGTCTCGTGTTCCTCTGCTTTTTCTAAAACCAGCTTGAACATCTGGCATTCCTTTTTCCATGTAGGGGTCTGATCTGCATTGGAGGATCATAAGTGTCATTTTGCTAGCCTGTCAGCTCTTGAATTTTTGAAGCATTTGAATTTTTGAAAATATTCCTTAGTGTAAATTGTCTCAGCTTTTTCCAAAGACCAGTGCCATGATGGTATTTGCAATCTGACTTTGTGAGACATACATAGCAGTGACTCTACTGAGCTGGAAGTATTCCTAGACCTATCTGTGGCCAAAAACTAAAACTGGAGTTCCCTCAAATTCTCATCTTGGCTACATCTTCATTTGAATATTTTATGCATGCTATTTTTATTCATATAGTCTGTTTGAGGAAGTCAAGTTGGTTTTAGCACCCATTCTCATTTTCCATCTAATGCTCCATTTGTGGATTGTTTCCAGTGCCTGGAATAATTCAAATGCCAATACAACAGACTCTCCAGCTAAGCATGGAGATAAAATGTGTGTAAAGGTGGCTTTCTACAAATGGAAAGAGCCCTTACAGAAGGCAGGTGCTGGGGAATTTTCCTGGAGGAAGATTCCCACTGAAACAAGGTAGTTGTTTGTGAATTGGTAGTTTACCAATTCACTTTTCTTCTCTTTTTTGCAGACCTAAATTCTGTTTTCTTTGATATTCGGGATGATTCATGTAAAGGCATCTGTAGGCTGAAAGGGAAATGGTTTTGGCAAATGGTTTTCTGTTATAAATGTATCCATGGATCAGAATGCTTTCTGAATATGGAAGGTGTGGATTCCCAGGAGGGAGGGGCTGCATTCCAAAGGAACATGAGACAGCAAAGTTTAGGTAGTCTGGTTGGGAGGAAGAAAGTCAAAGTAGCTCCTCCCTAGGAGTTTTCAGAATATATTGCTTAGAAGAAATTCAGCATGTCTTTTTTGGTTTCTGGAGCCTGACAGAAGGGCTGGTTTGGATACAGTCCATAAAAAGTCTTCTATGGGGAAGTGCCTATGATATAGTGCCAGAGCTCACTGTAACAGCATTTCTAAAAAAGCTTTAAGAGTTGTTAACCTAATCTTGCATAGCTTCTTCTCCGGTAATATTGAACTGAAAACTAGGGCATACAAAACTTTTGCCAGACCAATTCTTGAATACAGCTTATCTCTCTGGAATCCATGCTGCATATTGGACATTAATACAACTGAACGAGTCCAGAGATATTTCACAAGAAGAGTCCTCCACTCCTCTGCTCACAACAAAATACCTTATGCCACCAGACTCCAAATTTTGGGCTTAGACAACTTAGAACTTCGCCGTCTTTGGTCTGACCTAAGCAAAGTATATAAAATCATCTGCTACAATGTCCTACCTGTCAATGACTACTTCAGCTTCAACCAAAACAATACAAGAGCATACAATAGATACAAACTCAAGGTAAACCGATCCAAACTAGACTGCAGAAAATACGACTTCAGTAACAGAGTTGTCAATGCCCGGAATGCACTACCTGACTCTGTGGTTTCTTCCCCAAATCCCCAAAACAGTGACCTTAGACTGTCTACTGTCAAGGGTCCTTGAGTGGCTCAGACTGCTAAGACAGTCTGTTATTAACAGCAGCTGCTTGCAATTACTGCAGGTTCAAGCCCCACCAGGCCCAAGGTTGACTCAGCTTTCCATCCTTTATAAGGTAGGTAAAATGAGGACCCAGATTGTTGGGGGCAATAAGTTGACTTTGTATATAATATACAAATGGATGAAGACTATTGCTTGACATAGTGTAAGCCGCCCTGAGTCTTCGGAGAAGGGCGGGATATAAATGCAAAAAACAACAACAACAACAACACCTCATCCCATTCCTAAGAGGTCTGTAAGGGGCATGCATAAGCACACCAGGGTGCCTCCCATCCCTGTCCTAATGTTTTCTTTTATTCATACCCTTTACATGTGTTTATGATTATATTTTTACTTGTATCTGTCATAAAATACATGCTTAATGAAATGAATGAATGAATGAATGAATGAATGAATGAATGAATGAATGAATGAATGAATGAATGAATGTGCAAATATTTTACGAGAAGAATTCTCCACTCCTCCGAAACCAATAAAATACCTTATTCCACCAGACTTGATATCCTGGGTCTAGAAAACTTGGAACTTCGTCACCTTCGACAGGATCTGGGTTTAGCATATAAAATCATCCGTTGTAATGTCCTTCCTGTCAATGACTTTTTCAGTTTCAATAATAATATCACAAGAGCTACCAACAGATTTAAACTCAATGTCAACCGCTCCAGTTTAGATTGCAGAAAACACTATTTCTGTAACAGAATTGTATATGCTTGGAATGCATTACCTGACTCTGTTGTTTCTTCTCATAACCCCAAAGGCTTTACTCAAAAACTGTCCACGGTTGACCTCACCACTTTCCTTAGAGGACTCTAAGGGGCGTGCATAAGAGCACAAATGTGCCTACCGTTCCTGTCCTATTGTTTCTTCTCCTATGTATATATATGTTTATAGTACCTCGTTTCTCCTCATATATACGTTCATATATTATATAACCCTTTATGCAACGCTTGTATATATTGTTACGACAAATAAATAAATAAATAGATAGATAGATAAATAAATAAGTATGCGTTGCAGCAGGCACATTGCAAAAAATTCTGGAATGAGCATGAAAGAGGCATCTTTGCCATTTCATTAAAAAAAATCAACAACTACTACATCCTTAATTCCTAATTAGTCTATTATACCCACAACTGTAGTTGAACTTTCTATAGTTCTTCATAGAAAAGGAATGGGAAACACCTATGGCTCCTTTCATTTCTATAACAATAATCTCAATCTCTCTCTCTCTCTCTCTCTCTCTGTCTCTCTGTCTCTCTGTCTCTCTCTCTCTCTCTCTCTCTCTCTCTCTCTCTCTCTCTCTCTCTATATATATATATATATATATATATATATATATATATATATATATATATATATATATATATAGTATACGTGTGTGTATGTACACACACACACACACACAAAACTAAACAGAAACTACAGTGACTTTCATGAGTGCCTTGAGAAATAACATAACCTTTGAATGCATTTCAACAGTCCTGAAATCAAATCAGGGGAGCGTTAAACATCAGCTTGAGTATTTGTAAGCTCATTAATTCATACTGACATTCAGCAAGTTGACTATGATGTGTATTTATGGCCGTTTATAATCAAAATGAGCTATTTTTTTAAAAAAAAATATTTTTAAAAATAAGCCAAATAATCTTTGAAATAAGTATCCCCCATTATCTTGTAGTGTAAATATGTAAACATATTTTTTTCAAAAAAAAAATAAAATACAAAACATCTCCATTAGGTCTGAGGCCCTAATGTGACCCTTCCCCAGAGTGGACATGGTAATATTAACGTGAAGGGTCCTTGGTGCTCTCTGAACTTGCATGTTTTGTTGCAGACTTTTCAATATCCAAACTAGGTAACATCATCAGTGCTAGTAAGGAGTGCTGTTTGCTGTCAGTTTATTATCTAGTGCAGGGATGTCCAAACTTGGCCCCTTGAAGAGTGGTAGACTTCAACTCCCAGAATTCCCCAGCCAGCAATTTGCTCATATTTATAGCTCATGCTGACTGGGGAATTCTGGGAACTGAGGTCCACCACTCTTCAAGGGGCCAAGTTTGGACACCCCTGTTTTAGTGGCTTGCCTGTCAGTGTTGGTGGGGGTAGTCTTAGAGATCCTTGCTATTGGCTTTTTCAGCAGTTTCTTGATTGGGGTATTGTTTACTTCAGGGGTCTCCAACCTTGGTCCCTTTAAGACTTGTGGGCTTCAACTCCCAGAGTCCCTCAGCCAGCAACGCTGGCTGAGGAACTCTGGGAGTTGAAGCCCACAAGTCTTAAAGGGACCAAGGTTGGAGACCCCTGGTTTACTTCATTGTTGGTCAGATGCTAACCTTGGAGTTAATCTATGATGATCTGGGTGCTGATTGCTGGTGGAGAGTTGCTCGGGGGTTTTTTTATTCCTTTTTGGGCTGGGTGATAGTCTCTTTTGCATAGTCTAAAGATGTCGTTAATGTCTATGGGTCTATTGATGGCTGATTTGTCAGAGTGCCAGGCAGTGGTGGGATTCAAATAATTTAACAACCGGTTCTCTGCCCTAATGATTTCTTCCAACAACCAGTTTGCCAAACTGCTCAGAAAGTTAACAACCGGTTCTCCCGAAGTGGTGCGAACTGGCTGAATCCCACCACTGGTGCCAGGCTTCTAGAAATCCCGTGGCATTTTGGGACTTGGCGTGGTCTAAGATGGTCACATTTTCCCAATTGAAATTTCCCAGCATTCAGCACCCAGACCAAGGGCCCCTCATGTCAACCCTGAGCTACAAGCATTCTCAAATATTAATGTATTGTTGTGTTTGATAGCATAATATTCATTTAACTCTATTTTAACACCTTACCCTGGAATTACAATCAGACTCATTTTTTATTGGAGTGGCATATAAACTTTAGTAAAGAAATAACCACCAGTAAGATGGCAGATATATCCAGTTTCCAGCATTTGTAGACAGGTTTGAGAGAGACCTGTCGTTTCTACTCAGTGCAGACAACACTGAGCCCGATGAGGAACAATTGATTTGGTATATATTCTTTGAATTTTTTTGAGGAAGCAACCTGAGGTGCAATCTCAGTAAAAAACTAGAAAAAAATACCAGATTGCATAATATGACTTACAGCCATTTCAAAGCATATTTTATTGCTGAACAAATGTCACTGCACATTTCAGCAGAATGCTTTTCATTTAACGGTCAATTAGAATACTCCTTTTATAGTCAAAACCCTTACACCCACCCGCCCCTTTAATGGGAAGTAAGGTACATTCAAGTAAAAAAAAAATCTAAGGCCACATCAACCACATCTTTCAATTTATAACACTCCAGGTGGCACCCACCTTTTAATTCATGTCATTGAAGACACTCTATGTCAGGGGACTCCAACCTTGGTTCCTTTAAGACTTGTGGACTTCAACTTCCAGAGTTCCTCAGCCAGCTTTGCTGGCTGAGGGACTCTGGGAGTTGAAGTCCACAAGTCTTAAAGGGACCAAGGTTGGAGACCCCTGCTCTACGTAACCAAAGCTCAATAGAATAAATACTATATAATCCAATTAAATTCCAAATTAAAAAGCAGCCACTCACAAACAATTCACAGTAGTAGAGATTAAATATCAGAAGCAACAAGTGCTATCCCCCAAACCACCCCAAAACAAATCCCCCCACGTCAGGGGTGCCAGTAGGCAGCAATTAGGCTACGATTTTGTTTCATTGCATATGGTTGTTGTTGACTTTAAAAAATTGCAACCTTTAATCCCATTTTTTTGCCTTGAGACTTCCATTCAGAACAAGAGTTCTCAATTCTACCCAACCACCTGGATCCTTCAATGATGTAATGTAAGATTTGGGCTCCCACTGTCCTCTCTCCTCTCTTCAGTGTGCAGGCCTCAACTCCAACCTTCTAAACTACCTAAGCTCCAATATTCAAAATTCTGTACCATTGAAGCATAGCTTAAATCCATAAGAATATCTGGGCATATGAAAATTGCTTTCCAAGTTATGTGTAACTATATAAAGTAGAATAAATAAATGTGTATTAAGGAAAACCTGCCATCTTATGCATTTCACAATTACAGTATTATTGTTATTAAAGCCTAGGACCAGGCTGAAAAATATTCCTGAATTTTTCTATAATTCTCATCCATTTTAACAAGAATTTGCCTTAGACATTCTTTCAAAGGAGAGGAAAAACTCTCACAGGTGGGGTGCTTAACTTTATTTAGTTATGAGGTAGCCAGCGAGTGGGACGTGAATATCCTACCTTTCATTGGGTAAACATTTAGCCAGCAACCTGAAGTCTACCGTGCTCAAGGGAAGACAGCATGAGGCAACACAACCCATGAAGGGCTTTTTTTTCAGGACTCCTACTGCTAGGTTCAGAAATGATAGAAAATGATATGGTTGCAATTCCACCCAACACTGGGAAAAGTGGATTGTTTGGGCCCTAATTTTTTTTCAAGGTCAGTTCAAGTTAGCATTCATAGGAGAAATCAACATTTCCTGTTTAACAACTCCATAAGGCCCCACTGACATGAGGCCATAACCAATATGTGGATAATACACATATTTACATCTCAACCCTGGGATGCCCAGGCGAGGGTGATGTTTGTTTTAGTGTCTGAAAGCTTGATCAATGGATAAATAAACAGTTTCTGTTAAAGGAGAGATCTGCTCTTGAGACACGGTTGAAAAATTGTTCACTCCTGTGGAGCAACTTAAGAGAAATTGTTCACTCAAACTTGCTACAGGATTTTGAAAGCGCTTTTTTTTTTTTGCCAGCTCTATTAAGAAGTGAATCTAGGTGGCAGGTAGAAGCAGATTTCCTCACTCACCCAAACAGCTCTATTATTACTTTGCAAAATTCTTCATGTAGAAGATGCATAGAAAATGGAGTTACCATCAGAATTGGATGACAACATCTTCTGAATGTGATGCTAGCTATCGTTAGCTCTAAGGACCTTCTTCCATGCTCACCCTCATGGACAGTGGAGGTTACCTTTTACCTCCAGAAAAATTCTGCTTTTATGCATTAGACCTACTTAGAGCAGAGTGGTGGCCTAGAGATGGAGCTCTCACTTCACAATCAGGAGGCTGTGAGTTTGATCCTAGGTAGCAGCAGATATTTCTCTCTTTGGGCACAGAGAGAAAATATAGAATAGAATAGAATAGAATTTTATTGGCCAAGTGTGATTGGACACACAAGGAATTTGTCTTGGTGCATATGCTCTCAGTGTTACATAAAAGAAAAGATACGTTCATCAAGGTACAACATTTACAACACAATTGATGGTCAATATATCAATATAAATCATAAGGATTGCCAGTAACGTTATAGTCATACAGTCATAAGTGGAAAGAGATTGGTGATGGGAACTATGAAACGATTAATAGTAGTGCAGATTCAGTAAATAGTCTGACAGTGTTGAGGGAATTATTTGTTTAGCAGAGTGATGGCCTTTGGGAAAAAACTGTTCTTGTGTCTAGTTGTTCTGGTGTGCAGTGCTCTATAGCGTCGTTTTGAGGGTAGGAGTTGAAACAGTTTATGTCCAGGATGCGAGGGATCTGCAAATATTTTCATGGCCCTCTTCTTGATTCGTGCAGTATACAGGTCCTCAATGGAAGGCAAGTTGGTAGCAATTATTTTTTCTGCAGTTCTAATTATCCTCTGAAGTCTATCTTCATATATATATATATATATATATATATATATATATATATATATATATATATATATATATATATATATATATATATATATATATATATATGAATATATGAATATCTGCTGTGAACTCCGTATAGGCATCAGGAAGGGTATCCAGCCAGTAAACACTCAGCTCCAATCCATCACCCAGGACTCCAACCAGATGCAAGGAGTTACAGGATCATTAAAAGAGTAAAAAAACATGCATTAGACCTACTCATAATCAAAGGCTTTAAATGAAATGCATTAAATTCTGTGAAGGCAAATGCTAATAAAGCATGCCAAGTTTTGTTATTTAATTTTGCCTCTTGATTTCCAAGTATGTCTGTATGCCTGTGAATGAATAGAATATGGGAGAAGCAATAAATCCCTGATCAATTAAATAGTAATAATCATAATCACATTTTAAGCTAACAGGTATTGTAATTTATGTTCCTCTATTTGCAATTAGATTCCAGGTTTTAATGGTTACTCCACACTCTTATAGTCCCATGTGCAAATACATCACTTTGTGTTAAAACAGTGAGTTATTCTACTGAGTAAATGAACTGTACACCCCATACCACTTAGCCTGTGATAGCCACATTAAAGTCAATCGAACTGCAGTGGAATGAACCTATGATGAACTAAAACTAAATTAAAATGTCCTTTGGTAGAAGTATTATTAACATCCACAGTATTTAGTTTTTTGATTTTGCTTTTTTGTAAATGACTCTGTCATGCAATTGGCTCACTAGCTGTTCACTTGAAGTCTTTAAGACAATCCAGAGATGCATCAATTTCTTTCCAATCTCAAGAGGGTTAACTTTGTATTTGATGGAATTGTACAACAGCTGGCTGGGGAGTTCTGGGAATTGAAGTCCACACATCTGAAGAGTTGTCAAGGTTGAGAAACTCTGATCTAATTAGTGGTGTGCTGCTAAATCTTTAAGAAATGTCTCTGCTGGCTTCGTTGCCACTACTGCGCTGCTAGCCATGGAGCAACGGATTCGAGAGGTTCATCTCTGCTATAAACTAGCTCACAAAATTAAGAAAATTTAGCCAGCTCCAGGACATCACTTCTTTAGATACACTCTTTGGCAAAGAGGGTTAAAGAAGAAATGCAATGCTATTAACACCTGCCCCAGTGCATCTGCCCCAGAGATGTACTTTTCTCACTGAAAGCTATCAGTGGTGGTGTTCCCACATGCAACAGAAAGTACCCTATAAGATCCTCAAAAGGAGAATGCTAGGGATGGGGATGAATTGCATCATTGACTTTGGAAATACTGAATAAGAAACCAGATTTGATCCTCTAAACACTTACTTATATCTGCATAATTGTAAGCTACATAAGCTAGGAGCCGTGGTGTCACAGTGGTTAAATGCAGTATTACAGGCTAACTCACTGCTCGCTGCCAGCAGTTTGATTCCGACCAGTTCAAGATTGACTCAACCATCCATCCTTCCAAGGTCGGTACTCCAGATTGTTGGAGGCAATATGCTGACTCTATAAACTGCTTAGAGATGGCTGTAAAGAACTATGAAGTTGTTTATAAGTGCTACTGCTATTGCTAATGTAAGTTAAAGGTAGGTTAAAACAAAAAGGTAGGTTAAAACAAAACGATAACATAACATAACATAATAACAGAGTTGGAAGGGACCTTGGAGGTCTCTAGTCCAAGCCCCTGCCATGGCAGGAAACCCTACACCATTTCAGACAAATGGCTATCCAACATTTTCTTAAAAATTTCCAGTGTTGGAGCATTCACAACTTCTACAGGTAAGTTGTTCCACTTATTGATTGTTCTAACTGTCAGGAAATTTCTCCTTAGTTCTAAGTTGCTTCTCTCCTTGATTAGTTTCCACCCATTGATTCTTGTTCTACCCTCAGGTGTTTTGGAGAATAGTTTGACTCCCTCTTCTTTGTGGCAACCCCTGAGATATTGGAACACTGCTATCAACTCTCCCCTAGTCCTTCTTTTCATTAAACTAGACATACCGAGTTCCTGCAACCATTCTTCATATGTTTTAGCCTCCAGTCCCCTAATCATCTTTTTTGCTCTTCTCTGCACTCTTTCTAGAGTCTCAACATCTTTTTTACATCGTGGCAACCAAAACTGAATGCAATATTCCAAGTGTGGCCTTACCAAGGCATTATAAAGTGTGTTGGCTTTTTTGGCAGCTGCTGCACACTGCTGGCTCATATCTAAATGGTTGTCCACTAGAACTATCATAATGTATCATAAACTCTGCTCATGATGTATCATAAACTCTGCTCATGAGGATGATTGAGTTGAGATGATACAGCAGATCTACTCTTTTACTATTATAGAGTCACATTGGCAAACTAGAGTGGAGATCAACTTCAGTACTCCCTTATTAGGCAGTTGGAGAGAATGGTGGTAAGTTATGATTAGTTCATCTTGAGTTCTTGCAACTGGTGTATTGGGAAAATTTTGAGGCTGGTTCTGAGGGTTTGGAAAGTGTTTGAGGAAGAACTCTGAGATAAAGAAAGGCAGCAAGGCAAGACTAGTCTAGGAAGCTCCACCTGACCTTCCTCATGCTGGTCTATGACTATAATAAAGATTTGATTGATCCAAGGAAGGAAAGGATGTACACAAATACATTACATGTCTTAATATGTTTTGTATATTTTATTACATTTACCTGAAGAAATTGCACTGATTATAAATATTACAATAACTGCATTTATATAGAAATTGCATCACAGGGCAAAATGAAGTCCATTGCTCCCATAGCTTTAGCATGTTTTATACCAATGTCCCTGAATATATTAAACTGAAAAAATCAATAAAACATATTTATAAATAAAGCTATTTAAAGCTACAAATTATTATAATGGTGCTGATCGAGCAGATTGTTATAGCTTCTTATAAACATGGGTGCAGTTAAAAGTATTATCGAAAAGACGACAACATATTATTTAACAGCCCTATGAAGAGCATAAAAATGCAAACTTTTGGTGTTCCCAAAGAACTGTAATTCACTGATTCACTTTCTTTATTAATCTGATGTGCAGAGCAAAATAATTTAAGCCTAGAAATAAGATACACACTACATATGGATTGACTGATACCAATGTGTATATAATAACTTTTAATATTGCTAGATAAACCTGATCATAACACTTTTATAGGAATAAATGAGATAGATTTGCTTTCTTTTTCCTGATCTATAGAATCCTCAAAGTAAATTCAATATTTTAAGCAAACTGTCTCTTTAATTGCTCTCATTAATGAAGGAAGAGTTTCATTAACATCTCTCAAAGCTGATTAATTTATCTTAGAGTAATAAGATAGACAATGTATTTCAGGATTTACACTTTCTGAAAAATTTCAATACTTTAGATTGATCAATACCTTATAGTAGTAAAATACACAATATATGAAATATATGAAATGATAGAAGGTGTTGAAGCTACAGGAACCTTGGGGGCAAGTGACCACGCAATATTGGAATTCGACATTAAGCAAATACAAGTAGTAGAACAAAGTCAAACTAGAGTCTTGGACTTTAAGAGAGCTAATTTCAATAAACTTAGAGAGAGCTTGAGAAGGATTCAATGGATGAGAATCCTCAGGGGGAAAACAACTCAAGAAGCTTGGGAAATTTTGAAAAGTGAGATTATAAAAGCACAGTCTAACACAATACCAATGAAGAAGAAAAATAGTAGATCTCAAAAGAAACCAGCATGGATGCATAAAGAACTATCTGACAAATTGAAAGACAAAAAGGACAAATATAAAAAGTGGAAAGAGGGGCAAATAACTAAGGCAGAATATCAGCAAATAGCCCGAGCCTGTATTTATTTTATTTATTTATTTATTTATTTATTTAAATTTTTATACCGCCCTTCTCCCGAAGGACTCAGGGCGGTTCACAGCCTGATAAAAAATACAAAATAATACAATATAAATACGATTAAAATATAATTAAAAAACTTATTAAATTGGCCATGATTAAAATTTAGAATAAAACCCATAAGTTTAAAAACTAACCCAGTCCAGCGCAGATGAATAGGTGAGTTTTAAGCTCGCGACGAAAGGTTCGGAGGTCCGGAAGTTGACGGAGTCCTGGGGGGAGTTCGTTCCAGAGGCGGGAGCCCCACAGAGAAGGCCCTTCCTGGGCGCCGCCAGACGACACTGTCGCTACCGACGGCACCCTGAGGAGTCCCTCTGTGAGAGCGCACGGGTCGGTGAGAGGTATTCGGTGGCAGCAGGCGGTCCCAGATAGCCCGGCCCTATGCCATGGAGCGCTTTGAAGGCGTTCACCAACACCTTGAAGCGCACCCGAAGGCCACAGGTAGCCAGTGCAGCCTGCGCAGGATAGGTGTCACGTGGGAGCCACGAGGGCTCCCTCTATCACCCGCAGCTGCATTCTGACTAACTGAAGCCTCCGGATGCCCCTCAAGGGAGCCCCATGTAGAGAGCATTGCAGTAATCCAGACGAGACGTCACAAGGGCGTGAGTGACTGTGCATAAGGCATCCCGGTCTAGAAAGGGGCGCAGCTGGCGCACCAGGCGAACCTGGTGGAAAGCTCTCCTGGAGACGGCCGTCAGGTGGTCTTCAAAAGACAGCCGTTCATCCAGGAGAACGCCCAAGTTGCGCACCCTCTCCATCGGGGCCAATGACTCGCTCCCAACAGTCAGCCGTGGACTCAGCTGACTGTACCGGGATGCCGGCATCCACAACCACTCCGTCTTGGAGGGATTGAGCTTGAGCCTGTTTCTCCCCATCCAGACCCGTACGGCTTCCAGACACCGGGACAGCACTTCGATAGCTTCATTGGGGTGGCCCGGTGTGGAAAAGTACAGCTGGGATGTAAAGATGAAGTGAGGAAAGCTAAGGCTCACAATGAACAAAGGCTAGCGACAAAAGTAAAAAATAACAAAAAAAGCTTCTTCCAACATGTTAAAAACAAGAAAAAAGTCAAGGAAACAATTGGCCCATTGCTGGGAGAAAGTGGCAAGAAGATGACAAGCAACAGGGAGAAAGCAGATCTACTTAACTCATTTTTTGCATCTGTCTTTACACAAAAGGAAAAAACAATCCAACCTATCAAAAACAGCACTACAAAAAACAGATTAGAAACACAAGTTAAAATAGGGAAGAAAATGGTAAGTGAACACCTGTCTACCCTAGACGAGTTCAAATCACCAGGACCGGATGGATTACACCCCAAGGTTCTGAAGGAACTGGCAGACGTGATCTCAGAACCACTGAACTATATCTTTCAAAGATCCTGGAGCACAGGGGAACTGCCAGAGGACTGGAAAAGAGCTGATGTAGTTCCCATCTTCAAAAAAGGAAAAAAAACAGATCCAGGAAACTACAAACCTATCAGTCTGACCTCAATACCGGGAAAGATTCTAGAAAAGATAATCAAGCAACGAATCACCAAACACCTAGAAGCAAACAAAGTAATAACCAAAAGCCAACATGGGTTTGTCAAAAACAGATCATGCCAGACTAATCTTATCGCATTCTTTGACAAAATGACAAAATTAGTAGACCAGAGGAATGCTGTCGATATAATTTTTTTGGACTTCAGTAAAGCATTTGATAAAGTAGACCATAACCTACTACTAGATAAAGTAGAAAAATGTGGGTTAGACAGCACCACCACCAGATGGATTCGTAACTGGCTGACCAACCGCACTCAACGTGTAGTCCTCAACGGAACTACATCCACATGGAGGGAAGTATGCAGTGGAGTACCCCAAGGCTCTGTTTTAGGCCCAGTACTCTTCAACATCTTCATCAATGACTTGGACAAGGGGATAGATGGGGAACTCATCAAATTTGCAGATGACACCAAGCTGGCAAGAATAGCCAACACTCCAGAAGATAGGCTCAAGTTACAGAAAGATCTTGACAGACTTGAACATTGGGCGCTATCTAACAAAATGAAATTCAACAGTGAAAAAAGTAAGGTTCTACATTTAGGCCAAAAACAAAATGCACCAGTACCGTAAATGTGGTACCTTGCTCAATAGTAGTACCTGTGAGAGGGATCTTGGAGTCCTAGTGGATAACCATTTAGATATGAGCCAGCAGTGTGCAGCAGCTGTTAAAAAAGCCAACACAGTTCTGGGCTGCATAAACAGAGGGATAGAATCAAGATCACGTGAAGTGTTAGTACCACTTTATAATGCCTTGGTAAGGCCACACTTGGAATATTGCATCCAGGGTCCACAATCCCCGCTCCAGGGACCGGCATCCGTCGGTGGCATGCCAGAAACCGGGCTGCACAAACAAGCGAAGCCCCATCCGTGGGATGCTGACTGCACACAAAGCCATGCCCCCTTTGTTCTACGGAACTGGTCCCTGGTGCCCTAAAGGCTGGGTGGCACTGATTTAATTGATTACATTTTAATCAAATCTAAAAAAATTTTGTCTATTCTTTGCCCCCACCCACCCCTAATTGTATGTAAGATAAACGTCATAATCAGCTAAACTTCTTTTACTTTTTGAAGCAAGAAACTATTCCAGTCAGTCCTTGCCTTAAGCAACTTTACCTGGAACATCACTTGTGTTGCGCCTGGCTGCGATTTTTGCAGAGGCGCAAAAACAGCTCCCACATTCTTTAAACACCCTCCTATAGACATGGCTCATGGGAAATTGCTCGTAAAATCAAATTGTCAAGTTTACGTACGTCACATTTTGAGCAATTGCCTGAGGGTCGCACATAAGGAGCAATGTAAGGCAGGATATCTAGCACTGCGCAACTCTGAGGCCCTAGAAAGTCCACTTCCATTGGCCTGGCCCTGACTGAAGCTTCATAATTTTACTTTGAACCCTTCTCCAAATCTTCTTGTCCCTCCAGATTTACACCTCTGAATAAAAGGAATGAACCAACCAACCAACCAATCAATGGATAAATATCTTATAGAGGAATAATGATTTTAATTGATGATTGCTATAACTAAAATAATACTACTTCTTGCAGGTGGTTAAGAGTTCTAAACTGTGATGCAAAACAAACATTTTTCACGACCACCCCAAAATGTGTGTAAATGTATAGCTGAAGACCTGTGCTTTAGGCAGCCAGATATGCAGGCTTTTTTCCTGCCTCAAATCAAAGAGGAATGATAGCATTGCAACTCAGCCTATCCAAAGTAATTGCTGAGCCTGCTGAGAGAATAGACACGTTCAAGTATGATTATAAAGCTTTGAACCAGTTGGCTCATTAGCTGAGAGCTCAATGGACCTAGAATAGTTTAGTAAGATTGACGAGGCTTTTTCTGCCTTCCTGTCTAATATTTAGCTATAATTGTCAGTCCAAAATTGCCATCAGGGTGAAATTTGACTTTAGTCTTCAGCATCTGTTTGCTTAAATCTTAAAATGGATATTGAATAACAGATTCCTTGACTGAGAAATCTCTCCCCACCCATCAAACAGAAACTTGACAGTGTTTCAGCAGATAAGTAAAGTATGACTGAAGGAGGCTTTCAAACTGAAGCATGGGATTTTTTTTAAGTTTGTACATTTTTTTTCTGTTAGCGTATATTCCAACCATTGCAGATGGGTTGGATTTCCAATGCAGTCTAGCCTCTTCAAAACCTTTACATTGCATGGTATGAGTGCCTAAATAGGTAAAGGTTTTCCCTGACCAGTCATGTCCACCACCAGTGAGTGGTACTCATCTCTGTTTCTTAGTTGAGGGAGCCAGTGATTTTGCAAAGATTCTTCTGTAGTCATGTGGCTGGCATGATTATACACTGGCACCACTTTCCCGCCAAAGTGGTACCTACTTGCATTTGCATGCTTTCAAACTGCTAGGTGGGCAGGAGCTGGGGCAGGAATAGGAGCTCATCCCATCATACCATACTTGGGTTTTGAACTGCCAACTTTCCAGTGCACAAGCCCAGCGTCTTAATCACTAAGAGTAAATCTAATTAAACAAAGGATTTATTCTGTGCAAAGACGTAGAAATCAGTGTTGATTTCAGCAATAAGAACGGATGTTTAATGGAATGGGATGCAATTTGAACTAATTCAGCACATTCAGGTTGAGTTGCAAGTGTTTATAATTTCACTGCTAGATCCAAATCCCTCTCTCCTCAAACAATTTGATCTCTATGCTCCCTTTGCAAAGATTATTTGCTTTCTAGCTGATTAGCTTGGAATGTTATTCTTAATTAATTCAATTTTAAATTAATTTCAGGCAACATAATTGCTTTCCTGTAGAGCCCTCCCACCTTCTGAGTACTTTTGGTTTTTAAAATCCAATTGGGGACCTAACACCATGGACTGTCAAAATATCATTGTTGTTTTTCATAAATGCTATATCTTTCATAAGAACTGTTCGCCTTATGTTTTCTGATGGAATGTGATCGGGATCACTGATCAGAGGTGTTCGAACAGCAGTATCATCTTCAAAAAAACAAAACAAAAAAAACACACCAAAGTTTCACATATAGTTTTCCACAAAATTGTTTCCAGGGGCTAAAAAGGAAGATTCAGAAGCCACATATTTAACCCCAGGCAATCAGTATGGTCCTCACCCCATTTCTGTTCCTGGCTTCTTCAAACATTCATGGGTAGTAATACTCTTAACCAGTGGTGGGATTCAAATAATTTAACAACCGGTTTTCTGCCCTAATGATTTCTTCCAACAACCAGTTCACCAAACTACTCAGAAAGTTAACAACTGGTTCTCCCAAAGTGGTGCGAACTGGCTGAATCCCACCACTGCTCTTAACTGACTTCATAGCTCTATGGATGTTACATTTATATTTCATCTGAAGTTCACAAATGGTTAAAGAAATATGTATATTTAATGTTCAATGTTGATGGAAAAACCCTTTTATTCAATTGATAAATTTGGAGATGTACAGCTCAAAATCAGGAATGAGGAATCTGTGATCCCCTCTCCAGCTGTTGTTGAACAACTCCCAGGAATTTAATGATTGATAGTGACAAATCACTCAAATTGTAAATCAACAACATCTGGAAGGTCCCCAGTTCATCTCTTGGTTTTTAAAATCTGGAGAAAAACAGGCAATGAGGAAGACCGCTTCAATCTTGATTGCAGAAAATATGACTTGGAACTCACTACTTGACTCTGTGGTCTCTTCTCAAAATCCCAAAAACTTCAACCAAAAACTGTCTACTATTGACCTCACCCCATTCCTAAGAGGACTATAAGGGGCGTGCATAAGAGCACAAAAGTGCCTACCATTCCTGTCCTATTGTTCCCTTTCATTATATCAAATTAATATAGTTGTTGCATACTTTTGCTTATATATATGTTTATATGATGTGTTGTTGTTTTATGTCAATGTTTACGTATACTGTTGTGACAAAATAAAATAATAAATAATAATGAAGACCTTATTTTGAGGGGTCCTTGGTGGTCTCTGACCATTGTTGTTTTCTTGAAGATGTTTCATTAGTAAGAAGATGTTTCATTAGTAAGGAGTGGAGTTTGCTCTTATTTTTATATACTAGTGGCTTGCCCAGTCAGTGTTGGTGGGAGTGGTCTTATTTGTTTTCTTGGGACAAACATTCTAATCCACAAACAGTTTGCTTTAACCATGCCTTAAATAGGGCTTTTGCGACTCAATGATACCATTGGAAAGTTCTGATCTCTTCACCGATATTCATATAATAATATTGCTTTTTATCCTTTGAGAAATTAACCTCTGATTTGTAATACTTTAATTAAGCTTCATTTGATTTACTTTTTGCTTGCTTAAGGTTCCTTTTTTATTATTTGCTTTAATTGGTTTAATTTCTTTTATTCAATTTAATTGATCTGCCTAATTTACCTTTACAAACAGAAGTGCAAAGGAAGCAAACACATATCTTAGTAAGACAGAAAGATTTTAACTCCTTCAGGCCACCATTAGTGCAATCCATCTGCATCTGATACGTAATAAGCAGCCTGTAACAAAGATACAAATACATGTAATTTAAACTCTGTGTTTCATACCCTGAAACTTCATTTCCTGTATAAAAAAAATCTGAGAAAGTACATACTGTCAGTCATCGTATCGTAAAAAAGTAGTATTTCATATTCATCAGGATGGTACTTGTTTGGGTTTGTTTGTTTTTTTGTTTTTTTGAAAACGCAACAGCTAATGGGAGAATGAGGTATATGAAGGTATATGCCTGGGCAGGGGGTTGGACTAGAAGGCCTCCAAGGTCCCTTCCAACTCTGTTGTTATATTATATTATATTAAGTGACAGTTTCAAGACTAAGATTTTTGACATAGTGTTCATCAAGGCAAGATGGAAGTCACAGCCGTGCAGTCAATTGAAGTCCCCTTTTGCACTTGCACCAATATCAAAGGCAGAACTTTGATCATACAACTGTGGCTGCCATTTTGACTTTATTTGCTCCCCTCAGTTAGAGGCCACTGGTGCTCATCTCCCTCAGTCATGACCGTTAAATTTCATATAACACTTCAGAGCAAAACACAGTAAGGCTGATAGAGTGTCTCATAGTATTTTCAGTATTATTTTAATGTGAAGTGTGCAACAAAACCTAACTCCATCTATTTAATTTAGACTGCTGGAATGAAGAAAAGTTGAAAGAATTGGGGGTGGGGGTGGGGATGGAGGGCAGGACACAGAGAGGAATGAATTGTATGAAGTATCCTGTAAAGTCAGTTCGAAACAAAGACCCCCACAACTGAGAATGTGCTCATAAAAACACTATTCCTTAATTTCATTTCCGGGCTAACCCCGATCTTAGATTTTGGATTTAACACTTGGTGCAATATTTTCTGTCTTCATTCAGTGAACAAAGGATAGGATAAAGTGTATTTGCTCAGGGAAAAGGGAAAGGCACCCTGCATGTGCTCAGGGGTATAGTTCAGAGGTGTGTTTCAGCAGGTTCTGACCAATTCTGGAGAACCGGTAGTGAAAATTTTGTGTAGTTCGGAGAACCAGTAGTAAAAATTCTGACTGGCCTCACCCCCATCTGTTCTCTGCCTCCCAAGTCCCAGCTGATCGGGACGAAATGGGGATTTTGCAGTAACCTTCCCCTGGAGTGGGGAGGGAATGCAGATTTTACAGTATCCTTCCCCTGCCACGCCCACCAAGCCACACCCACAGAACCTGTAGTAAAAAAATTTGAAACCCACCACTGGTATAGTTACTGTCCTTGCAAAAACAGGATTGTGGGCTGCCATGCTCCTGGTCTTAATAATACTGATATACATATAATAAAACAACGCTTGCCTTTAAAAAAAGGACAATGAATATTAATATATAATCTAGCCCTTGCTGCAACTGCCCAGAGTCACTGGGAACTGGGCAGCAGAGTAAATAAACTAACTTTTTTATTATTATTATTGAATATCATCCAGAGTGGGCCTTGCTGAAAACCCTGGCCCACTTGGCCAAAGTTTTTTTGAACACCCAGTATTATTGACGGCCAAATTAGGGTCCATGCCACTGTTCTTGGTGAACCAATTTGTAACCGAGTTCACAAAATAACATAAGGATTTCTTTCTTTTTAAAGAGAGGCGAGCAGTAGTCAAGCCCTTTGAAGTCTTGAAGTGTTGGCAGACCTCTAATTGAAGCAAAGGACATTTTGCAAAATGTTCAGAGTTCCTCACCAAAGTCCCTCCCGAGTTTTTGCCCTCGTTTCTCTCTTTTTTAAAAATGATGCTGTAATTTACGAGCAATTACTTGAGATACTGAGAGGCTGTCCTAGCTAAATAAATAAATCTGCAGAGTTTTTTCCATGAAAGGAACAAATCATGCTTTAAAATAATACTCGTCTTGCTTTTAGCTCCTGGGGATATTTAGAAGACAAAATAAATCTATCACAGAAACCTGAAGTGCTCTAAGAAGGGCTATTTAAGTAAGTGGGATTTGGGGAGCATTAGCTTTGAAGAAATGTTAACAGGGCTCCCTCCAGTTTCTTGTCATAATATTAGGGTAACAAGAAACCTCATCTATTATTGGGTCTTTTTCAGGGGTGAAATCCGGCAGGTCGTGACAGGTTCCGGAGAACCGATAGTGGAAATTTTGAGTAATTCGGAGAAGCGGCAAATACTGCCTCTGGCTGACCCCAGAGTGGAGTGGGAATGGAGATTTTGCAATATCCTTCCCCCAGGAGTAGGGAGGGAATGGGGATTTTGCAGTATCCTTTCCCTAGAGTGGGGTAGGAATGGAGATTTTGCAGTATCCTTCCCCTGCCACGGCCATTAAGCGTTAGGAAAAAAAATTGGATTTCACCGCTGGTCTTTTTACTTCCTGTTAGAGCCACTGTGGCACAGTGGTTAGAGTGCAGTACTGCAAGTTACTTCTGCTGATCACTGGCTGCCAGCGGTTTCTCACCAGGCTCAAGGTTGACTCAGCCTTCCATCCTTCTGAGGTGAGGACCCAGATTGTTTGGGGCAATATGCTGACTCTGTAAACCGCTTAGAGATGGCTGTGAAGCGGTATATAAGTCTTAAGTGCTATTGCTATTGCTGTTGGAGGAAAAGGAAAGGCATTTTCCATTTCATTCCTTGCCTCTAGAATCCATTTGTTGCAACGTTTGACTGGATGACAGTAGCGCATTTAAGAAGCTTGTTTTCATTAGAGATAAGCAAACTTTCATATCGAATACAAAGGGAGGAAGGGGGAGAAAAACCCACCTGAAAAGAAGTAAATCTTTCTTGTCAGCTGATCTGTAACACCAAACTATAGTTACAGCAAGAGATAATAAAACAAAAACAAAGCCATATTCTGTAGACTGCGATTGCCAGCAAGCCCTAACATTCAGGATGGCTTCGGCTTTTCTTTTTTTTTTTTACACCTTTGTTGTGTTACTTTGCTCAGCTGGAATCTACAAATCTGGCTTGCCTTGTGCAAAAAGGATTACTCAACAGCACTATCATCAGAAGCATCAGAGATATTTTATAGCTCGAGATGAAATGTAGCCTGCTTCGGGATGGTTGTCTGGAATTCAGGTGTCAGAGCGAAGAGCCATATTACACTAAAAAAAAAAAGGAACTTGTGAAGGTAAACGGAAACGCAGGCATCTTTGGAGATATACACAGACAGCTGCAAGCCTGCAAAAGAGAGCAAGGAGAAACAAAATGATCTACGGCGGTGCGAGAAAAGGAACAACACAGATAGCTATCAGCAGGCAGCTTAGAATAATAAAACATCTTTCCCGAGATTGGTGCTCCTATTTTTAGTCTATCGCCACTTGCTGTAATGGGTGGGGAGGGAGGCAGCGACTGCTTATTGTTCTTTTCCTTAAAACTGGACTCCTTCCATTAGATTCACCACATTCAGGGTTGAGATGGTAGCGTTCATGAACCTGGAATGGCAAGCTGCAAAGTGCAAGGCAATAGGCACTCAGGATTAGAGCAAGGCTGTAAGGAAGTGACCTTTGGCAACCCCCTCAGTCAAAGAGGAGCAATACATTATGGTAGCAATAACGGGAGCACTTAGACTTATATACCACTTCATAGCGCTTTACAGTAGTCTCTGAGCATATTGTCAGCCTATTGACCCCGATAATCTGAGTCCTCATTTTATTGATCTCGAAAGGATGGAAGTCTAAGTCAACTTTGAGTTGGTCAGGATCAAAGGAATCAAACTTCTGACAGAGAGCAGTGAATTAGTCTGCAATACTGAATTCACCACCGTTCTAACAGAGTCAAGTAACAGAAGGAAGGGTTGACTCTGAGAACCAGTTTGATCTAGTGGTTAGTGACACCAGGTTAGAAAGTGAGTGTCGGTGAATTCTAGTCCTGCCTTTGTCAGCTTTGGAAGCCATATTAGTCCGGAAGCTTCCGTGTTGCCACTTTCTCATGTGTGGGAAAGTAGGAGGGGGGATTTAATAGAGGGCTTATCTTTAGACATAATAGCATTCTTCCTGTTGGTCAAGGTCAGGTCGATCCTGCATCTGGAGAAGGAGTGGTTGGAGTGCTGTCTTGAGATGGGACGGAGCATGTGATCAACTGAGGAGTGAGGGGATGGTTTGGGTGGGGGGTTTGATTTATTGAGGGAAAACCCAGACCTCTCAGATTCGGGTTTTCTCAGATGTGCCAGTTTACCTATTCTAGTAAATAGAACTTTGAAAAATGCTTGCTTCAGAGTTTTTACTTGGAGTTGGGTTTTTTTCTGGAATGCTAACAGTCTTAGGCATGAAGGCCAGCTGGACAATTTTTGCCAGCCACTCTCTCTCAGCCCAGTTGGGTTGTTGTCATTGTAGAGAAAATCAAAGGAGGAATGTGTGTTGGATGGATTTGCTGCCTCAAGTTATTTGTTAAAATAATAAAGGTGAGATACTGCCTGCCTGCCTGCCTGCCTGCCTGCCTGCCTGCCTGCCTGCCTGCCTGCCTATCTACCTGCCTGCCTGCCTGCCTATCTATCTACCTATCTACCTATCTATCTATCTATCTATCTATCTATCTATCTATCTATCTATCTATCTATCTATCTATCTATCTAAATTTCTCTCAGTGACAGTAGCAAGCTTAATTTCTATATACTGATTCCTACATCATGAACACTGTTCCTTATCTGTAAATAACAGTACAATCCTGAGTGTACTGTTCTGATAATCCATCCCCCACCCCACCCTTAGGGAATGCATTGATCAGTCTTTCAGTCTTTTAGTCTGATTCTTCCAACAATAGATTGTTTGGTTTTATTAAATGACATTTATTTCTGATAAGATACAATGAATTCTAGCCTTGTAAATTTCACGTTGGGGTTATTTTATAATGTCACATTTTATAATAAATCCCCTCCTACAATTGCAGCAACAATCCATTGAACGCTGGCTCATGGAATGATGCTCTATGTTGATGCTTTACTATCTACCTCCCACCACACAAACACATGCACACACCATGGAAATTCAGCAATATGAACCCCATTGCAGCTGTATATTCTACTAGGAGTGAGCAGGTCATAAAAAACCCCAAACCTTGAGCACCTTTTGGGCCAGTGCTACATTGACACCAATATAAACTGTAAAATTCTGTTCTTTTTACAGTGCAAGAAAATAGAATGATGACAATGCAGGAGATTCAGTTACATCTACCTGAGACTTCTGGAAAGCCACTTACAGAATGGCATCTCACGCAATCTTATCCTACCCTGACCGGTTTTACCTATAGCAATGGACTTTGTTATTATCCAACTTATCCAAGAGATCTATAAATAGGACAAAAGTAAATAAAATTATCAATGATTATTATAATCTAGGAGGGAATGGGGTCATGTATGTTGCACCAGCTTCAAATACTCACCCTTGTCAGCTGTACTTCCTGTACATTGGACCACTGAGATGGATAAGGAGATCTGAAGTTGGATCCTAAATGCATTCAACCTCCCTACAATTCCAGACCTTGGCCATATGCTCACTCAAACAACTTTTCCTATTTATTTATTTTTATTTATTTATCAAACTTATATACCGCACCATCTCCCGGAGGACTCAGGGCGGTTCACAGGCATATTAAAAACAATATAATAAATAAACATTAAAACCCAGTTAAAACTAAATATTATCATGGCCTGATCACTAAAACAGTAAAAACCGGTAAAACCCCCATTAAAATTTAGCTAAAACATTTTATTCTTAGGCTAGTCCCACACACTGAAATAATAGAGTCTTCAGTTCACGTCTGAAGGTCCGGAGGTCGGGGAGTTGTCGTAATCCCGGAGGAAGCTCGTTCCACAGGGCTGGTGCCGCCACAGAGAAGGCCCTCCCTCTGGGGGTCGCCAACCTACATTGTTTGGTCGACGGCACCCCGAGGAGGCCCACTCTGTGGGAGCGCACAGGTCGTTGGGAGGCAATCAGCGGCAGAAGGCGGTCTCGAAGGTATCCCGGTCCTAAGCCATATACAAAGGTCAGAGATAAACAAAGCCATAGAGATGCACCTATTTCCCCCCATAAATATAAAGTTAATGTCATTTGAACAGAGCTCATTTTGGAAGGCCTGCTAATCAATTGTTACAAAATTATTGAAGTGTTGAAGTGATACAGGTAGTCCTTGTTTAGTGACTACAGTTGAGATCAGCAACTCTGACATTAAGCAAAGTGGTTGTTAAGCCAAATCATGACTGTGCTCATGATCGTACCTCAGCTTTCTTTTGCTTCACCGACTTGCAAAAGTTGTAAATGCTAGGATTGGGTGCAATGTTACTTTTTCATCACCATGGTAACTGCAAATGGTCACTAAACGAGGCTGTTGCTAAATGGAGACCGCTTGTATGGCATTAGCTTTTAGAGAATACAATCCACTCAATCAGATTCATAGAGTGCTACCTAACAGAGGATTGAAGAAATTACCATGGTACGTGATGAAGGGAAGGAGGCAGTAAAAGGAGGGGTCAGGTAGACATAAAAGCTGAAGAGATACTCACGGAGTGTGGCCATCAGTAAAACTGTTGAGATTCTGACACAAGGATCCTTGCACTGGTGAGCTGATTAAGAAAGCCCTCTTTGAATCCAGAATGAATAGTCGTAAACATTCCCATAAATTCCAGCTCAGTTATTCCACAATGAAAGTGGTCTTTTTAATTGCATTGCTGAAGAACAAACACACTGAAATCACTGCTCCGATGTTTCAAGGAACTGAAGTGTTCCTTCCCCCACCCCCACCCCACTTCTCTCCTCCCTCCCCCCGGACCTCGGCTAGATTGGTTTTTGCTGTCAGGTTTGGAATCTATTTATTCCTTTCTATGGGGACCGGCCAGTTTGGGCAATGAAGTCTGCAGTGGGGCATTAGCGACAGCGTGTGCATAATAACATTTGCGATTTTGATTTTATTTCATCTCAAATCGGGTAGCTTTGTGGCTCATTCCTCCCTCCCAAATGTGACTGGTTTTCAGTTTATTCCCAGACACACAATGGAGCTGAGCTGAGCCTTTGCCTCTTTGCCTCTGCACACAATAACTGCCCAGTCATGGACATTTAACCTTGAAGGTGTTACTTTTCATGGTATTGAGCTGTTCAGCTGTTATCTTGTATTCCATTAATGTGCTATTAAATGAAGTAATGATTTTTAAAAGAGCAGAAAAAGAGGGGGGGGGAACAAAGAATGAAAAATGAGGTGTTGCTAACAGGTCTTAGGAACCATCATGGCTTTTCTCCCGAAAGACCTCTGAAATGTTCTGCTTGTTTCCTGCAAACCTTTGAAACAAAAGTAATTTCGTCTTAGGTTACTTTCAGGCCTACAGTCTTCAGCTGGAATGTTTGGGAGGCCAGACCAGAATTGGCTGGTGAAGAAGCGAGCAAGAAGATTTCAACAAATGGGAAGCTGGATCTTCAACCTTTCAAGGGCAACTGTCAGAGGAATTCATGATTAAGCCTATTATAAATGCCTAATGGTATCTGTTGTGGTTTCTATTTTATGTCCTGTAGTATCTACAACATTCCATATCACACAAACGAAACAACCTTTTGCCAGTCTGCTTCTTTTAAAATCATAGTATTTGTGTTCTTGTTAATAATGTTTCTTAGGGAAAAAGTTTCTGGAGATCTAAAACTGAGGCAAGTAGAACTGTACAAATCCAGAACATCTTTATACATTTCCAACCAGGATATAAGACTATCATTAGCCATTATGTGACCACCTTTAAAGCGCTCCATGGCATTGGGCCGGGTTACTTACGGGACCGCCTACTGCTACCGAATACCTCTCACCGACCCGTGCGCTCTCACAGAGAGGGTCTCCTCAGGGTGCCGTCAGCGAGGCAATGTCGTCTGGCGACGCCCAGGGGAAGGGCCTTCTCTGTGGGGGCTCCCACCCTTTGGAACGAACTACCCCCCGGACTCCGCCAGCTTCCGGACCTTCGGACCTTCCGCCGCGGGCTTAAAACATACTTATTTAATTGTGCAGGACTGAGCTAGGTTTTAAATTCATGGGTTTTAATTGGATTTTATTTGTATATTTTAATTAACGGGCTTTAAAATAAGTTTTTTAATTGTTTTTATTCTGTATTTATATGTTTTTAAATGCCTGTGAACCGCCCTGAGTCCTTCGGGAGATAGGGCGGTATATAAATATGATTAAATAAATAAAATATGATTAAATAAATTAAACTCACCTTAGATATAATCAAATGTTAAATAGAATCCAAATCCTTAGAAATTCCTAACCCTATCCCAGTGGGGAAATCCAAATTTTTTTACTAATGGTTCTGTGGGTGTGGCTTGGTGGGCGTGGCAGGAGAAGGATACTGCAAAATCTCCATTCCCACCCCACTTGGGGCCAGCCAGAGGTGGCATTTGCTGGTTCTCTGAACTACTGAAAATTTCTGCTACCAGTTCTTCAGAACCTGTCAGAACTTGATGGATTTCACCCCTGCCCTACCCCCATCTTTACCCTCTTTGGAATATAAATATTTATCCAAGCCAGAAAATCATTATGTATTTCTGGCCATCACAACATCCGAAGACTACTACTAAGCATAAAAACTCATCTTGAATCTAATCTTATATTTACGACAGACCTAAAGGATGTTTACTCCTAACCATAAATTCATTCTCATATCAACTGAAATACTTACCGTGTCTGTTGTATCCTCTCTCTCTCTTCCTTAACTGTAACATACAATCCAATATACTAACTGTAGTTACGACTCTAAATCTTATTCTTTGTAAAATACAAATACAAATACAAAAACAGGGCAAAATGTCTTTCTACGTGGGTAATTTCCAAATGTCAAAATAAATCTTGGACATCTAGGGCAATTGAAGATTTTATTGCCTTGAAGATTTTATTGCCTTGAAGGTGTCAGAGAACTTCAAGTAGGTAGTCATACTGCGCATGGGTCTAACTTTTTCCGTGTGGCCCAAGAAAAAATGTCTGCTGCTTGGCTATCTCAAGTAGAAAAGAGATTTCAGAAGCTGGAATTGGTTATTGATGTTCGCATACCGTGAAGCTCAGGAACAATTAAGAAGGTGTCATTGAACTGAAGATTAGTAGTCATTGTTATAGGTTTGTTCTTATTACTAAGCACAATACAGGTAAATCAATGAATTATAACATAACCAATAAATCAATGAAATAAATAGTACTTAGTGGCTATTTTCTAAGACCTGGACAATTATAATATAAATCGACTTTGACTAATGGCAAAGGAAGTTCTTCCAGTTCTTCATTAAGGGTCCTGCTAAGAGAAAACCTTGCAAGTGGGTGTTGATTTACAAGAGTCGAAGTTAAGTCAGAAAAAGTTCTAAAACATGAAGTAGCTATTTTTTTTTTTAAATGTTTTATTGGATGAAAATACATAGTTGGATACAGGAAGTAACAGGCTTCCAGATAGAATACACACCAGAATTGTTTTTTCTAGGAATAATGAAAAGGAAATATGAAAAAAAAAAAACCAACATATATTATTCTACACATGACAACTGCGGCAGGATTGGCCTTCGCGCAATGTTGGAGAAGCTCAAATATACCCTCTGAAGATTTAATAATTAAAAAAGCATTGGATTGCACCAAGATGGATAAAATGAAACTTGAATTGAAAGGACTGATGGACTCGGATTATTACGTAATATGGGAGAAATTGTACAATTTGATCGAAAATAGAAAAAAGGGAAAATAATAGATTGTAGATTTAGTAAAAAGTATAGGTGAATACTAATGTGATGATATGTAAATGGTCACAGTCATGCACAAGAGTTGAATAAGAATTGTTTAATTGAAGTAGCTATTTTAATATGAAGAAAAAATTAACGTAGATTAGATGGTAATTTCAACTGTTTGGTTCCCATTTTCTGTTTATTTGATAACACTTTCTGAAAATGCATGAAATATATTGCATTTACTGCAGTACTTGAAAGTTTGTGAATCCTTTTGGATATTTAATCTTGTTGATGTTGTACTTTGAATTATTCCCATCATATCACAGATATGAAGTTTTGCATTTTGCCAGCTACTTTATCCATTCTGCAGCATCCTGCATGTTGGCATCTTGAGTGTTGTTTTGGGTCTGAAGCATAATGATGCAATGTAGAAATCTTGGCCGATTTGTTTTATGTTTACCTTCCTCCTTTCTGATCTGGGCTTGGGACCGGAAATGATGGAGTTCCTTTTGAATTTTTAATATTTCTGCATAAATATGACCTAAAGCGTGATCTGTTCTCCACACAGGTCCTAAAACTAGATAAAGAGAATTTAACGAATGAGTCAAAAACATTATACTTGTTCATTTATTTATCAAGGGAAATGATCAAAAGCTATATATTAGTTTGTGGCAAAGGTAAGTGAACCTCTAGGATTATCAGTTTGAAATGTTGCTTTCAATAAAGTACAAATAAATTTATATCAAGGGAAACGAAAGCAAATTTTTATCAAGACTTTAAGCAGAACTGAAAAATAATCCAGAACTGAATGAAACCAACCTAAGGTTGGAGAGATGAGAAATTGACGGCACATTAGGTAGACGCACCAATTTGTAATAGATGCATAGTACAGACTATCACAAAAATGAAATTTGTCAAGGTCTGATAATAATATTGTTTTTGTTATGTCTTTGCACCCTAGTTTTTAGTAAGTGAAGAAGAAAATTGAAAAATATCAACATGAAGTCTACATAATAATTAAGAGTAGCAAGAGAGATAAAAATTGTTAATTGACCCAATAATTTATCCCATCAATATCACTGGGCTTTACTAATAGATTACTAGTTATGGAGAACTTCCAGATGACCTGCCTCTTCATTGGTCAAGTTGATAATCTCAATTAAAATAAAGGAAGGCTTAGCTATTTTATGATCCTAAAAAGCTACAAAATCATTTGTGAGCCTGCAGCATTGTCAAAGACTGACAGCCAATCAAAACTTGTCCTTTTTAAAGACACATCTCTTTACATTTTTTTAAAAATATATTATTAGAAAAATGTCAAAAAATAATTTACCTGAATACTCATCAATCATAGACCATAAAATAGTCTTACATCATATATCATTCTTTGCAAATAATTTGTTTAGAGTGAAAATTTAATTCTTTCAAACATTTAATTAGGACTAAATTCAGATTACATTGTTATACAACTTCCAGTCAAGATTCCCAAATACAAAAAGAGACATAAAATTTTTAAACCAATATGTAATTGATGGGAAATGGGTGTCCTTTCAAGCTAAGCAAATATTCCGCATGCAAAAAAATGGTTTGAGTTTAAAGCTGTTTGATCTCATTAGAATTTTCTTCCTGAAAATTTGCCTATTCATAAAATAAACTTTATTGAATTAACTGTATAGAAACTTGAAAAAATGTTAGTTAAAGCTGCCAAAATAATCTTCCACAGCTGTGAATATATGCCTAAACTCTTGAATAGCTTGGTATAAATTAACCACCTATAAATAATAATTGATAGCTGTTTATTTGGCAGAGGCTGCTAAATTCTCTGTAAGTAAAAGAAGATCCAAAGCACTTCAGACCGCAGGCCTATCTCTAAATAAAAGATGCTTTAACTGGATATATGGCTAATCGGTTCTTTTGACAAATCATATGTATTATGCAGCTCTGCAACAGAGAAAACTGCATTAACTGTTTCTATTAATGGATCTAAATTCCACTCGTGTTCTTTTTGTTGTTTTTAAATAAGATGAGCACAGCAGAGTTTTAATGTTGTCTTCCAGGCAGCTCAGTTTTGCACTGAACAAAATACTTTGGTATAAAGAGTAAAAATTAGTTGTGATAATGGTGTGTGTTAAAAGCAAGGCTGCTACCCACTATCCCTTTTTCTAGACCTAACATTGGGCAGGGAAAGTTGAAGAGCAGGGACTTCATCAATTCCTTCAATCACCAAGGAATGCTCAGTACATCATAACTCTTTAAAATACTTCGTTCCTGCTGATACACAACACTTGTAGGGAGGACATCCATAGTAACAGTAACAATAACAGTATAACAGATTAGGAAAAGACCTCAGAGGAGTTCTCATCCAAGCAGGAGACCCTGTACCATTCTGGACAAGTGGCTGTCCAATATCTTCTTAAATATTCCAGTGATGTAGTAGCCACAAGTTCCAGAGGCAAGCTGTCCCACAGGCTAATTCCTCTCACTGTCGGGAAATTTCTCCTAGATTGGATCTCTCTTTGATAAGTTTTCATACATTACATCTTGTTAGGTGCTTTGGAGAATAGGTTGACTCCCTCTTCTTTATGACAGCCCCTCAAATATTGGAAGACTGCCATATTTTAATGAAAAACTCAAAAAGACTGCAACAAGAAGCTAGGACATGGCAGTATTCATAAACCCCCAGTGACAGCTCTGTATAATCTCTAGAAAATTCCATTCAAGGTCAAAACTATAGGTACTTAAAAAACATTTGAGCAGCATCAAACAATTTGAAATTGAACTATGTACAAAGAATGAACATGTAATTGCTAAAATGTTTTTTGCTGAAATTTCAAATGGAGGAAAACACTTCAAAGTAGAAGAGTATATAACAAAATGGACTAAGAACTTTGGAGGGGAGAAATATGTGGCTGAAAAGATTGATATGTACATTGGTATAATTGAAAAGAAAACTTTTATAAAACAGCATGCCACAGGTACTTGACTCCAGAAAAATTATCCAGATCAATGATTCTCAGCCTGTGGTTGTCACAGGGGGTCCGCAAAGTCTTGAAGCAATGTTATAATTTAAATCTTGAGTTAAGTCTTGGGGGTCCATGTCCATGGTCCATAGCTACAAAAGGTATTTAAAGGGAAGCCATGGTGAAGAAAAAATTGAGAACCACTGATCTAGAATGTATAAAGGTACTTCAAATTTATGTTGGAAATGTGGAAAACATGAAGGTTCATTTTATTATATCTGGTGGACTGCAAAAAAAATATGTAAAATGTTGAGTTCAGATACATATATTATTATAAAAAATTTTAAAGATTAATATTCAGTTGAAGCAGAACTCTGCTTTTTGGGACTGATGGATAGACGGTTAGAAAAGAGTTATGGAAGATTGCTTTTCTATATGATAATTGCTACAAGATTATTAAATGCTCAAAACTGGAAAGAATAAAATACCCACAGAATTACCAGAGCTGACAAATTTGTTTGCTTAGAGAAAGTACAGTAAGAGCCAGTTTGGTCCAGTGGTTAAGGCAGCAAGTCTAGAAAGCAAGAGACTGTGAGTTCCAGTCCTGCATGAAGCATGAAAGCCAGCTGGGTGACCTTGGGCCAGTCATTCTCTCCAAGCCCAACCCATCTCACAGGGTTGTTGTGATGGGGAAAATAGGAGGAGAAAGGTATTAAGTATGTTCCCAGTGGCGGGCTCCAACTAATTTAACAACTGGTTCATCCTAAAGACCAGGTGGGTGTAGCTGGGGGGATGGGTCATGTGACTGAGTGGGCGTGGCCAACTCAATGTCACTCATGGCAAGGTGGGACGGCACAGGCGGGCTGAGGCAGCGGTGGCCAGAGCCTTAGATTTATGAGGGCGGAAGGATGGTGAGAGCAAAGCCCGAAAGGCGACTCAGCCTCGCCATGTCCACCCTGAGGCAGCCCTTCGGCCAAGTACCTTATATTCGTGGGCAGCCGCAGTGAGCAGAGCGGGCAAGGCGTGGAAATCAGCTGGGCCATGATCTGGGCAAGGGAGCAAAGGAGCCAGAGGTGCCCACTGGGCGCAGGCATGACTCTAGCCACTGGCCAAGGCGGGCGAGCTGAGATAGGGTGGGGCTGGGCGAGGGGGTGGGTGGGGTGGAGCAGAGTGGATGGGTTGGGGCGGGATGGGATGGGAAGTTACACCCTAACCGGTGCAAATCGGCAGCAGACCACCTCTGTACGTTCCCCACCTATTATAGTAAAGGTGGGATTTTAAAAAAAATCTAAAGAAATATAGTTAACTACATTTATTAGTGATTGGAAACCCCTTATTGACTTTTCGCTGAGAAAAAGAAATGAACTTGCTATTTATGGATTTGTTGATTAGAAGGAATAGACTACAGAAAGAAGGAAATGATTTTGTGACCTTAGAAAGAGAGGGTAAAATATAAATGCAACTGCTATAAAACGGCCGGAAGTTGTTTCTTTGAAACCCTTCCCTTTCCGTTTCCCTTCTCTATTTCTTTCTTTATACAATCTATATATATTTAGACTGTAATTAGACCACATATAAAATCCATCTATCTTTGATTTTTAGAACAAAAGCTCAAGACAGACTACATCAATAATCTTTGCATCTTTGCCCATCATTATTACACTCTTTCTTTTTCCATAAAGTTGAAAAAGGAGAGCCAATTTAACAATTCTTTTCAAATTGATTACATCCTTTGAGAACAGCACCTCTAATGACGATCATACTGCAAAGTAGGTTTAAATCCTTTTGGGCACTTTCCATCTTATTCAGAGGAAAGCTGGCAAGCGTTTTAGAGATTTTCCTCACCCATTCCCAACATGTTTCATCTTTCCATTTTATCTATTCAGCTTGGGTGCCACTTCACTCCAGAACGACCCCAAAAGGCTCACAACTTACAAACTCTTTGAACTTTTTCATGAAGTGTGTTTTCTTTTGAACGCTGTGTCAGCTCAAAATAAGAGGGGCTGGATTTAGCTGTGGCTTTCGAGCAATGATTCAGTTTTGTATGGCAACTTGCCTTCTCAGCTGCAAGAAAAATAAGCTGCCTTCGCCACTAGGTTTCATCTCATCCTTCTTCCCTACAATTTGTTCTAGCTCTATTCATCACTGGCATGCAGTTCCCCCACTAACTATTGCCAACCAAATGCAGCCTTTGACAAAACAGTTCCTTTCCTCTGCCCTAGCGTGGTCTACTGTTCACAGAGAATAACGTTCCTTTATCAATGTCAAATAAGATTCCATGGGGACTTTTATATGTGGAATGGGGGGAGGAGGGGAGGGAGAGTAATGCTACGTTTTCTTCCACACTGATTGGCTTTACAGAAGCGAAATAATGCTTTAGATAGGGAAAATTGCTTAAGGCCAGGCTAAGGCCATAGGGTGAAAGGCTGGATATCACAAACCTCCTTCCCCCAAAAATAAAATTAGCCTTCACACACTAGTGTAGTTACTTAGTGATTATTACTACTACTACCACCAACCAGGGGTGGGTTGCTGGGGGTTCGTAGGGGTTCGGGAGAACCTCTAGCTAAAATTCTGTGCAGTTCAGAGAACCCCAAAATCCCACTCTTGGCTGACCCCACCCACCCCACCTCTCCCCATGCGGCCCATTTTGGATGCAGGTAAGTGCAGGGCATTTACAGAGCCTCGGGGAGGGCAATAAACCAACCTTTGTGAAGAGGGCCTCCGGAACCTGGAGAGGCTATTTTCGCCCTCCCGGAGGCTCGAGGAAAGCCTCCAGAGCCCAAGGAGGGCAAAAAGCCCCCCCCCCACCGTGGTACAGGAGGCTGACTAGGCCATGGCCACCATGGCCACGGCCACCCAGCAACCAGGCAGAGAACCCCTTGCTAAATTTTTTGAAGCCCACCCTTGCCACCAACTGTGCTTGAAGGGTCTCCTTCCTTTAACCCCGATGTGTGAAACAGAACTCCCATAATTGGTGTTCCCATAAAAGGTAAACATGGAATAATCTTTTAAAATGAAACCTCCTATTTGCACAATACAGCAGTGTGTGATTGGAGGTTCCATCCTTCTTCCCTTGCTTGAGAGAAGCCAATCTCACAAGAACTAAACAAAGACAACGTTTATTTACAACCCTCCCCCCCCCCCCGCAAAAAATGATGTAGGAAATCCGATTTACAAAAAATACATGCAGTGTTCTTGACAAATTATATGATGGTGTTGATTTCTTCCAATCAGAAGACCTCTGCTTCTAAATTAGACTACATCTTATAAGAAGTTAAGAAATCTTCTTGATATTTCACAGAAAATCCTACTTGTCCAAGAAAATAAGACCACATGTCATGATTTAAATCAGGGGTGTCCAAACTTGGCAACTTTAAGACTTGTGGACTTCAACTCCCAGAATTCCTGGCTGAGGAATTCTGGGAGTTGAAGTCCACAAGTCTTAAAGTTGCCAAGTTTGGACACCCCTGATTTACATCAACATTCGATGTTAGACTTAATTAATGTTAGATTTAAGTAATACACACAATACAATACAATACAATACAATACACACATCCAGGACATAAACTGTTTCAACTCCTACCCTCAAAACGACGCTATAGAGCACTGCACACCAGAACAACTAGACACAAGAACAGTTTTTTCCCGAAGGCCATCACTCTGCTAAACAAATAATTCCCTCAACGCTGTCAAACTATTTACTAAATCTGCACTACTATTAATCTTCTCATCATTCCCATCACCAATCTCTTTCCACTTATGACTGTATGACTGTAACTTTGTTGTTGGCAATCCTTATGATTTATATTGATATATTGACCATCGTTTGTGTTGTAAATGTTGTACCTTGATGAAGGTATCTTTTCTTTTATGTACACTGAGAGGATATGCACCAAGACAAATTCCTTGTGTGTCCAATCACACTTGGCCAATAAAAAATTCCTATTCTATTCTATAAAGATCAAAACACAGTATCCTGTCTAAATGTGGTTGCCTCTTATTTTCTAAACAGGATCCTCTTGGAGCAAAAATCTTCTGCATCTGTTGAGGCTCCCTTGCTTCTTGGGGTAACTCCAGTTGGTATAAGAGCCACCCGGAAAATGGACACCCCACTCAGGCACAGAGAACTCTTGCACCAATTCCCTGGAATTCTGACTCTTGTCTTTCAAAGAGCAATTTTCTTTCCCCGTCGAGGAAAGGGAAGAGTTGGAGCCCACATGGCCAAAGCTAGATCGTAGCCATGTGAATGTTCAGTTGCTAACTGGCTTTGACTGTTACTTTACAGCATAGATTTTTTTTTTGACGATGATAATTAGTTTCGAATGCGTGGCTCCCAAGAACTGAACTGTCTTAATTAAGAAGCAAGATATTTCTGCTCTGAAACTACTTTTAAATGACTGGATTAAAGGCAAATTCTATTGAGACAAGCACCAGCTTGTTTAGAATCAGTGTGAAACCCTGCATAAGTACACAGCCAATTTCAACGAAGTGCAGAAAGTAATTGTTGATGAGTGATGCCATTGGGCCAAGAATTGCATCCGTAGCTATTAACAAATCATTCATTTCTCATCCCCTTCATTGGATCTAAAAAGAGTGTAAATATTCACACAGTTGAATTGGGTGTGAAAGTATGGAATTGTTTAGCCGTTTTTCCCATTGTGCGTTGTTTGCCATGTGTGCCTTTAGAAACTGCGGGGAGAAATGAAATGTGGAATTGCCTATTTCACACCTGTCTTCCTTGCATTTTCAAATTGTATTTGCATTGTTATATCTGGGTTGTGTTTTTGAGGGTTATACTGCTATATCTTTCAGGGTTTGAAAACTGATTTGTTTTCAAACAAATTGATTTGTAAAATAGAGGTTTACATTGATCTAGTCGTTTGTGTTTAAATTTTGTTAGCCATCTTGTGTATGTTCTGGGGGAGATTAATGGAGTAAAAATAAAAATAACCAGAAATGACTTTTAAAAATATTGGGTGAAATTGTACAAATTGTACAAAAAAATGATCCCCAAAGTCCAGCTATTTTCATTCAGTTTTGTTTTGGAAGTGAACTAAACTTCTAGAGGACAATAAACTTAGACTGCTGTTTTGTATTTCTTCAAAAAAAAAAAAGCCACTGTAAAGATAAATATTGTCTATCTTGTAATTTACTGGTAATTACTACAGAAAAAACACTCACTCTGATTGAATTGGTGAATCATCCTTATAGCAACTCACATTATACAAATAATTCAGTGTTAAAAACCTCCAGCTGAAAAGAAGGCAGCAATTAAAGCTGCTAATGCTCTCTCTCTCTGTCTCTCTCTCTCTCTCTCTCTCTCTCTCTGTGTGTGTGTGTGTGTGTGTGTGTGTGTGTGTGTAGGCTGATGAGTAACACACCTAATGAGGTAACGAGAATGCTTGGAATGTATTGGGAACTGGAAGGGAGGTTAAGAATTTATGTGAGCCATTTGCAGTTTGAGAAGATCCTGATACTTCAAGGCCATGCGATGAGACCCCTCTGAAGGCACAGACAGTCCTTCCAAAATAAAAAGAATATGCTGGATTGGTGGATAATGGACAATGGATGGCCCAAAGGGGGAAAAGAGGAAATTAACTATGCTGTTTTTCAAGTGAAAACCTCAGATCTAGCTTCGCTTCTTCTGTGCCTGTATGTCTCTATCCATGAAATTATACTCTTGGTAAAATAATGTCCCAGGAGTTTCTTTTGCTGCATATGCCAACAAGATGGTTGATAGTGTGTGTGCACAGTTTGGTCTCCTGTGCAACTTTAGGCTTATAAATTAGATTCAAGGAAATAAATATCCTATTCTTTTTAGAAAATATTGTAAAGATCTCAACAATGTTTGTGCACGAGCAAATGTAAGGTTTAGAAGGCATTCTCTGATGTTGGGGGAAAGAAGAATCAAAAGTTGACGTTGTCATCCTACACATACTGATTGTCAGAGACAATCAAAGGAGTATTCCTGACTTCAGTGGAGCAATATAGATGCAGAAAAATCACTGCACCTTGGAGAACTTGTCCCAACCAATGTAGCCAATTCTGAGCTTGAAGTACCAATAGTTTGATTTGTCAGTGTCTATGCTCTAAGAAATGTGTCCATTACTAGTTTTCATGTATAGCTAAATGGACAGAAATCCATAATTGTTTTGCAGAGTTTAATGAAAACAGTTACTTTAGAGACTCAAAATAAGGTGAAAGGTGATGAATGTTAGATTTCTGACTCTTTTTCAACCCCAGCAGTTTAAAAATTATTGTAATATATTGAAGTTATATGTACTACCAATATTTTCATTAATGTCTCATGATCTGAAACAATATGCATTTTAATGCAATCAGAATCATGCATATTTCTCAACTTTTCTCCAGTTGTTTTCAGTTGGGTGTAAACCTAAGGAGACTTCTCAAAATACACATGTGAGGCCGTTGTACAAAGTTGTATATGCAGACATTTGGTGCATAAAGTTAACTTGACTTTGCAGGGAAAAAATTAATAACAATTAATAAAAGATGCATATCTGGAGAAGAGATGATTTAGGGGAAACGATTTAGAACAACTGAAGCATCATAGCATTATTTCAGTAGTAATGGGAAACATAGTTTGTCTTATGATTTTCAGCGGCAAAAAAATCAATCTAGGTATTAAATCAAACTGGGTGAAAAATGCAATTTCTTCACAGGATGAAACCAATGACCCTTCTCATCAAATTTTTTATCTTCTTCAGCATTTTCTCTAGCATGCTGTAGGAACAAGATACTTCATTTAGTAGACATGTCTCTAATGCATTTGACATGTATCTGAATTTCAGAAAATATATAGCATAGTAGCTAGACATATTCATCATTCAAGAATGTGGTCAAAATGTCAAGTTAAAATAAAGGCTTTAAAAAAATAAAGTTGAATAAATGTCATTGCAGCTTCCCATCTCAAGCATTTACAGAAAGTTAGTTCATAACCCTAAATTCATCATTTCATTTCCTGGCAAAATATATTTTGCAAGCCAGAGAGGGTTTTATAGAGAACCATACCCGATTTATAAAAACAAACTAATGAACAAATCTACTCTCAAATTCCTAAACCTGGTAGACAAAAGAGCTACTTTGCAGGAAAGAAAAGAATCAGCTGTAAATAAATGCCTCTGTTAAATAGAATAGAATAGAATAGAATAGAATAGAATAGAATAGAATAGAATAGAATAGAATAGAATAGAATAGAATTTTTATTGGCCAAGTGTGATTGGACACAAAAGGAATTTGTCTTGGTGCATATGCTCTCAGTGTACATAAAAGAAAAGATACTTTCATCAAGATACATCACTTAATGATGGTCATAGGGTACAAATTTAACACTTAATGATACAACACTTAATGATAATCATAGGCTACAAATAAGCAATCAGGAAACAATCAATATCAATATAAATCATAAGGATTACCAGCAACAAAGTTACAGTCATACAGTCATAAGTGAAAGGAGATGGGTGATGGGAACAATTAGAAGATTAATAGTGCAGATTTAGTAAATAGTTTGACAGTGTTGAGGGAATTATTTGTTTAGCAGAGTGATGGCGTTTGGGAAAGTTGTGTCTAGTTGTTCTGGTGTGCAGTGCTCTATAGCGTCATTTTGAGGGTAGGAGGTGAAACAGTTTATGTCCTGGATGTGAGGGATCTGTAAATATTTTCACGTCCCTCTTCTTGATTTGTGCAGTATACAGGTCCTCAATGGAAGTCAGGTTGGTAGCAATTATTTTTTCTGCAGTTCTAATTATCCTCTGAAGTCTGTGTCTGTCTTGTTGGGTTGCAGAACCAAACCAGACAGTTATAGAGGTGCAAATGACAGACTCAATAATGCCTCTGTAGAACTGGATCAGCAGCTCCTTGGGCAGTTTGAGCTTTCTGAGTTGGCGCAGAAAGAACATTCTTTGCTGTCCTTTTTTGATGATGTTTTTGATGTTAGTTGTCCATTTTAGATCTTGCGATATGGTAGAACCTAGAAATTTGAAGGTTTCTACTGTTGATACTTGTTGTCTAGTATTGTGAGAGGTGGAAATATGGAAGGGTTTTTCCTAAAGTCTACCACCATTTCTACGGTTTTGAGTGTGTTCAGTTCCAGATTGTTTCGGTCGCACCACGAGGCTAGTCGTTCAACCTGCTGTCTGTATGCAGATTCATCATTGTCTCACATGAGACCTATCACTGTTGTGTCATCTGTGAACTTCAGTAGTTTAACAGATGGATCGTTGGAGATGCAGTCATTAGTATACAGAGAGAAGAGAAGTGGGGAGAGCACACAGCCTTGGGGGCGTCCCTGTGCTAATTGTACAGGTATCTGATGTGATCCTGCTTAGCTTCACCTGCTGCTTCCTGTTTGTTAGGAAGCTTGTGATCCACTTACAAGTCTGTTCAGGTACCTGTAGCTGGTTTAGCTTAGTTAGAAAAGTGTCTGGGATGATGGTATTGAATGCTGACCTGAAGTCTACAAAGAGGACCCTTGCATAGGTCTTTGGAGATTCAAGATGTTGTAGGATGTAGTGCAGAGCCATATTAACAGCATCATCTGTTGATCTATTTGCTTGGTATGTAAATTGCAAGGGGTCTAACAGCCAATCCGTGACGGTTTTCAAGTGGGACAGCACTAGCCTTTCAAAGGTTCAAATCTTTCAAACCCTCTTTTAGGAGACTACCGTTGAAAAAACTTTTTCATACGTCCCTCACTTCAGATAATGAATGAGATACTTGTGGAAACTATGCAGATATTTAGTTTTTAAAGGTTCAGTATATATAGAAAAGGTTGCAATAGGTCACAAAATCTAACCAAATGCTACCTAAATTTTCCGGCTAGACAATGAGGAAGGTAATAGAAAGCAACTTCAGTACTATTGTCAAGAAGACTGCATGGGATGCAACCAGAAGTTGAGTTTGATATGATGGAAGGAAGAGTTTCATCATAAACTATTATCAGGCACGAAAGACTATGAAGTTCCAATTGGTGCTGGATAAGGATCATTTAAATTCAAGAGGGGTTGGACTTACCATATTTTTCGGACTATAAGACACATTTTTTTGTCTCCCAAAAGGGGATGAAAATATCTGTGCATTTTATAGACTGAATATTGCTGAATCCCCGCTTTTTTTTTTTTGGCTTTCTTTTGTTTTGTTTTGGAGCCTTTTTTCGGTCTGTTTTTGAGGCTTTTTTCAGCTCATTCTTGTGGCTTTTTTCAGCCTTTCAGAAAAAACAGGCCGAAAAAAGCCTTAAAAACAGACACACCCCCCCCAAAAAGCCTCCAAAATGGGCCGAAAAAAGCCCCGAAAATGGGATGAAAAAAGGCTGGAAATGGGCTGAAAAAAGGGCTGAAAATGGGGCGGGCAGAGGCCAAAAACTTCTTTGTTGTTTTCCTCTTCTAAATTTAGGTGCATCTTATAGTCCGAAAAATACGGTAGTCTGTGTGTGCCTATCAGAAGATTCTAGGCTGATTCCTCTTCTGACTTTGTCCCCAGGTTCTGCCATTCCTTCTCCTACACTTATGATTATCAAGTCATGTATGACTTTTTCCAGCTGTGCTTCCAATTCAGGCTTTTGTTTTGGAATTGCACAGTCTCATTCATGGATTTAAGGGAAATGGTTATCTAAAAGATGTTATCTTCTATGTGTAATTTTCTCGTGTTTTCCCACTGCTTGCTATATTCTGTCTCCTTACTAGAAAAAACAACAACCTTTTATAAACAGAATAGCTGTTTATCTGCCTGCACGCTCAATACTTCAACTTGGCCTAGGGAACAAATTCAAAGCCTGTGAAGGCAACAGAAGGGTGTAAACACCTAGTCTGAGTCAGCTCTGTTGCAATTATATTTTGCATTAACTGAATCTGCTTCAGCAGCCGCCCCATGTATAATGTAGCACAATTATCTGAATGGGAGTTTATGAGATTATGCTTCCCTGCAACTAAACTTTCCATTTCCAGATAGGACGGCAGCTGAGATATCAACCACACCTGGTACAAAGCACCACATGCTGTCAAAAGCACTTAAGATTAATTTATTTATATATTTATTAAATATCTACACCACCATCTCGTCTAAGTGACTCTGGGTGGTTTACACAGAAAAAAACCACATATAAATACTGTACATGAATAAAAGCATAGTTTTAAAAACCAAGCTTAAAAAAGAAGTTAAAACTTACAAATAAAAATCAATCAGTTTAAAATTCAAAAGCTGGAAGGCTAATAATAGAACAGAATAGAATTTTTATTGGCCAAGTGTGATTGGACACCCAAGGAATTTGTCTTGGTGCATATGCTCTCAGTGTACATATAAGATACGTTCATCAAGGTACAACATTTACAACACAATTGATGGTCAATATATCAATATAAATCATAAGAATTGCCAGCAACAAAGTTACAGTCATACAGTCATAAGTGGAAAGAGATGGGTAATGGGAACTATGAGAAGATTAATAGTAGTGCAGATTTAGTAAATAGTTTGACAGTGTTGAGGGAATTATTTGTTTAGCAGAGTGATGGCCTTTGGAAAAAACTGTTCTTGTGTCTAGTTGTTCTGTTGTGCAGTGCTCTATAGCATCGTTTTGAGGGTAGGAGTTGAAACAGTTTATATCCAGGATGTGAGGGATCTGTAAATATTTTCATGGCCCTCTTCTTGATTCGTGCAGTATACAGGTCCTCAATGAAAGGCAAGTTGGTAGCAATTATTTTTTCTGCAGTTCTAATTATCCTCTGAAGTCTCTTGTCTTTCTTGTTGGGTTGCAGAACCGAACCAGACAGTTATAGAGCTATAAATGACAGACTCAATAATTCCTCTGTAGAACTGAATTAGCAGCTCCTTGGGCAATTTGAGTTTACTGAGTTGGCACAGAAAGAACATTCTTTGCTGTCCTTTTTTGATGATGTTTTTGATGTTAGCTGTCCATTTTAGATCTTGCGATCTAAGACAGTGAGAGTATCTTCAGGCCATCAACCATCCCCTGCATCGTACTTTTAGACCCTCAGGCTAATTGCCAAAGCCAGGTTTGAACACTCCCCCATAAAAACCAAAAGAATGGGGGCTTGCCTTACCTCGGGTGGTGGTGGTAAGATGTTTCATAAGGCAGGGACAGCCACTGAGAAGGCCCTCCTCCTAGATTCTGCCAGTCGAAACTCCCTGACCGACAGACTATGCAGCATGTCCTCCCAGTTTGACCATGTGGGATGGGCCAATGCAGTGGTGGGATTCAAATAATTTAACAACCGGTTCTCTGCCCTAATGACCAGCTGGGTAGGCGTGGCTCAGTGGTCATGTGACTGTGTGGGCATGGCCAACTCAACCTCACTCATGTCGATGGGCCTTAGCTGTTACAATGTAATAAGGGTTAACCAGAGAGGCAGTTTCTGTAAGCAGGGCAGTAAAGATTAGGCTTGAAACCTAATGAAACCACCAGAATGTTTCCTTCCTGCCTTCCTTACAGGATTAGCCCTGTAAAGTGGAAAAAAAACAAAATAAGATTTCTTCCAACAACCGGTTCTCCAAACTGCTTAGAAAGTTAACAAACGATTCTCCCGAATAGGTGCGAACTGGCTGAATCCCACCACTGGGCCAATGTTACACATGTCATGAATGTCTTTAAAGGTGATAACTTGAATTAGACTTGGAAGCAACCTGGCACCCGGTGCAGTTCAATGAAGCAGAGGTGTTACATGCGCCATCTCCTAGTAAAGCCTCAAACTGCTTGCACTGCTGCATTCTACCTCAATTGCAGCTTCTGAATATTGTACAAGGGTAGCTCTACGTAGAGAGCATTGCATTCATTGGAGATAACTAGGACTGTGACGAGAGCTTCTCGATTGAGGAAAGAGCGAGCCAAGGTCCTCCTAATCACTACTACCACCTCTTACTTGAGCAAGAATTGTGAGTCCAGAAGGACCCCAGATTACGCACCAGGCTCATCTGAGGCAACGTTACTATATCCAAAACCAAAGAAGGTAAACCTCCAGATACAGAGGATCTACCTACTCATAGCCACTCCATTTAACCAGTTCAGCTGAATTCATTCTTTGGAATGTTCATTGGAACTTTCATTGGAAATGTAGTCCTCTCCAGTCCAGCTTGAATATCCACCCAGCAGCAACGAGGCAAAAATTTTGAACTGTTTTTATTCAGCATATGAATCATTTCACTTTAATAAACCTGTTATAATGGTACCTTGGTACTCATCATTAATTGGTTCCAGGGCAGTGCAATAAATACAAGGAGCTAAGTATATCGAGCAAATTTTTCCCATAAGGAATAACGTGTTTCCCCAAAAATAAGACATCCCCTGATAATAAGCCCAATTGGGCATTGGAGCGCATGTGCTAAAATAAGCCTCCCCCTGAAAATAAGCCCTCCCTGAAAATATTAAACGCAGAGCTGGAAATCAGGTAAGACAGCAAGAGGAGCCCCATCTTGCTCCACGTGCCCCAAAATAATAAGATCTCCCCAAAAATAAGGCCAAGCTCTTATTTCGGGGTCCAAAAAAATATAAGACAGGGTCTTATTTTCAGGGAAACACAGTAGTGAGTTACAAGGTAGCTGACACCAACAAATACTAACTTGAGCATTTTGTTATTAAACAAAAACTGGGTACCGGGACAAAATGTTTATGTCAGAATGCATTGAGTACCAAATTTGATGAGTTTCAAAGCAATTGAGTGCCAAGGTACCACTGTATTCGATAGGGCCTTCCTACAATTGGAAGATGGAATATACAGATGGAATATATAGATGGGAAGATGCTAGAGACTTAAACAAAAATATCCATGCTACTCAGTTCTATATAAGGGCATTGTAGAATTCTCAGAATTACTACACTGCCCCTATTGCTGGTTTGGAGCAGAAACAGGGATGTGTTGCTCCTCACAGTAAGGTACCAAGAGTTAAGGTGCTATGCTCAATCACACAGTCAGTACCCCATATGTGCTGCTGAAGATGGGGAATGGAGGGAACGGGCTGGAGAAGGCTGAAAGCTTCAGAATGGTATATAAGAATGGTCCAGGATAGTGTTTCCCAACCTGGCAACTCTCAGTCCACATGCTGGCTGAGGAATTATAAGTCCACATATCTTAAAGTTGCCAAGGTTGGGAAACACTGACTTAGGAGATCAGAATCTGACAGAAGAAAGCTAATCTCTTCCTCCATTGGAAGAGAGAAATCAAGTTTTGCAGGTGCCAGCTTTCCACGGGGAAAGATATTAGCACCTTTGGCAGATGAGAAAACTAAAGGGGAAAGTGGAATGGAAAGGTAAATTGGACATACCACTAATCAGTCTGCATCCCTCCTTGTCTCCTGACTGTATCTATGAAGTCCCATGATGCAATCATGGTTTGTAGGAATTCTAATCAGTTTTGATAGGCTAAACTTTGTTCCATGGCAAACAAGGACTCTAAAGAATAGAATAGAATAGAACAGAATAGAATAGATTTTTTTATTGGCCAAGTGTGATTGGACACACAAGGAATTTGTCTTGGTGCATATGCTCTCAGTGTATATAAAAGAAAAGATACGTTCATCAAGGTACAACGTTTACAACACAAATGATGGTCAATATATCAATATAAATCATAAGGATTGCCAGCAACAAAGTTACAGTCATAAAGGGGTATTAACATATTGCACAAATTGCAAGCAGTTCTGGCTCAGCTTTAAATGAATGTGATCCCCCTCCCCATGAAGAGATACAAAAGAATCATACAAAAATCAGCCATTCAGAAATACGTTGTTATATAGTTGCTGGCAAGAAGCGGAAGATCTTTTGGCCCCAGCATAAATAATGTTAACATTTTCAACCATGAATATTTATACTTTAATTATCTATGTTGCTTAATGTAACACATTCTGCCATATCTATATTCTGTTTTGTTTCATATCACGCCTCTTGACTGTAATAAGCTTACCGTGCCATATTAATGCTTCCTATCAAATGTATCATATGAAGACTTGTATTCAAACTTGATAGCATCCTATTTTTAGTCTCATAGATGGGAGATTTGGATAGCACACAAATCTAATAAACAAATTGCATACACAAACACAAATAGATCTCACATCTTGCCAAAATATATTTGTTATGTAAAACAAGGGGTCTGTTGTTCAGCTTGAATGCTCAGTTTCCTAATCAAACTTGGGCTGCATCTGAAACCTCACATTTCCAAACAAGAGGCAAAGAAAATCTCTACTTGGCTCAAAGAAAAGAAGCATTTCCAAGAAGTAAAATCTTCTTGTAGCTTAATGTCACTTACACTGTGTCAATTGATTGCTACGACTACAACAACAACTGCAACTGCAACAAAAAGGTGATTCTGAAGAAATTGTAAGTCAGCTGTAATTTCCTTCCCATTGCTACACACTCAGACCTAGGGCTAAACTAGCCAGTGTGGATAGCAGAGGACTGCTGGTTCTAAATTATCCAACTTTCTTGAATAATACTCACATCCCCAAAGCAATTATTCATTCCCTTTTACTATGCAAAACTCCTTGCTTGGCTAATAAAGCAGCAAACATGCAAAGAAAATGAAAGCTCTTTTCCTATTACAATACAATCACTGCTCAGACCAATAATTAAAGAGCCTGAATATCGCACATCTTACTAGTCCATAAAAAGTGTCCCTTGCACATTATCACAGCATATGCTTTTACTCAACATATTGGAGCTGCAGTGTTATAACAACACATTTCACCACCCCAGAGCTGCCTAAGGCACTAAAAGCAGGTTTACTGTTCCACAACAATTGTACCACCCATTTTTCTGAAGACTTTTTCCATCTGTCGGCAGCCCCATTGATTTAATGTTCGGAAGTGCTTCTTCAATTTTCCAGGTGACCTAATATTTCAATTTCTAAATACCACATGGAAAAAGCCCATCATGATACAGTGCCAAGGTTTAATAATTACAATATTAATTACTGAAAAATATAGCTATTTTTCAGATGACTTCTTAGCTTGGATCCAAGGCTCCCATTAGTATAATGCTGCTCATATGATACTTCAACTAGAGTAAGACTTTCCCCTTGCATTCCGCTAAGATGATCAAGGAAAGAAGCAACTTAGAACTAAGGAGAAATTTCCTGACAGTTAGAACAATCAATAAGTGGAACGACTTGCCTGCAGAAGTTGTAAACGCTCCAACACTGGAAATTTTTAAGAAAATGTTGGATAACCATCTGTCTGAGATGGTGTAGGATTTCCTGCCTGGGCAGGGGGTTGGACTAGAAGGCCTCCAAGGTCCCTTCCAACTCTGTTGTTATATAAGATTCAATTCCAGATGTTTGGGCGATCCTCTATAATTCTAAAAGAGTGTGGGTTTGTCAATGGGATCCTTCCCCTTCTACTAGAATGGAGGTCGACTGGTTTTTCCAAGCCTTCATTTCTTTCAGCGCTTTATGTTGATTATTTCCATACTACTGCATATGGATATTTCTACTTGCTCTCTTCAACTGGAATATTGGGAGGCAGCAATTTAATGTTAGATGTTTTGTACACATTCCCTTCTTCTCCCATATGAAGATAATCATTGAGTATATATTTTAAATTTTATGTTAAAGTTACCCTTAAATTGCATCCTACCTCCTGCTGCTTAATACTTAATTGCTTGCTCACACAAGCAGCAGATTTCAATATTTATACATTCTAGCCCAAAATAAATGTTTCGGTATGATAGGACATAAGCCCAAATGTAAAAGTTTCTCACATCCACCCAGGCATTTTCTGTTCCCCAGGAAGTTATACTGGAAATGGAAAAGGGGGAGGGGGAGTTGGCATCAATTCATTCACTTCCCATTTGACCTACCTCAAAATATCTTATTACTCTTTGCTCATGTGGACTGTTGGTACAATGAAACGGAAAACATGAAATATCTACCTCTACATCATAGCTGTAGGGCAATTATAGCATGCTTTCATGTACATTCTATCTTGAGGGAAAATATTACTCATTTTAGATACAGTCATGAAGTGGAAATGTTACCTGCTCCTAATTTGGGAAATATTGTAATATATTTCATTAGTCCAAGAAGGTACAGAAAGTGATTCATCTACACAAATAAATATTGTTTTATGATTGAAATAAAGTCCATAAAGAAAGTAGGTTATTGGACTTGTTCACAACTGGCACTCATAGGGAGAATCAGTAGAAAAATGCTAAACCTACACTTCAATTTCTTCTAGGTCCGTGTTTGTCAACCTTGGCCACTTTAAGGCATGTGGACCTCAGTTCCCAGAATTCTAAGAGTTCAAGCCCACATGCCTTAAAGTGGCCAAGGTTGAGAAACACTGATCCAGATTCAAGTAAATTAATCCTAACAGGAAGCCAAACAGCTGAATTCCTAAAGGAGGGTCATATAGGTCAGGGGTCTCCAACCTTGGTCCCTTTAAGACTTGTGGACTTCAACTCCCAGCAAAGCTGGCTGAGGAACTCTGGGAGTTGAAGTCCACAAGTCTTTAAAGGGACCAAGGTTGGAGACCCCTGATATAAGTCATAAGTGTTTATTTTATTTATGAAATGTATTTGCCACCTATGTTGCCATGCGGCTAGATCAGCAGTTAGACTCAAGTTAGGGGAAATCTCTACCCTGCTACCCCACCACACCCCCTAATGTTTCATAGTGAAATGATACAGTTCAGGGCTTGCTCAGAGAAAGCAGAAATTGTTGACAGCTATCAGGGGGGACTGTGATTGGCAGCTGAAGTCAGGAAATTCCCACCTCTCCTCGCACATGCAAACTGGGGTCACCCATGCTGTTTTATGATGGCTAATCCCATGTGAGAGGTAGGATGTTCCCCCCCACATTGCCAGAGAGCTACTTGACTGCAACTCAAGGGCGAGTTCCTGGCTTTATAACTGCTGTGATGCTTTATTTATTGACCAGGGGAAGGAGAAAAATAGGAGTGAGGGCACTCCAGGAAGTGCTTTGAGGTAAATGACCACTTGTGGTATTTTGCAAAGAGAGATGGGGATTTTTATTTTGTTTCAGGTGGGGAGAGGAAAGAAAAGCCAAGTGTTTGGGTTCTTTTAATATCAGTAAATCAGTTGGGGGCTGGAGCACTGAAAAGCTAGAAGATAAAATACACTATTTAGAAAAGGAGCATTTTAAGATCATCTTGCATCAATTGTATACCTTGGAGGCAAGGTAGAGTGTTGGATTTTTATGTGGTTTAATAAATTAAACCTGGGAAGCTGAGGAAAACACTTATTTAAGTGTTTTGTTACAGTCTGCTGGGCGGGTGATCCAGTCAGGACTGCAGTTTTATCACATGGCCTTGATAATTATATAAAAAAGGGGGAAAGGTAAGCATAGAACTTAAAATTGGTTAAATCCTTTATGTATGAAAGACAAACACTCACTGGTGTTTCTCACAAAGTATGGATTTTGGTTGGAACTATGTTAATTCCAAGTACAATGATAAAAATTGAATGTTCTCATTTAACGCTCCAATCTTGATTGCAGAAAATATGACGTCAGTAATAGAATTGTTAATGCTTGGAATACACTACCTGACTTTGTGGTCTCTTCCCAAAATCCCCAAAGCTTCAACCAAAAACTGTCTACTATTGACCTCACCCCATTCCTAAGAGGTCTGTAAGGGGCATGCATAAGAGCACAAGTGTGCCTATTGTTCCTGTCCTATTGTTTCCTTTCGTTATATCCAATTAATATAATCATTACATACTCATATATATGCTTATATATTGTATAACTATTTCATGCTTATGCTTATATATACTGTGTGACAAAAATAAATAAAATAAATGAATGAATGAATGAATGAATGAATGAATGAATGAATGAATGAATGAATGAATAAAACAAAGATCAATGCCCCCCTGGGAATCATACGCATAAAGCTGTCTTTGTCCTTCCAAGTTCTAATAAAGATATTTCTAAAGCATTAGATTTGAACAGTCCTGTTCTGAATTTTGCAGCGCTGAAATCTAAAAGACTTGTGTTATGATTGATGGAATGGTTGTGTTATTTTGACTGCCAAATTTAACCAGAATGATACTGGTTTCTTGGATCTGGTAAAAACCCATCGAATCAAAAACTACTATCGTACTGTACGGTCATATTTGACTGCAGTTAGAAACCTTCAGTGGACTGGAGAGTTTCTTTAATAATTGATGAACCAGAATACCGTACAAGCCATAGTTACCTAGAAAGCCATCCAATCATCATGCATACAGGTTAATAAGGCTGTTTACTGTAGTGCATTGATTCTGCTTTTGGTAATGTTTTACCTTCTTCGTTAACTGGTACAAGAGAATTCAGGGTAATTACAAAAGCCCTTTGCAGCTACAAAAGTGCAGTTAATGAGCATAAACTACAGTACAGCTACAAAAAAATACTGATTTAATAAATGTGGATGTGTTTGCAGATTAACTATTGCAGCTGAGCAGTCCCCATCTCTTTAGTGTAGGTAGTCCTCGACTTACAACAGTTCATTTAATGACCGTTCAAAGTTACAACGGCACTGAAAAAAGTGACTTGTGACCACTTTTCACACTTTATGACCATTGCAGCATTCCCATTCAGATGCTTGGTAACTGGGCTTCATATTTACGACGGTTGCAGTGTCCTGAAGTCATGCGATCACTTTTTGTGACCTTCTGTCCGTGGGGAAGCCAGACCCACTTAACCAACTGTGTTATTGACTTAGCAACTGCCGTGATTTGCTTAACAATTGTGGCAAGAAAGGTCGTAAAACGGGGCAAAATTCACTTAACAAATGTCGCACTCTGCAATGGAAATTTTGGGCTCAGTTCTGGCTGTAAATTGAGGACTACCTGTAACCTCCAGACTATTGGGTTACCATTAGGTGTATCTGATGATATGGCCAGATAATTTGAGACTCTGACCTTAAGAATGAAGGAATCCTTTGCATACAAGTCCTTCAGTGCTTAATACCAGAAATAGCCCCCAGGGTTTCTGTTGCTTGTTTTCCCTTTCCAATAGCTGATGCAGTGATCTTAGCAGTAGCTGAAATGATAAAATAGAAGAAGGGGGTTGGCTCTCCCTTTAAATCAACACTAAAGCAATTTGCCCAAGTGTCATTTGGAAGATTAAAAAAAATGATAGAGGATTAAACATTGTCTTATCTTTCCAGCTTATTGCAGTTCCCGACATTTTGGTCTCACCGTAGTTACGCCTTTCCCTATGAAGAATATGGTTCTTCAGAAAGGTGCTACAAACCCCAAAACATAGCATTGTAGAATAGCTTTTCAGCCCAGGCTATAAGGCACAGCCCTTAATCAGCACATATTATCTCTATTTACCATGCAAAGAAACTTGCTGAAATCCAATACATTCTCTTCCTAACAGCCTCTTACACACTCACTCACTCACTCATTCATTCATTCTGCTACCCACCTAACCAAGTGACTCAGGGCAGTGAATAAAATCTTAATAAAACAATGACAATAATACAGAAATTACAACAGGTTATAATATGCAACTATGAGTTATAATATGACTCCCCTTTTGTAAATAAAATGAAATCTTAACTTGCTCTTGCTTCCTGCTTGACTTGTCATCAAAGTTTATTACAGCTTTGAAAAGACCACTAGTTTAGAGCCCAGTTAGATGCCTTTAAAATCAGGATTTAGGAAAATGCCTCTCAAGTAACAATGCACACCATTTGTTTCTAGTTGCTGTAGGAGTGGCCTTTGTATTTTGCTCTTCCCTCCTCTTCTTTATCACAAAGGTGCTTTTTTCAAGAGGCAATGAGTCCAGTTGCCTCTTGAAAAAAGCACCTTTGGGACAACCATGACCCGGATGATTGAGAATCTCCATAGAATCCTCTTCTTTAATTTGCCAAGTGTGACTTTAATCCCCAAATCCTGACTTGAGAACAGCGCAGGTGATGAAGGATGGTTCAGTATCTATTCTCTCTTTACTCTTGGTATCCATCTTTGTGCAATGTCTTAAAGATCTTAATGACATTATCAATATAGTTTGTATCAATGTCAGGATGCAACGATGCATTTCACAGAAATGTCTCAGAGGAAATCAAAAGATTGTGTTCCATCACATATTGTGCTGGCTTCCTCTTTTACTTTTTCAAATATAGGCTTTAAGGGATTCCCCTCTTTAAAAAAAAAATGCTTTAGCTCATGCCTCAAAATATGTTTATGGCTAGGATGGATTACATGCTAAGCTTGCAAAAATATTCTTGGGTCAGTCCATAAGTAGGGCTACTAAAGGTCTACTGTATTCAGTGAAGTTAGGACTGAGGTAAACAAAGTGATGATCTGCCTAAAAATAAGGGTGTTTTTTGTGTTTTAATCTGTACTTTTTAAAAAGTGCCCAATTCTATCATCCTCCACTTGGAGTATTCACACTCTCTACTTACTTTACAAGGAATCATCAGAAAGAAGAGAAATAGCATTTGATTGTACTCAGTATTATTCTTGAACCACTGACCTAGCCAGTAACGATTTCTTTGCCATAGTTTGTCTCTTGTCAGTTATATCATAATCTTTGGAATGTTTTGCCAAGCTGGGTTAACTCATTTACCCAGACATGATATATAGTCATTGCATGAAGAGCACAACCTCAACACCTTCATTCACGTTGTTTCGTGTCTAACAGTAAAGCTCAATTCTTAGTGTGTGACGCAAAAAAAATTCCAATTTCACACTTGATTTTCCCCTTGCTCTACTTGGCAGCTCTCATGCTTCTTGCCTGTCTCCATGCGCTGCGGAAAATGGACGTGATTTTCAGTCAAACCTTTAATAATTTCTTGGTATAGGATAGATGCATTGCCATTATAATATGAATCTCTACCTCACTTTGTCTTGATTAACTCAGTCTTCTGAATCAGTAATTCTCAGGTTTTTTTTCAGCACAGTAACTTTTTCCTATGAAGAATAACTCTTCTACATTATTCTTAGTTAGATAAAGAGGGTTCAACCCCAATTAGATAGATATAGGATGTGGAAAATTTTTATCTACCTCTCGCCACACTCCAAACACAAAAAGCTAAATAAAAGTTATAATTTGAAGCATTAAAGTAGCAGGAATAGGGTACATATAATAAGTTTCACAGCAATATTGATGTTAACATTCTAAAAAGACAGAATTGTTAAAAAAATATATTAGCAAGTTGTATAGCTCTGTCCCTGGCCCAGCAGAGTTGGCTCACAGGTACTTGAATTTCAGATTCTAAAACAGTGATACCTCCATTATGAATACTTATGACGTTGTTCAAGGCAATATGAAAAAAATAATACAAGTCAGCAATGAAATAATATTCAAGAATATTGTAGATCGGAAAAAGAGTGATGGAAAAAAAGCTCTAAAAAGGGGATAGTGAATGAACCCATTTCAATCTGGTCTACATTACAGCACTTCCTGGTTAAGGTTTGCATCAAAGTTTCCATATCATGCGGGTTCCTGATAAGCTTATGTAAGCTCCAAACCATAATCAATCATACTTTTGTCTTCAGTTGCCTCATATTGCTTTATTTTTACCAAGGACAAGGAAGATACTTTTTGTTGTTGTTGTTGTTGTTGTTGTTCGTTCTTGGAATTCTTTGCCAGGGGCTAGGACGTTGAACTTGTCGATTGAAAGGTCGGCAGCTCAACAGATCGAATCCCTAGTGCTGCCGTGTAACAGAGTGAGCTCCTGTTACTTGTCCCAGCTTCTGCCAACCTAACAGTTTCGAAAGCACGTAAAAATGCAAGTAGAAAAAATAGGGACCACCTTTGGTGGGAAGGTAACAGTGCTCTGTGCACCTATGGCATTGACTCATGCTGGCCACATGACCACGGAGACATCTTCGGACAGTACTGGCTCTTCGGCTTTGAAACGGAGATGAGCACCGCCCCCTAGAGTCGGCAACGACTAGCACGTAGGTGCGAGGGGAACCTTTACCTTTACCAAGTCTTTGTACTAAATATGACAAAGATAATCTTATTCTAGACAGGTGTTCCTTACCAAGAATAAGACAAAATAAATGTTATCCCTGTAGCGACTAACATGAATGTTTAATTCTGTATTACATTCTCAAGGAGCAATTGTTGTTAGTTGTGAAGTCGTGTCCGACCCATCGCAACCCCATGGACAATGTTCCTCCAGGCCTTCCTGTCCTCTGCCATCCTCTGGAATTCATTTAAGCTCATGCCTACTGCTTCAGTGACTCCATCCATACACCTCATTCTCTGTTGTCCCATTCTTCTTTTGCCCTCAATCTTTCCCAGCATTAGGCTCTTCTCCAGTGAGTCCTTCCTTCCCATTAAGTGGCCAAAGTATTTGAGTTTCATCTTCAGGATCTGGCCTTCTAAAGAGCAGTCGGGGTTGATCTCTTCTAGGACTGACCGGTTTGATCGTCTTGCAGCCCAAGGGACTAGCAGGAGTCTTCTCCAGCACCAGAGTTCAAAGGCCTCAATTCTTTAGCGCTCAGCCTTCCTTATGGTCCAACTTTCACAGCCATATATTGCAACTTGGAAAACCATAGCCTTGACGTTTGTTGGCAGAGTGATGTCTCTGCTTTTTAGTATGCTGTCTAGATTTGCCATAGCTTTCTTCCCCAGGAGCAAGCGTCTTTTAATTTCTTGGCTTCAGTCCCCATCTGCAGTAATCTTGGAGCCCAGGAAAATAAAATCTGTCACTACCTCCATTTCTTCCCTATCTATTTGCCAGGAATTGAGATGGCCAGATGCCAGGATCTTAGTTTTCTTAATGTTGAGTTTCAAGCCAACTTTTGCTTTTTCTTCTTCACCTGCATCAAGAGGCTCTTTAGTTCCTGTTTACTTTCTGCCATTAGAGTGGTATCATCTGCATATCTGCGGTTGTTGATATTTCTCCCGGCAATCTTTATTCCAACTTTTGATTTATCTAGCCCCGCCTTTCTCATGATGTGCTCTGCATATAAGTTAAATAGGCAGGGCAACAGTATACAGCTTCAAAGAGCACTACCATGCCCCAAAAGGAAAGAAGTATGTACCACTACTTAATTCCTTCTTGCTAATCTATTGGTAAAGCCATAATCTCTATCCAATTATAAGTTAAAAGCTTGGGGACATTTTTTTTTAAAGTTATCCAGTGCCAAACTTCCAGAATAGATGCTACATGAATTTCACTGGAAGGGGATTTCACAGCTGAGAGCAAATCTCCTTTCAACATCCTTTTTCTCCTTTTTGTAAAGATATCTAAAGAGACATTTTCAGAGAAGATCTTGAGATCCAAGGACAGCATGCTATCTCTTTTTTTTCTGATTATGTGCTGTCAAGTTAGAATCAATTTTTGGTGAATAGAAAGATTTTTCACCATGATGATCTCTCGCTAACCTGTTTTTTCAGGTCTCCCAATAGTTACTGTAACCAAGTCCATCTACTACCAATTTTTAAATCTTTCAATAAACTAGTTCCAAACCACTTAGAACTAGGACTGAAGTTTAAAGGTAGACTAGACATAGTTCCAGAAAGCAAAGCACCAGTATACAATATGTAGTTATATAGGTAGTCCTCAATTTATGACCACAATTGAGCTCAAAATTCCTGTGGTTAAATGAGACATTTGTTAAATGAGTTTTGCCCCATTTTACATCCGTTCTTCCCACAGTTGTTAAGTGAATCACTGCAGTTGATAAGTTAGTAACACATGTGTTAAGTGAATCTGGCTCCCCCATTGACTTTGCTTGTCAGAAGGTCACAAAAGGTGATCACATGACCTTGGACACATGACCTCGGACACAAGCATAAATATGAACCAGTTGCCAAGCATCCAAATTTTGATAACATGATCATAGGGATACAACAAAGATGATAACTGTGAAAAATGGTCATAAGTTATATTTTTCAGTGCCATTGTAACTTTGAACGGTCACTAAATGAACTGTTGTAAGCAGGGGTGTGATTCAGACGGTTTGGACCGGTTTGGGCAAACCAGATGCTAATTTTCCATCTGGTTTGCCGAACTAATAGTTGCAAAGACTGGCTGGCCCCGCCCCTCCCCGCCCCTCCCAGGACTCTCCATGCAGCCTATTTTGGATGCCCACACAGAGGCTCTGGGAGGGCCAAAAACGGGCCTCTCAGAAGTTCTGGAAGTCTGGAAATGGGCCCGTTTCTTGCCTCCAGAGGGCCTCCGGAACCCAGGGGAGGCTGTTTTCACCCTCCCTGAGGATCAGAAAAAGCCTCCGGAGCTTGGGGAGGTGAGAAACGGGCCTCACGGAAGTTCCAGAAGTCCGGAAACCGGCCCATTTCTGGCCTCTGGAGGGCCTCCAGAGCCTGGGGAAAGTCGTTTTCACCCTCCTGGAGGCTCAAGAAAAGCCTCTGGAGCTTGGGGAGGGTGAAAAACCCCACCCACCCACTATGGTGCAGGAGGCCGAGTAAGCCACACCCACCATGCTAAGGCCCACCTAGCCACCGGGCAGAGAACCCATTGCTAAAATGTTTGAATCCCATCTGTGGTTGTAAGTCAAGGATTACCTGTACATCTGTTCCTTCTGAGTGGTTTCTCTGCCTTATTTTGAAGTTTTCTGACTTCAAGATAAGTCTTCGGAATGTGCAGTGCCAAAATAGGGGAGCATAAAACCACAAGTGGACAGCGTCTTATGTTGTCTGAGTGGGGAAGAAAACACACATCCCCAAATTGGCAAACAATGAGAAAGGAACCTGTTTGCAATCACTGTACAATTGTAGAGGGTTTATGACTGGCATAATAGTTTGATTTTATATTGGGGTTTTATTACTATTTTAAATTTTAAATTCATTTTTAACTATCAGCCGTTTAGTAATTGCTATATTTTAATTTCTTTTAATTGTATATATCTTGTATTTTATTTCTGGCTGTACACCGCCCTGAGTCCTTCGGGAGAAGGGCGGTATAAAAATTTAATAAAATAAAATAAAAATAAAATAAATGTAAATGAAGGGGGGTGGGAATCAATCGGTCAGATGTACTAGAAATGGAAATGTTATTAGAATTGAGTCTCTTAAAATATTTTAAAATATTTAAACAGTTCCTGAAAGGGCAATACTATCAAATATCTTTTTTTGGGAGGGGGGAATGCTCTCTTTCTGAAATAGGCTGGGTGGGGGGATATCTTGTCCTTTTCACTGATGCGGAAATAGAATATCTTGTTAGAGATGTTTGTCACCTTCAGTCAACGATTCAGAGTTGAAACCATTCAAGCACTAATGTATCCTTTTATTATGGTGCTGTGAATATGCAGTTCTCTTGCGGTATCGTGCGCATGAGTATTTGATGAATAGCTGGCACTGTGCGCTTCTGGAGGGCAGGACATAGTGCCTTTCTTTCATACTGTGAAGTTGGCAAATGGTGCCTTTTTTTTTATGGTAGTGTAGCTTTTCCCCCCCCATCTTTTAGTAAGTTTGGTTTTTCAGAGTCAATATTTGATTATTTGATTTCACAACTAGCAAACTGGACTTTCCAGTTTTGAAACTAGCTGTAAAAGTGAAATATTTATAAGGGAAATGTGTTAGATACATTCTCAAACTGGTTTAAGGAGAGCTTTTTCATAGCAGGAAACAAAAAAAAATCCATTCCTGTGTTTTGAAATTCTCTTGTAGAAAATTTTCCCCCAAAAAATATCTATTTGAGCCATATTATGTATTTACGCTTCCTATCACACACTATGATAAGTTATTTCTTAGAAAGTAAGAACAGTAATAGTCTCGGTGAATTCTATTATATTCTTTCTGGGTCATCTGTTGATGCCATTCTTGCTTCACAAATAATCAAATAGGATAGAATAGAATAGAATAGAATAGAATAGAATTTTTTTATTGGCCAAGTGTGATTGGACACACAAGGAATTTGTCTTGGTGCATATGCTCTCAGTGTACATAAAAGAAAAGATACGTTCATCAAGGTACAACATTTACAACACAATTGATGGTCAATATATCAATATAAATCATAAGGATTGCCAGCAACAAAGTTACAGTCATACAGTCATAAGTGGAAAGAGATTGGAGATGAGAACGATGAGAATATTAATAGTAGTGCAGATTCAGTAAATAGTTTGAGAGTGTTGATGGAATTATTTGTTTAGCAAAGTGATGGCCTTCGGGGGAAAACTGTTCTTGTGTCTAGTTGTTCTGGTGTGCAGTGCTCTATAGCGTCGTTTTAAGGGTAGGAGTTGAAACAGTTTATGTCCAGGATGCGAGGGGTCTGTAAATATTTTCACGGCCCTCTTCTTGATTCGTGCAGTATACAGTGAATCATACTTGATTCTGATGATGCATGAACACATATACATGTAAACATAGAATGTTTTTGTTTCTGAGCTATTGCACAAATAACATTTACCATTGCTTGCTGCTTCACTTTTCCCCCCAATTTCCCACTGTAGCTTACCAAAGAATTTCTAATGATTTCTCATCCAAATAGCAATAGCACTTAGATTTATATACCGCTTCATAGTGCTTTTACAGCCTTCTCTAAGCGGTTTACAGAGTCAGCCTATTGCCCCCAACATTCTGGGTCCTCACTACCCACATCGGAAGGATGGAAGGCTGAGTCAACCTTGAGCCTGGTGAAATTCGAACTGCCAAATTGCAGGCAGCCGGCAGGCAGCAGAAGTCGCCTGCACTCTAACCACTGTACCATTATTGCAGCTCACTTTATATTAATCACTTTAGCTTTTTCATAATCACCCCAGCTAGGTGCTGCCACTTGCTGATCTTAATATTTGATGTGAATAAAATGTGGATGCTACTCTGAAGACCCTGGCTGAAAAACGGAATGTAAATGCAATGGAGTAATCTAGTAGTCAAAGTTATTTATGTTGCTTGGTGTAAAATCTTAAATTGTATAGTAGGAGAACCCCCGAAGTGTGTAAAGTTGCTTCTTAGGAAGCGTCCTTGAGATGTATATGACTGAAGCTTTCACTAAATAGACTGAAGCTTTACTGGTTTCAGTGGGAAAGCTTTAAGTATCTGCTGAACTCGAGTTCTTAAACTGTAATTTTCGTGGCATTAAGCTCCTTGTATTTCACTGCATGACACTCAGCACAAGTGGTATTCACAATCATTTCAGCAATGCTTATTTGTGCATTGAAGTTTTAGATACTCTAACAATCAGTTTTCTGAGTAAGATTGACACACACACCCCAAAAAACCCCCAAACCTAATATTGAACAAGCAGCACATACACAACCAGCACAGTAAGACAAAATCTTGTTTACTGAAGTCAGCGACTCTTTGAGAATATTTGGGTCATTGTTTATATATTGCAATATTTGTATTGTCCTGATCCTCTAGGGATCTCAGTATGACATACGTCGTCTTCTCAAAGTATTCTCACAACTGGTTGTAAGGCTGGTTGACTCAGGGGTCTTCCTATGAACAGGGTAGCTGAAGATTTGAACTCTGATCTCACTGGTCAAAAGTCCAATTCTCCATCCACTACATTAGCTCTAAAGTAAGCCCTTGACTAGCTTTTTTATGTGACAGAGAATTTAATACCTTTCAGTTATCATCGAAGAGAGAAAAAACAGTAAGCAAACTTTTGGAAGATGGAGTGGTGCAGAATTTTAAGAAAGGCTGCCAGGGAGTTGTTAGGCAGATCACACTCCGCTTTTATTGACTGAAGCATGCCACAGCTTAGGTGGTACGTCAATGCCAAAAAGATAGCTTGGGATAAGCCTTTCATTGCACCGAGTCATTCTGCAAACAACAAATCATGCCATGCGAACTCTGAGGAGAAAGTTTCTGAACTTCAGATGAGCTCTGAGTGGAAAATGATTTGGATCCAACGTTGGAGAAATGTATAAATGATTTACAACATCTCTGTGTAAGGCTGGTCAGCTCATTCCCCACCACCACCTTTCCCTGCCATTTTCAATGTTAAGCACTGACATGACAGCCCTAGTCTAGAACTTCAAAATCCTTCTGTTAAATTGCTCCTCATGCTTGATAAATACACTTAAGTTTGTTACCACATGGTACAGCTTTACAACAGCTAAAAATAATTTGGCTGTGAGAGGTGAGGAAATCACATGCAGAAGTTTAAACCTGCCTTTGCTAAATGGACATCGGTCGGAACATAGCTCAGGATAGCTCAGGCAGTAGAGAAGCCTGTTATTAGAACACAGAGCCTGCAATTACTGCAGGTTCGAGCCCGGCCCAAGGTTGACTCAGCCTTCCACCCTTTATAAGGTAGGTAAAATGAGGACCCAGATTGTTGGGGGGCAATAAGTTGACTTTGTAAAAAAAATATACAAATAGAATGAGACTATTGCCTTATACATTGTAAGCCGCCCTGAGTCTTCGGAGAAGGGCGGGGTATAAATGTAAACAAAAACAAAAAACAAAACATACATTGAATTGCATCACTTTTGTTTAAAATGGAGATGTACCGATGTTCCTCTCTCCCAAGTGAAGCCAAGCAGTTTGTCCCAGATGTAAGGATTTCTACCTTTATCATCAACGCTTTTCTATTTTTCTTTAACTATTTGTTCAAATGGAGTAGCAATGGAAACAGGAAATCATTATAAAAAGCAATGGTGAAATCCAAATTTTTTTACTACTGGTTCTGTGGGCGTGGCTTGGTGGGCGTGGTGTGACTTGGTGGGCATGGCAGGGGAAGGATATTGCAAAATCCCCATTCCCTCCCCACTCCAGGAGAAGGATATTGCAAAATCTCCATTTGCTCCCCACTCTGGGGCCAGCCAGAAGTGGTATTTGCCAGTTCCCCGAACTGCTCAAAATTTCCACTACCGGTTCTCCAGAACCTGTTGGAACCTGCTGGATTTCACCCCTGATAAAAAGGTTCATTTGGAAGCTCTTTTACGTGTGATACTTTGCGTCGTTAGTTGCATGGTGGCATAATATATCATTTGAAAACGTTATCTATAGCTTCCACTAAAGACAGACACTATAGGTAGGGTACTACTAGTCTCATGACATCATGCAACTGTCTTCTGTCTTTTCTTCAAAGCATTTTCTGGGAAAAGAAAAAGAAAAAGCTGTAGGAACACAGAGGAAAAACATCATAATCTGTAGAACGCTGTGAAAGTACGTGAGTGATTTTACAATAAAATCTTTATCTAGGAACATTCACCAAGATTACAATCCATAGATTACAGAATATAGCTTGATATAATATCAGTAGCAAAATATATGTAAAAAGTTGATATATGTAAAAACTGTGTTTACTTTAACATTTGGTTGCAGCCTGAAAACATAATCTTCAAGAAGTAGCAAGCAGCACAGTTCTACAATGAAACCGGCAGCAAGGATTAGCATTTCAATGCTGTGGTTTTTCCCCCCTGAATTTAATGAGGTGATCATAGAATTTTAGAAATGAGGGCGAGATGGGAACTAAAAGTACAGTCTTGTACGGTCTTATAAGGCATATACAGTCAGCTCTCTCTGGGGCCTGTAATTTGCAATTTCCCCCTGAAATCAAAAAGTTGGCCATAATGCTATGCAAATCCATGCATATTAAACACCTGATCGATCAGGAGCTGATCTAAGGTGCTGGCCTCTTTGTCATTTGAAATTCATTAGGTAGCTGTTTCCAAGCCAGTGTGGGGAAAGAAGACTCACTCAAGATTAGTTAAGCATTAATAGATCAGATGCGCTTTCAGCATTCTTAAGTACTGCAAGTTTATAAGCAGCAGTAATTATATAATTGTTATAGGGATGGATGGAAAAGAGGAACAAAAGCAAGAACAGAGAAGCAGGTTACGAAGAATAAGCATTAGAAAAATATCAGAAGGGCTGGAAACTTGTTTTGCAGTAGACAATATTACACTAAATATTTCTCTTCTGTTTGCAATTTGGCTTGCTAATGAGCACTGCAAATATAATTCCATTGCTCTTATTTAATAATCAAATGATCCAGGCTTACGGGATGGAGTGGCTTTGGTCTTTCTTTTTCTTTAAAAGGATGATTTGAGACTTGTAAGGGGTAGCTATATAAGTTGGCAAGCTGAACATCCTATGTCAGCCAATACAAAAAGAAAGACAAGCAAACACAAGTTGTTGAATGGCTTTATTGCCGTGCTGTAACCTTCCTGATTGTAATAAGAATCAGGTGCATGATCAGAGAGCACACAAGACCTGGAAACAACTTTCGACAACTTGCCTTATAACTTAAGTCATCTGCTGTCATGATAGAGGTGGAATTACTAGAGCAGGAGTGTCAAACTCACGGCGTCATGGCAGCATCATATGACATATCAGGACTTTTTCCCCTTTCGCTAAACCGGGTGTGGGCGTGGCCAGCATGTGAAGCATCCAGCCCGTGGGCCAGGAGTTTGACAGCCCTGTACTAGAGTAATCTGTTCAATGATAATTCAAGATTCAGGTGCCACAAATTTTCAGAAGCCATTCAAACATCAAGCCTAGTGTCCAAGTATAGGCCAAAGAGGGACAGGACTATAAGTAAATAGTTGGAGGAGTGTTACTAATAGAAGTGCAAAGGTCTGGAGCAGTGGTGAAATCCATTTTTTTTTTACTACCGGTTCTGTGGGCGTGTTGTGGCTTGGTGGGCATGGCAGGGGAAGGATACTGAAAAATCTCCGTTCCTACCCCATTCCAGGGAAAAGATAGGGCAAAATCCCCATTCCCACCCCACTTGGAGGCCAGCCAGAGGTGGTATTTGCCAGTTCTCTGAACTACTCAAAATTTCTGCTACCGATTCTCCAAACTGCTCAAAATTTCTGCTACTGGTTCTCGGGAACCTGCTGGATTTCACCCCTGGTCTGGAGGCTGCTCTGAATGGAAGTCCTGCCTTTTTGCCTATTCCTTGATGTTGCTTGTTAGTGATTCAAAGGACTTGCCACAAGGGTACAATTGGTGTAGACAGCTAAGTATTTATTTTGTCTCTCCTCCTTGTCTTAGAAAATGCTGACCTGAGATCAGATCTGTGTGTTTTTCTGCCAGGTCCATATATCTGGAACTCCCCCCCCCTTTTTTTTTAAATTTCATTTTGTCACAACAGTATACACAAACATCGACATAAAACAACAACACATCATAAAAGAAAAAAATATATATATAAGCAAAAGTATGCAATAACTATGTTAATTTGATATAATGAAAGGGAACAATAGGACAGGAATGGTAGGCACATTTGTGCTCTTATGCACTCCTCTTATAGTCCTCTTAGGAATGGGGTGAGGTCAATAGTAGACAGTTTTTGGTTGAAGATTTTGGGATTTTGAGTAGAGACTATAGAGTCAGGTAATGAGTTCCAAGCGTTAACAACTCTGTTACAGAAGTCATATTTTCTGCAATCAAGTTTGAAGCGGTTTACATTAAGTTTGAATCTATTGTTTGCTCTTGTATTATTGCGATTGAAGCTGAAGTAGTCTTTTACAGGAAGGATATTGCAATAGATGATTCTGTGTGTTAAACACAGGTCATGTCAGGGTCGGCGGAGTTTTAAGTTTTCTAATCCCAGGATTTCAAATCTGGTGGCATAAGGTATTTTGTTGTTTACGGAGGAGCGAAGAACTCTTCTAGTAAAATATTTCTGGATGCGTTCAATTGTATTAATATCAGAGATGTGGTATGGGTTCCAGATGGATGAGCTGTATTCAAGAATACGTCTGGAAAATGTTTTGTATGTTCTGGTTAGTAGTGTAGAGTTTTTGGAAAAGAAGCTGTGTAAAATTAGGTTTACAACTCTTAGAGCCTTTTTTGCTATGTAGTTGCAGTGGGCTTTGGCACTTAGGTCATTTGATATGAAAACTCCAAGGTCTTTGACTGGCTGGAGGTCATCAGTAAGGTAATGTCCGTCAAGCTTGTACTTGTTGTTTGGGTTCTTTTTTCCAATATGTAACACTGAGCATTTGCTGGTTGAGATTTGGAGTTGCCAAGTTTTGGACCAATCGGATACAAAGTCAAGATCTTCTTGAAGGGTAGAAGTATTGTTAGTAGTATTAAATAGTTTGACATCGTCAGCAATAACAACACAATAATTTGAGATAAGGTCACAGAGATCGTTTATGTATAGTATGAAGGGCGTTGGTTCAAGAACACTACCTTGGGGAACGCCAATTTTGACAGGAACAGGATTTGATAGAGCGTTGCCGATCTTGACCACTTGTTGTCTGTTTGACAGGAAGGCATTTATCCAATTGTGAAGAGGTCCTGAAATGCCGTAGGATTTTAGTTTGAGGAGAAGTTTATCATGTACTACTGAATCAAAAGCTTTGCAGAAGTCTATGTGGATTGCATCTATTTCTTTTCCCTGATCAAGGTTAGTAGTCCATATGTTTTTGCAGTGGAGAAGTTGTAAGTTACATGATAATTTTTTTCTGAAACCAAATTGTTTATTAGAGAGTAGGTTGTTTGTTTCAAAGTGGAGTGTAATGGATTGGTTTATGATAGATTCCATTACTTTGCATGAGACACAACATAGAGAGATAGGTCTGTAATTTTCAACTAGGCTGGGATCTCCTTTTTTGAAGATAGGGATGACTGTGGCTAGAGACCAGAGTTTGGGAAGGGAACTAGTCGTGAAAGCTTTATCTTTATTTATTGAAGATTATGCTTAGGGGTTCTGAAATATTAACTGAATATATCAATTAATATATATCAATATATTAATTGATATACATCCTTGATAGGATGTAGCTAGCTGAATGCTAGGTTTTGCCTATCCCAATAAACTATTTCTTGTAAATAAATGCCCTTTCAGTTATACTTATAAAACCTAATTTACAAATCATTGTTCTCAGGAAAACCAACACCTAATGCTTCAGTTTCCATCGTTGGTTAGCTAAATGGCTTCTTTCTACTTTCAAGTTTCCCCATGAAAGCAATTTTGTGAGCTAGGTTGTGTCCCTCCAGGGCCAGTCCATGAACACTAGTGAGCAGAGGTAGTTTTGGAGGAACCAACAGAGATTCTTAATTTGCCTTTATTGCTTTGCTTTGCTTTGCTGATTTAACAGGTGTTAACTTGCCGCATCAAAACAATATGACCCTTGGCCTCCCTTTCTAAATGAAGCATTTTAACAGCAGTACAATGCCCACTAATTAAAGAGATGGAGTTTTGGCTCTTCGCTTAGAAAAGAATCTTCCTGAAGTGCAGAACTCTTCATTTTCTTTTAATATATATATATATTATTATTTTGACATCTGCTAAGGGGACAGAAGCACAATTACTCGTTGGTTTGAACAGTGGCAAGCATGAAAGTCTTGCACACATTTTTCTTATTAGGATTGCCATATCCGGGTTTAACAAATCTGAACGATTATTTGAAGTCAGCAAAGAGATACAAAATGATAACTTTTTGCTCCCATCTAGCGGCTATCTAGATTTTTGCAGCCCAGATGTAGTTGACTCTCCCTTGCATGTACATAAACTTAATCAAAAGAGAGAGAGAGGATAGGTGAACTTAATACTAATGCTGACGATTAACATTCTTACCTCTGTTATACATGTCTTTGTATATAATTTGTTTCTCTTGGACTCCAAGGATAATTTTTCCAAGCAATTGTCAAAAATAACTTTTTCTCCTCCCCCCCCCCTTACATTAGCCCCCATATCTCTCAGAATGGCTGTTCTGCTTTTTTGATTGTTTTAATTGGTTAATTTATTTAAATTTGCAATACTGAAAGGTCAGGCAACCCCTTCAAATAGCTGAAGGATGAATCTAATAAAAACATTTTACTTAAAAAAAAAGTCATTGCTTAGGAAGCATCTAAGAGCAAGGTAATTCTGCTTTGCTTAAAACAATAGTTTTTATCGTTTATCTTAAATTGTATCTTTATTGTGTATTTAAGATCTCATTAAAGGTAAGATCTCATTTGATGTACTCTTATCAAAAAATCTGCAGTGTTGAATGGTATTGATTTAATGTGTGAAGCTGTTTTGGAAAGATTATGGTCTTGAGAGCAAAACGAATAAAATGAATAATGACATGAAGATTATATTCATTATACATATACATTAATTCTACATTGTGAAATATAATTTTTTTTAAAAAAATTGATTGTTTGTTTTAAATTCTGTTCCGATGGACAGTTTCAAGGGAATAATAAACAGCTTTCTGTTTGCATTAGATGAAAAATCCTTCACAGTTTCACAGTGATCTAACTCCTTGAACGCCTAGAAGAGGTTTTCTTGCTTCTGGGAAATCAGTCTGTGTCCAACTCTAGGTACAAGCAGCCATAAGCTCACATCTGAACTGTAATATTTGTTAACTTAGCAGTCAAGCTAAAACCAGAGACTTAGGCTTGGCGTTGTGTTGAATGTAAATGGCCATTGTAAGACTTCAAAACAGAAAGTAGGCCTCACCTGTCTGCATTTTAAAATCTTAGAGGCAGGAACAGAAATCAGGAAAACTCCATAAAACATTAGGATTATCATGACATCTTGTTAATTAATAATTAGAACTGCAGAAAAAACAATTGATACAACCTGCCTTCCATTGAGGACCTGTATACTGCACGAATCAAGAAGAGGGCCGTGAAAATATTTACAGATCCCTCACATCCTGGACATAAACTGCTTCAACTCCTACCCTCAAAACGATGCTATAGAGCACTGCACACCGGAACAACTAGACATAAGAACAGTTTTTTCCCGAAGGCCATCACTCTGCTAAACAAATAATTCCCTCAGCACTGTCAAACTAGTTACTAAGTCTGCACTACTATTAACCTTCTCATCGTTCCCATAACCCATTTCCTTCCACTTATGACTGTAAGACTGTAACTTTGTTGCTTGTATCCTTATGATTTATACTAGTGGTGGGTTTCAAAATTTTTTTACTACCGGTTCTGTGGGTGTGGCTTGTTAGGCGTGGCAGGGGAAGGCTACTGCAAAATCTCCATTTCCTCCCGATCAGCTGGGACTCAGAAGGCAGAGAATAGATGGGGCAGGGGCAATCAGAATTTTTACTACCAGTTCTCCAAACTACTCAAAATTTCTGCTACCGGTTCTCCAGAACTGGTCAGAACCTGCTGAAACCCTCCTCTCGTTTATACTGATATTGTTTCCTGATTGCTTAATTGTACCCTATGACTATCATTAAGTGTTGTAAGTGTTGTACCTTGATGAAGGTATCTTTTCTTTTATGTACACTGAGAGCAGATAACATCACTGCTGCGTAGTCTGCACTGGCTTCCTGTGGTCTTTCGGGTGCGCTTCAAGATTCTGGTTACCACCTTCAAAGCGCTCCATGGCTTAGGACCCAGGTACTTACGAGACCGCCTGTTGTTACCCTATGCCTCCCACCGACCTGTACGCTCTCACAGAGAAGGTCTCCTCAGGGTGCCATCCGCCAAACAGTGTCGGCTGGCGGCCCCTAGGAGTAGGGCCTTCTCTGTTGGAGCATCGACTCTCTGGAATGAACTTCCCCCTGGCCTACGTCAAGTGCCTGATCTTCGAACCTTCCGTCGTGAGCTAAAAACATATTTATTTATTCAAGCGGGATTGGCATAATGGTTTTAATAGTTTTAATCTTAAACTGGGGTTTTTATTGGGTTTTTAAATTCTTTTATAATTTTAAATTTAAACTTTTAATTATCAGCCTTTTGTAATTTTCTAGGTTTTAATTGTTGGTTTTAATTATATATGTATTGTGTTTTATCTTTGGCTGTACAGACCTGAGTCCTTTGGGAGAAGGGTGGTTTAAAGATTTAATAAATAAAATAAATAAATAAATAAATATGCACCAAGACAAATTCCTTGTGTGTCCAATCACACTTGGCCAATAAAAAATTCTATTCTATTCTATTCTATTCTATTCTATTCTATTCTATTCTATTCTATTCAGATTGCATTCCCAAAATTGATGGGGCTAGAGGCCATTTTAAGTCGAACGCTTAAACATTGGTGATGCTTAAAGCATATGCAGGTAGTCCTTGGCATGCGACCACAATTGAGCCCAAAATTTCTGTCGCTAAGCAAGACATTGGTTAAGTGAGTTTTCCCCATTTCACGACCTTTCTTGTTTAGTTTAGTTTAGTTTAGTTTATTCGAATTTATATACCGCCCTATCTCCCAAAGGACTCAGGGCGGTTTACAGGCATATAAAACATCAATATCAATATACAAATTAAAATAATCCTTAAAAAACTTATTCTAGCGCCCGAATTATTAAAAATAGAAATATAAGTATCAAATATAAATATTAAAATCAATTTAAAACCCCTCTAAATTTAAAAATCTAAGCCAGTCCTGCACAGATGAATAAATGTGTCTTGAGCTCGCGACGGAAGGTTCGAAGGTCAGGAAGTTGACGGAGTCCTGGGGGGAGTTCGTTCCAGGTGGAGCCCCACAGAGAAGGCCCTTCCCCTGGGCGTCGCCAACCGACACTGCCTAGCTGACGGCACCCTGAGGAGTCCCTCTCTGTGAGAGCGCACGGGTCGGTGAGAGGTATCTGGTCGCAGTAGGCGGTCCCGTAGATAACCCGGCCCTATGCCATGGAGCGCTTTAAAGATGGTCACCAAAACCTTGAAGCGCACCCGGAAGGCCACAGGTAGCCAGTGCAGCCTGCGCAGGATGGGTGTTATGCGGGAGCCACGAGGGGCTCCCTCTATCACCCGCGCAGCCGCATTCTGAACTAACTGCAGCCTCCGGATGCCCTTCAAGGGAAGCCCCATGTAGAGAGCGTTGCAGTAATCCAGGCGAGACGTCACAGTCGTTCAATGAATCATTGCAACTGTTAGGCTAATAACAGGGTTGATAAGTGAATCTGGCTTCTCCATTGACTTTGCTTCTCAGAAAGTCCCAAAAGACTCATTATAAATATGAGTCAGTGGCCAAGCATCTGAATTTTGATCATGTGGCTTTGGGGATGCTGCAATAGTCGTTAAGTGGAAAAACGGTGGTAAGTCATTTTTTTCCCCCAGTGCCATTTTAATTTAGAACGGTCACTAAATGAACTGTTGTAAATCGAGGACTAGCTGAATTTTGTTCTGTATTATTCCAAAATACAAAAAAGGGGCAGAACTATTTGGACCTGCTCCTTCTGGGGAGCAGCTCCCAAGACCACCAAAAATTAGATCCTGGTAGACTGCACATTGTCCACGAGTTACACTTTCTGTATCCTTGTTTGATATGTTTGTTGTAGACAATATTTAAACAGTGTTACATTCCCAGTAGGAGTGTAAACGGTAACTCAAAGTTCTAGAGACTCCTTGATGTATTCTCTTAATTGGGTACTGAATCAAAGGATTAAGCCTAACATTAATCAAAGCCAAGAATCAATAAGAAGCAAATATACTAAGACAGCCATGGTCCAACTAGCTACTGACTGATAGTCCATATCAGTGCAATCTGGGAAAAAAAAACCCCCAAGAAGACCAAGATTTGAAACAATTTGGACTGTCAATATCAGCCCAACTTGTTTTAGGTCTAGACTAAAACCTTGATAGAACTTAAGTAAAGGACATGGACATTCAGGTAGACAGAGCTAAATTTTCCCATCTCTTACAAATTGTTCTCTGTCCTTGGACGCTGCAATCACTTCTTTGACATCAAAGCAGAGGTGGGTTTCAAAGCAGAGGTTCTGACCGGTTCTGGAGAACCGGTAGTGGAAAATTTGAATAATTCAGAGAAGTGGTAGTAAAAATTCTGACTGGCCCCACCCCCATCTATTCTCTGCCTCCCGAGTCCCAGCTGATCGGGAGGAAATGGGGATTTTGCAGTAACCTTCCCCTGGAGTGGGGAGGGAATGGAGATCTTACAGTATCCTTCCCCTGCCATGCCCACCAAGCCACGCCCACCAAGCCATGCCACACCCACCAAGGCACACCCACAGAACCGGTAGTAAAAAAATTTGAAACTCTCCATTGCATCAAAGTAAGATGTCACAATGCAATAGTTCATTTTTAAAATCTTCTCTCTCCTCCCCCCCAAATGTAAGTGAATACTACAAACTGGAACAATTATGTCTCAATGTTAATAGAAGAAGTTGTTTTGAATGAAATACCATATCACTTGTGTTGAAAAAAACCTGAAGATGCTGAAGGTTAATACAATGACTATGATACTTGTAGTACACAATGCATTCGCTCAATCAGGGGGTCACCAAACCTTGATCCATAAACTGCTACCGGTCCGCAGCCTGTTGGAAACCAGGCCACACAAGCAGAGGATGAACTTGGAAAGCTTCATTTGTGCAGGCGCTGGGTTAGGTTGCGTACACAAAACCATCCTTCCTCCCTGCAACCGCGGCTGCTGCCACCCACCACTCTGAAAGTCAGAAAGGTTGGAGACCACTGCTCTAAATCAATATATGTTTATTAGAGTAATTCACCTTAATGAATTTAGGAGGCTGTATAGCAGCTGGTGTCAGGTGCAGCTCCATAAAGCTCCCTCTTCTTCCAATAAGGGGGACAAAGTAGAATTCAGGTTGGGAGAAACAGCTCTAATTTTCTTTTTCTACTGTCACTATTGGTTGCAGGATCTTCAGAGTAGTATGAAGTTGGAATCTTACCTGACCTGGCTTGCGGGGGTGTGGGGGAGCAGATTCTCAACCCTGAAAGGACTATAACCAGCACTAATGAACGCATCTTTTCTTTTATGTCCACCGAGAGCGTATGCACCAAATTCCTTGTGCGTCCAATCGGCACTTGGCCAATAAAAAATTCTGTTCTATTCTAAGTTAAAGTTGACAAGAAAAAGATAGGCAGGAGCATTGGGTATTTTCAGGGCTGCTATGCCCAATTATATGTTTATGTTTATGTTTATGTTTATTCAGATTTGTATACCGCCCTATCTCCCTAGGGATTCAGGGCGGTTCACAGGCAAATAAAATACATATAAATACAAGATAAAATGTCCGTTAAAAAACTTATTAAATATAGCCCGATAATTAAAACAATATATAACAAAACCCATTTAAAAGCTGGACGCCACCACTGTTCCCCAGAAGGAGGGGGGGCCTCAAACCTTCCCTCCTAAATTTCTCCATCACCTCTTCTCTCCAGAGCTCCACAAAACCGGTAATCTTCTTATTTTAAGTTCTCCTCTCTCCAAAATAACTCGTGCTCCTTCCAACCGCAGGGGAGAAAACCCCCGCACTCCGGAGCACTCCACTCACGTTACCGATATTCCTTCCTTCTCCTCCTCAATTCTTCTCCGTGCCCTGTTCACCACCAGGCTGCTGCAGTTATAAATCCAATGCCCGGTGTCACGGGCACAGCGCCCAGGCGACCAAAATAATGGCCGCGGCCTGTGGCCTCCGAACCCCGCCAAGCCTAGGACGCGCCAGCATCGGTCCCCACAGTCCTGTATGTCGGCTGGGAGACCCCTGGCGAGCCGTCCGTACGGCAGGTGTCCTTTTCGGAACACCTGGCCCCTGAGGGCCTCGGCGGCGGCCGGATTCGGGCGCTGGAGGCAGGAGAAACCTTCCAGACGTCCGTTGCCACTGGATACCGGAAGTCGTCTCCCACTGGATACCGGAAGTCGTGGTGGCGTCCAGCTTCCGCCTTCACTATGAGAATTTTGATGACATCACTTCCCTTCGGTTTCCTGGTTGACTAACTGTACTCTGGACTCGTTGCTCCTGTGAGTGCCCCCTGGTGGATCCGGAGGAAATTACAAGGATACTGTGCTTGCCTGAGGATTTTGATTCTTTTTTTTTTCAAATGGCAAAAGGTCAGAGACCAACTGCTGGAGAGATGGAGAGAATTCTGGAAAAGTTATCCAATATGGACAAGAAACTGGATGATTTGCAAAGAGGCCAAACGGAAATAAGAGAAGAAATTGTGACTATCCAAAAGGATTTAAAGGATACTCAACAAGTCTCAGCAGAAAACAAGCAGAAAGTGGAAGGTCTGGAGGGTGAAATGCGGGCAGTGCAGAAAAGAGAGGAGACGACAGGCAATGCTGTGCTTGGACTACAGATGGATAAAATGTCTTATTTCCTTAGGTTTCAAAATTTGGAAGAAGTGGACCAAGAAGACTTGAGAGATGTTGTGACTAAATTGTTGGGAGAATTTCTTGGGAGAAGTGTTGATTTCATGAATTGGGATGTGGATCGAGTTTATAGAGTTAATTCACAATATGCACGCACGCATGCAGTTCCCAGAGAGGTGCATGTCAAATTTGTGAGAAGAGAGACGAGATGAAATTCTTAGAAAACATAGGAGTGGGGCACTGATTTACAGGGGCAGGAGATAGCCATTCTGAGGCAGATTCCCAGACAGGTACGTGAAAAAGAAAGAAATATTATTTTTGTCAAGCAAATTGTACCAGAAGGAGTGGGCTTCAGATGGCTGATGCCAGAGGATTGATGATTTTCCGGGAGGGCATTACGAAAAAATCAGTACAATTATGGAGGCTAGGGCCTGTGTGGAGGAACACAAAGCCTTCCTGGAATGAGATGACCCAGGAATTGAAGAGGGGGAGGTTATAGATCATGGGGCTGAAGCGGCTGCCGCTGTTGCGGCCCTGGAGTTGGGTCAGGCTGAACCCAGAGTTCTGAGATCCAAAACTAGGAAGTGATAAAGATATTTGGGATTGTGTTGGTTTTCCTTATTCTCTTTTGTACGATATTCTGTTTATTCTTGACTCTTCTTTATTACGTATTTAAAATTTGCAAACTTTGCTACTTCGTGTCACCTGCTTGCCTTATGGCTGTTGTATGTGTTAAAAAATTTGAGTAAAATTCTTATTTTAGATAAGAAAAATGAAAATTTACCATACCTGATATGTATTTGTATAAACCTTTTTTGACTAATAAAAACTTTTTGAACAAAAAAAAAAAAAAAAAACCCATTTAAAATCTAAATTTAAAAAACCTAGTCCAGCCCTGCGCAGACGAATAGATGTGTTTTAAGCTCGCGGCGGAAGGTTCGGAGGTCCGGAAGTTGACGAAGTCCTGGGGGGAGTTCGTTCCAGAGGGTGGGAGCCCCCACAGAGAAGGCCCTTCCCCTGGGTGTCGCCAGACGGCACTGCCTAGCCGACGGCACCCTGAGGAGTCCCTCTCTGTGAGAGCGCACGGGTCGGTGAGAGGTATTTGGTAGCAGCAGGCGGTCCCGTAGATAGCCCGGCCCAATGCCATGGAGCGCTTTAAAGGTAGTTACCAGCACCTTGAAGCGCACCCGGAAAGCCACAGGCAGCCAGTGCAGTCTGCGCAGGAGAGGTGTCACGCGGGTGCCACGAGGGGCTCCCTCTATCACCCGCGCAGCTGCATTCTGAACTAACTGCAGCCTCCGGATGCCCTTCAAGGGGAGCCCCATGTAGAGAGCATTGCAGTAATCCAGACGAGACGTCACGAGAGCGTGAGTGACCGTGCATAGGGCATCCCGGTCTAGAAAGGGGCGCAACTGGCGAACCAGGCGAACCTGGTAAAAAGCTCTCCTGGAGACGGCCGTCAAATGATCTTCCAAAGACAGCCGTTCATCCAGGAGGACGCCCAAGTTGCGCACCCTCTCCATCGGGGCCAATGACTCGCCCCCGACAGTCAGCCGAGGACTCAGCTGACTGTACCGGGACGCCGGCATCCACAGCCACTCAGTCTTGGAGGGATTGAGCTTGAGCCTGTTTCTCCCCATCCAGACCCGTACGGCTTCCAGACACCGGGACAGCACTTCGACGGCTTCGTTGGTACCCTTCCTTACATTTTCTATCCATCTATTGTGACCTCTGTATCTTGATTCATGTGTTTTATTCCCCACTTTGTTGATTTCTTGAATTAATAGAGGCTTTATTCTTCCCATTCTTTCGTTGGCTTTATGCAAACATCACACATTCAAAAAAATGTTCGAATCTGGTCGCCTGGCATGTGTGGTAGTGGTGGTGGTGGTGATGGTGTGTGTGTGTGTGTGTGTGTGTGTGTGTGTGTGTGTGTTGGAAAGGAAGTCATTTTTTTAAAAAAAGGAGGGGAGTCTCTGATTCCAGAAAGAGGAAGACAGGAAGCTCATGGGTGGCTGCACCATTCTGGCTAATTGTAAATGGCAAGGTAAATTATTCAGTTGGTGTGTTATGTGTTGGACTTAATCCTTTGATTTTAGATGGAGATCTGATAGACTTGTGTTATACCTGTTTATGGACAGCAAACTCTACTACTGTACATGCATCCACTGCTTCTTTTCAGAGAGTTTCTGCTAAATATTTTACTTACTATGAACCAGCGATCATACATGCAAAATTGCAAATGCTTCCATTAGTGTTAGATAATAAACTATTCATTGTTTTAAAAATCCAAAAACTGGTATCATTGGAATAATAATACGGGAGATTTTAGTACATTCGTTTTACAAAAAGCCTAATGAAAATACACTGAATTGCTCTTACAGTTAAAGAGTGGAAATACTATGCCCTGTACTTTGCCCAGAGTTGAAATGATGCAAATTATTACATCCAAAGCAGCCAGGAATGAGAAAAGCAGAAGATACTGTAAGTAGGAAGTGAATGGATAAAGGATGTGTACATTGGAAGATATCATTTCCACTCACAGGGCTAAGGAGGTTATCTAGGAAGTAGAAGCATTTGCAGAAAAGTATTATTAATTGTATTAATAATTATTAATAATTAGTTAATAATTAGTTAATAATAATTAGTTAAGACAGCCAGGTTGGTCTAGTGGTTAAGGCATCAGGCTAAAAACCAGGAGAAAGAGAAAATAATTTGCCTTTTTAGTGGATGAGTTTAAGAAACATCAGATATATTTTAGATGGGAGGTTCCAGCTGGTTTAACAGTGAATTATAAAGGAAGAAAGTATTTTCTCAATACAATTTGTAAAGCACGAGATTTTACACTAATGTATTAAAGATTGGGAATTCTTTATTAATAGATGTTAAGTTGAATGGTGAATAGATGGTGGAAAATGTGTAAGACAGAAGAAGGGAGGAGAATGTTTAACTCTATTATATATGATTATGGTTAATTTTGTAAATGATTTATTGTGGAGATAAATGTGTAATTTTAAGGGTACTATTTGATATATTTAAGGTATAAAGGAATAGGAAGATGGAATATTGTTTAACTTTGGAGGATAGATAGTAAAATTTAGGAATTTGGATTAAATATTATATTTAAGAGATGGATGTAATGTAGTTATATGGCTAATTAGAATTTAATTGTTATAATAGATATATTTTGGATAAGTTATAGGTGTAATTTTAATAATGTTATTTGATATAAGTAAGGTAAAGTGAAGATTTTAATTATTACAATTGATATATTGGATATTTGTAATATTATTTGTTGTATATAAATGTTAAAGATGTGAAAAGATGGACTATTGTTTACCCTTGAAGGTTGGACAGAAAAATTAAAGAAATTAAGTTGGAAATATGAACTATTCTTGAGAGACTGCTTAAGGAAGAAAGACATTTTAGAAGAACACTTGGTGAATATTGGAAGATGGAACATTGTTTTGATATTGATTGATGAAGGTTGGATATTAAAAACTATGTACTGTATTCAAGAACAAACACTAACTCAATCGGAAATTTCTGAGAACTCTAGGAGTGGAATGGTCTGATATATTATGGATTGGGAGAAAGTATCTTCTTTGTCTCTGGAAGGAGAGTGCAGGTTTTAACGTGTGATTAAGGATTATGATTTGTGCTATATTTTAATTTTTGTTGTTAGTTTTATACCCTGTATTCGGTTCTCGGAAGTCCCGGGGGTGGGGAGGAAGGGAAGGAGGGGAGGGGAGGAGGGTAGAAAATGGATTGATAGTTAATGTATAAAGATGATTGAAGATGTATAATTAATATAAGATCGGAGCTGCCTGGCTAGCACTTCAGAATGATGGGAAAGAAGGAAGTAGAAGAGAGAAGGAGGTAGGAAAGAGAAGAGGAGGAAGAGGAAAGGAAGGAAGAGGGATAGAAGAGGGAGAAGAAAGGAGTAGGGAGGAAGGAGGAGAGGATGTAGATAAGAGAGGGGGAGGATGGTTGTGGAAAGTAGAAGAAGGTAGAGAAGGGAAGAGAGTTAAAGGAAGGGTGTGGTGACCGGGCAGGTCTGATTAATTGTATATGATGGTACATTAAATATGTTATTGGATATGTTATTGGATAAGAATGTTAAAATAAAACTTTTTAAATAAAAAAATAAAAAAAAAACCAGGAGACCGGGAAACCTAGTCCAGCCTGAAGCATGAAAGCCAGCTGAGTGACCTTGAGCCTGTCTCAGTCCAATCTACCTCACAGGGTTGTTGTTGTGGGGAAAATAGGAGGAGGAAGATGTGTTGGATATTTCGCTGCCTTGAGTTACTGTATTTAGTCAAAATAATAAAGGCGGGATTACAAATAAATATTTACAAAAAAATTTGGAAGTGAATGAGCTTTTATATGGATAATGACAACATATTGCATTTTATATACATAACTTCAATGTACCTGGCTACCTAGCCAGCCACTAGGCTCAGTGGCTAAGACACTGAGTTTGTCGATCAGAAAGATCAGCAGTTCGGTGGTTTGAATCCCTAGTATAGGTCTCCTGCATGGACTAGATAACTTCCAAGGTCTCTTCCAACTCTGTTACTCTTACCTGTTACCTGGATTCTATTCCTTGACAAGTTTTGATGCATATTTCCCTTGGAATTATTTCAGTATCGGGGGGGAAACTGAAAATATTCATCCATAATCAACCAAGTAGCATTGGGGAAAAGAATTAAAACCTTCATTTTCAGCTCTTTTTAGAGCCTCAAGCTACAGCCTAGAAATAAATCTTATGAAGTGGGTTGGTAGTTCACTTATTTGCTTAGTCAAACTGGGAAATCCTTCTTAATCAGTACAGTTGAATGACTAATCATATATATAGTACGTATATTCCACCCAGGGATGAAATCCAGCAGGTTCTGCCAGGTTCTGGAGAACTGGTAGCAGAAATTTTCAGCAGTTTGGAGAACTGGTAGCGGAAATTTTGAATAGTTCAGAGAACCAGCAAATACCACCTCTGACTGGCCCCAGAGTGGGGTGGGAATGGAAATTTTGCAATATCTTTCCCCTAGAGTGGGGTGAGAATAGGGATTTTGCAGTATCCTTCCCCTGGAGTGGGGAGGGAATGGAGATTTTGCAGTATCCTTCCGCTGCCATGCCCACCAAGCCACACCATGCCCACCAAGCCATGCCCACATGCCCAGCCCCCCCATGCCCAGCTGATCCACGCAATCATCAGGCGTTGTTTTTTTTTTTTACTTTTAAAAGCATTTTTTCTTCCGCCGAATAAATGCTTTTAAAAGAAAAAAAAAGCTTCTGATGATTGCGCGGCTCAGCTGGTATCATCAGAACCCTTTAGAAGCATTTTTTGTACAGCCTCTTCGGCCGAAGAGGTTGTAGAAAAAATTCTTTTAAAAGTAAAAAAAATAATAACTTCCCCCCGGTTTACGTCAATTGCCTGATCTTCGGACCTTTCGGCGTGAGCTGAAAACGCACCTATTTATTCAAGCGGGACTGGATTGAAATTTTATTGGGGTATTTATGTTTTAAGATTTTAAATGGTTTTATAATTTCGGCCACATTATAATATTTCTTTTTAACTTCTTTTAATGTTTATATATTGAATTTTTACTTGGCTGTACACCGCCCTGAGTCCTCCGGGAGAAGGGCGGTATAAAAATTGAAATAAATAAAAAAATAAATAAATAAATAAATAAATAAATAAATAAATAAATAAATAAATATAAATTTGCCATGCCCACCCAGTCACATTAACCCCCCCCCAACCAAGCCATGGCCACAGAACCGGTAGTAACAAATTTTACCTTTCACCCGTGCTTCAAACCTCCCATTTCGTGTTATAATCACAAATCTTAATAGTCAAACTCTTCGGTAAAAGTTTATCCAATTAAAAAGAGAATTAAGTTTTTAAAAATATATTTAGCCCTTATTTATTTCTTCATATTCATGCCAAAGTTATCAATTTACAGGAAAACCAATATTAAAAAAGGAAGATGAGAAAGACAAGAAAAGATTTTTTAAAATGGAGGGAGGAAATGGTGTTGGGGAGAACTAAAATAATAACAAGAAAACTGCTCTAGACAAATATTTACAAATATTTTAAGGCCAGAAGAGAGAGACTGTTCGTAATTTGCATTGCAACATTTAAAAGTGGGTTCCTTTCCCCCCCCCCTTATCATGCTTAACGAGTTCAATTTTTAATGTTTTTAGCATAAAATGGGCAATTTATATCCTGCTAAGCGCTGTAAACTGTTTTGAAGATTATGAGATTCTAGTATAACAGACAATTCCTGTAATAAAAAGCCTTTCAAATCAGTTGGCCCTTTTCTATTTGCTGGAACCATAAATTTCATGCTCTATTAATCAATTTGAATCTTTTCTGATTAGGTAATTTAATATAAGGAAAATAGTACTTACAGAAAGTGTTTAAATTTTTAATAATATGCTAGTCTGAATTAGCTAGTAGAATTTTAATGAGATGTTCCACTTTCTACTGTTCAACTTTTCTGATGTTATTATATTTTCAAGGTGGTAACTGACAAAGGATTTTCCTCACAATAGTTTTCAACATTTCAGCGTTTAGTGAATTTCATCCTAGAGCTGACTTAGAGACTTTAATAGAAAATATTTAAGAACTAACATCAATGGACGCTTTTAGAAAATATGCTACTGTATCTGGCTCCCTTCAACTTTTTGAATGTGTAAGTTTCCCTGTATATTATTCCCCAAACATTACAAACAAACAAACAAACAAATAAATAAATTACTGAGGGATCTTATTTGCATAATATGCAAAATGCTTGCTAATTACGCAAATTTTACTCTTATTTTGCCTCTCAGTGACCTTTGGAGAAAGTTTTACATTTTAAAACTATAATGCATGCATATGCAATTCAGTAAAAGCATTGGTTAAATGTTAAGAAAGAAATCTACTTCTGCACATTCATAATTGTCTAAGTTACCATAAATTACTGTGTTTTGCTGTTTTTTATTGTTGAAAATGTATTCTGCCACCATTTTGCCTAAATCCTGGATTTTTCCATCATTTGGAGTGTGTTCCAACCTGCTGTATACAACTTTAAAAAAGTTCTCAAGTTTGAAAAATAGTCCCTTTTCACTATAATATCTACAGAAATTAGAGAATTCAAAATTGTTACTTGAAAGTGAAGCTAATTGCAGTTTTAAAAGATAAAGATTTATTAGATATTAACATTATTAACATTAATAGATATTAAATTATTAAATATTAGATATTAAATTAGATATTAACATTAACATTATCTTAGGTTTTAACTTATTCATGTTTTAATGTAGATGTATTTTTATGTCTGTAAGCCACCCAGAGTTACAATTTTATAGACAGAGAGACATACGCACGCAGAGGTCACAATCTTGTAGCCAGTTTGAGTCTTCACTTATTCTAAGGGAACATTTTAAAAATATATATTCAGTATCGAAAAAACCCAAATATTAGCTACACAGCCATATAGTGCAATCATAAATCTTACAGTCATGTGTTCTCTTATATGGGGATCAGTCTTGTGGTGTAAAGTACTTGTATATAAGCATGGATGCTTAATGATGCTCATAGCCTCATCTATTATTAGGATTATGACAATCTGATTTCTAAGCATACAAAAGTGAAACTTTTGATTTTGTATAGTTGACCTCTAAATCAAGACTCCGCCAAGGAAGAATAAAGCTTTGGCTGGTCATGCCAACACCACACTGGCTGTTTTGAGACTGTAAAGTTTGCTGAGGTTTGCTTAAACACAGGCAACATAGCTAAATTGTGTTAAAGTTTCTTATCAACATCGGCTCATTTGGCAGATGTCTGGTTCAAAGGCAGTTTTTTTAAAACTCCCCTGTGGATTTCAATTAAAAGAGGGTATCCAAAAAGGAAAAAAAAAATCTTGATTATTTTTTTAAACTCTTAGAAAGAAGATTGAAAACTAGTCCTCCCTATTTAGCGTAGTCTTACTTATTGCAACTTGAACCCATGGGCCAAAGATAATGATAATCACATGTTTTATCCTAGTAATAAGGTTGGTGGGAGCAGTAGAGGAACAGGAGGAGTTTCTGCTCAATTCTGTTACAGGATATGGTAGATTCCTTAGTGAATTCCTAGACAAGTCAACAGAACAACATTCAGTAAAGGAATGTGAATAGAATAGAACCCATCATTTCTTGGCCCTTAAACAGCTAGCAATCCCATACTTGTCAGATGCAACAATGACTATTTCCAGATTGTACCAGTTTGTCACATTACTGCCTAACAATACTTATTTTTATTTATTTATTTATTTATTTAGTCACACAGTATTTATAAGCATAAGCATGAAATAACTATACAATGTATAAGCATATATATATAAGCATGAGTATGTAATAACTATATTAATTGGATATAACGAAAGGAAACAATAGGACAGGAACGGTAGGCACCTCAGTCCCCTTGTGAGATAGCTACCAAGGCTGGGTATTCTGTTGATAACTCACACAGTAGATATGTCCAGGATAAAAGCTCCCTGTGGCATCTAGTGGACTTTGGTTTCTTCTGGCTTCAATATATGGGCTGGTTAATGCCAACACAGAGGAAAATGTCAGGAGACAAAGTTCATTAGAGAACAGAAAAAACAATACCTCTTTAATGAAAACTTGACAGGAAGAATCCTAAGTACGCCCAAAAAATAAAATAAGGCAATAATCCACACTACAGCAAGTTTTAATACCACATCAATTTATAAATCCTATGGCTTACATTTCATAGAATCCCCCCAGTAATATATGCCTAGTCTTTACCCACTGAGCACATTTTTGAGGGGTGGGGCTTATGTGACCCTATAATATTAATGTATTTGGGAACTCTACTTGCAGCAGTGCTCCCTGCATGCAGGGGTAGCTGGGAAAGCCATCTTTAGAGTATCACAATGGGGATGTATCCAGAGGTGCGCGTCACATACTGTAACAACAGGTTTGCCCGAAACCAAAAATGTGAATGTGCCTTCCACGCATGCGCGCAGCATTGAAAAACTGACGATTATATAGGATGTGATAGCGCCAGGGTGAGTGGGCAGGCCCAGCCGCTGGTCGGAACTACCGATTTGCCTGAACCGGTCCGAACCGGCAGCAGACCACCACTGGATGTATCCCAAGTATTTTTCACCTGTTGAATAAGGCTTGAGCCAGCTGTATGCCTCCAGGGCTTCTGTTTATCTGTGTTTTATGCCTAGATTAAAGCTCTATCCATTAACTATTTGTTGTCAGTAATCTGCATAAGATATGCATAGGACTTGTGAGTAATTAAAACCAGGCTTGTTTCCAGCCATGCCTTTCATGGAAAACTGGCAGTCAAGACTGGTTTGGATGCCACAGCAACATGGCTGGTAAACTAGAGTGCAGCTCCTTTGCCAAATATCTAATTCATTCCAAATGTCTAATGCCAATTCATTCTCAGGAAGATTTCTCAGCCCTTTATAGAATGCTAATGAGTGGCCACTCATACTTTCAATTAATTTCATTTTTGCGAGTCGGTACCTGCCCATACTGCAAGACTTCCCTGCCAGAGGTGGCTGCCATTGGAGTGGAAAGAGCTATCTAAAATTCTTATGGCTTAAATTTTAAACCGAGGTGTCCAACTTTGGAAATTTTTAAGACTTGTGCACTTCAACTCCCAGAATTCCCCAGCCAGCAACACAAGTCTTAAAAGTTGCCAAGGTTAGAAACCCTGTTCTAGGCTGTGTCAGGAGATGTGGAAACAGCTGCCTATGAAAAAAGAGTTTTGATGGGGAAAAAGGAAGGAACTCAAGAGCCATGCTGTTGGACATTTTACTCAGCTATGCTATATAGAAGAATACAGTAGAGAAACTTTAAAAAAAAAGCTTATTTTTTAAAAAAAACCACAGAGGAAAATGGGCTACACCTATTCCACCCTGATAATTGTCTGCAATGCCCTTAAAAACAGGACATTTCATTGACATTAAATTGGCTGCAATGGAATTTATGGTCACATGCTGCGTTCTGTGGTACTATGGAATCAGCCCAGTTTGAGTCCAGATACCCCACCAAATTAATATTGTATTTCTGGTGTGAGATAGGGGGAGAACTGTGACACTGGGCAGTTTATAAGTATTGCTAAATTTATCAAGTCCCATTTGTGTCTATTTAGGGGTATATTCCACTGAGCTGAGTTAGGCTTACTCCCATTTAAATCCTGCTACCCCATTGTTTGTGCTGCTTTTTCTAATCCACTCAGGCTGCAAAGCTGAAAGTATTTACTATGGAATAAGCTTCCCTGGTTGGGCACCAAATGGTTTACTTACAATTAACACAGAGACATAGTACAGGTAGTCTTCAACTTACAACAGTGCCGATTCTGAAGATCACCTATGTGTAGTCATTTTTTATTGAAGCCTTTGTCTATTCTTTTCTAAGCTTTTAAGTTTGCTAGTAAAGGAATTTAGTATTACTTCCGGCTCACCACTCTCTAACCGTTGAAAGTGGGGTTAAAAAGACAAAGCGGGAATGTTATGTCTAGGTGGCATTCCTTCCCATGGGAACAGAGAAGATGCCTGCAGCTGGAGGAAGGTGGAGTTTGGAGCAGGGGGTGAAATCTAAAAATTTTCCCTACCGGTTCTGTGGGCGTGTCTTAATTGGTGGGCATGGCTTGATGGTCAGATGACTGGGTTGGCGTGGCCAATAACAATAAATAATAAAAATAATAAACAAAGTATACAAAACAATAAGAGGTACCAAAAACCAACGTTCACACTTTACACACACACAACACAACACAACTGACTCACACACAATGTAAAAGCAGCTGCACTTCACACTTCACAGTCACAAAAAGTTCAAAAACCAACTTTCACTCTACACACACACAACACAAAACAACACAACTGACTCACACACAATGTAAAAGCAGCTGCACTTCACACTTCACACAGCCACAAAAAGCTCAAAAACCAACTTTCACACTTTACACACACACAACACAAAACAACACAACTGACTCACACACAATGTAAAAGCAGCTGCACTTCACACTTCACACAGCCACAAAAACCTCAAAAACCAACTTTCACACTTTACACACACACACAACATAACACAACCGACACATACACACACAAAATGCCACATACAACTTTGTGAGATTTTGTGTTTGTGTAGTTAGAGTGAAATACAATAGAAATACACCAAATCTCAGAAAGCTGCACAAATATTTTATTTTATTATTTTATTTTATTTTATTTTATTTATATTTTTTAGATAAGGGGTCTCCAACCTTAGTAACTTTAAGGTTTGTGGACTTCAACTCCCAGAGTTCCTCAGCCAGCAAAGCAGTTGCTGACTGAGCAGATGGGATTTCAGGCAGGCAGTTGCTACTGATGCAATTGATCTAAAGCATGGCTTTCGCAGCTGGAAAGGAGCAAATAAGGTAAGTGCTTTATGGCAGCCCAGAATCTCTTAAAAGGAGGTTTTCTACAAGCTCTTAGGCTAAAGAGCTTGTAGAAAACATGTTTTTTTTTACTTTTAAAGGCATGTTTTTGGCTGAAGAAAAACTGCTTTTAAAAGTAAAAAAAAAATAATAACTCATGGCTCGGCTCAGCAGAGGCAGGAGGCGGAGCCAGGGATTTTTGCTACCGGTCCTCCGAACCACCCGCCACAATCGCTACCAGATCGGGTGAGCCGGTCCGAACTGGGAGCATTTCACCCCTGGTTTGGAGTGACTGGACTGATGGCATGAGAATTGATTGGAAACTGTGACTCAGGGGAGATGTTTCAATCTTTTGCTTTTTATTGCGTGGGATTTCAGATCCGGGTCAGAGTTGGAATTACACCAAGTCCTTGCCAATTTGATATGTTCCTAATAAAAATGGATGCCTTAGAAGTTATTTTTGGGGCTTTATTACTCGGAAGCTTGACAAACAGTTCATTTAGTGACTGTTCAAAGTTACAACAACACTGAGAAAAGTTATGATCCCTTTTTACACTTACAACCTTTGAGGCATCCCCATGATCATGTGATCAAAATTCAGATGCTTGGCAACTGGTTCATATTTATAACCATTGCTGGGTCCCAAGACACAAAATGAGGAAGGGAAAAGGACAGGTAACCTCACTTGCATCCTGGTGTTATCACATGAATTGTACCAACGATGAAATTTACACCAGTTGCATTGTGACATCACAATGCATATGACATTGTTGTGATTTATACTGGACTTCCATTTCCCTTTCCTCAACCCTTTCTCTGATACTAAATTTTAAATACATTGTATTAAACTTGTTAAGAGTGTAACATGCAAATGAAAATGAAAATAATGGGGAAAGCGGAGAAGGGGGAAAAAGAAGTGTAGGATGAAGAGGGGAAAGAAAAGAAAAGTATCAATTTCTGATTCTTTTCAGTGCAGTAAAATTAGCATAATGTTACAGCCTCAACTTTTTACTTTGCACAAGCAGTACATACTAGCCATTTCTATAGCAAAAAATCCTTATCTAATCAGTAAATCCCAAAGTCAATGTTTCATTTGTTTTCTATCTGAAGCACAAAATCCAGATGTGGTTTCCAGATAGAAACACCATTTCCCCAATATTAGTAGAGCAAGGGTAGTTGATCTTTTTATACCTACCGCCCACTTTAGTATCTCTGTTAGTAGTAAAATTTTCTAACCACCCACCGATTCCATAGTAATGCGCCTTGTATAGTCGTCTGCACATGCCTCTCGCGCATCGTGGATTGGGTTGGAGGGGCGCTGGTTACCAGCTCTGCTTGTCTGTTACAGCTGGGTGGTGTGGGGGGAGATGCGCGAGCTATTCTGGGATGAGGTTCCTTTGTTTGTGGTCACACTATAGCGCCATTTAGTTTCACTTACGTAACGTGAACTAAACTTATGCACGGGCAATACAAATAGTATATTTTCAGAAATTTAAATTGTCACGGGGAATTTTATGAAAAGCTAATGAAAATGTTTTTAAACAACGCTATGAAAATTTTAAAAAAAGTCAATTAAATTAAAAAAAAAAGGAAAGTGCTTCAGTATCGGACAAAACTCCTACCGCCCACCATGAAAGCTGGAATGCCCACTAGTGGGCGGTAGAGACCAGGTTGACTACCACTGAATTAGAGTCATACATCTAGGGTGATACAATTCGATCCTGGGAACATACACTCTTTTAAAATGATTTAGTAAAATGTTTCAGACCTAGTAGTATCTGCACACCTCTGCTGCTTCTCAAAGCAATCCAACCTCTTTTAGATTTCCATATAAGGGGGTTTATTTGGGGGAGGAGGAGAGAGAGGAAACTGCTGCTGCTTTGAAAGTCTCATTAGCTGTAATAACGATGAAAACTGTGGCTACTTTTTTGGGGGGGTTTCCACAGCATCGTAAAAACTATTGAGCCAGGCACACCAAAATCCTAAGCACTTCATCTGAATCATTTTCAGACGTGTGTACAGTTCACTTAGTTGATATTAAGATGCCTACCTATCCTTTACTCATTATGTAGCCTTGAATACAGGGTTAGAAAGACCAGAAACAACTCTTTGATCTAATCAAGTCCACCATTTTGTTACCCTGGGTAGTATTTTGCAGCTCTGATTAAGAATAGGCCAGTGGCTTTTCCATCATAGTGTTGGAAGAAACGTCCATCTGAGTTCAGTTCCAAGTGGGGAAACAGACACTGGAAACATGGAGACCGCTTGGAAAGATGGTTTAATGGTGGTCAGGATCACATGGCTTGAGTTCCTGAAAAGAAAAGGGATGAGATTCTGTGCGCTCCCTGGCTTTATGCTTTTTCTGAGCTTTGAACTTTCTGGGGCATAGGAAGAGTATCCTGATTGGTTGTCAGACTCCCAGGGGGTGGGGGTCTTAGCTAGCCTTGCTGGCTGATGTAATCTTCCCCGGTGTTATGTGGTGAGTTTCTGTTGCTATTGTGTTGCAGATGATGGTCCATTGACAAAGGTGGGGAGAATGAGTTTCTGCCTCTGGCCTATTGACAAAGGTGGGGGGAATGAGCGAGCTTGACTGAGGCCTTAATGGCCCATTGACAAAGGTGGGGGGAGGCAGAAAGCTGCAGGGAGTTGCTTTGTCCTTAAAACAGGGGTGTCCAAACTTGGTCCCTTTAAGACTTTTGGACTTCAACTCCCAGAGTCCCTCAGCCAGCAAAGCTGGCTGAGAACTCTGGGAGTTGAAGTCAAAAATAAAGAAGTTTGGACACTGCTAAACATGTTTCTCCATTTCTCATCCAGGGAAATATAATATTCTGCCCTTTTTAATATTTCTTAAGATATTTCATTCTTCTAGGAGTGGGGTGGGTGCTAACTTCCTAAATAGTTAAGCATTTTATGAAACCAAATTTGAACTAGAGCCCTCAGAAATGGCTCCCTTGCTTTCAGAGACATGGTACAAAGCTTTAACAGAAATAGCAAGGTATTTTTATGACTCTTTTCGTGAATTGAACCAATGTTTGGGTACCCAAACCCACTCCTGTGATGGTGAGGATCTCTGACAGCTGTAAATTGTCCCCTCTCTAAAAGGGCTTCAATGTTATTCCTTTGTTACGGTCCCCATCAAGGCAAACCTATTTCAGAAAGGGATTGTTAAGATTCTTAGGTACTCTTTTCACAAGAAAAATTCAAATACTGCATAAATGTTTCATCTCAAAATTCTATGAATCTGTCCTCTTCCTTTATTTTTTGAATCAACAAAACTGTGTATATGTGTGTGTGTATACACACATATACATACACACACATATACATACACAGTATATACACACATATATACAAATACAAATACCTACACACACACACACACACACACACACACACACACACATTCACTCATTATAAGGCAGAAACTGGAGAAAAAATGATTTTATAACAGTAGAATTGGGGGCAGAAGCCATGTTGCCATGTCTCTACTACTTTGATATTTCAACCACCATGTTCAACATCCAAACTGACAATACCATAAGATGCTTGCAGTACGTCTGGTACAATGTTCCAACTGGGACCAGAGTTTTTCTACATTTCATCTTGCCACATCCTAGGTAGTGTTGGAAGAAATATCCATCTGGGTTCAGTTCCAAGTGGGGACAAAGACACTGGAAACATGGAGACTGCTTGGAAAGATGGTTTAATGGTGGCCAGGATCACATGGCTTGAGATCCTGAACAGAAAAGGGGCTGAGATCCTGTGTGCTCCCTGGTTTTATGCTTTTTCTGAGCTTTGAACTTTCTGGGGCACAGGAAGAGTATCCTGATTGGTTGTCAGACTCCCAGGGGGTGGGAGTCTTAGCTAACATTGTAGGTTGTCCCTCAAGCTTGCCTGAGCCTTGCTGGCTGATGTAATTTTCCCAGGTGCCATGTGGTGAGATGGGTAGAGGCTAATCCTATCATGTCCTGAGGACCATGTCTTAATCCCATCACCCTGGAGCTGAAGGTCTTCTGTGTTGTAGATAAGATGTCTTTTGTCTTTATGGGGCTATTAACAAAGGTGGGGGCCGCTTTCCAAGAGCATGTTTCTCCTTTTCTCATCCAGGAAGGTATAATATTCTGCTTTTTAAAATATTTCCTAGAATATTTCATTCTTCTAGGAGTGGGGTGGGTGCTAACTTCCTAAATAGTTAAGCATTTTATGAAACCAAATTTGAACTAGAACCCTCAGAAATGGCTCCCTTGCTTTCAGAGACATGGTACAAAGCTTTAACAGAAATAGCAAGGTATTTTTATGACTCTTTTCGTGAATTGAACCAATGTTTGGGTACCCAAACCCACTCCTGTGATGGTGAGGATCTCTGACAGCTGTAAATTGTCCCCTCTCTAAAAGGGCTTCAATGTTATTCCTTTGTTACGGTCCCCATCAAGGCAAACCTATTTCAGAAAGGGATTGTTAAGATTCTTAGGTACTCTTTTCACAAGAAAAATTCAAATACTGCATAAATGTTTCATCTCAAAATTCTATGAATCTGTCCTCTTCCTTTATTTTTTGAATCAACAAAACTGTGTATATATGTGTGTGTGTGTGTGTGTATACACACATATACATACACACACATATACATACACAGTATATACACACATATATACAAATACAAATACCTACACACACACACACACACATTCACTCATTATAAGGCAGAAACTGGAGAAAAAATGATTTTATAACAGTAGAATTGGGGGCAGAAGCCATGTTGCCATGTCTCTACTACTTTGATATTTCAACCACCATGTTCAACATCCAAACTGACAATACCATAAGATGCTTGCAGTATGTCTGGTACAATGTTCCAACTGGGACCAGAGTTTTTCTACATTTCATCTTGCCACATCCTAAGTAGTCCAGTATCACAGTTATACTAGCCTTGATCCATAGTAGCAATGAGTGGAACCTAAAAAAAAAAATGGAAGAAGACAAGCTTCAACTAAGGCAGTATGAGATGGAGAATCAAGATCTCACCCAGAGGCTGAATCTGAAGTGCAGAATTACATTGCAGAACCATCTTTAAAAATAAGAATGTAGCACAATGCCAAACATTTCAATGGACAGGGCATGTTATACACACAGGTAAGGCACCAAATTTAGACCAGCTGTTAAATATATTGGTGACCCATCTCTCCATTCCTATGCTCTTGGATCTCTTATGGTCTGCTGTTGCAAAAGCAATAAAAGCCTGTGTGATGCACTTCGCTGCAGGTGCTAGAATTTTCCATTAAATCCTAAGTCCCTTAGGAATTTGCCAATACTTCCTGTGGAGAACTAATCGACAATGAAACACATTTTTATGCAGTGTAGCTACGTTCAGTAAATTCAAAAGAATTAGTCCATATACAGAAGAACTAGTTCATATACAAGCTTCCTGGATTTTGAAATGCACCCACTAATCTGTTTTTCAAATAAATAACACTCCCAAGTCTTCTTCCTAAGATATTGGGAACTTTGAACAATTAATACATGGGGGGGGGGGTTATTGAAAGGAATAAGACAACCTTTCTGAGCTTAGCTTGACAGGCCATCATGAATGCTGCTGCTACAAGTTTGGAAGTATATTTAAATAATAATGAAAAAAACCCAGTTGGGAAATGACTTAATTATTTGATGCTTCTTCCCTTTATTACTCTGAGCAGCCATTACTGACAGACATATTAGCATTTCCTTTGTTCCGGTCTGAGTGCTGAATTATCTTTAATTGCCATGTATAGGCGGTCTGTGGTCTTAAAAAAAGAAATAATAAACTACTATTGTCAACTTTTGTGCAGATATGTTCTGCAGGCACTGAAGAGATACGGAAGGAGGAAAAGGAAGATTTATTATAAATAAATTAAGGTAAATGGACCCAGGAGCTGTTTCTGAGTATCACAGAGTGCAAATTAATGAGATACTGATAATTATTTCTCTGTGGGTTTCTTAGCACCTTTATTTTTTTGTCACTCTTGTTTGTTTCAGGGAGCTAATGGGAAAGGACAGGTTGAAGTTGGCCTTAAAAACTGTGTGTTCCACACTTTGATACTTACTCAGGGACACACATTCTTGTCTCAGCCCAATTAAAGGAAGAAAACATGTTTTTCCTATGCCTGGAGCCAATAGTCCAAAGATTAAAATGTGAATTGGCAGCTCTGCAATAAGTTGATTTGGAAAAAAGCCCCACTAAGTTCAACTAGGCTTACTAGCAGAAAGGTGTGCATAGAATTACAAGCTGATGGACAATCCTGTACCGCTTTATATAGCAATGATCTCCGCTGGGTTAAGAGATCTTTGGGTAATTTTGTGTAAGTCTGTAGCTTTAGTACTATCTCTTTAAAATGAAAGGATTGTGTACAATTTTGGCATCTAAACCAATAATCATCTCCCTGATCCTGCAGTCAATCATCCACTCAGAAAAAGCTGCCAGATCCTTACATTTCACCCAGTTCTGCTTGTCGTTGTCTAAAAATTTTCTGATGAAAAAAAATTAAAATTAAAATCCCAGTGCTCCAAAATGGAATTCTGGTTATTTATTTACAGGGGACCATAAGGGGCGTGCATAAGCGCACAAAACGTGCCTACCGTTCCTGTCCTATTGTTTTTCTTTCTTTTTCCTATATACATATATGCTTATACCTCCTTATATTTACCCATATATGTGTTTATATATTATATAATATTTTTGTATGATACCTACATATATTGTTATGACAAAATAAATAAATAAATAAATTTATAATTTGGATTAAGATTTCAGGGGAAATGGATGATCAGCAAAGATGTTCAGTTCAAATCAAAATCTGAAATTGGTTTGTTCCATCTATTTGTAATATGTCAGAAATAATATTTATATATTAATTGACATTAGCATTAATTTTTTGAAAATATGGTAGATTTTGTTTTAAATTTTTTGGAGTGCATTTAACCAAAATAACCATCAGTGGTTTCCAGGAAAGTATAATACTGGAAAGCTCAAGCTTAACTAGCTCAGTTACTCTCTCATGAACCCTTTGTAGGAAGTTAGCACCCACCCCTCTCCTAGAAGAATGAAATATTTTAGGAAATATTAAAAACGCAGAATATATTTCCCTGGATGAGAAATGGAGAAACATGTTTTAAAGACAAAACAGCTCCCATCTTCCTGCCTCCCCCCCACCTTTGTCAATGGTGCGTGCATAAGTGCACAAACGTGCCTACCGTTCCTGTCCTATTGTTTTTCTTTTCTTCTTCCTATATATATGTTTATACCTCCTAATATATATGTTTATACCTCCTAATATTTACTCATATATATGTTTATGTATGTTTATATACTATATAACCTTTCTGTATGATACTTACATATATTGTTGTGACAAAATAAAAAAAAATAAAAAATGGGCCAGAGGCAGAAAATCCCCCCCACACCTTTGTCCATGGACCATCATCTGCAACACAAAAGGACCCATCTAGCAACAGAAACTCCCCAAATGACACCTGGGAAGATTACATCAGCTAGCAAGGCTAGCTATGACCTCTGACAGCAACCAAACCAGGTACTCTTCCTGTGCCCCAGGAAGTTCAAAGCCAGAGAGGATATAAAAAACAGGGACTCTCAGCATCTCGTCCCTTTTCCGTTCAGGAACTCAAACCATGTGATCTTGTCCACCACTAAATCATCTTTCCAAGCAGTCTCCATGTTTCCAGTGTCTTTTTCTCCACTTGGAACTGAACCCAGAAGGACACTTCTTCCAACATTTTGGAATAAATTGCTTCTTGGATAAATCTTTGAGCCAGAATATGTTTAAATTCATACTAATGTGTCTGTTTAAAGAATTATTGGTCATCTGTATGTTGACAAGTATGCCATGATCAGGCCCGAGGCAAAAGGTGGAGTCCTGACTCCAGGCCGCATAAAAATCTAACAGAGATGGCCATTGAATCATAGTTTAATTTTAGCAAAAGATGGTCTGTGACAGTAATTTTAAAAAATACTTGGCAAAAGGAAAGGTTCCACCACCGCCGCATGGAAGGGCACCAAGGAAAATTAGGTCTAGCTTTAGTTTTGGGACAAAGAGGTTGGCTTAGCCATTTCTGGATATTTGCCAATGGAGGCAATTGACTTAAGTTTGATAATAGTGTGCCTAACCATGTAAAATGTAAATATAAATGTATAAAATGCAAATACCAAACAAAAGTTCCTTAAATATCTAGAGTCTAACTTTTTTGTCAGTGTAGTCAGCTGTAATTCTTCTAACTTGTATATCAGCAACCACATTCACTTTAGTTTTGAATTTGTAATATTGTTCTTGATTTGAATTGCAGTGGGTGCACGGAATTGCAAGATTTCAACATCAATTCTTCTCTGAGATTTTCATTACAAAACATGAGTTTTGTGATTCCCTGCTGTGCCCCAGTAAGCCCTATTCTTTTTTTTTTCATGTTTTATTTATTTTATTTATATAAATATAAAATTTCAATTTCAATCAAACAGTGTATTCTGTGCATGTTTTCTTGGAAGGCAATCCCATTTATTGTTCTGCTGGCAAAAACTTTCTGCTTTTGGTGAAATTCACATAGGAAAGCACTTTGGATGCAAAAATATTTCTTTATACCACACCCACACCCATTCACACACTTTATGTGCATACCAATGGGACTTGATTTTTTTCGGGACAAAGTTAAAATACAATCCTCAATGTGTTCTACAAAAATCTTTCTCCTGTAGGAAGTTAGCACCCACCCCTCTGCTAGGAAAATGAGATATTTTAGGAAATATTAAAAGGGCAGAATATTTTCCCTAAAAGGGAGGCAGAAACTCATCCACCCACACACACCTTAGTCAATGGGCCATTAAGGCCTGGGCCAGTCTATTCTACATAACAAAGATCTACCTCCATCAGACAGAGCCATAGTAGGAATTGCTCAAAGCCCTTTCATTACATCATCACCCAGCAAGAGTCAACCAAGCCTGGGACTCAAAAGACAACCTCCAAAGTTACACCTGCATGGCCCCATGAGAGTCTGACAACCAATCAGAACACAAGCTCAAATTCAAAGCCCAACAGATGGCATAAAACCCAGGCACTTTCAGCATCTCTGCCCTTTTTTTTTGCCCAGGATCTCAAGCCACGTGATCCTGTTCATCAATAAACCTTTTTTCCAAGCAACTTCCATGAATCCAGTGTCTTTTTCCCTACTTGGAACTGAACACAAATGGACATTTCTTCCAACACTCCTATTTTAAGCACGTGCCTTAGTCTCAGGAAGGGCACGTCTTTCGCGTCTTCCTTAGAGGTAGACTAACTTAAGAAAGATTTTGCAAAGATTCCAGGAACACTATTTTATTCTTAGAGGTATAATAACAAAAACGTTAAGAAAGATGTTTCCATAGTTTTCTCTGCCCTGTCATGCAGTAAACAAAATCAATATTTTGAGTTTCTTTTTCCCATTTCCTTCAGTCTTTGGAATGTGTACTCTTGTTCAAATCCTTTCTTAAAAGTTTATTCATGCCTTCTCCAAGATCAACACTAAGCTTCTTTACAGCAGGGTCAATATTGATTAATACTTAGGTGAGAAACTACCAGGAAGTCTCAGGACAATAAATTGGTCTGGGAAATAAAGAAGACAACATCAAACCACTTTCATACTATTGCCATGAAAGGAATACAGACAAGTTTGGGTAGTTACTAAGGGTCAAGGTAGACTTCAACTTCACTTAGTCAAAGCAACATACCACTAGGACAGAAACTTAGGAATAAGAAGCAGGGTGTTTTTCAATCTGCGTTTGCTGCCATGAACTGGCATTTCCCCTTCCTAAGTATAACATCATTGACCCAAGGAATGTCAAAATTCTCCAGTTATGAGACTCTTTGATGAGCCCTTCTATCAAGGCTGCACCTTTATCTGAAGTATCTTCTGTTATCTTGGTTGGGAGTGCCAAAGTTTGCTTCCCAACTCTGACAAAATTAAGATTCAAGTAATGAGGGAACTAAAAAAGCTATTGCGCAATCTGTTTGAATATCTGCGGGAATAAAAATAAGAATGTGCGCTCCTAGAAGCCACCATTATTGCTGTGTCCTCACAGAGAGAAGCATTAAGCTCCTAATCAATGGCATAATCATGAAGTTCAGTTACTTATAGCTATGGACCATGCGTTTTTTTTTAATTGGCTGATGTATAAATTCCCTTGCTAAATGACAAAGTTATTTACTCAAATGCAGAACTACCGATACAAATCTGGGACGTAATCCTAACAAACTGCTACTAGATTGATTGAAAGACGAGGTGATCTACGCACCTACTTAATTCTGAAAGGATTCACAATTGAAGGCATGACGACTGATGGAAATATTTATCACAGCTTCGACACCTGCTGTGATCTCAACACAGAATTTTGATATTAAGGAGAAGGTTAAAGTTCTATCTTCACTTGCCTGCCTTTTCTTCCTCCCGATTCACTTTTGTTGCCATTCCTGAGGTTTGTTGTTCTTTGCCTGCAACTGTAGACTCCCTGCAGTGCAGAAACCAACCCATTTGCCCTCTGCCCAGAGGGGACTCTGGGGTCACCTGGTATTGCAGAGTCAAAAAGTGTACAGCAGCAGCTGCCACAGTGGTAACTCCCCTGAGAGGGGAGGAAAAAACAGGGCTAAATTAAAAGCTCTGAAGGGTCATTTGCATACTGGGGACTGCAGATTGCCTGCCCGGCAGTTGCCACCGACTTTCACCAGGCCTGGCAGCTGGTGTCTGGTTTCTGTGCTCTAGTTCCTGTCAGGCTTCCAGAAAATCTCAGCAACTCCAGTTCTTCAAAATAGATTTTGCTCATTCCTGGCACTCAGCATCAGATCAGCTAGTAGGCAAACATATGTCATAGAAACAAGTTCCGGGTTTCTGTTTGCTTTTTTAAAAAATAGTAGACTTTCATCTAAGCTTCCTTGTTTATAAAGATTCCTTTTGCTGAGCACACAGAATTCCCATTCAGCCCTCTGAAAGTCACGTTAAATAAATCGCATTATAGTCTGGGATGGATGATCCATGAAGATTAAGTTCTATTGTGCTATTCTACTTTTCAAAGCGAGAGGAAGGATCCCTGACCATATCTTGTAGATCTGGTTAAAAGGGTTTGCCCTCCAAATCCCTGGCTCTAATACGCTCTAATCGTTTGCAATAATCAGTAGATCTTGTAAAATTTTATAATACTTTAAAAACTTCAAAACTGTTCACTCAGAAATTTTAAAAAAGGGCAGAACACTGCAAGTACATTCTAGGTACTTGCCTTCCTTGAATACTTAAATTGTTTAGATAATACAGATCCAGGGCTTTTTTAATAATAATAATAATAATAATAATAATAATAATAATAATAATAATAATAATAATAATAATAATAATAATAATTATTATTATTGTGTGTGTGTGTGTGTGTGTGTGTGTGTGTGTGTGTGTGTTACAAAATGACATTATACACAGCAAACGAGATAACTATGCGGGATTTCGTATCACAGATCACTAGTCAAACACTTCCCAAGCATTTAGGACTGTGTGATATATCAGCGAATTATGCGAGCCAGATCCCGGTAAGGTAGCCTTCTGCAGCTGACCAATGGTGATCTTATCAGCGCCAATCATTTTTAAGTGCTTGCCTAGGTCTTTAGACACAGCTCCCAGTGTGTCAAGTACCACTGGAACCACCTGCACTGGTTTATGCCAGAGTCTCTGCAATTCATAATAATAATAATTCATAATTCAATTTTTTTTATTTGAATTTATATCCCGCCCTTCTCCGAAGACTCAGGGCGGCTTACAATGTGTTAAGCAATAGTCTTCATCCATTTGTATATTATATACAAAGTCAACTTTTATTGCCCCCAACAATCTGGGTCCTCATTTTACCTACCTTATAAAGGATGGAGGCTGAGTCAACCTTGGGCCTGGTGGGACTTTAACTTGCAGTAATTGCAAGCAGCTGTGTTAATAACAGACAGACTTAGTCTGCTGAGCCACCAAAGGCCCCAATTCATAATCATCATCATCATCATCATCATCATCATCATCATCATCATCATCTCTTTTATTTATTAAACATAAAACTCGGTCAAGTGAACATTTAAAAATATGTCACAAATATGATTGACTGGTGCTAATGGTTGATATGGGTTGCTGCTAGCGTCCTAGGTATCAACCAAGCATCTTCTTAAAAATATATGATGTTCTGAGTACATTCTTGGACATGGTACCAACTGTCCTGATGACAATGGGTATCACTCTTACATGTTTCATCCATAAGTGTAGTTTCGATGGCCAGGTTGCGATATTTCATGATTTTCTCCAGTTCTTTTTCTTCAACTCTGGTGTCTCCTGGTACAGCAATATCAATAAATTGTATGCTTCAGCCCTCGACAGCTGTATCTGGCATGTTGTGTTCCAAATGACAATCTGTATTCCAAAGTCTTATTATTATTATTATTATTATTATTATTATTATTATCATCATCATCATCATCATCATCATCATCATCATCATCATCACCATCATCATCATCAAATCCCTGGATGTTGAACATTTGTTTATTAGCTGCCTAGGGAGCAAACATAGTGCTTATTGGTTAGGAAAATTAATGGGATCTGAAATCAACTGAGGATTTTCCTACCAGAATAGTTACTCTGCTGCCTCCTGTGCATAAAACAATTCTATTTGCCAAATATCCATGAGTTTGTTTAAACTTCGAATACATTACTGCTTTCCTTCTATTTTATGTTATGAGTTGCTGATAGTAGGAAGAAAGAAAGAGGTAGAACAAATGGTTGCTAAAAGTTCTTGGGTTCATATACATGAAATATATACATATAATATAATATATAATACATACAGGTACATATACATATAAACTTGTTGCTGATATCCTTAAGATTTATATTGACTGTTTCCCTATGACTATCATTAAGTGTTGTACCTTATGATTCTTGACGAACGTATCTTACTTTCATGTACTCCGAGAGTGTATGCACCAAGACAAATTCCTTGTGTGTCAATCACACTTGGCCAATAAAGAATTCTATGCTATGCTATGCTATGCTATTCTATGCTATGCTATTCTATTCTATTCTATTCTATTCTATTCTATTCTATTCTATTCTATTCTATTCTAAATTCCTTTAATAATGTAGTATAGCTTCCTTACAACAACAGAGATCATGCAAGAAACATTTATCATTCTTGTTCTTTATTTGAGTTGAAGGCCTCAGATAAAATATGCTGAGAACTTGGGGGAAAGTCAAAGTAAATTTGGTGCCCGGTGAAAGTTCTCTTGAATGAAGTCCATCTATACCTTTAAAGCAGTGGTTCTCAACCTTTATAGTGCTGTGACCCCTTTAATACAATTCCCCACGATGTGGTGACCCCAACTGTAAAATTATTTTCATTTTGAATTTATCGCGCCTGAAGCCATATTGGCTAGCGATCTGAACTGCTTGCAATTGCCTTGAGGACGGAGGCATTAAAGCGGAGACTCCTCCCCTATTAAGTTTATGGTGCCTGAAGCCAGATTAGGCTAGCGATTGGGAGTGATTGCAGCTGGCTTGAGAGGGAGACATCAGAGCAAAGATTTCTCTCTTTTTTAATTCATCGTGCCTGAAGCCGAATTCGGCTAGCGATTTGAAGAGCCTGCAGCTGGCCTGTGGAGTCAACCATTGGAGCGTGATTCTTCGACTCACAAGTATACTTCTCATATTTCCAATGGTCTTAGGCGACCCCTGGCAAATCGTCATTCGACCCCCAACGGGGTCCCGACCCACAGGTTGAGAACCGCTGCTTTAAAGTGACGTTTAGCAATGTGCAGACATTGCTACTCAGCGCTTCATTTCTGAGATAATTAGGTTACAAACGGAAGCCACTTTCAATTTATGCTAGATAAAAAGAATATTTTTCTCATGAGAGCCTCTAAATATTGAGTTCTAATTGGAACAGCCAAATGACAGCAGAAATTACAGAAAATTATTTCTCATGGCGAAAATTTAGGAGGGAAAAAAGCAAGCACCCTGTTCTTTTGTTTTCTCTGAAAGAGAATCTCACTGGCTTAATTGTAGCCAGATGAGGAAAGCAGTTGAAATGTTAAAAGACCGCCTTGGTACTTTTCTGATTTGTCTGCAGTGTGTTAAAATGAGAGGAGGAGTGACAATGCATATAACTAAAATGGTGGCTTTTATGAAAAATATAGCTTTGTCCAAATGTAAGAGAATGTGGTAAAAATACCTGTGCCGTTTATATATTTATAGTGTACTCCTAGCCATAATCTATTTGTTGAGAACAACTCACGGTAGAAATGTTGAAGGAGTGCATTTCATTTCAAGAATCCATTGTAGCATTAATAGGGACAGAGAATCCAATTTCTTGCCCTGAAAATTGCTTATGTATTGCAAACAGTGATGTATACGATTAGCAGAGCTGCATAGGAAAATTTCATGAACTAGAAGACATGTCTATAAAACATATGCTATATATCTATGCCCGGGAAAATTATATTTAAAAATGTCTGCTTATGTACTTTTTTAAAAAAGCAAAACAGATGTGAAAGGTTGATAAAAGAGTAATACAGGTAATCCTCGACTTACGACCACAATGGAGCGCCAAATTTCTGTTGCTAAGTGAGACAGTTGTTAAGTGAATTTTGCCCCATTTCACTACTCTTCTTGCCAAAGTTGTTAAGTGAGCTAGTTAGAGGGTTTGTTAAGTGAATCGGTGTTCCCCATTGACTTTGCCTGTCAGAAGGTCACAAAGGGGGATCACATGATCCCAGGACACTGCAGCCGTCATAAAAATGAACCAGTTGCCCAGCATCCGAATGTTGGATCATGTGACTGTAAGAATGCTGCATGGGCAGGAGTGTGAAAAACTTTCATAAATCACTTTTTGCTGTGATGTTGTAACTTTGAATGGTCACTAAGTGAACTGTTGTAAGTCGAGGACTCCCTGTTCACCCAATAAAACTCCTACCCCATCTTGTTTTTTCCCCTCCTTGCTCTTTCCACCAGAGAGATTGCTATGTGTATATTTCAACATCCAAGAATATTTATTTGTTTGTTTATTTATTTAGCGTATGGCAAATACATGGACTTATAGTTGTTTATCCATAGAGAGCCAGGAGTTCTAGAAAGATGTCTGGCTACCAACTGTCATTAACTGCCAATTCTTCAATGTAGTCTGGTTGCTACTTGTTGCCAGTTGTTTGGTTCACATTACCGTGCTATCCAAGGTGCACCACAAACTAGCATCACACCCCATCCAATAATAGTTCATATGTAAGAGAGGAGATGTGGGGATCAATTAATTTTATAAACCAATTGAGTTATTGTATGGCTGTGTGCATCGCATTGTCCTGGCCTTCAGAATGGTGAGTGAAGCTTTCAGCACGTATATCAGAGGTGGGTTTCAGCAGGTTCTGACCAGTTCTGGAGAACCGGTAGCGGATGTTTTGAGTAGTTTGGAGAACCGGTAGTAAACATTCTGACTGGCCCCACCCCCATCTATTCTCTGCCTCCCGAGTCCCAGCTGATCAGGAGGAAAAGGGGATTTTGCAGTAACCTTCCCCTGGAGTGGGCTGGGAATGGAGATTTTGCAATATCCTTCCCCCTGGAGTGGGGTGGGAATGGAGATTTTGCAGTATCCTTCCCCTGCCACACCCACCAAGCCATACCATGCCCACCAAGCCGCACCCACAGAACCGGTAGTAAAAAAAATTTGAAACCCACCACTGACATATATGTACCCCCATACATACAGTACACTGTATAAGTGCATCACATGCACATTGGTTGGGTGATTTCAGAAAATCATTAGTGTTGGTTTCAGCTACAGTTGGTAACTCTGGGTTGTCAAAATAAGGAAAGCTATGCATTGTACAGACATTTTTACTCGTTTTTTTTTTAATTTGGAAAGCAGCATCTTAAATTCTGGATCATCTTTCATTGGACATATAAAACATATTAACATTTGAATCAATGCAATAATGCCATGCAGCCAAATTATTCCCAAATTAGATTTGTTTAAACATTTGTATCATACTGGCCATAGGCAAGGAAGTTCATATCCTTTTGCAAATGTAGAATTTTTTTCTTGTTAGGGAAATCACCGATAAGTAGCAAAGTGGCTAAAATAATTGGACAGCAAACTGGCAAAAATGTGCCATTGGGCAAAATTATATACATAATTTTTATATTTGGAGAAATATGTATAAAATGCTTTAAAAAATAATATGGCGGGTTTTCTCCACCTCCCAAATAAAATTAAAATTGAAGTATTTTCCCCTCTTAGCGATCTTTAGTACTTTCTACCTCTCTTTAGGGTCCAGAGTGAGAAGTATATCTTCTCCCTTCTTTCCTCTAATTTTTCTTCTTTTCCTTACAGTTTATCTGATCTGAAAGAGCACAGGGTGGTGAAATAATTACAAAATTATACCATAGGTGTTACACTTTAACATACAGGTAGTCTTTGACTCATGACCACAATTGAGCCCAAAATGTATGTTGTTAGGTGAAACATTTGATAAGTGAGTTTAGCCCCATTTTACGACTTTTCTTGCCACAGTTGTTAAGTGAATCACTGCAGTTGATAAGTTAGTATTGCCCGGTTGTTAAGTGAATCTGGCTTCTCCATTGATTTTGCTCGTCAGAAGGTTGCAAAAGGGAGATCACCTGACCTTGGGACAGAGCAACAGTCATAAATATGAACCGTTGCCAAGCACCTGAATTTTGATCACGTGACCATGGGCATGCTGCAAAGGTCCTAACTGTGAAGAATGGTCGTAAGTCACTTTTTTCAGTGCCCTCGTAACTTTGAACGTTCACTAAATAAACTCGTGTGAACTGAAAACTATGTGTATCTGTTTGTCTTTGTATTTCTGACTCAAGTTTTCCTCTAACACAGGGGTGTCAAACTCAATTTCATTGAGGGTCTCATCAGTGTGGCCAGGTGGGCTTGGCCGGGGTGGGTGTGGCCAGCTTGACATCACTCACATCAGGGACGCCAGTGGTGGCCCAAGCGCTCTACCAGCAAGCTCCGTTTTCGCTGGCAGAGGGCTACAGGAAGCTATTGCAGCCAAAAAACAGAGGGCCCTCCTGACCTCCGTGTTCACTGGCAGAGCCACCGCGGGCTGTTTCAAGGGTGGCCCTGGGGGCCAAATCTAAGCACCCTGCAGGCCAGATCTGGCCCACGGGCCTTGAGTTTGACACCCTTGCTCTAACCTTGTGTATATCTTCCTCCACACACATGCACCCGTGTACACAATATTCAAAAGAAAAAGTACAGAAAATTAAGACTGAAAGGCAGGGACTGATCTAAAGCCTATGACCTAACAATTATATAGAAACCATTTTAAGCATCCAAGGGATGGAGAGAGTAGCAAAGTTGTGACAGGAAGGAATTTTGGCTTTGCATAAAACAGGATAAAGTGCGACCAACATGGGATGTTGAAGGAGTTGAAAAGGCCTTGAACAACTGACACATTTTATTTATTCTCTGCATTTTCTATTCTTCTCCTTCCCTCAACTGTCGAACTGTTTCGATTTCAAAATACATCCTCTAATTAGCCCCATTAACCATAATCAGTGGAACATTTAATTGCCTCTTCTGCAGTTCATCATCTCATTGGAACTGCTCTCTACTTAATCTTCATCAAATCCCTGAAGAAAATGTCCAGACGCTGGGCTTCATGCTTCAGTTTATGACAGGAATATTTTCTATTGCAGCTTGTGGTACGACACACACACAGAGAGAGAATGCTGAGCATTCAGGTTGCAGCCATTGCTGATCAGCTTTTGTGTGATCCTGCCATCCTGCCACAAAACAAGTTGGTGGCAGAAATCAAGGAAACAAATTTGCATTTTATTCCAAACAGTTGTCCAATATTGTCTAATATGTTCCAAGGATTGATCTTGCTTTCTCTATGTCAGTAGCCCATTTTTTTCTTTTGATCTGTTTCACTGTGTATTGAGGATAAGGGGAATATGGTTAAAATATATGGTTTAGTATATACAGATAATCCTCGACTTACAATCACAATGGAGGCCAAAATTTCTATTCTTAAGTGAGACATTTGTTAAATGAGTTTTGTCTCGTTTTACAACTTTTCTTGCCATAGTTGTTAAGCGAATCAATGCAGTTGATATGTGAGTAACCTGAGTGTTAAGTGAACCTGGCTTCCTCATTGACTTCGCTTGTCAGAAGGTTGCAAAAGGAGATCACATGACCATGGGACACAGCAATGGTCGTAAGTATGAACTGGTTGCCAAGCATCTGAATTTTGATCGCATGATCATGGGGATGCAGCAAAGGTCATAACTGTGAAAAATGGTCATAAATCAGTGGTGCTATTTAGGAGGTTCTGACAGGTTCTGGAGAACTGGTAGCGGAAATGGAGAACCGGCAAATACCACCTCTGGCTGGCCCCAGAGTGGGGTGGGAATGGAGATTTTGCAATATCCTTCCCCCAGGAATGGGGAGGGAATAGAGATTTTGCACTATCCTTCCCCTGGAGTGGGATGGGAATGGAGATTTTGCAGTATTCTTCCCCTGGAGTGGGTGGGAAGGGAGATTTTGCAGTACTCTTCCCCTGGAGTGGTGTGGGAATGGAGATTTTGCAGTATCCTGCCCCTGCCACGCCCACCAAGCCACACGACGCCCACCAAGCCACGCCCACAGAACCGTAGTTTTTTTACCATAGTAAAAAAATTTGAATTCAACTACTATCATAAATAACATTTTATTAATACAAAGTGCCAACTTTGAACAAACTGTTATAAATTGAGGGCTACATGTATTTATAATATATAAAAGACAATAAAAGACAAAAGCTCTGGAAATTCCAAATTCATATTGCCACTGGGCTCCAACTAAGTACTTAATTCTATTTTCTGACAAGACCCTGAGGAAAAAGGCCTCATGGTGTCAGTTTCCAGAAGCACAACTGCTATTAATCAACGGCCATCTAGTTGTCATATCTGAGCTTGATTGAGAGCACTTGAAAGCCGCTCTCAGAAATGTTTCAGCCTGCATTAGACCATTGCAAAGATAATCAACGTAGATCTCATTAATAGAGCCCAAGATGTGCACTGACAAAATCAAATCAGGTCTTCCTTGGGAGGTGAGGATGATGGCAAAATAACCCTCAGGACAACCTGCTCAGTTGCCCAGCAAACTGCAGTTTGCGCCTGCTGAAGACACTTCAAACATGTTGCGTTTGCTCTCTGCTCATGTGGTCCCATGCTGAGGTATTTCCAGTGAAGCTACAGCTCAACAGGAAATGCGCTGAGTGTTTCAACAGGAGCAAGGCTGGAGCTCTGTGAAGGTTGGATATATTGTAGGCGGTTTTCCCAAGGGTGAGAACTTTTGCAACTCTTCTGGGTCCTGACTGTTGTTTTTCCCCAGTTGAGCAGCCATAACTTTGAGCTTTCATTTCCCTGCGAGCTCAAGAAATTGGGCAGAGGTAGGGCACTCAGTCCACCTCAATTAACATCTGGGGATTTGGCAAGCAAAAATGACATTTGGTGTGGCGAGAACTTGGAACTCTATAGGTGGAAGGATATATCAGAACCGGAGGTGGTATTCAGCTGGTTCGGACCAGTTCTCCAGAACCGGTAGTGGAAATCGCAAGTGGGGCCGTCCACCCACTCCGGCTATATGCCATCCTATTTAGGCAGGTTTTTAAGGCCAGGCGCATATGGGGAAGGCACGCACGTGAGAAAAGTGCATGTGCGGAAGCCCAGGTGCATGCGTGGAAGGCAAGGGTATCCACAAACGGGGCGCACACAAGCGGGACAAACCAGTAGTAACATAATCTGAAATCCACCACTGATCAGAGTCCAAGATGATCTTGCCTAACAGTTTTCAAGCAGTGTAAATTATCATTTAGTCTGATCTGCATCAGCCCATCCAAATGATCCTACTTTATTTGCTCAGTATTGAATGATATAGGTCTATAATTTAAACATGCTTCCGATACAAATAAAGAAGGGAAGCCCAGCCAGACTCTCACAGCAACCACATTGAAACTGAGAAAGTAAGACTTTCTTCAGGTGTAATATATGTAATACATTCAGGTGTAATACTTCAGCTTCAATTGCAATAATACAAGAGCAAACAATAGATTCAAACTTAATGTTAACCGCTTCAATCTTGATTGCAGAAAATATGATTTTTGTTAACGCTTGGAACACACTGCCTGACTCTGTGGTCTCTTCTCAAACTCCCAAAAGCTTTAACCAAAAACTGTCTACCATTGACCTCACGCCATTCCTAAGAGGACTATAAGGGGCGTGCATAAGAGCACAAAAGTGCCTACCGTTCCTATCCTAATGTTGCCTTTCATTATATCAAATTAATACAATTATTACATAATTTTGCTCATATATATGCTTATATGATATTTTGTTGATTTATGTTGATGCTTGTGTATACTGTTGTGACAAAATTATATATATATCCTCTATTTCCTTTCATATAACTCAGAACTCAGCGAGGTGCCATAGGTAGCTGCAGAACTGTGTTTTATTCAGTGCGTATAATATGCTTCTCAATATTTCCAAGGTAAACCAAATTCAGATAAAGCCTAACCAGACTGAACTCAAATAATCTCGCCTCCGCATCAGATTGTTTTTGTTTCATTTCTTTTTATAAGCAGTTCTCGACAGACATGTATTATCCCCACATCTTTCATTCTAATGCCATAAAGCTGTCATTCACGATCTCCACTGACATCAGCACAGTATTTGCTTCTGAGTGTGGTAAATTGGCTCGGTAGGACTCCATAGATGTGTTGTCACAAACCAAGGACACGCTTCGTATGTTACAGTAGTTTCTTAGGTGATTATGCAGCGCTGTTGGCCCAATATCTAACAGCCATTTCAGTTTAGAGCTTTAGTCTAGGATCAAGGTTCTTCATTGTTTTTTAGCAATGATTCGTTGTTACATCTTTTAAATTATTTGACTAATTAGTGAATTTAATTGCATTCAGTTAGTTGTTCTGTTTTATATAGTTTTAATTGTTGCAAGCCACCTTAAACTTGGTGTATACATTTTTTTAAAAAAATTGAAAACATGTTCCAATTGATGAAGCATTACTTGTTTCTGCATCACGACCCTATGGTAAATATTCACAATGATTCCAATTATCTAACAGGACTAGAGAGCAGGGGGTAAGTTTTAGAACATCACCGGAATTTTTAGGTCAGAATTCAGAACATTTCATCCCAACTATTGTTCTCTCTGTTGCCTGTTGTTTCTACAGCATGTATTACATTAGTATTGTGTTAATATTATAATATTCCAGGCAAAGTTCTCCATATTACTGATTGTAAAGGGAAAATTATGCAAACATTAATCTCACCCGCTGAAATCTATTAGGTATTATTGGTTTGCTAGTTTACATTGTAAAATTATAACCTGGGGCTTTATCAGAAATGTACATTCCTGCGGTAAAACATAACAAAGCAAAACCATGATAGAAAGGTACAATAAAAATTGAAAAAATAAAACCTGCAGTTTAGCATGTAAAAAGTTCCCCCACCACCCCAAAGCCTAGAATTTAAACTGGCTTTCCAGAGAATCTTGGAAAGGGAAGTCTCCAATCAACACTTGCTATTCAATCCCACCCACTCTTAACTGGGGATCAATCTAATTGCCTTGGCAGGGTACTTCCTAATGAATATGCCCCACAGTGGGGATTTAAAATTTTTTTCAGGCTGTGGAACCTGTTAAGACTAGGAGTGTAACCTGAGAAAGCATGTCAGGAAAAACTCTCCCTAGTTCTCAAGTAATTGGGGTGGGGGGAGTGGAAGAACGACACATTCAGAGTTGTGAGATTCTGTTAATGTAACCTTATAATAAAAGTAACATTTACATTCATAATTATGGTTCCCTACTTTGGTCTACTTTTAAGGGATCAAAGGAAAGATATAAGCTTGGTGACATGGGTCTATGATAATAAAACAGAATAGAATTCTTTATTGGCCAAGTGTGATTGGACACACAAGGAATTTGTCTTGGTGCATATGCTCTCAGTGTACATAAAAGAAAAGATACGTTGGTCAAGAATCATAAGGTACAACACTTAATAATAGTCATAGGGAAACAGTCAATATAAATCTTAAGGATACCAGCAAGAAGGTTACAGTCATAGTCATAAGTGGAGGAGATGGGTGATAGGAACGATGAGAAGATGAAGATTTAGTAACTAGTTTGACAGTGTTGTGTGAATTAGTTGTTTAGAAGAGTGAAGGAGGAAAAAACTGTTCTTGTGTCTAATTGTTCTGGTGTGCAGTGCTCTATAGCGTCGTTTTGAGGGTAGGAGTTGAAACAGTTTATGTCCAGGATGCGAGGGGTCTGTAAATATTTTCACAAATATTTTCACATGACAATTCGCCACAGCCAGATCACTATGATCAACCTGCCACAGCCAACTCGCCATGGCCAACTCATTGCAGGACAAGAGTTACGCTAATATCAAAGATATGGTGGAATGGAATCATTAAAGAAAGGATGCAAAAGGAGGGACAGAATGAAATATGAATGGCTAAAATTAAAATAATTTTTATTTATTTTAAATAATTAAATAGAATTATTAAATTGTCCTGCAGTGAGTTGTGTCTTGCAGTGAGTTGGCCATGGCGAGTTTGCCCACTGCAAGTTGGCTGTGGTGAGTTGGCCAAGGCAAATTGGCCGCAAAAGTTGGCTGGGGCAAATTGTCCCATACCCTGGAGACTCAGCTTGTGTTTTCCATTGAAAAGGTATCTTTTCAACCCAACTCTAAGGCTTTGTATCTCCCAACAGATTTGGAAAAGCTCCTCCTTGAAATGTTAAGAGAGCTGCTTCCAATCAGTGTTGGCAATACTGAATTAAATAATCATAATAGTGTAAGACGCTTCCTTAAATTATTTAGAAATGGGCTTGTCTCCATATGTTCTTAATTCTGCTCATAAAGGATGAGTAATGGAGATGCTGTATGGCTCCTGTTTTTTCCACTGCAATCTCCCCAACTAGACAGGAAAGAACTATGGTGAGGGTTTAATTGTCAGGTTTACTGCCTGAGCCAGCAATAAACCATTTATAGGAGCAATCTGAAAAGGGAAGTCATGATAAGTCCAACAGCCTCACAGAAATAGGAAAACCTCAAAGTCCAATTTGTTAAGTCCAGACAGGAGGGAGCAACCCAACAGCTTATTTTGGCATCTCAAGTAAGGCAAATTTTGGACAACGCAACCAGTGTTTTAGGCATTCCAAGTGCCGTGCTTCTTGATTGGGTTATGAAACATGACCCCGACTGACAAGATTGTCATTACAAAACTACAAAGCACCTTTGTACAGTGTATATCAGCCCAGCGGTGGATTTCAGCAGGTTCTGACCAGTTCTGGAGAACCGGTAGCGGAAATTTTGAGTAGTTCAGAGAACTGGTAAATACCACCTCTGGCTGGCTCCGCCCCCATCTATTCTCTGCCTCCCAAATCCCAGCTGATTGGGAGGAAATGGAGATTTTGCAATAACCTTTCCATGGATTGGGGAGGGAATGGAGATTTTGCAGTATCCTTCCCCTGCCACGCCCAAAGAACCGGTAGTAAAAAAAATTGAAACCCACCACTGTATCAGCTCTATTAATTAGATCAGATCAGGAAGTCAACTTTCACAGGAAAGTTAAAACTACTTTAAATAAAAAAAAAGACTGATTACACTAACAGAATCTTGCAAGTCTGATTGTGCTGTACCTACTCTTCCTCACACTTCAGCAGATTAGAAAGGCAACGGCCTAAACCACTTGTGAATGTAATCTTGTGTTTCTAGATTTAAACGTTGCTTCAGCCCTTTTTGCCTATGCTCCTGCATGTCTCTGTCAAGGCCACCTTCCTCACTTTCTACAGCCTATGCACCAAGTAGGGACTAACCCTGTACCTTTGAAGAACCATCTCTCTTTAGGACCCAGGATACCTTTGCAAACTCATCCTCATCTGATGCGTCTTCCACCTGACTGCATAGTTCATCTTTAAGGAGGTGTAAGCCCCTAGGGTCTTCCTGTGTAGGGAGGGACCAGCAATTCCTGCTGTTCTTTGGAAGAGGACTCTTCCAGAGAGGAGTGGCAGTTTGTGAATTCAGGTGAAGGTAATTACACCCTTCTGTGGTATCAGAAAGGGTGAGTTTCAAGTTTCATGGTGAATTCCAACAATGCTTGGCCAACCTTAAGTTTCAGCAGTGCTTGTCAAATAAAATTGCATTCCATGGGTCATCAGAGGGAAATTGTGCATGATACTTCCTATATGCATTCTTTTCACAAATGCCTGAAGAGGATATATATATCTGCTTCCTCAGATCACATTATTAATGTACAGTGGTCCTGCAGAACATAAAGTAAACCGATCAGTAAGCCAGTGCAGACAAAGCTACCATTGAATGACTTAGCTCTGGAACCTCAGTCTCAAAGAGGAAAAAATAAGTTGTAGCAAAAATGGTTTTCCCCACCCCCCAAAAGTAATGACGCTCAAATTGAATTTGGCTCAATAAATCAGCTGACTCTAAAAATATCATAAACCTTTAAAGCATAGCTGACTGTTTTACAAAACTCAGCTGCCACCAAGATTCCATTTCTTTCCATTTTGTTATTCAATCCAATATCACATAGTATTTTTTTTTTTTTAGAATACTTGGTATATATTTGGAAATAGTAGGTGAGAGAAGAGAAATCAGAGAGGGCCAAATAAAAGGCCTTTTGAAATGGAAATAAAATTTAAAAAAATGTATGTTTGCTCAAGAGTGGAAAAGGAAAAAAATGTTCCCATTTATATAATTTTCATAAGGTCCTGAGGGCAGATGCAATTTTTAAATAATACAAATTGGTGATATTAAACCGTAATGCAGCTACAGAGGAAAGATTTAATAAAAACTCTTAGTATATACAAAAAAGAAGCAACCAACTAATGGAATGACAGTGCAATGCAGCTTTTCATTGTGTGTAATGGGAATTCTTTTCTCTACAATTTATAGAAGAAATCCATGAAACGTTTATGACTTTGATTGAAGATGACATTTTGCCCAGGATACATAGGCAGGAAGGAAAGAGGGGTATACAGTAATAAACCCAGAAGAATCTGTGAGTAATTCATTTATTCATTGGCAACTTTCAGCCTCAAAAGACTATGGTATCGTGCTCTGGAAAGAAATCCTAAAACAGCATCTCGTGTGGCTAAAAAGGCCAATTCGAGAGTGGCAATCCCTTCCACACTGAGGGCAGATACATTCTGTCCCCTGCCCAGCCCCCGCAGATTTCGCTGGTTCCAGGACTGCCTCTTTTCCTCAGCCTGCTGAACAAGTGTCTCTTCGAATTGGAGAAGGCCATGCTGCATTTTTACCCTCCAAGCTGAACGGTCAGAGGTCAAGGTTTCCCAGTCATTAATGTCCATTCCCAAGGCCTTTAGATCCCTCTTGCAGATATCCTTACATCGCAGCTGTGGACTCCCTCTGAGACGCTTTCCCTGCACTAATTCTCCATACAGGAGATCTTCTGGAATCCAACCATCAGCCATTCTCACGACATGCCCAAGCCAGCATAGACATCACTGTTTCAATAGGGTATACATGCTAGAAATTCCAGCACATTCCAAGACTGCACGATTTGGAACTTTGTCATGCCAGGTAATGCCAAGAATACATTGGAAATAGCACATATGAAAGGTGTTCAACTTTCTCTCCTGCCATGTGTAAAGGGTCCAAGACTCACTGCTGTACAAGAGTGTGCTCAGGACAGAGGCCTGAGTACTTAGTCCCATGTATATCACAGCTGCTAGAATGCAGGGCCTGCTTCCAGAAAGAGGCAATATGCTGAAAATATTATTTTGTACCAAGAACAACTTATTATAGCTGCTATAACAGAGAGACACTCTAAAAACCCAAATCTATTCAGAGAAAATGAATAAATCTTGAAAAAAGTGCCAATGAAAAAGAAACAAAAGGAAAAAAGCACTTTACTCATCCTAAGGCATTATTTTATTGTTATGTAAAAAGATTGTTGCCATTCAGTGGTCTTGAGAGTGCATATGTGCTATAGGATTTTTCAGACCTCCAGTGACAAGAGAGAAGACTCTGATCTTGGAAGAAGATAAATCAACCTCATAAAACTCCTCTGGGTGTCTTAAAATATCTGTGGCTGGTACCTGTCTACAGTTGAAACTCTGGGGTGGATGAGAAAGAGGAATACTGGAGTGATTATCTACCCACAGGGTTCAAAGCTGATTCATTTGGTCACTGCCCAGAAAGCGAAGTTCAGTAGTGTAATTTATTTCTCTCCCATAATTTTTTTTTTTGAAAAAAACCACTTCCCTAATAGGAAGTGCAAAAGGTTCCCCATGAGGAAACCGACAGGAAAAATGGAGGCTTTAGGACAGGAGATGCTTTACCTTGCCTTCTGTCTGTCAAGTGTTATGGAAGGGTTGCAAACACTGAAGAAAAAGTTGCACTTCCCAGGTGTGTCTGCCAGGCTACGGCCTCAGAGTGCTGCTTCAGCCTGCCACCTCCTTTCTCTCTCCTTAAATTCAGCTGAAAAACAAAAACAAAAACAACTGAGCCTTCCTCAGCTGAGTAGTTCCAATCAGCTGCTGATCAGTGATAAGGTCAAAAAGAGAGCAATGAGCTTGGTTCCAATTAGAGAGCCTTTTTAAACACTAGATGGGACTTAATGGAGAAGGCAGGGACTGATCAGACAAAATTGGCCTAGGTACTGAGCACTGCCTAAGGGACCAAGGCTTCTCTCTTTCTTTCTTTCTTTCTTTTTTTTTGGGGGGGGGGAGGCTCCATTCCCTGATATAATTATTCTTCAGAGGTCACGCTATAAAGCCAAATCCAACTTTTCCACTCCTTCAATAGGCTACTGTACGTTATCCACTCCTTGCAATGTGGTTCAAAGCATGCGCACAAGGTATGTCTGCTACAGAAAACTGTTCACAGTGGGAGGAGTCCACATGAATCTGCACACTTTTTGGCATGTGTTTTTCAAAAGGAACAAGCCATCACAGAAAAAAGTAGGAGAAAAAGGCTAAAAAAAACCCAAAACCCAGTTAACCAAGAAAAACCAGAATTGAAGGTTTCTCCTAATTTGCTCTGGCCCACAGAAATGTGTGTCATAAATTGATTGAGAAGCTTAAGTTAGCCCTGTCCAAGATAAGCCATAGTTTCTTATCAGCAACTGATGAAGAAATAGGAAGTGGGCATCACCTTCCGGCACAAGATACATAAGACTGGGTAATCACTGAAGTTATTTGAATCTCAAGATTCTCCAGCCTCCATGAATGCTGCAGTTGTTCGGATGGAGGACCAGAAGGCAGAGATGGTGTCAGGATCAGGAAGGTCCTATTCAGCCTCGCCAGTTGATGGTAAGACCTAGCTAGATTTTCAGGATTGGATCTGCTTGGGTTTCTCTCCTGCTCTCCTTGCTTCTTTGACAAGCCAGTGTTAGCTATAGCTTAAGCTGTAGAATATTCTAACTTTAAGGTTAATGAAAAAGCGGGAGAGGGCAACTGCAACAAAATCCACTGAGATACAAATAATTGAAAGCCTCGCACAGAAATGTAAACGCTGTGATTCAAAACAAGTTTTGATCATTGTTTCGTAATTATTTCTAAATATATGCCAGTCCAATTTGAATTGTATTTAGAGGATAGTGTTTTGTTCTGAATTTTCTAAATATAGTTCAATCTATAAAGTTCAATTTGGCTTTGTTTAATTTTATGCAAGTAGGCAGACATGCTAAATATTGAACAGATTGAATAAAGTCACAAGAGGTAGCAGCATGCTACCTAAATAGCCGAGTGGCATAGGACCTCCAAGTGCTTCAAAGACCCTCTAAAATAGGGGTGTCAAATGGCAGCCCACGGGCCAGATGTGTCACATGCCGGCCATGCCCATCCCAGCTCCACAATGGGAAAAGCCATCGTGATACGCCATGTGACGGCAACACGATGTGGTGAGTTTGACACTCGTGATCTAAAAGAATGAAAATGACAGCTGCCTGCAAGGAATATAAATCCTTCCATTCCCCACCATCCAGTCAGAGCTGAAGCAGCTTCTTGGATGAGAAGTGAAACAACTTCGAAGAAAAAACAAGAAAGTCCAGTTGCCTCCTGAAAAAAAGCACCTTTGGGACAACCGTGACCTGGATGACTAAGAATCTCTATTGCTCCTGGTTAGTACATGGATGGCAAAATCTAGGAAATTGGGGGGAAAAGATCAGCTTGGGAATTTGGGGAAAAAAGTGAAGCAATAGCACCCCAATTCAGTATGTCTTGCAAGAAAACTAACTGGATATGTTTAATGTCTCACATTAGATATTAAAAGTACTAGGAATCAATCTCAGTGTCAGAGCCTGTAGCTTTTAAAATAAATAAATAAATAAGTAATTGATAACTGTTCGGTACTTCTTCCTTCAGCTTCCTGCAACTCATTGCATGGCTACTTAAATTACTAGAAATCGTTTCCAGATCTGCATATGAAGATCTAAATTAACATATGGATATTTCATTTCTCTTTGCTTATCCTGCAGTTTTGGAGGCATGTAAATTCAGCAATAAACCAAGCCAGTTCTAAAAACACTGAATGCTCCCGTGCCCTCGATCTTTTTCTGGAACGCTTTTTTTTTTTTATCCAGTACTGATACATCAATAGGCAGCAGTAAGGGGATTTTATAAAAGGCCCTAATAGCACATGCCTACCACAGCAACAATAAACCCAACAAGTAGAGGACAAAGGAGAGAACTCAGTAGAGTCCAGTCGTACAAAACAGTGGGAATGTGGTAGATGGTTCACTAACCTGAGCTAACAAACCTCTTACAGTATGTTCTAATCCTTTAAATACATTTCATTTTCTCTGCATGAGTCGTTTCTCTTTTCTCCTCTTCTCTTCTGCCCACCACTCCAAAACTTGATAACCTTTTTTCATCGTAATAAAAAGGGAGGCAAACGCTGAAGGTGCTCTGAAGGCAGAAACCCTAAGAGGAAGAAAATGGGAATTGTGCAGCTTTATGAGTAAATCAGCAAAATCAAGTTACACAAGGAAAGCAAATGCGACCAAAACTGCATACTAATCTTTTGCTATGTCAAAAGAAGATGAGGGTTATTTATGATAATTGAAGTCTATGAAAATATTATTATTGATCTGTGTGGGCTGAGGAGCAAGTCTATTTATCCGCTTATTGCTTTACATTTATATGCTATTTACCTGGCATCCTCAGGAGAAAGACAATTATGGTAGTTGCAACGGCATAGAACAATATACGCCAGGTTTTTTTTTTTTTAATTATTAACTTTTATTTCATTCCATGCTTGGGGATGGGCCTAGGGAGTGAGTATCTATTTAGAAGTCCTATTTAAAAGACTCTTCCCTCCCATCATGGTAAGGTTACATATTTCCAGGGCCTATTCCTTTTCAGGTTCTCCACTACCACCCTCCAAAACTGGGAGCAACTTCAAAATGGAGCAGTCATTCGGGAGTTAACATTGCTGTCATATGGTATAGAAGCCAGAGACAGAATGGGATGAACAGCTCGTTGTAGATGTACAGTTCATCCCCAAACTTCGGAAAGATGAGTGTTAGAATTTAATTGGATTCTGTCTGAGACATTTTTCCCTTTGCCTGACATCTATCTTGGGGAACTGTAGGGATGATGCTACTACATATGCCAACCAGTCAGCATTTGTCACTACAGGTTCTGCTTCCCCCAAGCACACAGGCCCTGAACTGACAAAACTCCCTTTCGGCTTCACTTGAGAAAAATAATCATTATTTATTATTATTATTTAGATTTTTATACCGCCCTTCTCCCAAAGGACTCAGGGCGGTGTACAGCCAGATTATAAAAAACAATACAATATACAAATTAAAACAGAAAGTTAAAATAACATATTCTACTAATGGCCGAAAATTTAAAACCATCAAATTTAACCCATAAAGTTCATAAAAGTACCCCAATTAAAATTATTTAAAATTCAAAAGGTTTAAAAAATTTAGGCCAGTCCCGCTTGAATAAACAAGTGCGTTTTCAGTTCACGGTGAAAGGTCCGAAGGTCAGGTAGTTGATGCAAACCAGGAGGAAGTTCGTTCCAGAGGGTAGGTGCTCCCACAGAGAAGGCCCTTCCCCTGGGGGCCGCCAGCCGACATTGCTTGGCGGACAGCACCCTGAGAAGACCCTCTCTGTGTGAGCATACGGGTCGGTGGGAGGCATAAGGTAACAGCAGGCGGTCCCATAAGTACCCGGGCCCTAAGCCATGGAGCGCTTTAAAGGTGGTAACCAAAACCTTGAAGTGCACCCAAAAGACCACAGGTAGCCAGTGCAGACTGCGCAGGAGCGGTGTTACACGGGAGCAACGTGTGGCTCCCTCGATCACCCGCGTAGCTGCATTCTGAACTAACTGAAGCCTCCGAGTGCACTTCAAGGGTAGCCCCATGTAGAGAGCATTGCAATAATCCAAACGAGAAGTGACAAGAGCGTGAGTGACCGTGCATAAGGCATCCCGGTCAAGGAAGGGCGCAACTGGTGAACCAAGCGTACCTGGTAAAAAGCTCTCCTGGAGACGGCCACCAAATGATCTTCAAACGACAGCCATCCATCCAGGAGAACTCCCAAGTTGCGCACCCTTTCTGTTGGGGCCAATGACTCGCCCCCAACAGTCAGCTGCGGTTGCAGTTGACTGTACTGGGGTGCCGGCATCCACAGCCACTCCCTCTTGGAGGGATTGAGCTTCAGTCTGTTTCTCCCCATCCAGACCCATACGGCTTCCAGACACCGGGACAGCACTTCGACAGCTTCGTTGGGGTGGCCCGGGATGGAAAAGTACAGCTGCGTATCGTCAGCGTACAGCTGGTAACTCACCCCAAAGCCACTGATGACCTCGCCCAACGGCTTCATATAGATGTTGAACAGGAGAGGTGAGAGAATCGACCCCTGAGGCACCCCACAAGTAAGGCGCCTCGCGGTCGGTCTCTGCCCTCCTGTCAACACCGTCTGCGACCGGTCAGAGAGATAGGAGGAGAACCACCGATAAACGGTGCCTCCCACTCCCAAGCTCTCCAACCGGTGTAGCAAGATACCATGGTCAATGGTATCAAAAGCCGCTGAGAGATCTAACAGGACCAGGGCAGAGGAACAACCCCTATCCCTGGCCCTCCAGACGTCATCCATCAACGCGACCAAAGCTGTCTCCATACTATATCCGGACCAGAAGCCGGACTGGAACGGGTCTAGATAGACATAAGGGATAGATAATATCCCTTGCTAGCATGTTCCTATCCTCCCCCTTATGTGATTCATGTATTTATCTACCGTAAACTGAAAAAAAGCTCTTTATGAGCTAGTTCATCAAATTAAAGAAATAGCAGAACTTCCTAAAGAGCAGAAATGATATCTGGAGGGCTAATATTGACAAATCAGAACTAAGGATTCTTCTTCCGTGGTGTTTATATTAATATGTAGTGGTTAACATTCTAGCCTAAAAATCAGGAGACTGTGAATTCATTCCACCTTAGGCACGAAAGCCAGTTGGGTACCCTTGGGCCAGTCATACTCTCTCAGCCCAACTCACCTCACCTCACAGGGTGGTTGTTGTGGAAAAAACAGGAGGAGGAAGGGCTATTAAGTATGTTAGCTGCTTTGAGTTACATATAAAGTAATAAAGGCAGGATAAAAATCAAATAAATATCTCCTCTGTCCACCAATTGGGCAATAAACAAAGATCTGTGTCTCTATTTTAAGCCTTTGAAAGCTAGATGATCATCTGGAGGAAGGAGCTAACCTTTGGGCAGCTGTTCTCCAGGAAGAGCAAAGAATGAGGAAACAACAATGCCCTAATAACATAAAAGATTCACAACAAAAGAAACAAAAATGTTTTAAAACATTGGAATGTTCAGGAAAGGTTACACACAAGGACAACTGAACTTCCTGGAATAGACAATGAAAAAAAAAGGCATCAGGACACAAGTTTGAAATAATTCACTTGATAGGGATATTGGAAGAGCTGTTTGGAACCTGATAATGCCAGATAAAATGAGTGTTTGAAAAATCTCTTTATTCTGGATTTCTTTTTGTAACCCCTTTCTACTTTTGCATGTTCTTCAATGTTGTCAACCAGCTATTAATGCTAGAAAGTATCCGTTCAGGGGCGTTATTTAACAAATCATTTAAGTTTTGTTTGGAAAGCAAGAAATGGAAGAAAACTAGATCTTACTGATGGTCTTGTGAACATATCAAGGAGCTGGTTATCAGTCTTAATTAGCATTGAGATTGGTAGTTGCCTGGCATAGATTTAGAACACCACTGTCTCTATTGTTATTCAGTTACTAGAACTGAAAATACTTTCCCTCAAAATTTTCTTTATATGCTGTTGTACAAAATGTGTCAACTTTCTTTATGCACTCTCAGTTTGAAGCTCCAACTTTGAAATAGGAAAATACAATTGTATCCCTTTCACTTTTCTGAAACATTATTTTTTAAGGCTATATATGTTTTTCATACATGCAAAATTTATCAGTGATCAGCTGATATAAGTGAATATTAGGCTTTTCAATTCCAAACCCAGTTAAACAAAGGGGGGGGGGGACACCAAATGGAAGGAAATAACAAACCATTTCCATGAAGCTAAAAACAAACTTAAGTCCATGAAGTCAATTCAAGGTATTGGTTACCACCTTTAAAGCGCTTCATGGCATGGGACCTGGTTATTTACGGGACCGCCTACTGCAACCGACGGCCTCCCAGCGACCAGTGTGCTCCCACAGAGTGGGCCTCCTTGGGGTACCGTCGGCTAGACAATGTCGGCTGGCGACCCCCAGGGGGAGGGCCTTCTCTGTGGGGGATCCACCCCTCTGGAATGAATTACCACCTGGTATTCGCCAACTCCCTGATCTCCGGACTTTCCGACACGAGCTGAAAACATGGCTGTTTCATCGCGCAGGACTGGCCTGATCGTTTTAATTGGGAATTTTAAATGGGTTTTAATGGAGTTAGCCTAAATTTAAATATTTCATTTTAAATTATTTTAATGTTTGTAATATTGTTTTTTATATGGCTTTAAACCGCCCTGAGTCCTTTGGGAGAAGGGCGGTCTAGAAATATAAATAAATAATAATAATAAGCTGCCAAAGTCAAGCTTGACTCAAAGCAAACATTACCTTTACTACATTTTTACTCAAAGTGATATTGAAAATAGTTTTAATAATATTTTTAAGCTAAGTTTTAAGTATTTTATTTACATATTCTGATTGATTTAGAAGAAATAGATGGGGCAACTATAATCTCAAGAATATTGGCTCAGTTCATAAAAATGAGGAAGTGCAGCATTAAAAACACACCTGCATTTGATTTACGTATGCAAAAAAGTATTTCTGAAGCTGGATTTTATATCAACATTCCAGATAGAGTTTGAAATAGTAGGTCATTGTTTCCCTTGTTTTAAATAAAGAATTAGCTATTGTCTTGGTAAAAATACAAATTAGGCATTCAGTGGCAAATTTGATAAAAGTGTACATTTATTTTCCTAAGAGCATGATGATGTGTTATGTTTGATGATCTTATACCTGGGTTACTCTATGTTGAAAAATATTAAGATTGTTTAAAATAATCCAGTGAGCCTGCAACAGGGATTAGTAGCTAGTTCTTACTAATGCAACGTTGACATGATCTGCTTTATTTGGGTTGTGCCCTGATTTGATTTGATTTGATTTGATTTGAATTAGAGATTAAAGATTGGAAGAAGGTAGAGTTCAACTTGAATTTGCATCTCAAGATCTGGGAACAAATGAATTTGATTTGAGCCTCTTCAAAAGTTGTAATGGTATCAAAATACCTATGGGTATTTCATGGGGTGAACATAGGAGGAACGGAAAATTCATTAGAAGACATGGTTGCTGTCTAGCTTTAGCTGGGTGTTTTCAAGAGTTTCTCCTGTTTTGAGGCACAAATAAAAAGGTTGAGAAGAGGACAGCCCAGCAAACCACCTAAGATGCACTGGCTTAGAGCAGCAACTATCCTATCTGACTAGGTGGCTCAGTGGCCAAGACATTGAGCTTATCGATAAGAAAGGTCGGCAGTTCAGCGGTTTGAATCCCTAGTACAGGTCTCCTGCATGAGCAGGGGGTTGGACTAGATGTCCTCCAAGGTCCCTTCCAACTCTGTTCCTGTTAACCTATCGCCAAAGTTGGTTTAAAATATGATCTTTTCCACTTGCTATTCTGGACTTCCCAACCTGGCACAACACTGCACAATTATTACTAATTTGTCCTTGTGGACTGATAGCCTTTTTGGGATACCTGGAGGATTGGCAGAGTTATTTAAGAAGCTCCCCACCTAGGAACTACCCTTCCATCATTGGGTTAATTGGGGTACCAGGCTGGGAAGGCATATTGCCGATGTTTGACCTCTTCAGAGCTGGATTTGGAAGAATGTCTCCTGAAGCGATCTTACTGTGTGAAGTAGCTTTGCTGCTTCTGCTACTTAATTTGTAGTGTGACTAAAGCATTTGCATAACTAATTGGCAAGCTCTCCTGGGGGGAGTCATTCATAGGTGACTAGCAATGAGGAGCTTACATTCTAAATGTAACTTAGCAGAGGCAGCAAAAGCAAGCAGGCTTGGTGAGATGTATAGGCATTTGTAGCCTTCAGACTTAAAAGAGTAAATGTTGAGGCTAGTACCTGTGTATACCATTCGCTGTTAAGAATTAGAATAGAATAGAATAGAATAGAATAGAATAGAATTTTTTATTGGTCAAGTGTGATTGGACACACAAGGAATTTGTCTTGGTGCATATGCAAGTATTAGCTTTGCTGGCTGAGGGACTCTGGGAGTTGAAGTCCACAAGTCTTAAAGGGACCAAGGCTGGAGACCCCTGCTTTAAAATACCTCAGACTGCTTTGAATCCACCTGATCCCTACTTTGCTGATTCTTTTTTCATCTGATGGATGCTTCTTTGCACATTCCTACAGAACACAGACTATGTGTTATCAAGCCCTAGTGGGTCATGTTTATGTATTATTTGTTATGAATGCTCCATTCATCTAAGTGGCTTCCTAAACAAGGAACAACTTAAAAATGATTTAAGAATGAATCCTTGACACTGATATTTTTGGAAGTTTCCATGTTTGCAGATTGTTGGCGATTTGAACCCCACAGCTATCGGAATATTTTCCCCAAAATGTGGATATGGATGCACCCTCCAATCAGTTACGGTGTGGATTGGATTGAAAATTGGAGCATGGAGGTTTGGGAAAGAGCATGGAGATGTGAGGGGAAGATCAGGTGTCCCACTAATGTATTTTACTATAGAAAAGGACCAGTTTTGCAGGATGTTCTCCCCTATTCTTATAGTGATCACCATCCTACTGCCATATCCAGCGTCCAACAACATTGGGTCTCTGCATCTCTAACATTGTGGAACAGATAAAAGGGTCACCAAAATTTATTTAGTTAATTTTTATGCCATCTTTATTATTGTTTTTAAATAACTCAAGGTGGTGAACCTAATACTCCCTCCTCCTATTTTCCCCACAACAACTATCTTGTGAGGTGGGCTAGGCTAAGAGGGTGACCAGGCCAGTGTCACCAAGCTGACTTCCATGCCTCAGGTGTGACCAGAACTCACTGTATCCTCTTAAGCACTAGGTCAAACTGGCTCTGTTCATACTACTATTGCTTTATTTCTATGTTACTGCTCCTGACAGGCTTGAGGAAACTGCTGGGAAATTACGGCAAAATGGTCCTGTGTTTGCTTTGCCTATCAATAAGATAAAAGCAAGGCATTTGTGCATAGCTCTACTAACAACTAAAGCCATATTGCCTCTCGAATCACAATTCCATCTCTAATTGACATATCTCAGAATTGTTTGGAAGATGACTAAGAGATCCATTTTGTAGATATTCTACATAAATAAATCCTCATATGCACTCTAGTCAGCATTGCCTAGTATTTCATATTCTTCTTTTCCCTAAAAACATTTCTAAGAGCTAGGGCAGGAGTCCCCAACCCTCAGACTGTGGTCCACTACTAGGCCGTGAGCTGTTTGGAACTGGGCCACAGAAGAGGTGGGCGAGGGTGCATGCGCATTCTTATTTCCGTGAGCTTGCCTATCACTTGCGCTGAACCATCAACTATCCCCACCCCGTTGCCGGTCCGCAAAGCTGAAAAGGTTGGGGAAATCTGAGCTAGGGGATTCCAGAATATTTTTATTCTTATGTGGACATTTAACAATTACTGGTAGTTTTTTTTTTTATCCAGGTTCTTTACCAGGTCATCCATTTTTCCACTTGGGTCTGAAATTGTTTTTTGGGCCAAAATGAAAAGCAGGAAAGAACTGCAGAAGTTTCTTCCCTTCTTTCTGGGGCGTATTTCTCTCAAACGAACTATGGATCTTGCTCCAAATCTATCACACGTAGGTGTGGCTGGCTTTCCTAGCTGGTTTTGCCTCAACTGACCCTCATTATTCAGGGTCAAGGCAAAGTGGAGCTTCTGGCAGATTCCAAAGAGCGAGTGGCAGCAGAGCCAAGACTGCTGACATTTCAAAATCAGTGCATGAGAACGCTCAGCTGTGGCAAGAACACACCCAAATAAACAAGTTTTGCTTGTAGATGAGAAAGGTGAGGCAATAACTGTCCAGAAAATAATCAAGAAAATGTGTAACCTTGCTAAATGGTTTCAAAAAATGTGATTATTGGGCTATAAGTGTGTGTTTGAATATGATTTAGAGATCTGGCAATGTTTCACAAGCTTGTTCATTCTGTTATGAAGCTATGGTAATTAAGGAGGAATCTGTAAGGAGGAATCTGGACCATTTAGTTCTTTATATCAGGGGTCTCCAACCTTGGCAACTTTACGACTTGTGGGCTTCAGCTACCAGAATTCCTCAGACAGTTCTGATCTTTGTAAATGTTCCCAGCCTCCACCATAGCAATACAGGATTTGATGTTTACATGGCTTCTGTGTGAAAGCTGAGGCCAAAATAAAACACATTATGTTTACCCACAGCAAACTTTGAACTTTTGTTCTGCAATCTGTCTGTTATTATGGGAGGGGCATGAACATGGCACGTGTATACCGGCTTTTGATGGAGGAGAATGGTGACAGCCTCGTGAGTAAACACTAGAAATAATTTTTGCCATGACCTCTTTGGCCCTAATGTTTAAACTGTAGATTAGTTAAAACCGGTTTTATAAGGAACTGTTTAGAGATATATAATCCAAAACAAATTCAGGATGAAAAATAAATCAAATGAACAAATAGAGTATTTTTCCTTTCTTGTTTAAAGAAACCTGACATGAAAGCTATCACTACAAGCTATCAAACTGATGATTCAACAAAAATATGAAATCTCTTCTCCCTATTATTTATCTGTTTTGTCCAACAGACATCTCTTTGCAATAACACAAAGAAGAGGGCAATGTTGATTACAGAATGTTATTGCTTTGTGTCAGGACTGCTGTAGGTTGCTGCCCTCATCTACTGAACCTTTTTTCTTTTCTCTTTTTCTTTCTTTCTTTCCTTTCTTTCCTTTTTTTTTTTCTTTTTTTTTCTTTTTTTGAGGAAGGAAAAAAAAAAGGAATCCACACATTAAGATAACAAGAAACAGTGCTACCACATTGAAAATCTGAGGGAATTATCTTGCAGTTCATGAAAACTCAGTTCACATATGCAACAAACTGCTTTGATGACTGAGCCATAATTTTGCCTATATTTGGAAGAGATTAAACTGGAAGCTTGTGGAACTCACAAATTGCTGCAACTAGCTTCCAACACAGCAATCCTGTTGGCTAAAGTTCCTGGGAGTAGAGTTCAGCAATGTCTGGGATAGCATGCTGGTTAATCTTCAGGATTTACAAGAAGCCATTGGATCCAGAATTATTAATCAGTACATTAAAATGTTGGGGCTGGAAGAGAGAGGGAGGGAAGGGGAAGGGGAAAAGTAGGAAGGGGGAAAAGAAAGAATAGAATAGAATAGAATAGAATAGAATAGAATAGAATAGAATAGAATAGAATAGAATAGAATAGAATAGAATAGAATAGAATTTTTTATTGGCCAAGTGTGATTGGACACACAAGGAATTTGTCTTGGTGCATATGCTCTCAGTGTACATAAAAGAAAAGATACATTCATCAAGGTACAACACTTACAACACTTAATGATGGTCATAGAGTACAATTTAACACTTAATGATACAACACTTAATGATAAGCATAGGGTACAAATAAGCAATCAGGAAACAATCAGTATCAATATAAATCATAAGGATTACCAGCAACAAAGTTACAGTCATACAGTCGTAAGTGGAAGGAGGAATGGAATGGAATGGAAAGGGAAGGAAAGGAAAGGAAAGGAAAGGAGAGTTATTTAATGTTTGAGAAAATGAATATGTTAAAGATATGGGGCTGGATAAAAAAATCATACTTGGTCAATGCAAGCCCCTTTGAATGTAGCTCCGCTGAGAACAATTACAGTACATGAAAGAGGAGAGAAGATACTGAATCTTCTCTTTCCCCTAGAATCTCAGGCCTTCTTCTTTTGCAATTCTCCAGACCTTAATCAGGATTAGGGGCAGAATAGATAACATTCACTTCCTCTCCTGTGCAGAGGTCACAGGAAAACATTCACAGGATTTTTAAAAAAGCCTTTTGACTTTCTATTTGCAGGAGGATTCTCCCAGATCCTGTACCTTGTGAACTGCACACCTACAAGAAAGAAGCAGCATCATTTCTTCCTGTACCTTCATTTTTACCTGGCCGCTTCAACAACCTTTCAACCCGAAATAAAGAAACGAGCAAGTTGGAGCACAGTGCAGTTTGCTTGTAGTCACTCAGTTATATTGCTATACCATTATGACTTTCATTATTAAGCAATGTGCAATGCATGATATGCATATGTGAGATTGGATGTTAATGGTAAGGAATATTAACCCTAACCCTAATTTTAACCCTATCTTCCTGCTGGCTTAATTTAGTCATTGCTTTTGACTGCTTTTCCAAAGCAGTAATTGATGAGACTACAGGTAGTCCTTGACCACAATTGAGCCCAACGTTTCTGTTATGTGAATTTTGCCCCATTTTACGTCCTTTCTTGCCACAATTGTTAAGTGAATCACTGCAGTTGATAAATTAGTAACCTGGTTGTTAAATGAATCTGGTTTCCCCATTGAGTTTGCTTGTACAAAGGTTGCAAAAGAGGATCACATGACCTTGGGACACAGCAACGGTCATAAGTATGAACCAGTTGCCAAGCATCTGAATTTTGATCACATGATCATCGGGATGCTAGAAAGATTGTAACTGAAAAATGGTCATAAGGGACTTTTTTCAGCGCCGCTGTAACTTTGAACGGTCACTAAATAAACTATTGTACGTTGAGGACTACCTGTATGTACTTAGGAAAGTGCCAAAATTTGCCTACATGGAAGCAATCCAATCCCGATCCTATAGCCTGCTGAAGGAAGATACATTGCAGCTACTCCAAGGGAAGAGGAAAGAGTTCTGCTTATACTAGTGGTATTTTAGGCTTATCTCAAGTTCTAATTAAGTATACCACCTTGCTGTTATAGTCTATAAAATCTAAAGTATTTTTCTCCAAAATATTCATGTATTTAGGACTACCTATATACCAAAGTATTTTTTAAAATATGCAAATCAAGAGGTGGCAATCCAATGTATATCTGCTCTGAAATTGGTCCAGTTCAATTGGATGGGATTTGTTCTTGGGCAAAACCATCTAGGATTATAGCATTCGTATAGAGAGAAGCCAGCCCAGCCCCAGCTTCAATGGATCTCCTTGTGAATCAAAAGGCTGGATGTAAGAAAATCAGTATATTACAGTTGTAATCAACTTGCAACTGTTCATTTAGTGACCAAAGATACAACAGCACTGAAAAAAGTGACTTATGACCGTTTTTCACACTTGCAACTGTTGCAGCATCCCCATGGTTATGCGATCAAAATTTGGATGCTTAGCAACTGACTTGTATTTATGATGGTTGCAGTGTCCTGAGTCATGTGATCACCTTTTGCAACCTTCTGACAAGCAAAGTCAATGGGGAAGCCAGATTCACTTAACAACCATCTCACTAACTTAAACAACTGCAGTGATCCACTTAACAATTATGGCATTATGGGCAAAACTCACTTAACAAATGTCTCCCTTAGCAACAGAAGTTTTGGGCTCAATCATGGTCATAAGTCGAGGACTATCTGTTTAGCAATATATAAGCAATGAGCCCTAAGAGTTTTATTTTCCCCATCTTGGGGTACCCATCAAACCCCAGCAATAACTTGCAAGGAACAAATTGCTTCTAACTATTCTTTCTTGGGTTACAAGAGTCTTGTTTTTAACCAGCAATTCACAGGTGCTACATATTGGAACTACTGCTGCAGCTGGAAAGGCGAGTAAACATTTGTTTTGTGGCTGGGAAGAGAAAGAGGTCACACAAACCACAATGCAAACCCCAATGGCTAATCTGACTACTAAGCAGCTTATTTGTTCAGAAGTTGACAGGGGTCCACCTTGAACCACTCTGACATTGAAATGCAGCCTATTTATCTGGCAGGTCCTTGCGTTGTCAGGCTGCTGAGAATGAACTGATGCTTGTGTTCTGAAGTTAATTAAAAGAGTAATCTAAATGAAGCAAGTTCCTGATGAGATGCCAGCTGTAGACAAAGGCACTCCTATCCACCGATACAGCATGAGAAAGCAAGCAACATGCAAAACTAATTACGAAACGAGGCAGTGTAGAGTCTCTGGTCCTGAAAGCACTGCAGTGTGGAAGAACAACACCAGCTCGTTCTGTGGGTACGTGACAGAGGCAGAGGAGAAGGCATTCGGCTACTGCTTGCACTGTGACGGTGTAACACTCTGAGTGGGCTTTTCTCTGTGCTCATTTTTATTATTTTATTGAGACATCCTCCATTTAAGGTTCAAGCTACCATCCCTTTCACATTGCAGCTGTCAACTAGTCATTAAACCGGTGGGCTATCTTGGTTCTAAAAAGCTGGCTGGGGAATTCTGAGAGTTGAAGCCCACAAGTCTTAAAGTTGCCAAGTTTGGACACCGCTGCTCTAAAAGGAAGCAGTGCTTATGAGGGATAATAACTATGCCAATCTTCCCCAACGTCTCTTTCCAGATGTGGACAGCGCCTACTGGTCAGTTAAAAGAGGTTAGTCTCTATGTCATATATCCAGAGTTTGAACAAGTATTACAAGACAAGAAACAAGGGAACTCTTTGGATCTTTCAGGTGCTTGAGGTGAGGCACATATTTGACTCATCACCTTGTTGGAAGTTCATACAGTGATCAGTCTAACATTTGTCACAGAATAATCCATCCATGACTACAGAGCCCTCTCTGCCTTACCTGACTTCTATATTAAAATGTACTTTTACATAATGAAAATGGAAAGTCAGTGCGCTGTAAACCAAAAGCAACCTTCTGGCATGTGTCATTTCCAAGAATCTTTCCCAAAAATGAGGTTGGCTGTAGCCAGTGTTTGGCTAGAGGCATTCCCATCCCTTCCTAAAGAAGGAAAAGGACAGGAAATGGCAGGGAGTATTAGTGCTTATAACTGATTATGCCCCCCCCTTATGAATGGGCAGCATCCTCATCAATCATTCGTAAAAGTCCTACACAATGTTCTCAAAACCCCAGATCCAAAAAGTCGAGAACCCTTTCCTTGGTTTTACTTACATACCTAGAACCTGGGTCTCTTCCCTGGTCAGGTGATTACCGTATCTTCCTGGACAGCAGCAAGTTGCACAGTTTGGTTTAGTGATTATGGCCCTAGGCTAGAAACCAGGTGACTGTGAGTTCTAGTTCCATCATTGCCATGAAAGCCAGGTGGGTGATCTTGGGCCAGTCACTTTCTTTCAGCCTAACTCATCTTACAAGGTTGTTGTAGGAAAAATAGAAAGAGGGAGTTGACTTATTACTTTTCTTCATTGCATCAAAGTAGATCTAGCATACCAATACTACTACTCCCCCTCCTCCTTCTCAGGGTTTAGACTCTCTTAAAGAGTGTGCCCTACTGTCTAGCAATAGACACTCCCATAAACACATTTCAAGGCAGGATTTGAAGCAAGAGTGGGGCTGGGTGGTAATACACCCTTAAAGGCCCACCGTTTATTTAAATGGAGAAGAGAGTCGTATGCATAAAATAACATTCAATAATAGGGCTCTGAGTTGAACTAAATGAAAAAAGCCAGCATGTGTACCTTTAATTTATACCAGAGATAACACAAAAAATTACCTGAGGAAAATTCACAGTGCCAGTGATAACAGCAATTGGCTACACAATGAATGATGCAGTGGGGTAAACATCCCAAGACCAACTTAACTAAGCCTGGATACAGGGTGAGAAGAATACAGAAAACTCCCCACATTGGAAAGAAATAATGGGATTTACCATTGAAGATTGCTCCCACATAAAATATTTTCAATCCTGAACTACTGTATACAGAGTTGCAAACATATGATTGGTTATTTTACGTTTCTTCATATTGTCTGGGTATGGTCCTTTATTCTTTTAACCTACTTTATTCACTAGCCTTTGACCCTTGATGGTTATAGTTCTTTATAGATTTTTGTTCCCTATCTTCCCTTTTGTCTTCTCTTTTACTGCCAACTGTTTTTCAGAGCCATTTAATTTGCACACCTCACTACTGCATGATAATAATAATCATTCTTATTATTATTAGCTTTGGAATGTCTTCCTTGCTTGGTTCTGCTATGTCGCACCATGTGCATTTTGGTCCAACTCTTTTATCTGTCTTTTATAAACGATCTGTAATAACCGATTTTACCTTAACTGGGTATGCATGGAAAAGTATACTCTACCAATTGCCCTCCTTGGAGTTGGAAGAGGACATTCAGTCTTCCGGGTCCATTTCCCTGCTTGGTGCAGAAATCCAAATTAAGGAAGAGTTTCCTGTATATCCAGCCTGTGTTTGAAGACATCCAGAGAAAGGGCGCCCACCATTTCCAAAACAACTACTTTATCCCCCGCTGACAACCATTTCTGCAAAATCCCCTCATTGTCGGGATAGCTGGGAAGGCAGTGCAGTTTTGGTATCTGTGGCAACTGAGATTATAACTCCCCAACCTCTGATACAGTTGTATTTATTGCTTTTGTTCAGAGCATGCCATAAAGCCTTCCCCTTCCACTCACACACACACACACCCCCCACACACACGCAAACCACATAAACGAGGTACTCACTGAAACGTAATGGGCACATTCTCGAGAAATACACAAAAGATTTCCTTCGTGATACCTAATTTTTTATTATTATTTTCTCTTCCCTTCGCAAGCCAAGTCGAGCTGGCGTGTAATCGGAAAGTCTGGGTAACTGTTGGAAAGCAAAGGCGGATTCCAAACCTAAGCGCGGTTTGGAAGCCTAGGAAGATCGGAAGGTTAATAATAATAATAATAATAATAATAATAATAATAATAATAATAATAATAATAATAATAATAATAATAATAATAATAATAATAATAATAATAATAATAATAATAATAATATAGAATGAAGCGCGATTAATGGCACGGTTATGCATTACCTGGTGGGCTACCGGCTGGGTGGGGTGGGGTGGGGGGCGGGGGTTAGCCCTGGGTTTCCCCTCCTACGGCGGCGGCTTGCCACCAGCGGAACCACCACCTCAAACCCCGCCAAGGAAGCCGGGCACGCCAGGCAGAGGGAGTCGGTCAGGGTCTGCCCCGCCGCAGGGAGAGAAATAAGAGCGCGAGCGAGCGAGCAGACGGCGGGCGTCTGGAATCCCACCCTTGGAGCTCCCGTGATTGACACCCCAGAGGACGGCTCGAGCTTTCCAAGCGCAGAGCCGAGCAGCCAATGAACGCGACCCGGGGGCGGGCCTTGGCATCAGTAGTATCTGTTACTTTAGACTCGCCGGCGCTGCCGAGGGGAGCCCAGAGCCGAGCCGGACGGCGCAGGTGAAGGGCGCGCGAAGCCAGCAAGCCAGCGAGAGAGACCCGGAGCTCGGACACACGGGGCCGGGGAGTCGCCAGCGCTTGGACGGCGGCGGGTCCTGCTGAGGGGCCACCCGGCTCCACTCCTCGGCTTCCCCGGCGGCAGCCCCCATGGCGACCAAAGGACTTTAAAGGAGTTCGGGGGCTTGGTCGGCATCTGGGCGATTCCGGGTACGGAGCTGTCGTCGACTCGGATCCTTCCCACCTTGCATCGCGTCGCGTCTAATTGCTCGTTTTCTGGGAAGGCCGCCAGCGGGACAGGTTTTGCTTGCCCGCCACTGGGAGATTATTTTTATTTTTATTTTTATTTTTTTACCGGGCCAGGAGTTTCAAGAAAGGGCAGAGCCACGACCGAGCTGGTCGGGGTGCAGAAGCAGAAGCGTGCGTTGATAAAGCCGGAGAGCGGCGGCTTGGAAGCTCCCTGACTTCTCGGCGAGAAGTGGCCGCCGCCGCTGCTGCTTTGGAGAAGGGAAGGGGAGGACGACAACTGGAGAGACAAAGCGAAGGGGCGGGAGGAACCTCTCGCCGGGACATCTCCAATCCACCCCGAGCCTGGATGTGGCTTTGATTCTTTGGGGAGGGAAGAGCATTTTGGGTGCCGTCCGAAACAGGCGACCTCCCCGCCGCTTCTCTCTTCCCCCTTTGTGCACCGCTGGGTCTCCTAGGAGAACCGGCAGCAGATCGTAGGGGGTGGGTGGGTTTGGCAAAACAGGGCAGCCCGGGGGGCTTCTCGCAACCTCTGGCGACCAGGAACCATCCCCTGCCCGTCTTAAGGGTAGGGTCGGGCGAAAGGGTGGGCGTGTTAGGGGGGCAAAAAAAACAAAAACCCAAAACCAAGGATCCGCCAGCGACAGTTTTTTTCTCTTCCTTGGCCAAGATGGGGCGCTGAGACCCCGCACAATAGGATTTTCCCCCCCTCTCATCTTGCGCCCCCTTTCCGTGCCGTGTGCGTATTTCATTGTTATGTTCCCCCACCCACCCCGGCACCCCTCATGGCGTTAATCTCCTGCTTCTTCTCTCCCGTTTGCTGTCTCTCAGATCCGGCGATTCCTGCTCTCGCCGCGCCCTGTCATTGATGGGAAATCAACTGGATCGCATCACTCACCTGAGTTACAGCGAGCTGCCGACCGGGGACCCCTCGGGGATCGAGAAAGACGAGCTGCGCGTCGGAGTGGCTTACTTCTTCTCCGACGAGGAGGAGGATCTGGACGAGCGAGGGCAGCCGGACAAGTACTGCGTGAAGGGCTCGAGCAGCCCGGCCCAAGAGTCCCCCACCCGCCACCACCATCACCACCACCACACGCCGCAGCTGGTGCTGAGTGAGACTCAGTTCTCCGCCTTCCGCGGCCAGGAATGCATCTTCTCCAAGGTGAGCGGAGACTCCCAGACTGGAGATTTGAGCGTCTACCCGGCGTCTTCCCTGCCCGCCCTGTGCAAGCCGGGAGACCTGCTGGAGCTGCTCTACCTGGGCCCGTCCGACCACCCTCCGCCGCCCCCGCAGTGGGCAGTCTATGTGGGCAACGCTCAGATCATCCACTTGCACCAGGGCCAGATTCGGCAGGACAGTTTGTACGAGGCGGCCGCCGGCAACGTGGGCCGGGTGGTGAGTAGCTGGTACCGCTTCCGCCCCCTAGTGGCCGAGCTGGTAGTGCAGAACGCCTGCAGCCACCTGGGTTTAAAGAGCCACGAGATCTGCTGGACGAACTCGGAGAGCTTCGCCGCTTGGTGCCGCTTCGGCAAACGGGAGTTCAAAGCGGGCGGCGAGCTCCAGCCGGCCTCGGGCTCTCAGCCTCAGCAGCAATACTATCTCAAGATCCACCTGGCGGACAATAAGGGCCACACGGTGCGGTTCCAAAGCTTGGAGGACCTCATTAGGGAGAAGCGCAGGATCGACGCCAGTGGTAAACTGAGGGTGATCCAAGAGCTGGCGATCGTGGATGATGGCAAAGAATAAAAAGCGCGAGTGGGTAGAAGGGACGCCGGCCGTGGCCCGATCGGCAAGCACCACCCGTCCTCCCCGCGGACTCGCAGCGCCGCCTGGTTGCTCGGCTTCTTCCGCCTTTTCTCCTCCGGTCTTTCCCATGGAGGGAAAATCATGGGCACATTGCAAACGAAACCAGCGGCTGCCCTCCCCTTGGCCTCGGCCGGAGCTTGGTTCGCCTCCCGCGAACCGGGATCGCCGTCACAATGATCCCGACCGCCCGGAGGAAGGGGTGGAAAGGGGTGGGGTCGGCCACGCGATGAGCAAATTATGTGGACAAAGTCACTCCGTGTTCATCATACTTCCCATCCTGCTTAAATAAAAAAAAAATGTTTTAAAAAAAATTACACCCCCTTTTTTTTCTAAAAAAAAAAAAAGATGTTCCTGGCTTTAATCCACTAAGAACCATGGCGAATTTTTTGTTAAGGTAAAAACAGAGATTAGTTTTTTGGGGGTTCTGAGTGTGCAAGAACTTTTGATGGGGTGTTGTGGGGGAGAGTGAGCAACCTGATGCCCTCCTGATACTTTGGCTGGTGTTGCCCTTGACCACTATTTGCAGAGGGAGTGCAGTTACTTCTTTACAGCATGGCAATTTTATAGGATGATAAATTTTGTAGAATTACTCACCAGGGTTTTAAAAATCACTTTCCTGAAAGGCTCTTTATCAGTTTCCAGAGTGTTAAGACTGATACAAACATGACGTAGAATTGCAAGAAGGAAAAATAGCTATCTGATGCAACTTACCTGGGCTTGTTTTCTGAGTAAGCATGTATAGGATTTCACAATACAGTTTCAGTCCTGGATCTGACTTTTATGCAGCTGTTGCCACCTGGACAATTACAGTCCCAGGGAATTACAGTCTTAATCTGCTTGGATGGCATTAGGTAGAGTGAAAGGTTGTGCTTAGGCCATTATATGGTTAAAACAGCAAAAAATTCCTTCAAATTAAGCTATATTGGTGTCTGCGTAGCATTTCCTCAGTGACCTTGACTGATCTTGCAAAAGCTAAGCGGAATGCGGTTGGTTAGTATTTGGATGGGGGGCCATCAGGAGATCTTGGGTTAGGCTAAGAAATTTTTTTTAAAAAAAATCTGAAATTGCCAAAATTCTCTTTTATGGATATAAAGTCACCAAGAGATGCTTTATCTTTATTACAGTTATGATTTCTTTAAAGAGGTAGCAGTTGCCCCCCCCCCCCACTTAGCAATTAACACAGTCTCTTGTTTGGAGTGGAGATTTTACTTTATGGTAAAGCCATATGGTGTTATTTAGGGTTGCCTGATGCCAAAATGACAGCACATCAGTGGTAACATTGGCCCATAAATACTGTGTTGATTGAACTTGTATCCTATACAATAATTACAATATTTACATGTAGGAAAGTCACAGCATTTGCATAATGATATCACATGTTTCAGTGTTTGGCACCCTGCAAATGACCGTATGATAAATATGGTTACTTATTTATGTATTTACTTATTAAATTACCATACTTCCCATCTTGCTATCAATTACTGCAGAAGCAGTTGAATCTGTTCTGTTTCCTGAAACTGCACTGAAATTTCAAGAAGGGGATTTAGTTCCTTTATAATGCCCTCCTCCCTTTCTGTTGTTTTAGACTTCACAGGCATGGTGTGGCTAAAATTGGGAAGTTGGGGGATAAATTTCATTTAGCCTATCCTATGTTTCAACCAAGGGACCAAGTGATGCAGATTAAAAAGACCTTAAAGCTGCAATTCCATATCTGTTTATTCAGAGACATCCCCATATTAATGCAACTGGGGCTTGCTGCTCTTTGTGTTTATACCCTATGAAATATAAATATTTTGTACATGGCCTTCTCAGACCTTGGAATTGCTGCTTTTAGAATTCCAATTTGCCTTTTAAATTCTCCTGAATGTAAATTCTAGGTGTTTTAATCAGGGCATGATTGGGGAAGGCAGGCTTGGACTGGATCAAAAATTACAAGGCACACAGTAGAAAGAGTTAAACTAAATTGTGTGGTAAGCAGAACAAGACTTAAAAGGTTGTTCTGTTAAACACATTGGAAGGGAGAGAAGATGGTTTCCTTTTTAATGACCCACTCAAGATTTTAGCTTGTATTTCACTTGCTAATATTCTTAGTGGTTTCTTAAATGTTTCCTTCTGCTTGGAAGGCAGCCATGTTTCAGTGATCTAAAAAATTACTTTAATCCCATCTGCATTCTTTGAGACTATTATTTCTGAATAAACTTGCATAGGACTGTGCTACTGCTTATTTCTCCAATTATAATGAGGTGCTTGAGGGGAACTGAGGGCGAGAGACTTAATCTATTCCCATAATCCATACCTCTCAAGAAGTCAATACTAATAGAAATGAAAACAACAATAACATAACCACAATAATTCAGCTGTGGGTTGGAATTCTCACATTTCTATATATAGATTTACTCTGTCCTTTTACTCAAATAAGTCTCTCTTGTCTCCAGTGGACTCTCAGGTAAGTGGACCCAGGATTGCAGCCTTTCTGCTATGCATCTACAGTCAGATGCAATACTGTCTGATTCAGTGAGATTTATTCTGAGGTAAATATGTAGGAACTGTTATCTTTAGATAAAACTAAGCCAAATAGTTTTGCTGTGGGGATTGACTACATGGTAACCCATGAATCATATTGAATGCTATATAATTATGTTTTTGTATATGTTTCTTTGGAATAATACTTGAATTCTTCTGTGGAATTACTCCAGCATAATAATCCTTTTTCTTCCATGGGCCTACTTTGCTTAAGTGATTTATGGATCATTTCAACTTTGGACTCCCACATATTGCACAGCTTTGTTCTCTGCCTTCCCAGAAGGCACCTTTCTTCAGGAAAACAAAGAAAGGTAAGTATAGATTCCAGACGATAATAAGCTGTTGGTTAGTGATAGTTCTTTGAAAAGCCGCAAAAAGATTGTTGCTGAGTTGCTTGAAATTCAAACTGATCACAAGCCCTATTTGGTTTGACTTCTTTGTTGTTGTTAAGTACAGAAAATGTACCGTACCGTACGTTGAAAGAACGGAGTGCTTCATATATTTAAAATCTTTATTGTCTGTCCTCAGTGTTAATCAAATCTGAGTAAAGAAAAACAGGGACATCTCCCAAAATAAAGTATTCTGAGCGGAGTACATTCTAATTCTATTAACATGATGTTTTTGTTCAACTGATCCATTTCTTGCACGTACTCTTACTCTGAAAGCTTATTAAGCAATAGCATACGAAATTATGCATTACTTTGCCCTTCACAATGCAATCTTCACATGTCTTAAATTAACGAATATTTATTGCCTCAATATATTATTTTGCTATAGAATAACTGACTGACAGTTGAATAATGAGCATGGCCAAAATACATCAAATCTGAAGCCCGGGTAGGAAAGAAAACTGACCTCCAATGTTAGCTAGTTTATTAGTTTAAACTTTTCTGATCTGTAGACATTCATTAAATAAATAAGAGGGGATTTTACTTCCTTTAGATTTAATAACCTGTAAATATTCAATTGGAAAGAATCCCACTGAGAATATAGTGAGATACGTGCCTGCTGTTCATAGCTTGGGTGATCGCTAAATCGGTGTGGGTTTAACATTTGTTCATATGATCACCAATGCAATGCTTATTATGTGTGAACAGAAACAGTAGATGTAGCCACACTTGCATCTGCATTGCTTTCTGCAAAGTATTTTGGCACAATCACACTATTGGTGCTGTAATCCATATGAAGATCACGGATACATCCAATAGTCACTGAAGGCCTCCACCTTCCGCATGAATTGGACATCACTCCTTACTAAGGGTATAGTATGTAAAACTTCTCATGAAGGGGTGTCAAATTTGCATCGTCACATTGTCGTCACGTGATAAACCAAGGTGGACGTGGCCAATGCATGATGCATCCGGCCTGCGGGCTGCGATTTTGACACCACTGTTAATGGAATAACACCTCTTTCTCCCGTTTGAATGATGTCATCTCAGTGATGTCAGCAGGAGACACGCCTTCACCAGAGCCTCTCATAAGAGGAGAAGTAACACCTGAAAAAGACGTTTCCCCCTTTCTTAAATATGTGATGGTTGGTTGGCTGGATGAATTAAGCTTCTTGAGGCAAAAGGTTAGAATACCTTCTAACCCTGCCTATTTAGCAAATACTTTATCATTCCCTTTGATCCCACTCCATGCTGAACTGCTCAGACTAATCCATTCTGCATTGTTTTAGGGGGTCTTGAAATGAGCATGCTTACCGCAAAATATTTGAGTAGCTATAGTTTTGTGGTGGCTTGTACTCACATCAACAGTGGTTATATATTGGTTAGGGTTAGGGTTATATGTTTTCTGCAGAAGCATGCCAATTTCTTAGAAGCATCGCAATTGTGGGTTAATTTTTTTAATAGAAAGTGTTGTGTGTGTTAACCCTCAAAGCTAGATCAATCCTTCAGGACTTCATGTTCATTCCTTAAAATTTACTTCAATAGAATTTTATAGAGATCATTGGAAAGGATGTTTGTGTATGGATATTTTAGAATCTAGGATCCAAATTATATTCCATTTCAAGTACTGATTTCAGTTTGACAGTACTTTGAATTTGCACTTGAGTGAGCATTGTAGACTTTAGAGATGCAAAGAAAGAACAAGCATTTAAGCATGTTTGAGTCTTTCTCAGAGCCAAATATTTTGCCATATATTTGCTTCTGGAAACTCTTCAAGTCACTCCTGTAATGAAAATTCCAATTTGCAAATAAGTTATTCTCACACTGGGATAATCATAGGAATAACTACATGTAGTCTTCAATTTACAACAGTTCATTTAGTGACCGTTCAAAGTTACAACTTGAATGGTGACTTCTGACCATTTTTCACATTTACAACCATTGCAGCACGTCATGTGATCAAAATTCAGACACTTGGCAAGTGACTCATATTCATGAGATGGTTGCAGTGTCCTGGGGTCATGTGATCACCTTTTGTGACTTTAAAAGCAAAGTCAAAGGAGAAGCCAGATCCACTTAACATCCGTATTATTAAATTAACAACTGCAGTGGTTCGCTTAATAACTGCTGCAAGAAAGCTCGTAAAATGGGACAAAATGCACTTCAAACAAATGCTTCACTTAGCAACAGAAAATTTGGGTTCAATTGTAGTTGTGAAGTAGAAAACAACCTGTAATTCATTTTGGATTCTTGGTTTATTCTATTTTAGTTATAGGACTGACTTATAGAAAGGCCCCCCGCAACTGAAAATTGCAGTATGCCTTCTTGCCCATAGTATAATCCCATTCAAAAAGAAAACTGCTGAGAATGAGCAATTTAGAGAAGCCATTCTCCTCAAGCTCAGCTTTCAACATATAAATAGCAATATACTTGGCTGAAACTTTGAAATTGATCTACACTCCAGCTAAAAATATTAGGTCAGTCTGGTTCCATTGGTTTTTATTATGATATGGTTTCACTAGCACTAAATCATCTTAAATCCAGGCACCTGGTTTATGTGGGTTTTACAATAGACTTTCATATGCTTAGAAATTAAATACCTACTTGGATTCTTAAAGCTTTTCAGGGCTTTGTACCAAAACTAATAAAATGATTGACAACCCCTTTTTAAAAAACTCCCCTAATTCTATCTAAACTGCTCAATTTGGACTCCCATCAGATCACCATCACCAGTCTTTTGGTAATCTAGGATGGCAATTTATCAAGAGCTCAGTAACAATAATGCACACTTGATTATAATTAACTAACTGGATGCCATGTACTTTCTTTCAGTTTGGTGGACTACATATTGTACAGATTTGATTTAACCTGTTATAACTTGATTAGGGTAAGAGAGAAAACTTGTTCCTTCGGTTTGTGCAAACGGCACCTTGTGAATCTTTACAAAACATCCCTTCCAGAATTTGTAATACAGTAGGCAACATACTCATTTTTGCTCAAAAGCAAAAAAAAAAAGAGTGCCTTAAAAGAGCAGGGATGGGCAACCAGGTATCTTGCAGGTGATTTGAACCAACCCCCAAGGCACTCAATTTCAATGGCCAATGGCAAGAGGTTGTGGGAGTTGTAGTATCTGGAGGACACAGGTTGCCTATGTTTTCCTATGGGGGATGACTGAACAAAAATGCTTTCTGTGAGTAGAAATTTCTGAAAGTATCTTACCTCTGGGAAAGTGCATATACTGTAAAATAGATTTATTAGGAGAAGTGCATGTGAAACAGCACAAGTTATATTAATGTTCATGCTGTCTTTGTTTTAATCGGATCCAATTGGAATAGACTGAAATCAATGTATAATCGGGAAAATGATATTCAGAGTGAAATAGGTTTGTTCATTCCTAATGATGATTGTCCATCCCTATTTTAATGTCCTATTCCTATGTGAGTGTGTCTAAGGGATAGAACTTAGATGTGATACAATGTTCTACCAATCTATGCAATCTTTCTTTCCAGCTCCCCCACACAAGCTGTGATCAGAGTAGGATGCATATAAGGGAGGGCAATATAAATCTTCCAAAGACATCGATGATCGTCCCCAAAATAGCCTTGCTATATCTCCATTGTAGGCAGCAAAGTTCTAATTGTAGTTAAGGTTCTGTTTTCTTTCCAAACTACTGATTATGCAGACCTTCTCTCTTTCACTCTGATTATTTGCACATGGTAGTGGATTACTCAGGAGAGGAAGAAATTAATTAATCATTATCCTGATCCAGCCAAGTGCAGTGAAGCACGTTAAATTCGGGTGATTTCACCAGCCGAATTGCATAAGGGCTTAAAAGTTTCCCACTGAACAGTAAGCTTTTAATCTGAAATCCTTTGCTCTGGGTAAATAGCACCTCATTTCCACCAGAAAGACCAGTTCTGTATACATGGGATTGCAAAAGAAGCTGTATACTTCTGGCTGCAACCTACTTTAGGATTTTTAGTTAATTACGTTTTCTTGATTTTCTATTTTCAGAACATTTTAAAAAAATTATTAATTTCTCCACATAATACCAATTGATTTCTTATTATGGTAGTTCATCTTCCCTTGATTTTCCTATTCTAAGCATTGTTGCAATATCTTTGGAGAGCTTTTCAAGCATTGCTCAATCATAATTTGCTTTTATAAAACATATCAGTTTAATTTTAAGGCAAGCAGCATTAAAATGATCTTTTTCCCAAGACATCCAAAGAGTGTTTCTAAATTTAGTCTCTTAAATAATAGTTATTAAACCAGATTTTCTTTTCCATTCCTTTTTAATTTCCTGTTAGGATGTCTGTCAGGTTGGGCCGGAAAATAAGACCTGAGATGATAAGAGGAAAAACTCTAGTCTGTGACTTCATGGAATCAAAAACATTATAGCAGACTTATAAAGTAATAATAGGTGGATGGGGCTAGGCTTCAAAAATAATTCCAAAAAGTTGCCCTGGGCCATACAAAACTGTGAAGAGAACACCTGACTGTAGTTCTTTATGAAGTATCTCTGTTTTTTTCATTCAGCAGCTGCCATTCAATCTGGGGAGAAGAGCTATTCCACAATTCTGCTGATATTTTTTCCCTCCTGTTCATTTGTCATTCGCTGATGCTGCTTGAAGGCTAAACATGCTGTTATTAGCTTAATCAACTTTCACCAGCATACTTCATCATCTAACAACTGCAGTCTAGACTTGCATTATAAGCATCATGGGGCTTGTATGATTGGGCATTAGCACGTTGTGTGAAACAGATATCCTACTTTGTGGACCACAGTTTATTATAGCAGGCATTGGGTGACACCAGCAATTATTATTTGTTCACAAGCCACATGTAAATCTCTGTAGCACTGCACTTCCTTTTAAATGCGTGGTAGTAATGGATTTACAAGCTTGTAAAGTTCAATATTATGGTGGGTCCCACCACATTTTGGATTGTTGGGATTTTTTAAACCTAAAATGGTTTCACAACTTGTAATACTTGCCTCTTCTTTTGTTTTTATTAATTTTGGAGTTATTCTACTTGGATATTATATTGATCTATTCTAGAAAGAAAAACACGCTTAAGTTTTAAATATGAGATCAAATCATCATCAAGTCCTATGCAGGGCACATTGGGCAGCAAATATTTTCCAACAGTTTCAATCATTCACAGCATTTTCTGCACCCAAAGGGACATTAATGATCTTAAGATCTTCCTTAAGTGTTTTGTGCCAAGTTTTCCAAGGCTAGCCTTATTTCCTATTTTCCTCCAGGAGGTTTCCGACATAGTATAATTTTTGAATGCCGATCTTTAGGCATATGTAATATATGGCCAACAAGCTACATTCCCAGTTCTCGATAGGTATTCTAAATCTGATCTTTGTAGGACCTTTTCATTAGTGAGGCGGTCACAATATGAAGACATGGAGGAGTCTTCTCAAGCAGCATTTAACCGTTTAATCATTCTTGGTTGTATACTTCCATGTTTCACAAGCATATTTGCAGCTGGTATAACAACACTCTTGAAGAGTTTTTATCTACGTAGTAATACTTACGGCTGCCATAGATCAAATTGGGCGCATGCATTGAAACACATCCACTGCCATTCCAATTTGATAGTTAATGTCCTTATCTGTACCTCCATTGATAGACATAATGCTACCAAGACAAGTAAATTGTTGGACTTATTCTAGAGCCTGACCGTGGATTGTTATTTATTTATTTATTTATTTGATCAGATTTGTATACCGCCCTATCTCCCAAAGGACTCAGGGCGGTTTACAGGCATTTAAAAACACATAAATACAATCTAAAAACAATTAAAAAACTTATTCTAAAAGCCCAATAATTAAAAATATAAAAGTAAAACCAATTTAAAACCCATAATTTAAAATCTAACTCAGTCCTGCGCAGTTAAATAAGTATGTTTTAAGCTCGCGGCGGAAGGTCCGGAAGCTGACGAAGTCCTGGAGGTAGTTCGTTCCAGAGGGTGGGAGCCCCCACAGAGAAGGCCCTTCCCCTGGGCGTCGCCAGACGACATTGCCTCGCTGACGGCACCCTGAGGAGTCCCTCTCTATGAGAGCGCACGGGTCGGTGAGAGGTATTCGGTAGCAGTAGGCGGTCCCGTAGATAACCCGGCCCTATGCCATGGAGCGCTTTAAAGGTGGTCACCAAAACCTTGAAGCGCACCCGGAAGGCCACAGGTAGCCAGTGCAGTCTGCGCAGGATGGGTGTTATGCGGGAGCCACGAGGGGCTCCCTCTATCACCCGCGCAGCCGCATTCTGGACTAACTGTAGCCTCCGGATGCCCTTCAAGGGGAGCCCCATGTAGAGAGCATTGCAGTAATCCAGGCGAGACATCATGAGTGCGTATTGTATTATCTTGAGCACTTCTGACTTGCATGACCTTGGTCTTCTCAAACTTTACACGTAAGCCAATCTTGTTGGCCTCATTATCTAAATTGGTGGTCATTTCTTGCAAGCATCCCTTTGTTTCACCAAGCAGTGTGATAACATCTGCAAAATATAAATCTGTTAGATGGGCTATTGCCCATGGGATGCTTAAAGCTAGGGTTAACCATAGCTCTCTGCATAACAGGGTCCATGGAGAGGAGCAATAAGAATAGTGATCATATACATCCCTGTCTCCGTCCTGTATTGATGTTAAAGAAGACTCTGCGGTCACATGGCTTCTGAAAATCCTCCACACAATTTGTGCAAGCAAAGTGTAGGGAGGGGAGTTATTTTCCTTTATTGTTACAAAAGGAGAGCTGCTCTAACCACTTTTGAGGAGTGATGGGAAATTAACTGGTACGTTACTGCCATAATGGCAGTCCAAGTGCTTTTTTTTTTTTTAATGTCTTACAATGCCAAGTGGACTTTGAAAAGCGAAATTATAAGAGTATTGATGCTTTCGAAATGGAAGATTCCTAAGTATACCATGGACAGCTATGATTTCTGGATTTGCTGATTGAAAAGGGTTGAATATCATAATAAGTGAACTATGTCTTTGATGGGGAAGAAGTGGAAAAAAGTATGTTTGTGCCTGCTGTAAGAAAGATCAGAAACTGCTTCTATAAACTTTTTTAAGTATTTCATTCCTTTTCTACTGCACTTTTTCTTCTTTTTCTAATGATCATTTTCTATATTTTCCCATATTTATCTTTTATCTATGTTTAAAAAATTCTAATGAAAATCATACTTAAAAGAGAATACTGTGGACAGGCAAGAAGATAAACTAATGGAGCATTGGACAAATCAATCCAGAATTCTCACTCAAGACACAAGTGACCAGCTTCAATATTTTTTTTTTTTTTGCATTTATATCCCACCCTTCTCCGAAGACTCAGGGCGGCTTACGCTATGTCAAGCAATAGTCTTCATCCATTTGTATATTATATACAAAGTCAACTTATTGCCCCCAACAATCTGGGTCCTCATTTTACCTACCTTATAAAGGATGGAAGGCTGAGTCAACCTTGGGCCTAGCGGGGCTTGAACCTGCAGTAATTGCAGGCAGCTGCTGTTAATAACAGACTGTCTTACCAGTCTGAGCCACAGAGGCCCTTAATTTGTCATTCTTTGCCCACATTATGTGCAGACCCAACTTTCTGGAATTGTCTATAATCCTGGGAAAGGTGGAAGGAACAAGAAGAAGAGGAGCAAGGTGGATAGGCTTAACTCTAATGACAATAGATGCACTGTTGGAAGCCCTGAAAAATTAGGTTGGGTACAGATAGCTCTGGAAAAAAATCTGTCTACATGGTTGCTAAGAGTTGATGCTGACCTGATGGGATCTAATCCTTCAACAGTGCAAAGGGTATCCTGAAACATTATTAAGTCTGTGTAGAAAAATGATAACTGGCACCTTAACCAGAAAAAGAAGCTGGAGAATATTCAAAAGAAAAACCTACAAAATGAGGTTAAAAACTGAAAAATTTGTGAAAATTTCAATTGACCCCTAAGAAACTTAAAAAGAATGTAGTAGGTAGGTTGGTGGACTAGTTTAGATGTATTATTTTCTTGTCCTTTGGTTGGCCTCAGAATAAAATGGGGTTACTTTTCCCTTTTCTCATCTTTAATGCATAAGGAATTTCACTGAGAATGAAGATTACCTCAGATGCTCAATCAGCTAGCAACTTCAAACCCAAAAATTAAAAGGCGGGGGGGGGGGGAACCTTCATTACTCTCTCTTTATTCCCCATGGCTTGGAAAGATGGCATGCAGGGAGAAATGAGGCCTTTTCAATTAATCATTTTATTTCTCAAGGAAGATGTACAAGGAGATGCTTCTCTCCTTGCTCCTTCGTGTAAAGGATGGAAAATCATACTTAAATCATACTTAGGTTTAGGAAGGGCCGGAATAGCTCAGGCTGTAAGGAGCCTGTTATTAGAACACGGTAGCCTGCAATTACTGCAGGTTCAAGCCCGGCCCAAGGTTGACTCAGCCTTCCATCCTTTATAAGGTAGGTAAAATGAGGACCCAGATTGTTGGGGGGGCAATAAGTTGACTTTGTAAATATACAAATAGAATGAGACTATTGCCTTATACACTGTAAGCCGCCCTGAGTCTTCGGAGAAGGGCGGGATATAAATGTAAAAAAAAAAAATCCTCTGCCAAAGGATTCTCTGCCGCTTTTTGTTTCTGTTAGGAGAATGCAAATAGGAGAATAGAAATGAGTCTTCCTTGCAGCTCTTTGGACACTTTCTGCAGGTTGAGTTTCTGGAGCAAGATGTATTTCGTATTTGGGTGTGTGGAAGCTTTGCTTTCTTCTAATAGGGGTGCAACATCAGAGGAGAGACAAAACTACCAGCAAAGGCGCACACTTTCCAATTTGAAAGGCTGAAATGTGCCTGTTAATCGTTTTTTTTTCTTTTAAAATTCACCTTAAAAAGCATGTGAAATAGTACAGGATTTTACACTGACAATGAAGAAGGCATAAAACACGGTACCCTTTTTCTGGTTTTTCTTCTTCTGCAAATGAAACATGTGAGACCAAACATTGTCTCACGGAGCTTTAACATCAGGACATGCATGCTTGCTTGTTTGCTTCTTAGGTTTAGGAAGCAGCCTAATTTCGGGAGAGGAAGGGATACTAGTCCAAAGAAGCAGAGTTATAAAACGATTTTCCTCTGGCTCTTTGGTGCAGTGGTGGGCTGCTGCCGATTGTAACAACCAGTTCATTCGGAACCGAAAATGTTTGCGCGGCATTGAAAAAATGGTGGTTATATAAGACGTGTTAGCACCAGGGTGGGTGGGCGGAGCCAAATGCTGGTCGGAACTACCAGTTTGACCGAACCGGTCCGAACCGGCAGCAGCCCACCACTGCTTTGGTGTCAACAGAAGCATGTTTAGTGATGGAACAAAGTCACCCATTGAGGAATTGGATGAACACAGTAGATGATTCCAAAATACACCGGGGAGATCTTTGCCCTTTACAGAACAAGCCAGCCTGATGTCTCTTCCTCAGTCTTGACCATCAATAGAGGAAAAGGCAGCCCTATCAGATTTGGGGGAGGGGGATAAATGTTTTTGGGGGGGGGCTTTAGAGAACTGGCTGGTTGTCACAGATGAGGGATTGACCTCAGGCAAGGTTGGAAACTTGAGTTGTTTGGCTAAAAACCTGTTTTACCTCTTTCTAACTGCATTGTTAGAAAGAAGCTTCTTTCCTTTTGGCACCTTTAAGAAAGTTGCTTAAATCTTGGAGTTGACAAGAAGCCCTCTAGCACCTGCCTCAGGTTGGCTGAGCACCAGATTCCCAAAGCTGTAGTGGTTTCCTTCTCTATCTTTAACCAGGTTGTTGGGGAGATGGCCAAGGAATTCCCCTTCAATCCTCTCCTGGTTTCCCAGAGGACTGGTGGAGAAGGGAGAAACTGATTGATGGGGGAAGGGGGGCAACAACGTTGTAGGGACCTCATTTTCCAGTCATTGTTCATCCCCAGGCGCAGATTACCTCAGAACCAACGTGCACAAAAAGAAGCTCTGAGAAAACAAGTATTAAACCCAGCTCTCATTTTGTTCTTATACTTTGTCCCCTTCAGTCTTACATTCAGCAGCAAAGGATAAAACTGCCTAACGCACATGTAAGTCAAAAGTCTTAACTGTTTTTTTTTTCCTCTAGAGAGATTTTTTTTCAAAGATATGAACAATAGGTTTGCTTCCTCGGTTCGTTTCGCATTATACAGGTAGTCCTTGACTTACAACAGTTCATTTAATGACCGAAGGTACAATGGCACTGGAAAAAAAAATGACTTACGACCGTTTTGCACACTCGCGACCATTGTAGCATACTCCTGGTCACGTGATGAAAATTGAAATGCTTAGCAACTGACTCGTATTTACTACAGTTGTGGTGACCTGGGATCATGTTCCCCTTTTGCGAACTTCTGACATGCAAAGTCAATGGGGAAGCCAGATTCACTTAACAAGTCTGTTTCTAATGTAATAACTGCATCGATTCGCTTAAAAACTGGCAAGAAAGATAGGGCAAAATCCACTTAACAAATGTCTCGCTTAGCAACAGAACTTTTGGGCTCAATTGAGGTCGTAAGTTGAGGGCTACCTGTAATAAGGAACAACATGTGGCTTGGTTGCTCTGAATGTAGCATGATCCTACCTAACATGCTTTATGGCTTAATACGATGTGCAGACTCAGCCAATTAAGGATTATGCAGGAAATCATGACTTCGCAGAACCAACAATCATTGCTTGTTCTGCAAACCCAGCAATGTTGAGAAGAACTGATGATTCACTTAAAAGGGTGGCAGCCTTATAGTACTCTCTCTTTTTAATTGTATGGGAGATTTCTTAAAATAGGATTATTGTGGACCTACAATAGATTACCAATGTATTGGATTAAGGTGTGATTTTTCACATGGCTCTTACATCTGGAGTTAGAAATATTTTTCATGAAATAGAAGCGCTGACTTTTACTTCTCCTTTCAAATCCTTACAGGTAAACATGTTGTTTATCTGCTTTTACTAAGCCAGTGCATAGCATGGGCAAGTTCCAGCTATCTCTATATTTTATTTTGTGCTAGGATAGTTTGTTTCTGTGTACAATGAGATTTACTGCAAGGTTGCACACTGAGGGTGTGGTTGATAGCTGGAAAAGCATGTTCTCAGGTAAACTGACCATCTACGTTTTAAGATTTGGTTTCTCAAACAGTACGTTTCTTTTTAAAATTTAAAATTCACTAAATGTCAGAGATTATCGCATAGTTCAAATCCATTGCCAGCAGCCAGCCAACTGTAGATAAGGGAGGCTATATATGTCAGGCTGAATTAAAAGGGGAAATAAGCCTAAGTCATTATCAGTCCTATTTTTTATATTGTTTCTATCATTATTATCATTATTAAGAAATAGTATAACTCGGTTACATTGAAATAATTTATTCAAATGCAGATTTTTATTTTTTTTTAATTTGCATTTATATCCCGCCCTTCTCCGAAGACTCAGGGCGGCTTACACTATGTTAGCAGTAGTCTTCATCCTATTTGTATATTTATATACAAAGTCAACTTATTGCCCCCAACAATCTGGGTCCTCATTTTACCTACCTTATAAAGGATGGAAGGCTGAGTCAACCTTGGGCCTGGTGGGACTAGAACCTGCAGTAATTGCAAGCAGCTGTGTTAATAACAGACTGTCTTAGCAGTCTGAGCCACAGAGGCCCCTATTACTTCCAGAACATTAAATTTCAATAATAACATGGATTTCTAATTAGATTTCTAAACTCAGGTACACCTAAATGTTCATTTGAGCTCAGAACAGCATTTATTTATTTATTTATTTATTTATTTATTTATTTATTTATTTATTTATTTATTTATTTAATTTAATTTAATTTAATTTAATTTATATACCGCCCTTCTCCCGAAGGACTCAGTGCGGTTTACAGCCAAATAAAAACAAATATCATAAAAATTAAGAAACATATTAAGAAACTAATTCGATCAGGCCAAAACAGACTAAAACTATAGTAAAACCCCCATTACAACTACATTAAGCTAGCCCTGCACGATGAAACAAAGAAGTCTTTAGCTCGCGTCGGAAGGTCTGGAGGTCAGGGAGTTGACGTATCCCCAGAGGCAGCTCATTCCAGAGGGCAGGAGCCCCCACAGAGAAGGCGCTCTCCCTGGGGGTCGCCAGTCGACATTGTTTGACTGATGGCACCCTGAGGAGACCCTCCCTATGGGAGTGCACGGGTCCCATAGGGAGGGTAGCAGCAGGCGGTCCCGTAAATAACTCGGTCCTATGCATGATAACCCTATTGGTACCAGCAGGCGGTCCCGTAAATAACCCGGTCCTATGCATGACAGGTCATCCTCAAATTATGACTATAATGGAGTTCCGCAATTATAGCTGTCAGTCATCATGGTCATAAAGTGGATCACCCTCATAACCAGATCCAGTTTTATAACCTTTTTTTCCGGAAGCCATTAAGTAAATGCTGTTCACTAGGGGGCATTTTCACCAGAAACCAGAAGAAAATGCTAGTTTCTGCCAAAAATGTAAATTGCAGTCACATGACTTCAAGGTGCTGCAAATGGCTATAAACATGGCCCAGTTGTTATTTTATGATTTTAGGTCATGCAAGTCCAGAATGTTTTTTTTTTTATTTGAATTTATATCCCGCCCTTCTCCAAAGACTCAGTGCGGCTTACATTGTGTAGGGCAATAGTCTCATTCTATTTGTATATTTATATACAAAGTCAACTTATTGCCCCCCCAACAATCTGGGTCCTCATTTTACCTACCTTATAAAGGATGGAAGGCTGAGTCAACCTTGGGCCTGGTGGGACTCGAGCCTGCAGTAATTGTAATTGCAGGCAGCTGTGTGTTAATAACAGGCTGCATTAGCTTGGTGAGCCACTTCCCAGCCCTTAATGTTGGCTTAATAGTTCAGTTAATCATGTATAAGTATGATGGGGGGGGGGAGCCATTCCCTGAAACATTTCTAGTCAGAACTGTGTTTTTCTCCCTCAATGCTTCTTGATGGCAATATATCTTTCCTTCTGTAACTTAGATGAAGCCAATCCAGCCTGAAGGTTTCCAAGACCGCTGGTTACACCTTCAAGTTCATCTCAATGGCCCGGAACCATCCCTCCCTACTTGCTCTTTCCAAGGCCTTTGGTTGCACCCGTTATATTGGTACATTCACCCTCATGTTCTTATCACGTATGCTCGATCCACCCTGGTAGTCTTTTTTATCTCTACCTTTCACCTGACACCCATATATGCTCGTTACAGTTTCCCTCACCGGGGTAGACCATCTAGTCCGGGTGGAGTCCTATTCTTGGCTTTACATATTCCCTAAGCAGGTATTATTCCTTCATGCTTGTGATTGTGATTGGAGCAGACAACTTTTCTTCTTTGCTGGTACTTTTCTGGCTTAAATATCTCCCTCAGTTGTTAGTCCCCTTTAAGGGGAGGGGAGAGATCAGGTGAATATATCTTGCCTGTGTCTTCCTCTTCCTTATTTCTTTTTTTCCATTCTCCTTTCTTCCATTTTGGGTAGTAATTTTGACACGGGAACTCTAAATCTGAATACAGAACTAGGAGGAAAAGTTAAATGTGCCCCATCATCCCTGCTAGCTGCTGGAATTGGAGATTAATTGAAATTTGGATTTTTAAACAATTTTTCCTTCTAAATTACTATACAGGTAGTCCTCAACTTAACAACAGATCATTTAGTGACGGTTCAAAGTTATAACAGCACTGAAAAAAGTGATTTAGGACCATTTCCCACACTTACGACCATTGCGGCACCCCTATGGTCAGGTGATCAAAATTCAGGCGCTTGGCAACTGACTCATATTTATGATGGCTGCAGTGTCCTGCGATCATGTGATCAGCTTTTGCGACCTCCTGACAAGCAAAGTCAATGGGGAAACCAGATTCATTTAACAACAATATTACTATCTGCAGTGACTCACCACAAATGTGACAAGAAAGGTCATAAAATGGGGCAAAATTCGCTTAACAACTGTCTCGCTTAGCAACAGAAATTTTGGGTTCAGTTGTGGTTGCAAGTCATGGAGTACCTATATAGGGTAAAAGACAGTTTTCTGGTGGTCAGTATACTTCTTCAAGCACGGCTATGAGGTTCTTAATTCAAACATCACAGACAAAAGAATGGGTGTTCTAATGTTACAAAATAAATGCCTAGTAATATATGTTTCTTAATCACAGAATATTTAGACATTGTATGGTAAAATGACCGGATAGATGCAAAACTGATATCTGTTTTATTCTGGCTGTACACCGCCCTGAGTCCTTCGGGAGAAGGGCGGTATAGAAATCTAATAAATAATAATAATAATAATAATAATAATAATAATAATAATAATAATAATAATAATAATAATAATAATAATAATAATAATAATAATATAAAAAATAAAAAAACAGGACTTAGACTCCTTTGCTCCAGAGGTGGGTTTCAGCAGGTTCTGACCAGTTCTGGAGAACTGGTAGCGGAAATTTTGAGTAGTTTGGAGAACCGGTAGTAAACATTCTGACTGGCCCAGCCCCCATCTATTCTCTGCCTCTCAAGTCCCAGCTGATCGGGAGGAAATGGGGATTTTGCAGTAACCTTTCCCTGGAGTGGGATGGGAATGGAGATTTTACAGTATCCTTCCCCTGCCATGCCCACCAAGCCATGCCCACCAAGCCATGCCATGCCATGCCCACCAAACCACACCCACAGAACCGGTAGTAAAAAAAATTGAAATCCCCCACTGCTTTGCACATTCTTTCCTAAAACAGAACCTTACATTATACTTCGGGAGCACGTGTTCGATGTTTAAAAGCGATCACGTGCTCCGGCCCCCCAGTCCTTACTCATTCCCCGGATGGTCAAGACCCTCAGAGTTTGGGTCTTCGGCTGATGCTTTGCAATGCCCGGTCCGTGGTCAATAAGGCTCCCCTGATTTGTGACCTTATTCAGAGGGAGTCCGCGGACTTTATGGGCATTACGGAAACCTGGCTGGGCACAGAGGGGGGTGTACCCCTGGTTGAACTGTGCCCTCCGGGTTTCCGGACATTCCATCAGCCGAGGGCCCAAGGTAGGGCTGGGGTGCTGGTGGTTGTGATTAACGAAAGTTTAGAGCCGAGGGAGTCCACTGTTCCTCAGATAGCTGGTTGTGAATCCCTCCTTGTGAAGTGGGGCCACCGGAATCAGATGGCGTTGTTGATCACGTACCTGGCTCCTTGCTGCGTGACTACAGCCCTACCTGAGCTACTGGAGGTGCTTGCTGGCGTGGCGGTTGAGATTCCCAGACTTTTGGTCTTGGGGGATTTCAACTTGCCATCGGCCGGCTTGTCATCAACGGTGGTTCAGGAGTTCCAGGCCTCCATGACGGCCTTGGACCTGATTCAAGTAACTGATGGCCCTACACACATCGGGGGAGGCGCGCTAGACTTGATTTTTATCTCTGGTCAGTGGGTTAATGATCTGGTTTTAGGAGATATAGTGAAGATACCGGTGTCATGGTCAGATCATTTTCTTTTTCGCCTAGACTTTTGGACCGCTGCTCACCACCGCAGGGAGACTGAGCCAATGCGTTGGTTCCGTCCCAGGTGCCTGATGGACCCGGAGAGGTTCCTGACGGAGCTTGGGCCGCTTCCTGAGGATCTTACCCACGGCACGACTGAAGAACTGGTTGCGGCCTGGGAATGGGCTGCGGCTGGGGCTTTGGACCATGTCGTGCCTTTGCGGCCTCTGACCCGGCGTAGATCTCAATTGGCTCCCTGGTTTTCCGAGGAGCTGAGAGAGATGAAACGCCGGAGAAGACTCCTAGAGAGTACTTGGAGGTCTAGCCGTTCCGAGGCTGATCGGACACTAGTGAGGTCTTTTACTAAGACCTACCTAGTGGCAATGAGGGAGGCGAAACGTTCTTACATTTCCACCCTCATTGCATCGGCAGATAACCGCCCGGCCGCCTTGTTTCGGGTGACCCGTTCCCTCCTTCATCAAGAGGGACGGGATGACTCCTTACAAGGATGAGCTGAGGAGTTTAACGGTTATCTATACGATAAAATCGTTCAACTTCGGGATAGTTTGGACCAAGATTGCGATGATCCAACCGAGATGACAGAGATGCGTCTTGTTAAGGTTATTTGGGATGAGTTTGATTCTGTGGCTCTCGAGGACATGGACAGGTTGCTGGGGAGGTTACATGCAACTACATGTTTACTGGACCCGTGTCCTTCCTGGTTAGTGCTGGCTGCTCAGGAAGTGACATGAGGCTGGCTCCAGGGGATTATAAATGCTTCTTTGGTGGAAGGGGTTTTCCCCGCCGCCTTGAAAGAGGCGATGGTGAGACCTCTCCTCAAGAAGCCTTCCCTGGACCCAGCTATTTTGGGAAATTATCATCCAGTCTCCAACCTTCGCTTTGTGGCGAAGGTTGTAGAGAGTGTGGTTGCATGGCAGCTCCCCCGGCACCTGGAGGAAGCTGTCTATCTAGACCCGTTCCAGTCCGGCTTCCGACCCGGTTATAGCACGGAGACAGCTTTGGTCGTGTTGGTGGATGACCTCTGGAGGGCCAGGGACAGGGGTTGCTCCTCTGCCTTGGTCCTATTAGATCTCTCAGCGGCTTTTGATACCATCGACCATGGTATCCTGCTGCGCCGGTTGGAGGGATTAGGAGTGGGGGGCACCGTTTATTGGTGGTTCTCCTCCTATCTCTCTGACCGGTCGCAGACGGTGTTGACAGGGGGGCAGAGGTCGTCCTCGAGGGCCTCACTTGTGGGGTGCCTTAGGGGTCGATTCTCTCGCCTACCCTGTTCAACATCTATATGAAGCCGCTGGGCGAGGTCATCAGTGGTTTCAGGGTGAGTTATCATCTGTACGCTGATGATACTCAGCTGTACTTTTCCACCCCGGACCACCCCAATGAAGCGGTCGAAGTGCTGTCCCGGTGTTTGGAAGCTGTACGGGTCTGGATGGGGAGAAACAGACTCAAGCTCAATCCTTCCAAGACGGAGTGGCTGTGGATGCCGGCACCCTGGTACAGTCAGCTGCACCCGCAGCTGACTTTTGGGGGCGAGTTAGTGGCCCCAAAGGAGGTGGTTCGCAACTTGGGTGTCCTCCTGGATGGACGGCTGTCCTTTGAGGAACATCTGGCGGCCGTCTCCAGGAGGGCCTTTTACCAAGTTCGCTTGGTCCGCCCGTTGCATCCCTTCCTTGACCGGGATGCCTTATCCACGGTCACTCACGCTCTGGTTACGTCGAGGTTGGATTACTGCAATGCTCTCTACATGGGGCTGCCCTTGAGGTGCACCCGGAGGCTACAGTTAGTCCAGAATGAGGCTGCGCGAGTAGTAACGGGAGCCGTTCGTGGCTCCCACGTAACACCACTGCTCCGTAGTCTGCACTGGCTTCCTGTGGTTTTTTGGGTGCGCTTCAAGATTTTGGTTACCACCTTTAAAGCGCTCCATGATTTAGGACCCGGGTACTTACGAGACCGCCTGCTGTTACCCTTTGCCTCCCACCGACCCGTACGCTCTCACAGAGAGGGTCTCCTCAGGGTGCCGTCCGCCAAACAGTGTCGGCTGGCGGCCCCCAGGAGTAGGGCCTTCTCTGTGGGGGCAGTGACGCTCTGGAACGAACTTCCCCCTGGCCTACGTCAAGTGCCTGATCTTCGGACCTTCCGTCGTGAGCTCAAAACACACTTATTTATTCAAGCGGGACTGGCATAATAGTGTTGAATTTTTAATTTGGGATTTTGTTAATATTTTAATTTAATTTTTAATTATCAGCCTTTTATAATCTGCTATGTTTTAACTGTTGTTTTAATGGTATATATCTTGTGTTTTATTTTTGGCTGTACACCGCCCTGAGTCTTTCGGGAGAAGGGCGGTATAAAAATTTAATAAATAAATAAATAAATACTTGAAGAAAAGCATTTCTTGTTTTAAAACAAACCAGGACAAATTATTTTCTGTCTTTTGAGTCAACATTCAATAGTACATAGAGTCACTGTGCTTGAATTTTGTTACAATTTAAACCCCTTTGTTTTCCTTGAGTAAGTATGATTGCAATCTAAATCCAACCATTTTACAAAATATTTTTCCCCCCCCATCTTTCAAGGTTCACTACGTTTTGGGTTTTTTTATTTACGAAGATAAAGAAGATTACAATGATATTATGCAGATTATAAATTGGGCAACAATACATGAGCACACAATAGATTTAAGCTTAATGTTAACCACTCCAATCTTGATTGCAGAAAATATGACTTCAGTAACAGAGTTGTTAATGCTTGGAACACACTACCTGACTCTGTGGTCTCTTCCCAAAATCCCCAAAGCTTCAACCAAAAACTGTCTACCATTGACCTCACCCCATTCCTAAGAGGTCTGTAAGGGGCGTGCATAAGAGCACAAGTCTGCCTACTGATCCTGTCCTATTGTTTCCTTTCATTATATCCAATTAATATAGTTATTACATACTCACACTCATAGATATGCTTATATATTGTATAATTATTTCATGCTTATGCTTATATATACTGTGTGACAAAATAAAAAAATAAAAAAATAATCATGAGCCAAACTCCAGGTTTAACAGGAGGCAGAAGTTCTTAAAGTTGTGCTGAGAAACTTGTTTTCAAAATGAGGTAACAGCCCTATCCATGACATTGGTTATTCCAGATGTGTAACAATAACTCTTCTGATTATGTGCAGGGTTCTTTTAATTTTTATTCCGTAAGTAATTACAAGCAATCCCAAATCTTCTAGATTTAGGAAGGTGGAACTTCCAAATCAAAAAGTTTGAATGAGTTCTTGGCAACTTGAGGAGTCATTATTTTGATATTAAATAAGATTCCACTGCAGTACATTGAAAGTAATTTGGAAGACTGGAGTAAGTGAGGCAGAAGATTAAAACAGAAAGATGACAGATTATGATGTTCATTTCTCAGGTTCACTGACCTATGAAATCTAAGGCTTCCAAGGAGCTTCAACATAGTTATTGGCAAATGATCCCCGATGATGCTTTGTTTTTGATTTCTTGTACAATAAATTATTTCTTACCTAGATGAGAGAAATCAGATAATGATGACTTTATCTTGCGTAGGCTGTGCTTCTCAGAATAGAACTGATTTATCATCAGTATTACATTCAAGATGGGTCAAAAGATATACGGGATGCACCAGCAAATACAGACTTCTCCGTTCTTCAAGGCAGGGATGAACAACATTTTAACTATCAAGAAAGACTTTTTTGTCCTTTCTTCACCCAAACAATGAAGGCTAAAATGAATGGGATCCATAATTTAGTGGAGTGGTGTGTGGCAACTTCTGCTGGGAAAGAACATTAACAGTTATCTCAGGGATGAAATCCTACTGGATCGAACCAGATCGCATGATCTGGTAGTGATTGTGGCCGGTACTTTGGTGATCCGGTAGCGGTGGCGGAGCAAAGCTCTGCTTACCCACCTGGGATGTCATTACTTCCTGGTTTTAACCAGGAAGTAATATGTTTTTTACCTTCTGCGCATGCACAGGTTTTGCACATGCACAGAAGGTCTGTGCATGCATGTGATGCACATGTGATGTGCATGTGAGCACGAGCAAAGCAAATGCATGGGGCGCATGCACTTTCGAACCAGTAAGAAAGGTAAGTAGATTTCACCCCTGAGTTATCTTAATGTTTTATTTTATCCTGCCTTTATTATTTTTCAAATAATTAAAGGTGGCAAAAATTAATTAATTATAAGACCCCTGAAAAGAACTGCGACAGAATTGCAAGAAAGGGGAGTAAGGATTTCCACAATATAAGTAGTTCTATGTTTTTGTCCATCCTGAGTCCATGTCTACTTTGGGGATTGAAGGGATTAGGGATTTAAGGAATGAAGGCGAGCTGTGTAAATTATTGAATTTTTTTCTATTGGACAATGTAACCACTTGCCTCTATTTCAAAGCATTCCTTTTGCCTAACAACATCTTTTATTTTGCTGTTTTGGAGAGCATAGAAGCTAGCTGCTTAGGAACTATGTGAAGTTGATAAAACGTGACATTGGTGCATTGTCCTAATACTCAAAACACCCCTGTATTTTGTCTTTTTGCCATATTCCAACTACCCAATAGGGAAGTTAGAATTATCCCTTACGTTGCAGATGAGATAGAGAAGGCGATTAAGTCTGAGAAGAAATAATTGATTGCCTTAAGCCACCCAGCAAAATTAATAACAATTTTAAAGCTCATACTTCGAGCTATCTGATTTGTGGTCCAGCAACCTGAATGAAATAACTATCACACAATTGTAGAATTTGCCTTTTTTTTTAAAAAAAATAATCCAATGCCGTTGGAGGACACAATAGGCTGCAAAGTTATAGCCTCACATCCCCGGGTCCTTTTCTGCTATGGTTCCCCCAGTATTTGCAATTGTTTAAAAACCAATCACAGTACATCAAAAAGTGGCACAGCACTAGTTTTTGGGCAGGGGCCCATGGCAACATACATGATTCTTCTTTCTCCTATTTTCCTATTTTTCTCCACATCTATCTTTGTAGTTTTTGAGGAAACGGGCTGAGAAGCATGCTTGTCCTAATGCTTCAGCCGGTGCAGAATGCAGTGGCCTGAACAGTTTTATGGAAGTCTAAACTTGCACATGGGTCATCTCTCTTGCAGGAGCTGCAATGATTGCCAATATGCTTCCCGGTAGAATTCAAGGTGCTGGTTCTTACCTTTAAAGCCCAAAATGGCTTGGGACAGGCTAATGGAAGATTGGCTAATCTACTCTATTACATCCACTTGGCTAACTAGGATCGGAATGCAGAATATGTTGTGGGTCCCATCTACTAGGGAAAGACATCTGGTGGGATCAAGGTGGTGGCCATTTCTCTACAAAACACCATTTCCTCCAAGGCAGGGGTTGACAACCTTAAACAGTCAAAGAGCCACAAAGGTCCTAACCAGAAGCCCCCTGATCAATTCTGGAGCCGACCGGAAGTCTGGTTCCCCACCATAGAGTCTCTTCCTAGCATGGCATTCATTTTTCCTCTGCTGACCAGAAGTATAGTTCCCCACCACCAGCACCATAGAGTCTCCTCCTATTGTGGCGTCCTTTTTCCTCTACCTGCCCTAACTGAAAGCCCTATCAATTGTGGAGCTAACCGGTGACAAGGAGTCGCAACAGAGAGATGAAAGAACCACATGCAGCTCCAGAGGGCTGTTCCAAGGGATGATTGCCGCCACCCTCTTCTTGTTTTTCTAAAAAGCCCTGAAGATATGCTTTTGTCAGTGAGCCTGAGGACCATGAATGAAGATGGAGCCAGTCAAGTGGTTGATTTGATTGCATTGCTGCTGCCAGAGGGATGAGTGGAATAGGGTTTTATGGATTTCTATGTTGTAGATATGTTGGGGATGTGGTGGCTCAGTCGCTAAGACGCTGAACTTGTCAATTGAAAGGTTGGCAGCTCAGCGGTTCGAATCCCTAGTGCTGCCGTGTAATGGGGTGAGCTCCCGTAACTTGTCCCAGCTTCTGCCAACCTAGCAGTTTCGAAAGCACGTAAAAATGCAAGTAGAAAAAATAGGGACCACCTTTGGTGGGAAGGTAACAGCGTTCCGTGCGCCTTTGGCGTTGAGTCATGCCGACCACATGACCACGGAGACGTCTTCGGACAGTGCTGGCTCTTCGGCTTTGAAACGGAGATGAGCACCGCCCCCTAGAGTCGGGAATGACTAGCACGTATGTGTGAGTCTTTTTATTTTGTAGATTTTTAATGTTCCAAGCTGCCCAGAATCACCCTTATGTGAGTTGAGTGGCCAAATAAATGTGTTTAATAAATAAATAAATAGAAAGTCCATGGAAGAGGAACCATGAATCCTGCTAGAAACAGTCCAACACCTGAACTCCTCCACCATGCTGGTTTACTAGCACAAGAGAGGATGGGACAGTTATTCCTTGCTACCAATTCTCATCCCAGGAGATTCTCTGCTTCAGAGAATAATTAGAATTATTATTATTATAATTTTTAAAATTATTATTATTATTATTATTATTATTATTATTATTATTATTATTATTATTATTATTATTATTATTATTATTATTATTATTATTATTATTATTATTCAGAGAATAATTAGAATAATTAGAACTGCAGAAAAAATAATTGCTACCAACCTGCCTTCCATTGAGGACCTGTATACTGCACGAATCAAAAAGAGGGCTGTGAAAATATTTACAGATCCCTCACATCCTGGACATAAACTGTTTCAACTCCTACCCTCAAAACGACGCTATAGAGCACTGCACACCAGAACAACTAGACACAAGAACAGTTTTTTCCCGAAGGCCATCACTCTGCTAAACAAATAATTCCATCAACACTGTCAGACTATTTACTGAATCTGCACTACTATTAATCTTCTCATAGTTCCCATCACCAATCTCTTTCCACTTAAAAAGTCACTGTATGACTTTTTGTTGTTATCATTAAGGGTTAAATTGTACCCTATGACCATCATTTGTGTTGTAAATGTTGTACCTTGATGAAGGTATTTTTTTTCTTTTTTCTTTTATGTACACTGAGAGCATATGCACCAAAATAATTTCCTTGTGTGTCCACTTGGCCAGTAAATTCTATTCTATTTTATTCTTTTTTGTTTTCTTTTTATTTGAACTAGAAACAGAGCTGCAAACACCCTTCCTTTTTATTTTCTAAGAACTTCCTAGGAGCCCAGAGATATTATAAGAAATGTAGAGGCCTTGCCAGCTTCTGACTTATTACGGTATTTGTAATTGAAACTTAAAAAGCCAGGAGGACCAAGGGAGCTGGCAGGCAAGCACCAAGTGTCAAGAGGTATACTTGGATCCATAAAAAGTCAGCTTCAAATTGTTCTTGCATGGAAGAATAAACTGAAAGAAGGGCTATTACAATTACATGAATTATTTTATGGTAATAATACAACACATTCATTAACCAAAGCTGCGCAACCTGTTTTGCAGAGAAGCTGCTCTCTGGTTGTTGTTGTTGTTTTTGTAACAGTGGTAATTTAACACAGCAGACTTTTTTCCAAGCTTTGCCAAATAACTCAAGATTCAGAAATGAATTACTGATGGAGTAATTTCCATGAGTCTTCTTGTGAAATGACCCAGGGAAAAAGTAATGGAAGAGGCTTCCAAATTCACCGGTCCTACATTGTGAGGCTTTTGAAGAAGTTACATAATTTTGATTAGAGTTATGCACTTTGGGTTCTATATTGCTTCTTATTTCACATTGTTTTCATAGGTTTGCATATGTTTTAAATTGCCACAGAGGTGGCTGCTTTGTGTGTAGTTCATGCTGTATCAAACAAACAGTCCCGATTGTCCTCAGGAAAATATTCTTGGGAAACCAACATTGTCTTTCAAATAATGATGGACCCAAAAGCAGACTGGCAGCCAGTACAGCAGCCGTACTGCACTGGGATCATGCTGCTAAATCTCCATCTGCTGGTCTAACAGTCCAGGAGAATCTCTCAAGTCATAGACCTGACTGTGGGAAGTGGGATTCCTTCTAGTCCAGGGATCTCCAACCTTGGACCCTTTAAGATTTGTGGACTTCAACTCCCAGAGTCCCTCAGCCAACTTTACTGGCTGAGGGACTCTGGGAGTTGAAGTCCACAAGTCTTAAAGAGACCAAGGTTGGAAACCCCTGTTCTAGTCAACCTTGAAATGATAATCATGCCAGTTCAAACACCAAAAATAAGCATCACGCAGGGATTTAAATTGATTTTGTTTTGACTCAAACAGGGGTGGGTTCTACTTATCTTTATACTGATCCGCAACGGGACTATGTGCATGCGCAGAAGCTTCCTGACAATGTCCGGGTCGGTGGGCAGAGCCTCCCACCGGTTTTACTACCATTTCTTACGAACCGGTCCAAACCAGGGGCAACCCACACTGGACTCAACCATGTTCTCGCACCTTCAGGCACAAAGGTTTCCAGGTTATACCCAGTGGTGGGATTCAGCCAGTTCGCACCACTTCGGGAGAACCGGTTGTTAACTTTCTGAGCAGTTTGGCAAACTGGTTATTGGAAGAAATCATTAGGGCAGAGAACCGGTTGTTAAATTACTTGAACCTCACCACTGGTTATACCTCTATGTACATAACTTGTACCTCGTGTTAAAGCAGCATATTTGAAAACTGATCTTTTCCTGTGCATTCTGACTTGAATCTTCAACCAAGGAAGGAGCAGAACCACTAAAATCATTGCCTCCTATCTCCAACTCTCCCAAACAGCCTTCCCCAACCTTTTTGGCACCAGGGACCGGTTTCATGGAAGATAATTTTGCCAGAGATGGAAGGGGTGGGGGGTGGGGGATGGTTTCATGTGCAACCTAGATCCCACACTTGTGCAGATGAAGCTTTGCTACTCACCTGGTACATACTGCCAGTTGCGCAGCTCAGTTCCTAACAGGTCATGGACAAGTGCTGGTCCACGGCCTAGGGGTTGGGGACCCCTGGTCTAGAAGGATACCATAATCGATGGTACTGAACCCTGACAAGAGACCTAACAGCATCATGATTGATAGTACTGGCAGCCCTTCATGACACTGGCAGAAAGTGACAAAAATGCTATTTTCTGTTGGCAACTTGTTTTCCTTGTCCATGTTTTACTCATTTGTACAAAAAATATTGCAGAGATCAATGATTCCTATTCTTACATAACACTAATGCTTACACTTCTTAGCAGAGAGAACTAAAGACATTTGGTTGAGAGATTCTGCTACACAGACTCAGTGAATGAAAGCTGCTCAGTATCTTACGGTGGCATACAGTTTTATAGAAACTGCAAGGAAATTTTACAATGGATTGTGTTCATTACATATCACACTTAATCACATATGCTAAGAAGATCCATCTGTAGGTTTCTGGTGTGCAGGGGTGAAATCCAGCAGGTTCTGACTGGAGAACCAGTAGCAGAAATTTTGAGTAGTTCAGAGAACCGGCAAATACCACTTCTGGCTGGCCCCAGAGTGGGGAGGGAATGAAGATTTTGCAATATCCTTCCGCCAGGAGTGGGGAGGGAATGGAGATTTTGCAGTATCCTTCCCCTGCCACGCCCACCAAGCCACGCACACAGAACCGGTTGTAAAAAAATTTGGATTTCACCATTGCTGGTGTACCTCATTTGGTAGATTGCTTCATCATTTGATTGTCAATCTGAATGAAGCTCCAGTGGAAAATATGTTCAATCATCATTACCTTACTTTTTTTATATATATATTTTTTATTTGCATTTATATCCTGCCCTTCTCCGAAGACTCAGGGCGGCTTATACTATGTTACTTTGATATTCACACTGGCCTGCATTTTCAAATCTACAGCCACACTTTTGTATAACTACTCAGGTATGGAGTTCTATCTTGATTATATTTAATCTGGATGTATTGTATTCCTAGGAGTTAAAGAAATCTCTAGCTAATTAAAATAGTGGATGCTGTCTCATGTCCAAACTTTAGTCCATCTGTACTGATATTATTAACACTGATTGGCAGCAATTATCCAGATTTTAGGTAGGAGTTTTCTAATCTTATCTAAAGATTTGAACCTCCTGCATACAAACTAAGAGGGTGTTCTGCCAATGACCCTCCCAGAGACTGACTGGAAATAAAGTGACTCCTACTTAGTATATCTGATTCATCTCTTCGTCAAATGAGTTTACAAATTAAGTTTTTCTCACACTATTCCACTACAAATCAATATTCCACAGGCCCTATGAGCCACTATTGTCTTATTGGTGCTACCAAGAGTTTGATTTTAACTAGGGTCTGCTTTTATAATGTAGCAAATGTGAATATAAAAGATATATGATTATACTGATTTCAAGAGTGAAAAGGGGGATCAGCCTAGAATCATTATGTAACTACAAATGAACAAAGATCAACCCTCTTTTGACTGATGTAGACCTTTATCTAACTCCCAAGGGCTGACCATTAATTGAGAATATTCTTGCGCATAGACTTTTAGCACTAAATCAGTTAAATTGAACCCTCACAAGTAGATTCAGCTCTCATGCCCAGTGGTTTCTTGATAATCATTGAATCTTTTAAGGCAGCAAAATATTTTTTAAAGTTGGATCTGGAAGAGAGAAGATCACAGACTATATGATATTGGGCTATCAGTGGTACTGTTAGGATTGGCTATTGGGACCCAAGCAATTTTGAGCCAATAACAAGCAAGAATATGAGGGGTCTGACATGGATTGCCACAATGCCATTTCCCCCTTTATTTTAAAGCATTTTATAATTAGGGGTGGCCAATTTGTGTTATGTAATATTTGTCAGGCTTTCTTAAAACTACTTTTCATTGTGCAATGATTGTTCCCAACTAAGACCCAAAATGCAGAATCTCCTAATTGCATTGCTGAAAGTATTAGGGTTAGGGAACAATGAGAGGTACGTTCCTGAAAGACTTTTAAAGGTAAAACGGGAGATATTTTGCATCAGAAATTGGAAGAAAAAAATCAATTTAATATTTTGTGATAGCAACAGTCTTTATCCAGCTACATTGACAAAATGATTTAGGAAAAGAAGACAGTTATGAAGATTCGAACAAGGAGGAACATGAATGTAGAAGTGGTACTTAGCTGACAAGAACCATGCCATATGACTTTAATATTTAGAATTATAAAGTTGATTCTCAACCCTACCTCCTTTCAGTTTTAAACAACTCTGTTCATTTTAGTTTGATTTTCAATAACCTTCATGGTGGTACCAGATTATGACTTTAAATACTGCTGGAATAATGCATTAAATGTCTTGGACCAATGCAGTTTTATAAGTTGAAGTATTTCATTTTTTTGTCCTGTAATCATAGGTGTTGAGCCGTTATTACTGAGGTTAACATTGATTCCAGAGATTAGTGAAGGTACAACCAAGAGACAGAATACATTCTCTCCCCATGACTAACAAATTGTAATAGTTAATACTTTTTAAAGTATTAACTAAACTATCTTTTCTCCTCTGAATTGTCCCTGGTTGGAAAGACCCTTGCTACAACAATATCTGTTGAAAATGCATTTGTAGAAGAGGAGGGATTGGCATTTTTTACTATATTATTATGGTTGGCCATACTGTCTTGGCCACAGCTACATTTTGACTTCTTAATGGAACTTCATTAATAAGGAGGTGGTTCTTACATATGAGAGCAAGCTGTTTTATAGGAAGGGTGAAAAAGTCCCCCCCCCCTGTCATTTCTGTAGATAGAACTCTTTTTGAGCTGCTAACATTAGCAGGAACTCCCACAGATCTTATTGAATTGGCAGTCTCTGAGATAACCAAGCCCTGAGCCATGCAGGGTTTTAAAGGTGATAACCAGCATCTTGAATTATACCCAAAAGCAAACTGACAGCCACTAGAGCTCTTGTAGGAGAAGGTTATGTGAGCAAATATTGAAGCACCCATTGTTAGCTGGGTCAATACATGTAGAACCAATTTATGCTGCCAGAGGGCTTGAGTACAACTTATATATTTGTGTCTAATGATGTTCATGGCTGTATTAGAAGCAGCAACATATCAAAAACTTGTGAAATCGCTTTTTGTCTTTACTCAAGACTGAGTAGAGACTCAAGGTACACTCAAGGTAATATGTATGAGTCTGGGCACCACATTCACACTTGGCCAATAAAAAATTCTATTCTATTCTATTCTATTCTATTCTATTCTATTCTATTCTATTCTATTCTATTCTATTCTCTGCAGATATTATTTTTAAAATTGACTCGGTATAACAAACCAATTATACGACATTTTCCCTTCCTTCCTTCCTTCCCTCCCTCCCTCTGTCCTTCCATCCTGTGATGGATCATTAACATGTATCACAAAATATACCTTTGCTTCTGTGTGAATCTAACCTAAAGCACCAAGATGCATTAAAAATTTCCTAATTGTACAGGAATACTGCTATTTATTCCAAGGCTTTTACTCACTCAGTTATGTAACGATCAAACACAGTGATTTAACTATGAAGGCTTCTTTGCTGCCTTCTGGAAAAAAAAACATGCAATCCCAATCACGAAGCAACTAAGCTAACTTAAATCAGGGAGCCCCTTTGTGTTTTCACAAAGTTAAGTTTGATTGACATCACTGAGGTTTTCTCCCACATTGCAGCCTTTCTCTGTGTTGGGTCACCGTCTTCAGTGGCTATCTTCAAGGCTTGTAAAAAAATAGCCTTTCCCTGAGTTAATGATGTCTGGAAGAATGAGTTGTTCCAAATCCTTATTTTCTGTAAAGAGAATTAACAGAACAAAAAATTATTGGAATCCAACCCCAGGATTTTGCAGCATCTTTTATATAACAGCTGTCTGATGGCCAAGGAGTCAATTATTTTCTCTGTTTCAAAGCAGCAGATCACTAAGCAGGAAGAAACACATTGCCAAGGAACATTTCTTCCATGCAGAGTAATACAGCTTCCCTTGACTGGTTCTCCTGTCAGCCCATTGCGAAATTGGCTGGTGGCCTCTCCCCTGTTCCTCCAGGCAACTCTCCAAAAACTTTCTGGCATCAAGCAATTGGGGCTTCATCCTTTAGCAAACCTGACCATACAACTTCCTTAGGAAGGCTCTAAAGGCCACGATCCTAGAAGGATGCAGCGAAGAAATCCAGCAATGCTCATGAATGTCCTTATTAATTTCTGACTGTATTTCTGCTAAAGGGTAATTCAAAAACACATTCTATAATAGCACAATGCACATGTTACACATTGAGGTAACCTAGAGGGAGGGCTCCATTATTGGCATAAATTGTGTGTGCAATTTTATCCTTATTAGCTATCTCAAATGTGCACTACATTTTCCCTTAAAAATTACCATATAAATGGTCACTTAGAACAATAAGCTGCTATTGCCAATAGAAAGGGGGAAAATTGCATCAACTAACCAAGTTGCCACAATATGGCTGAGGCAATCAGCAGCAGTTATTATCCTTCACACTGCCTACTTAGCAACAGCTGTTGTTTAATAACAAACCACTCTAAAGCAATACAGTAACAGCTCTGAAATTTTTCAGAACATAAGCGTGAGATACCAGTTTATTAAAATTATCCTATTATTGTACGACAAATCTTTTCCTTGTTGCTGGGTTCAGGGGCTGTTACCTGGTCGATTCGCTCCAAAGGCTGGAATTACTGTAGCACAAGCTGTGGCAGTTTTATTCTGACTCTTCCCCAGATCTGTAAGAGCAAAAATATGGTTCATGGTGGGGCCAGGAAGTAGGTTTAGATCAGTGGTGGGTTTCAATTTTTTTTACTACCGGTTCTGTGGGTGTGGTTTGGTGGGCGTGGCAGGGGAAGTATATTGTAAAATCTCCATTCCCATCCCACTCCAGGGGAAGGTTACTGCAAAATCCGCATTTCCTCCCGATCAACTGGGACTTGGGAGACAGAATAGATGGGGGCTGGGCCAGTCAGAATTTTTACTACTGGTTCTCCGAACTACTCAAAATTTCCATTAGAACCAGAACTGGTGAGAACCTGCTGAAACCCACCTCTGGTTTAGATGTACTAGGCACCATGGAACACCCCCCTCCCCTTTTTTTTGGGATAAGTTGAACCCAAACTAGATTGTTGGTCTCCACCCAACCCAAAAGCAACTTGTCTATGGGATGAGAGCATGGGAAACCAATCTTCAAATGAAGGCATTGGACATTGGGCAGTATTTGGCTCAAAAGGGCAGAGCTATTGAAAAATTTGCAGAAGGACTAGCGGCAACAGTTGAATAGACATAACAGGAGAGGAAAGAGCTGATGCCAACAGTGTGTTTTTCTGTGTTAATGCTAAGAATCTCTTTGGCGGTTCACATTTTTATTAGTTTATCGAAATATAAAATATACCTTCCCACAATGGACGAAGGGCTGCAAAAGCTGTAAAAGGAGTTAGCAAAGATGTCTATATCGACTGCTTTGATTAAAGATAAGAATACCATAAACTTTGTTTCTACTTGGAAACTGCTTTTGAGCTTTGGGCTTGAAGTGGGGGGGGAAAATGGAACTTTGATTTTTAGGTTTTGCCGATTAGATAGTGGAATAGAAGTTGTGGGTGCTTCATCACTGGAGGTTTTTAAGAAAAGACTGGACAGCCACTTGTCTGAAATGGTATAGGGTCATGATGACAAGCCTATGGCACCTGTGCCACAGGGAGCACGCGAAGCCACATCTATAGGCATGTGTGCGTTGCCCTAGCTCAGCTCCAGCATCCATGTGTGCACTGGCCAGCTGATTTTCGGGCCTTCCAGACCCACCGGAAGTCAGGAAACAGGCTGTTTCCGGCCTCCGGAGGGCCTCTGGGGGGGGGGGAAGCTGTTTTTGCCCTCCCCAGGCTGCAAGAAAGCCTCTGGAGCCTGGGGAGGGCGAAAAACGGGCCTACTGGGCCCAACGTGCCATTGCATGCCAAAAGCAGGGGGAGCATGGGGGGAGTCGTGTGCGCATACGCAGGGGAGTGGGGTGCATTGAATTATGGGTATGGGCACGCACGCACGTGACACCCTCCCGCACTCCCCCCACTTTTGGCACGTGACAGCAGAAAAGTTAGCCATCATTGGTATAGGGCAGGGATGTCCAAACTTGGCCCCTTGAAGAGTGGTGGACTTCAACTCCCAGAATTCCCCAGCAAGCAACTTGCTCATGTTTATAGCTCATGCTGGCTGGGGAATTCTGGGAGTTGAAGTCCACCATTCTTCAAAGGGCCAAGTTTGGACACCCCTGGTATAGGGTCTCCTGCTTGAGCAGAGGGTTGGACTAGAAGACCTTCAAGATCCCTTCCAGCTCTATTCTGATTGATTGATTGATTTTAGAAATGGCTAGTATACATTATTATGTAAAAGTAAAAAATTGAGGTTGTATGTTATTATCTTACATAGTGCACCAAAAAGAATCAGAAGTCAATGCTTTTCCCTTTCTTTTCCCCTTTCCCCTACACTTTTTTCCTCTTTCCCTTCCACTCCCCTATTTTCCCATTCTTTTCAATAATGCATAAGTTTGTGCATAAGAGCACAAACGTGCCTACCGTTCCTATCCTATTGTTTTTCTTTTTCTCCTTCTTATATATATATATATATGCTTATTCCTCCTAATATTTACTCTTTCATATGTTTATACACTATATAATCTTTTCTGTATGATACTTATATATATTGTTGTGACAAAATAAATAAATAAAATAATAAAAAATTTTTTTTAAATGCTAGAAGTCGTTTGGGAATAATGGAAGAATTAGAGCCCTTGGTTACAAACAAGAACATAGATGCAGAGACTGTAATAGAAACTTGGTGGAATGGAGAGAATTGGTAGAATATAAAGTTTTCTGGATACAACTTTATACAAATGGCAGGGAAGGGCACAAAAGAGTAAGTGTCGTTCAAGGCCAAGGAGGATAAAAACACAGCACACTAGCAAAGATTAGACTACCAGAGTGCTATGAGTGGCATTGTTTGATCCCAAATGTGAATTAGTTTTAGGGCAAGGTTATTCCCCATCTGAACAAAAAGCCAAGAGTAATCCTGTGATGTTAGAAATTAGGGAAGCTTGCAAAGGCAACATTGTTATAATACTGGGGAACTTTAATTACCGTTACTATAGGCCGAATACACTCATGCCCAAGTCATGAAAAACTACTGCTCAAAACCTCCTTCCACTTATGACTGTATGACTGTAACTTTGTTGTTGGTATCCTTACAATTTATATTGATATTGTTTCCTGATTGCTTATTTGTACCCTATGACTATCATCAAGTGTTGTACTTTATGATTCTTGATGAACCTATTTTTACTTTTATGTACACCGAGAGCGTATGCACCAAGACAAATTCCTTGTGTGTCCAATCACACTTGGACAATAAAAAATTCTATTCTATTCTATTCTATTCTATTCTATTCTATTCTATTCTATTCTATTCTATTCTATTCTATTCTGTTCTGTGTCTCAGAACAGCTGATCTTGGAAAAATCAGATTCAAATCCTAAGTTATGACTTTGAATAGATGCATTGTGGGACACAGCAAACAATTCTGGTGGCTCAGACTGCTAAGACAGTCTGTTATTAACAGCAGCTGCTTGCAATTACTGCAGGTTCAAGCCCCACCAGGCCCAAGGTTGACTCAGCCTTCCATCCTTTATAAGGTAGGTAAAATGAGGACCCAGATTGTTGGGGGAAATAAGTTGACTTTGTATATAATATACAAATGGATGAAGACTATTGCTTAACACAGTGTAAGCCGCCCTGAGTCTTCGGAGAAGGGCGGGATATAAATTCAAAAAAAAAAAATTCTCTTAATGCACATGTGCAAGCCAGTAAACACTGATCCCATTCGACTATTTCTCAAAAATAAGATGTAAATAAGACTGATGTAATGGAGACTTTACATCAGATTCACCAGAAACTCTAGCAAAAAAAAAAAAGTGGTGATAAGAAACTGGCTAAGTATTTCAGCTGCTATGTATTTTTAATTGGGATGTTCTTATTGCTTTTAAACAATTTTATTTTTTTAATTTTTCTATACATGTAATCCTCGACTTACAACCACAATTCAGCCCAAAATTTCTGCTGCCAAGCGAAACATTTGTTAAGTGAATTTTGCCCCATTTTACGATCTTTCTTGACATAGCTGTTATGTGAGTCACTGAAGTTGTTAAGTTAGCAAAACGGTTGTTAAGTGAATCTGGCTTCCCCATTGACTTTGCTTGTAAGAAGGTCGCAAGAGGTGATCAACCGTCATAAATACAAGTCAGTTGCCATGGCATCTGAATTTTGATCCCGTGACTATGGGGATGCTGCAACGGTCGTAAGTGTGAAAAACGGTCATAAGTCACTTTTTTCAGTGCTGTTGTAATTTTGGACGGTGACTAAATGAACTGCTGTAAGTCGAGGACTACCTGTACTTTTGGAATTATAAGCCAGGGATCTCCAACCGTGGCAACTTTAAGCCTGGAGGACTTCAACTCCCAGAATTCCCCAGTTGAAGTCCTCCAGGCTTAAAGTTGCCAGGATTGAAGAGCCCTGTTAGAAGCCACCTAGAGTCATTGATCGAGATGGGCAGCTATAGCAATTGAATAAATAATAAATAAATGGAGAAAAGCGTTTAAGGAGTGTATGGTTAAAAGAAAAGCATTAAGGGGGAAAAAAATAAGAATGTCTCTAAATATATTTGAAGCAGAAAATTATATCCAAGGAAGTGAATGGGCTGTTGGACATCAAAAGGAGGAAAGGAATACTCAAGGAGGTCAAGAGAAACTACAAAGGAAATGAATTCTTTGAATTGTCTTTCCTACAGAAGATATAAGACACATACCTGGACTGCTTCCTCGTGAGGGGAATCTGAATAATTTAAGTAAATGGGGGAAGGAAGAAATAACATTGCATACTGAGGAACTTTACAGTAACCAATTACTAGATCCTGACGACAACTAAGAGTTCTTTAAAAACTCACATGAGTGCCATTGCTCACCTCCCATCAAAAAACAACTGAATTGTTCTTCAAATAAGGCTTAATGGCAGAGAACTTGAATAGCCGATACGCCAGCCAGTTATTTTAAAAAAGGGATTTGAGGGAGATCTGGGAAATCATGAGACGGCTCAGTGCCTCTCCTAGACAAATTAATGGAAACTGTAATAAAAATAATAATAACTAGTTGCACCAAGGGACAGATGGGACACGGATTCTGCGATGATAAATCCAGCCTCAGCTTTTAAAACATTCTGTGCATCAACAGGCATGGAGATAGATGTAATCCCGCCAATAAAATGTACTGAGATTTAACAGTCTGACAGGATTCCTCTTGGGGATATTTAATTGTCATGAGATAAAGAGGAGCTATCTTTTTAAGGGACTGAGAACTCACAAAGCAAACAGAAGAACTAAATGGGCTGTTTTCTTACTGCACGGAGGTAAGAAATGGGGTCTCTGGATGAACTGCCACTTTAAACTGACTCGGTCAGTTTAGTTATTTGTTGACCGAGTTATTGACTCGGTCAATAAAAAAACTAGAAAGCAATATAACTGCTTCAACAGAAACATCACAATTTATAACCAGATATAGCCCACTCAGCAGTTTGGCCATCATATTGTCATAGCTGGATTTACTCTATGTATTATTCCAAACATGAGAATATCACTGGGTCAGGAGTGAAAGGCAAAAAAAAAATGCTTTTAAAAGAAAAGAAAAGCCTCTGATGATCAGACAACTCAGCTGGGATCGTCAGAGCCTTTTAAAAGCATTTTTTACAACCTCTTAGGCCGAAGAGTTTGTAGAAAAAATGCTTTTAAAAGTAAAAAAAAATGGCCACGCCCACCCAGTCACATTACCCCCCCCCACCGAGCCACGCCCACAAAACCAGTAGTAACAAGTTTTACATTTCACCACTGCACCAGGTAATCGTTGGCATGCTGTCCCTTTCCAGGAAAAGGGATAATTGGTACCCAATCCAAAGCTGGTTATAAGCACTCCTGTCTACACTATATTCATCTAGGATCCAGCCTGGCTAGGTGGCTCAGTGGCTAAGACACTGAGCTTGTCGATCGGAAAGGTCGGCAGTTCGGCAGTTCGAATCCCTAATATAGGTCTCCTGCATGAGCAGGGGGTTGGATTAGATGACCTCCAAGGTCCCTTCCAACTCTGTTACTGTTACTATATTAGGAAACCAGGAAGTTCTGCCCATTTATATGCTTATTAAAGCTCAGGATGGAATATTTGGGAACCTAAAGAATAAAACATACAAAACATACAGTTAATTTGGCTGAGATTTTAAGCTAAAGTTTGTATACTTATTTATTCCTTTTGAGTCCAGGTTGTATGATCTTTAGAGAACTGAGGACCACATTAGATGTCTACTACAGACACAACTGTGTTCTACACACAAACATGCACACACAAATAAGGAAACTGATAAAAAAAATGCAAAGGGAACGTCAGTTTAAATCACAAGTGAAAAAAGATTTCTAGCTATTTTTATTATGCGCATGAACTTGAATATCCACATTGACAGTATTACAGTACAGTAAAATGCTAACGGCAGGTAATGCATATAAATTTTACATTATAACCACTATATGGAAAATGATCCAAGAGGAAGTATTTAAGATTATGCCAAATATAGAACTGGCAGCTGGAAAGGAAGAGTATATTTCATGAAATTCAAATAGGTTCGTATTCATTCTTTCTGAGTATTTGAATACAGTTTTGATATGCCATTAAAATTCAAGTATTTGAGTAGACAGAACAATAATTTTAAGTTTTTCTCTTAGGAGAATGATAATTTCTTTTGTTCCTTAGCAACAGATAAGAATCAAAGTAAAGCTGTTTGCTTTGATAATGGCATGATTAGCTATTTGAAATATTTTTTAGAATACAGGTGATAGGATAATCAAGCTGTGTACTGCTGAAATTTCTGAAGTTTCTTGCAGTTGTGACTGGTTGAGAACCAAGTTCTAAGTCAAACTAAATCATCAAAACTTTGCAATTTCCTCAAAGCTTTGCACTTAATCAATAGATATGTGCTATGAATTTGAAAAGTGCCATATTCAGTTCTTAGCATCTCCAATTTTAACTGGAAAAAAACATTCCAATGATGGATAGCTGGACAGTGATAATACTGATCTGCATGGATCAATTAGTAATATTATCTGGCACAAAATAGATATCTGTCTTTTTGCGATGTCTGATTCATTGATTCTGGGACAACAATGAATAACCACGAACACCAAATCAAATCTTTATCAACATAGAGTGAGATTCAAATAATATTTTTTTTAAAAAAAGCCAGAAATATTTAAACCAAAATTAGACAAAATTAAAAGCATAAATGTTTCTGATTGGACTGAAATTGGAGATTCTGCCTATAGTTTGCAATTTGAGCTTCATATCTGCTGATCTTCTTGGCTCTAGCAGTTATTTGGTGCTTTATTATTTCCAATGCTTCTTTAATCTTCCTTGTTTTTACGTGATATTTCTCGATCAGGTATTTTTTGGTCTTCTTCTTCTTTAGCTTCTTTTCTTTCATCTGTTCTAGTTTATTGGCATCTGATCTCAGATTTCTGATCTTATTTTCCAACCACATTTTGGTGGTTCACTTTTTGGCTTTTTTTCCTTCTTTATTGATTTTGCATCCCAGGTATTTCAGTTATAGCTCTGTAGTTTGTAGTTTGTTTCTTTCAGTAAACTAGTATTTGATAGGACAGCACTGGCATCTTTTAATATGTGGGCTAAATAAAGATATCACTTGGGGTACTTGCAGATGCCCTAGTACACTGTGTGATCGAAAAGACAATCATAAAATACCTTTTGAACAAAAAGAAAAAGAAGAGAGAAGGAAATCTTTTTGTAGCTATTTCTTTATTTCGTTTTATTGGAATCCATAAGTGCAGCTCAGGCTGTTTCCTTATTTTGAAAATGGGGTGGGATAGTTCGACTGACAATGAAAGGAACTTTTAGGCTTTTCCCAAGTGCTGTTATTCTTGGTTTGAAATACTGGTAAATGTTAGCTTTAAATGATAGACTCTCCATGTTTGCACAACACGTTTAACTACAGAGAAGCTCCTAATGACAATTAAGGACCCATGTAGCAACAAACATGCAGGCACTTATTCCTCAAAGATGATTTCACTTGTCATGCAACATAGACTAATTTGCTGTTGTTTGTGGCCAAGCTTTCTTCAACAATGAGGCTTTAAAAGCCTCATTTTGAATCTTCCCTGACATCCTTTGAATAACAGATTTTACTTTTAGATTCAGAGCTTTTATATAACCTGGAAAAAATAATAATTAAAGAACAAGCTGCTTCATGGATTTAGTCAGTGATGTCATGGTTTTCCAATAATCCAGGTGAGCATTATTGAAAAACTCCAGCTGGCTTGCACAAGTAGTTTAGTGGCCAATTTACACACAGACACACAAACACAATTATGTCTAAGAAAGTAGCATTCAGAAGGAGGTAATTAAAGAAAAAAATATGGATGGCTGTTGTTATGTATTCATGTTTGTACCTTTAAATATTTGAGCGGGAAATCAGCACGTTGCTGATTGGTCGAAGCCTCCAGCAGAACTGTATAAAAGGAGAGGTTTTTCCCCAGCCTGTTGCTGGGTTCACCCTATATTAAAGAGCTGTTGTCACTACCCTGGTCTCCAGCCTCGTTACTTCCAGAACTTAACATTGGCGACGAAGGTGGGATCTCGAGGCTGAGGAGAACCAGAACCGAGCTGAAGCACGATAGACCCGAACCCAGCAAACCCAGGGCAGAAAAGCGGAGATGGCCAGTTACACTCCGCCCGCACCGTTTGACCCGGCTAAAGAGAAATGGGGAACGTATATGACCCGCTTCAAAGCTTAGAAGCCAACGAACTGCACGGAGTTCCAGATAACCGAAAGAGGGCTTATTTCCTAAGCCACTGCGGTCCGGAGGTCATCGACATCGCGGAAGCCCTGGCAGAGCCAACGCCGTTGCAGTCGGTGTCGTGGCCAACTTTACAGACTTTACTAAGAAACCACTTCGCACCAACGCCGTCCAAATACGTGCGGCGGTTTGAATTCGGAGAGCGAAGGCAGATGGAGGGCGAATCCATCGGTGACTACATGGCCGCCCTAAGAAGAGCGTCCAAGGACTGCGGATACCGTGACCTAGACGAGGTGCTCCTCGAGCAACTCATCCGAGGGGTCAAAGACATCCGTTTGCGGCGACGGCTGCTGGCAAAGAGCAACCTCACGCTAGCCAACGCTCTGGACGAAGCCAGAGCACATGAAATGTCCTCCCAAGCGGCAGAGACACTGCAGAAGCCGGTCCCACAAAAGGCGAGCGCGAAGGCAACTCCGGTGCACCAGGAGGAGGTTCAGACCGAATCCGACGGTGAAGACGAGGAAGGGGTCTGCCGCACCGAGAAACGCGACAAAGGGGACCGAGACGAATGCGGAAGCTGCGGGGGTCAACACCAGCGCCAACGCTGCAAGTTTAAAGACGCGACATGTCGGCGGTGTGGGAAGAAAGGGCACCTAGCTCAAGTTTGTCGAGCGGCCCAACCTTCCCGCCGAAAATTCAAATCGGCCAATCAGAGCGGAATCGGCAAGGCGGCCCGCGATTGGCTCAAACAAAAAGGCGCGGATTCCAACCAAACAACTGTGGTCATAGGTCACCGACCAAAGTGGAGAAGAAGATCTTCACCAAGCCAAAATAGAGGGAGTACGGTGCCGGCTTGAAGTAGACACGGATCAGCGATCACCATCATGTCCTGGGACACTTTGGCGAAGTCGCTGCCGTCCGTCGCAAGCGCCACCTGCAAGCACAACGGCTACGAGTGCACGACTACCAGGGAATCGCATCCCTGTTCGAGGGACCACCTCCGTCCGAGTCGAGCACGGTCCACATAAAAGACCCTGCCCATCACGATCGCCGAAGGAACTCTGCCCAGTCTGTTGGGACTAGACTGGTTTCGTGCCCTGGGCATGGGAGTGACTGGCATCTACAGAAGTGACTGTAACCTGAAAGACATTCTCTTTAACGAGTTCAAGATGTCTTCAAGGACTGCCTGGGCAAGTACAAGGGGACCCCTATTTCCTTCAACTTAGACCCCAGGTAGCCCCCATTAGGCTTAAGGCGAGGAGAGTCCTTTGCCCTAAAACCAAAATCGATAAGGAGCTGGATAAGCTCATTAATCAGGGATTTTGGTGCCAGTCGATCACGCAAAGTGGGAGACGCCAATCGTCACCCCATAAAACCGGACGGGTCAATTAGAATTTGCGCTGACTACAAGGCGACGCTTAACAAAGCCTTACAGAAAAGCGCTTACCCGGTTCCGTGGTGCAACACTTATTGCACTCTTTGGGGCAAGGGCAAGTCTTTGCAAAGTTAGACTTGGCCCAAGCCTACCAACAACTGCCAGTAGACGCCCGCACAGCCAAGCCCAAACGACAGACGCACAGGGGGCCTTCAAGTGCACCCGATTGCAATTTGGGGTCAGTGTGGCACCAGGGCTGTTCCAAAACCTGATGGAACGACTACTGCAGGGCTCCCAGGGTAGTTCCCTACTGATGATGTCCTAATTTCAGGGAAAACATGGAGGAATTGGGGAGCGTTAAGAAAGGTCTTGAGCATTTTCCGGACAGCCGGGTTAAAAGTCAAGACAAACAAATGCCAGATAGGGGTCGAATCCGTCGATTTCTTGGGCTACCGGATAGACAAGAAAGGAATTCACCCTACTGAGAGCAAGGTTAAGGCAATTAGGAAGGCTCCAGCACCCAAAAACAAAGCAGAGCTGCAGGCATTCCTGGGATTGGTTAATTTTACGCGGTCTTTTAAAGAACAAAGCAACTGCTATGGAACCGCTGCATAGGCTCTTAGGGAAAAATACTGTTTGGTCTTGGGGAAAGTCAGAAAATAGGGCTTTTGAAGCAGTAAAGAACCTGCTCTCAAGTGATAGCCTGCTCATCCAATATCATGACTCATTACCCCTAGTGCTGGTTTGCGATGCCTCCCTTATGGGGTGGGGCTGTACTCAGCCATAGACTTCCAAACGGCACAGAAGCCCCTATAGCGTTCTACTCTAGAACGATGTCCTCCCAGAGAGGAACTACAGCCAATTAGACAAAGAAGCACTAGCCATTGTATCAGGGGTCAAAAATTCCATGAGTATGTCTTTGGGCGGAATTTTGAAATCGTGACTGACCACAGACCGCTACTAGGGATACTGGCTGGCGATCGCCAACGCCTGTGGCACTTTCGCCACGCTTGACCCGATGGACTATATTCTTAGCCGCTTATTCGCACAAGCTGCAGCATCGACCAGGAAAAGAAGTGGGGCATGCAGACGCGTTAAGCCGATGCCCACTACCAGGGGCGATCAAGACCCCACTCCGGGACGCCCATCCTACTTATTGACTCGTTGACTCTGGCCCAGTCACATCTAAGGAAGTGGCTCGGCATCATACCGGGACATTGTGTTAAGGACTGTACTCGGTTGGGTACAGAGAGGGTGGCCGCTGCGCCGGGCTTAACGGTTCAAAGAGTTTGTTAAAAAACGAGATGAGCTCTCGGCTCAAGGGGGGTGCCTGTTATGGGGTGATCGTGTAATAATTCCTGATAAGTTAAGGGGAAAGGTATTGGACCTCCTCCACGAGGGTCACCCAGGGATCGTAAGGATGAAGGGGTTAGCTAGAAGCTATGTATGGTGGCCACTCATGGACGCAGAGATTGCTGAGAGGGTAGGGAAATGCCAAGCTTGCCAAGAGTCCAGACCTCTACCCCCAACGGCCCCAGTCAGAGAATGGGAAAAGCCCCAAGGGCCCTGGTCAAGAATCCACATTGACTTTGCTGGCCCTTTTCACGGCCAAACATTCCTAGTGGTTGTGGATGCATTTTCTAAATGGTTGGAGATCATAATCATGAAATCCACTACAGCCGAAGCAGTAATCGCAACCCTGCGCCACCTATTCGCAACTCACGGGTTGCCGGACACTCTGGTGTCCGACAATGGGCCCCAATTCACGGCAGCCCAGTTCGAAGAATACCTGGCAGAGGAAGGCATCCGACATGCCCTCTCTGCGCCTTTCCACCCTGCGTCGAATGGCCTTGCAGAGCGTTCCGTCCGGAGTGCTAAGGAGGCATTGTCCAGGCTCAAGCCAGGTGACTGGCAAACAAAATAGACTTTTTCCTAGCCGTCCAGCACAGAACCCCAAGCACGCCACCGGAAAAGCCCAGCCGAATTGCTAATGGGACGGAAACTCCGTGCCCACTTGACCGCTTGAACCCCATTACACACCCGAGGGTTACAAGGGGAACTAGAAAAGACAAGGAAATGAGCATAGGCGACCGGGTGTGGGCCCGAAACTATGGGGACGGCCCTAGTTGGTTCGCAGGACAAATAATAAAGATAACCGCCCAAAATCGACGTGGTAGAGCTACCAGACAACCGAGTGTGGAGGCGCCACATAGATCAGTTAAGGAAACGAATAACTGACCAAACCAACCAAATGAAACAGATCATGACCAATACCAATTTGAATCCACAGCTGACAATGACCCGGGGGAGGCGCAAGACTTAGCTGAGGTCCCAGAGTTCCAGCGACGCCATCAGGTTCCCGAGGGAAGCAGCAGGGAAAGTTCCAAAATTAATCCAAGGCCGGATGGCCAAGAAAAAGAGTCGGCCAATAATCCGGAGCCCGATGGCCCAGAGAAAGAGCTGGGAGGAGAAAACAGCCCCTCCGACCAGCTCAAAACACCACCCAGAACTGAACCGCGCAGGTCAGAAAGAACTAGGAGACGCCCAGGTTATTTGCGTGACTACGTCGAAAAATAACATGTAAATAAATATGTAAATAGAGGCAAAGTGTTTTCTGGGAGGGGAGGAGTGTTATGTATTCATGTTTGTACCTTTAAATATTTGAGCGGGAAATCAGCACGTTGCTGATTGGTCGAAGCCTCCAGCAGAACTGTATAAAAGGAGAGGTTTTTCCCCAGCCTGTTGCTGGGTTCACCCTATATTAAAGAGCTGTTGTCACTACCCTGGTCTCCAGCCTCGTTACTTCCAGAACTTAACAGCTGTATTCTATATAAAGCTACAATATAGAGGTAGAAAAAAAAACCTGCATGCTGTATATGGAGAATACTCTGAAATGTTTGTGTGTTTCTATGTACTTTTGACATTTTTAATAGGTACAAAGAATATATTAATTCAGGCTTATTTACTGGGGCAGCTCAGGGTACATTAAATGCTGTTATTTATGTTATAATAAAGGATGGCCTCCTGACATTTTAGATAACTGAATCTTGACTGAACCTAAGCCTCACATCAAGACTGCCAGGTAAGCTGCTGCTGAATTGCTAAACCACCAGCCCATGAGAGAATCTGGAAACTCAGATTGGGTTAACCACACCTGCAATGGTTTAAGTGTCTTGAGTATCTTCGTGATTTCAAATAGGACAATTTACAGTTCTCTCAGGGTGAGCTCAGATCAGCTAGTTTTTCTGGAGAAACCAAGGCGGCGAAGGCTCCTAGAATTCTTTCCAATTCTTAATAGCAATTCCACTCTAAGTCATGCAACCAGAAGGAAGGTGGCTTAGAAGGGAATGGAAGATACCTTCTGAGCTGTTGCCTGGCTGCCTCTTCCATAGAGATACATGGGGAAGTTTTCTGGATTCTTTTCCTCTGTAATTCCCAGCTGGATTGGATCTCTCCACTCTCTAGATAACAATCTCATTTAGCAATTGCCTCATACGGTGACTATTCATAGTTATGATGGTGATGAAAAAAGTAAGTTTGTGGGCAATTTTTGCATATATAAACATTGCAGGTCTATAAAGCAAAGGATAATGAAGTAAGATAAAGCACAGTCCCAATTTCACTTAGCAGCCACTTCACTTTGCAACCAACCAGTCCCAATTGAAGTTGCTGTTGGGGAGAAACTGGCAGAGCCAAGGGGAGGAGTCGGGGGAGGAATCAGTTTAGAGTCTCTACATAGTCACAAGAGGATGAAGTCCAACCCCACCTTGAATCCCACTGAAACTTATCTACAGTAGTTCTACCCAGGGGTGAAATTAAAAAATTTCCCCTACCGGTTCTGTGGGCGTGGCTTGCTGGGGGAAGGTCATGTGACTGGGTGGGCGTGGCCAACCCAAATCCCCTTCCCCGTTTTCCTGCCTTTCACAAAAACGGTTCCATTCCAGCTGTTCCCCCCGTCTCCCTCCCTCCTGGGGACTACCTTAAAAGGGACAGGCTGCAACAGCTCTGCTGTGAATGGAGGGAGAAAAGTTAGCATTCTTTCTGCTGCATTTAACATTGAATCCTGTGGAATATCGAGCGGCTGGAAGAGGTAAGCGGCGACCAGCCAGGCATGGGTGGAGGGCCAAGGAGGGGTAATTACTACAGGTTTGGTGAACTGATACCCATAATTCCTAGCGGTTCTCCTGAACTGGTCCGAACTGGTAGGATTTCACCCCTGGTTCTACCCAGGTGCTAACAGTTAGTCTGAAAAGGTTTCTGTGAATAAGGCTTGAGCAATAGATCAGTAAATTTGAACCCTTTGCAATTTTTACTACCTATTTGCAAATAGGTAGTAAAAATCTGCTGGCATTCGGAGAACCGGTAGTAATGGTTGGCTGGCCATGCCCCCAAACCGATTCCCCAATCATCAGAGGTTTTTGGTTATTTTTTTTACTTTTAAAAGCATCTTTTCTTCAGCCAAAAAAAGGCTTTTAAAAGTAGAAAAAACCCTCTGATGATCCTGTGGCTGAGCAGGGATCATCAGAACCCTTTAAAAGTTTTTTTTTTAACAACCTCTTCAGCCGAAGAAGTTAAAACAAGAGGTTGTTAAAACAAAAGGCTCCTCTGGTGATCCCAGCTGAGTTAAGAGGTTCTGGGCTGCTATTAGGCAACTTCAGGTGGGATCGTCAGAGGAGCCTTTTAAAATCTTTTTTTCCTCTGGCCCACCCAACCCCCCCTCCTCAGTTACCTGATTACAGCTTCTTTCGGGCTGGCAAAGCCATGCTTTACATCAGTTGCATCAGCTAGCAACTGAATCTCCCTGCCTGGAATCCATCTCCTCAGTCAGCAACTGCTTTGCTGGCTGAGGAACACTGGGAATTGAAGTCCACAAACCTTAAAGTTACTAAGGTTAGAGACGTCTGATCTAAAAAATATAAATAAAATAAAATAATAAAATAAAATATTTGTTCAGCTTTCTGAGATTTGGTGTGTTTCTGTAGTGTTTCACTCTAACTACACAAACACACAAAATCTCACAAAGCTGTATGTGGTGATTTGTGTGTGTGTGAGAGAGAGTCAGTTGTGTTGTGTAGTGTGTGTGTAAAGTGTGAAAGTTGGTTTCTGAGCTTTTTGTGGCTGTGTGAGGTTCCTGCTTATTGCAGGGGCCATTTTGGGTGAAGTGCAGCTGCTTTTACATTGTGTGTGTGTGCCATTTGTGTTGTTTTGTGTGTGTAGTGTGTGTAAAGTGTGAAAGTTGGTTTCTGAGCTTTTTGTGGCTGTGTGAGGTTCCTGCTTATTGCAGGGGCCATTTTGGGTGAAGTGCAGCTGCTTTTACATTGTGTGTGTGTGCCATTTGTGTTGTTTTGTGTGTGTGTAAAGTGTGAAAGTTGGTTTTTGGTACCTCTTATTGTTTTGTATACTTTGTTTATTATTTTTATTATTTATTGTTATTGGCCACGCCCACCCAGTCATCTGACCACCAAACCACGCCCACCAATTAAGTCACGCCCACAGAACCGGTAGGGAAAATTTTTAGATTTCACCCCCGAACCAATCTCAATATAAATCGTAATGATACAAGCAACAAGCAACAGATTATATATATTTAATATATAAAAAAACAATTTATCTTGTGAGACTGCATTACTAGCTGTCCAGGGCCTCATGTGGCCCATGGGCTGCAGATTGGACATGCCCATTCAACATCTTCCAAATAATATTTTAATCCTTTCTTGACTTGGCAGTTTTACTGCAGCCAGTAAAACTGCAGCCAATTAGGTTGCAGGTTGTTCTGAGGTAGGTCAAATATAATTTAAGACCCCAAAGAAATTTACCCACAAAAATATCATGCTATATAATTAAATCAATCTCAAGCAATGAAGAAAAATGGGAAATACTGGCCTTGCTCTTGTGCATGATATAACTTTGTCCATTTGTATTTTATCACTTCCTTTTGCAGGCTTTTCTGGAAAAAAAAATTAGGCGCTGAAACCTGACTAACTTCAGGAACAGATGGACTATTGATATTTGAAATGCCAGTAAAGGAAATTATTATTTTAAAAAAACCAAAAACCATCCCACATATTAACATGTGGTTTGTTTGTAATTTGTTTTTAAACATAGTAATCTCCCTTGGTATGAACAAGATTTAAAAGTGGCATAAATGAAAAGAAAAAACCTGGTGGGTAACCATGGTTACAACGAAGGTACTATAGAATAGTCCCTGATGGATACCTCAGGCTAGGAAGGGTACATTTGAAGATAAGACTGACTTTGAGTGAGATTCAGAACAAAGCCACAATACACAGTTGGGAAGACTTTTGTTTTTGCAAAATTTTCAGCGGTTCCATCGTCTAAATAAAAACAAAACCTCCTAAACATTAAGGCGACACAGATGATTATTTATAAAATGTCAGGAGTTTACAGGATAAGTATGAGTAACCTAATAATCCCTTTCAGGGAAAAAGTAGAATACCATATGTCATTTCTTGAAAGAGTATATGCTTGGAAGTAGGCTGAATAAGCCAGCTTAAAGATCACATTAAATTGTGATTTTTTTTTTTAAAAAAAGAAAAGTCTGTAAACCACTACCACTAAGTTTGCTTAGTTGCTTATAGAAAGCTACCGTATATACTCGAGTATAAGCCGAGTTTTTCAGCACGTTTTTTGTGCTGAAAAGCGCCGGCTTATACCGAGTCTACCTGCAGCTGGGCCGGCAGGACGAGCCCAAATGCTGCCGGCATGCTTTGCCAGCTCGGCCGGCTCGTTTTGGGGCGGCAGCTGGCCTCCGGCGTTTTCTTCCACCGCTTTTTGATGGCGGCGGCGGCGGCGGCGGTGGTCGGCGGAGGGGCGGAGGGGCGTTCGACATTTTCGCCCCTCTCACTGCCCTCCTCTCGCCTCGGAGGGGCGGAGGGGCGTTGTCACCTCGCCTCCTCTCCAAAAGCCGAAATTGAGTGCGGCGGCAGTGGGGTGGGTGGGTGGGTGGGTGGGGAGGCCGCCGTGAAGTGCCGGCAGGACGAGCCCAAATGCTGCCGGCATGCTTTGCCAGCTCGGCCGGCTCGTTTTGGGCGGCGGCTGGCCTCGGCGTTTTCTTCCGCCGCTTTTGATGGCGGCGGCGGCGGTGGTCGGCGGAGGGGCGGAGGGGCGGGGCGGAGGGGCGTTGACATTTTCGCCCCTCTCACTGCCCTCCTCTCGCCTCGGAGGGGCGGAGGGGCGTTGTCACCTCGCCTCCTCTTACCGCCTCCTCTCGCCTCGGAATGTGAAAGAAACGTGGAAAACTCCAACTACAGTATAAAAAAACATTTGCACTCAGTACTTTTTATTTTATTTTATTTTTGCCAAGTTTTCCTAGGGTTTTTTTCCCCTATGGAAATTGGGGAGGTGGGGAGAAAGAGGTGAAAAGAAAAAGCCTCTTGGAAAGCGGAGAACACGGCAAGAACAAACGATTTCTCCCCGCCTCCCGCGCCGTCCTTCTCTCCCGCCAGTCACACGGTTCAGTTTTTTCAGGCTAACTATACTTATGCTTTCACTCCCGAGTGAGGAAGAAGAAGGGAGGCAAAAGAAACCGACCCTCGCGCAGATCAGCAAATTAGCTTTCCTTCTCCAAACCAATTGGAGGCGGGGGGCGACGCTGCCGAGAAGCCGCTGCTTACAGAGAGCGAAAAAGCCAGGGAGACCTTGGCATAGGTGGGCGGCTGGTGTAAGGAAGGAAAAGAAAAGAAAAGGGGGAGTGAAAATAAGAGCAGTCCGAGCTCTGAACTGGGGAACGAGAAGGAAAGAAAGAGGGAGAGAGAGAGTAAGGACTGCCACTGGGGTCAGGGAGCAGAGCACCAGGAAACAGGGCGGCCAACGCGCGCATACTACACACACACAAACACAGAGCCAGCTCCTCCCTGCCGCTGTTGAATCTTACTTCACCGCACTGAGTCCTTCGGGAGAAGGGCGGTATAATAATAATAATAATAATAATAATAATAATAATAATAATAATAATAATAATAATAATAATGATGATGATGATGATGATGATGATGATGATGATGATGATAATGATAATGATAATGATAATAATAATAATAATGATGATGATGATGATGATGATGATAATGATAATAATGATAATAATAATAATAATAATAATAATAATGATGATGATGATGATAATGATAATAATGATAATGATAATAATAATAATAATGATGATGATGATGATAATGATAATAATGATAATGATAATAATAATAATAATGATGATGATGATGATGATGATGATAATGATGATAATGATAATGATAATAATAATAATAATATTCAGCCGTGCTTCGCTTTGATGGCAGCCTGACGAAATGGGGGCAGGGGATACATACAGTTAGGGAAAAATAACAAAACAACGTTTTGGGCTCAATTGCAGTCTTAAATTGAGGACTACTTGCAATTTGAACCTTATTGGACACTTCATTCCTGGAGGGTTTTTAAAGAACAGACTGGACAATCCTTTGTCTGAAACAGTATAGGATCTCTTGCTTGAGGAGTGGGGACTGGACTAGAAGATCACTGTTAGTTTGGGATATGTTCAGAGCCCACACATCTGATGACATAAAAAAATTGGCAAAGTCATCTCAAGTCACTTTGGCCGTTATTCCAGGTGGGCTTACATCTGTATTGCAGCCCCTAGATGTCAGTTTAAATAAACCTTTCAAGGACCGTGTGCGAAGGATGTGGCATGAATGGATGACATCTGGTCAAGCTCGTCTGACAAAAGTTGGAAATCTGAGAAAGCCAGACATAGAACTAATAGCACAGTGGGTTCGTGATGCATGGGAAGATATTCCAGAGGACATGGTGCAACGTGCCTTCAAGAAATGTGGCATTAGTAATGCTATGGATGGCAGTGAAGACAGCGCATTGTATGAGAGTGACAGCAGTGATGATGACGACTGTGAACTCAGTGATGACGACAACGTATATGCGGATAACATCACAGAAGCTGAAGTAGCTGAAGCTCTGTTTGGACAAACAGATGATGAGGAGGAGAACTCCAGTTTTGAGGGATTTTAGCTCTCGTTAGCTTGGTTGCTGTTACTTTTAAAGATACTGTATTTTTGATACCATATTCTTTTTGGGGACCCCCTTTTGCACTTTTATTGTTTTTCGTTCAAATAAATATTCATGTTATTTTACTTGGCTCTATCTTTATTTTTTACATTGACCAGTAGCTGCCTCATTTCCCACCCTAGGCTTATACTCGAGTCAATAGTTTTTCCCAGTTTTTTGTGGTAAAATTAGGTACCTCGGCTTATATTCGGGTCGGCTTATACTCGAGTATATACGGTAACTCTTCCATTCCTGGCAACTGGTATTTAGCTGTCTATGAAAAGTATGAAGGCAAGTAACTATTGATTGCATTATCTTGTATTGATTTGTGGCCATACCCACATAACTTGGAAGAGAATTCCGTGTTTGCCTGTCCATTAGTATAATTCATTTTCCCCCATAAGGCCCTATGCATATTGAAGTTCACAACTTGGCTATGTGGCAATGAATTTTGTAAATTTCTGCTCTGTTTCCTATACTCATTTTATAAATAGCACACACTTTTCCCCAGAAGGGAATCTGGGCCCATCTGATCATTTGGTTTGCTCTGTTCTGCATCTTTTCTAGATTTGTAATCAGCATTTTGAGATGCTGCAATCAGCGTTTGGCAGCAAGCCCACAATCTGTTGCATATTCTTTGTCATTGCCATTTGGTTTCCCAATTGACTGTTTCCCAAAGTTAATGATGGGACACTTGGAAATGCTATATAAGAAAGCTTTCTTTTGGCCTTTTAAAATTTCTAATCATTGGGAGAAGCACTGCAAGTGCTTCCATTTGCATTCGCGATGAAGTCTGAAGATAAAAAACAAAATATTTTAACCAGAAAAAAAGACCCAAACTATTTTTGGGTACAAAGGATTAGACTATAAGAGTGTGTGAACTGGGGCTGCTCAGCCTCAAGCTGTTTCCTTAATGCAGGGGTGTCCAAACTTGGTCCCTTTAAGACTTTTGGACTTCAACTCCCAGAGTCCCTCAGCCAGCAAAGCTGGCTGAGGAACTCTGGGAGTTGAAGTCCAAAAGTCTTAAAGGGACCAAGTTTGGACACCCCTGCCTTAATGCAAACCGATGCAGTGATGTGATTCAGTGTGATGGCTTCACTCAGAAATTGAGTAACTTTGCCTCAAGTCTCAGATCAAAGCAATGAAATTAAGTTAACTGGCCACTTCACTCTTATGGAAAGAGCTTCATATGCAGAAGTCCTTTAAACATCTGGAGTGGACCAACCACTGTAATCCTCAAAAGGAAGCCCTGTTTTTGACCACTTGGTTGAAGCTTTGTTTGCTGTGGTCCGCCAGAACCTATGGAGCTGACAATGGAGTCAGACAGCGGTGAGGCTGAGGAAGAACATGGGCCAATTCTGGAGGCTAGGGAAGGCCCAGATGAAGGCTCTGCGTCGGAGGCAGAGGTTTGGACCAGGGCCATCGGGGAGTGAGATGCAAACTCCAGAGCCTCCAGAGACTGATAGTAGTGAGGTAGAGGAACAGGAGGAGCCTGTTCCTAATGCATGCATGAGAAGAGCTGCCAGAAGGCAAGAGCAGCTCAAGCAAAGAGGACGACTCGGGAGTAGGGCCAAGAGATGGTTAGCCCCTCCCATAAGTCTTAAAAGACCAGCAATGGCGTTTGGGCTCTTTGCCGGAAAACAACATTGATAGCTTCGTCTTGTTGCATTTATTTTGTATCGGTGTCTTCTGAACTTTTGCCAAGAAAGGCCTTTGGCAGTTTGCCTAATTGGACCAAGGTTGGTGATAGCACTGAGGAATTGTGTTGGGAGGAATTTGCTTTAATTTAGTTGGACTATGCTGAGAATGAATTAATTCTCAGCTGTTCTAATAAAGTTTGTTTGTTCTTACACTGACTGAGTTTCCTACTACCTACTTGGGCCTGGGTCACAATATTGTTGAACTGAAATGCCTCTTCACACAGCTGTAGTAGAAAATGAGAAGGGAAAAGAAAAGCAGAGTAAAAGAAATTAGGATGAATTCTTTTTGTATTTTTATTGGATGTCGGCATAAATTAGTTGAATAGATAGGCTCCAACTCATCATAAAGCTACCTGACTTCCTGAGCCTTAACTCTGATTTTCTTTTACATTCTGAATACTGCAGTTTTTCAGAGATGAATATTTATTTATTTATTTATTTATTTATTTATTTTGTCACAACAATATATGTAACTATCATACAGAAAGGTTATATAGTATATAAAGGTATAAGCATATATATATATATATATATATATATATATATATATGTAGGAAGAAGAAAAGAAAAGCAATAGGACAGGAATGGTAGGCACGTTTGTGCGCTTATGCACGCCCCTTATGGTCCTCTTAGGAATGGGGTGAGGTCAATAGTAGAAAGTTTTTCGTTAAAGCTTTTAGGATTATGTACAGTATACAGTAATGTGTACTGTAAAGACTTCCTATTTTTGATTCCCTACTGTACATCTCCGAGGGAAGAGTCAGGATAGCCTGTAGATAGTAAACAAGATAACCTTAATGGAAATATGTAAGAACTGTTATCTGGGCAAAAGCAAATTGAGACATTTTTTGGAAGTCCAAAACATTGAGCAGCTTAGGTAGATACCTTCCTAATTCACTGAGCTATAAGAAGAAGAAAAAGGTACAGCATGATCAGACTTGCAAGATTCAGTTATTATAGCCAATCTCAATAAAAGTTGTAGCCTTCCTGTGTAGTTGATTTTCTGCTCTGGTCTACCTATGATAAGGCCATAAGGTGATCACAGATGGCCCTTGAGTTGAACAAAGCTGGGAGTGGAACCAATTCTCCTCCTGAAGTATAGGAAGTAAAAATAAAATCATGATTTCAAGATCAAGACTCTCATAATTGGCATATCTTCAGTCGATGGCCCTATCTTCTGCAACTGGAAATAGCTTTCATAATTTATTTATTTATTTTGTCACAACAATATATGTAACTATCATACAGAAAGGTTATATAGTATATAAAGGTATAGAAGAAAAGAAAAACAATAGGACAGGAACGGTAGGCACGTTTGTGTGCTTATGCACGCCCCTTAATTACGCTGAGTTTTTTTCCTGGTTTTTCTGAACTTGATAATCCTAGTTTAGTTTAGTTTTCTTTTTTTGCTTTTCTTAATTTAACACAAAAAAATGAAATACGAGTGGAAAAATGCACAAAGTTCTTTTAAGATTTTTACATTAAATATTGGGGAAATGGTAGAAGATCTGGTCAGATCTTGCCAAAGTTATACCCAAACCACACAAAGATTATCTGACAAATAAATTGCAAATTGCAATTCCTTGATGTCTTCAAGGAAGATCAAGACAGAGGACTTCTGGGTGACAAACGGCAAGCTAGTACATCTCTGAATAAGCTGAGACAACGAAGTGGCCACAACTGAATGACCAGCAAGTAGACTGATCCCATGAAATCTCTCAGATAAGGAGAGAGTGAGAGACGAGAAGACCACAGCATAGCAGTTTCCCATGGGTCTGAGTGCCACGAGCTGAAGAAAAGCCATCACGCTTCTAATCACTATTGGAATTTACCTATTTAACTAAGTTAAATATCTTCAACATAATAATATTATAAAGCCACCTGGTGAGTTTCAGAATAAAAGAACAGCTATAAACTTAAGAATTTAAAGAACTTTAAATAAGTGTCAAAAAGAATTCTAAAAACATTTATAAATGACTTAAGGGACCTAATTTGGAATTTTAAAACTTTTGCTATAAGATATTTTAAATAATTGTATAAAAAATACCTTCAGAGTACTAAATTGTTTGTTTATTTATTTATTTATTAATCACATTTATATACCGCCCTATCTCCCGAAGGACTCAGGGCGGTTCACAGGCAAGTAAAAACATATAAATACAAATTAAAATAACAATTAAAAAACTTATTCTAAAAGGCCGAATTATTAAAAAGCAGTATAAATAATAAAACCCATTAAAAACCAATATAAATTTAAAATCTAATCCAGTCCTGCGCGGATGAATAAATGTGTTTTAAGCTCGCGACGGAAGGTTCGGAGGTCCGGAAGTTGACGGAGTCCTGGGGGGAGTTCGTTCCAGAGGGTGGGAGCCCCCACAGAGAAGGCCCTTCCCCTGGGTGTCGCCAGACGACACTGCCTAGCTGACGGCACCCTGAGGAGTCCCTCTCTGTGAGAGCGCACGGGTCGGTGAGAGGTATTCGGTAGCAGTAGGCGGTCCCGTAAGTAACCCGGCCCTATGCCATGGAGCGCTTTAAAGGTGGTTACCAAAACCTTGAAGCGCACCCGGAAGGCCACAGGTAGCCAGTGCAGTCTGCGCAGGATAGGTGTCACACGGAGCCACGAGGGCTCCTCTATCACCCGCAGCCGCATTCTGGACTAACTGCAGCCTCCGGATGCCCTTCAAGGGAGCCCCATGTAGAGAGCATTGCAGTAATCCAGACGAGACATCATGAGGGCGTGAGTGGCCGTGCATAGGGCATCCCGGTCTAGAAAGGGGCGCAACTGGCGCACCAGGAGAACCTGGTAGGAAGCTCTCCTGGGGGCGGCCGTCAAATGATCTTCAAAGACAGCCGCTCATCCAGGAGGACGCAAGTGCGCACCCTCTCCATCGGGGCCAATGACTCGCCCCAACAGTCAGCCGTGGACTCAGCTGACTGTACCGGGATGCCGGCATCCACAGCCACTCTGTCTTGGAGGATTGAGCTTGAGCCTGTTTCTCCCCATCCAGACCCGTACGGCTACCAAACACCGGGACAGCACTTCGATAGCTTCGTTGGGGTGGCCCGGTGTGAAAAGTACAGCTGGGTGTCATCAGCGTACAGCTGGTACCTCACACGAAGCCACTGATGATCTCACCCAGCGGCTTCATATAGATGTTGAACAGAAGGCGAGAGAATCGACCCCTGCGGCACCCACAAGTGAGGCGCCTCGGGCCGACCTCTGCCCCCTGTCAACACTGCTCATGCATCGATCGGAGAGATAGGAGGAGAACCACCGATAAACGGTGCCTCCCACTCCCAATCCTCCAACCGCGCAGCAGGATACCATGGTCGATGGTATCAAAAGCCGCTGAGAGGTCTAATAGGACCAGGGCAGAGGAACAACCCCTATCCCTGGCCCTCCAGAGATCATCCACCAACGCGACCAAAGCCGTCTCAGTGCTGTAACCGGGCGGAAACCGGACTGGAGCAGGTCTAGATAGACAGTTTCATCCAGGTGGGGAAACTGATATGCCACCATACTCTCTACAACCTTCGCCGGGCGAAGGTTGGAGACCGGACGATAATTACCTAAAACAGCGGGTCAGGAAGGCTTCTTGAGGAGGGTCTCACCACCGCCTCTTTCAAGGCAGCCGGGAAGACTCCCTCCACCAAAGAAGCGCTCGTAATTGCCTGGAGCCAGCCTCGTGTCACCTCCTGAGTGGCCAGCACCAACCAGGAGGGGCACGGGTCCAGTAAACACGTGGTGGCATTCCACCTACCCAACAACCTGTCCATGTCCTCGGGAGCCACAGGGTCAAACTCATCCCAAACAATGTCACCAAGACCACCCTCAGACGTCTCACCTGAGTCACCGCAATTTTGGTCCAAACCGTCCCGAAGCTGAATGATTTTATCGTATAGATAACCGTTAAACTCCTCAGCACGTCCCTGTAACGGGTCATCCCGTTTAATCTTAGTCATAAAAGAAATTCAAGACATATGGTTTCAGAAAATCAACATTAGAGAGGACTAGAGATTCTAGGCAGAAAAGGAAAAGGAAAAAGAGGTTTGCTTTTGTCTTTGGTTAGCATTGAGACAAAATGACAGAAAAAGGTAGTAACATTTGAAATATTTCAGGAGATATTTGAAGAATGGGAATAGAAACTAGTAGCTACAATTTCTATGTACAGACTATGTCCAAAAGATTTTAAACAAGAAATGATCGGTGTGACATCTACAGGATGCAGAAATATTAGAATATAAAAAATTATTGAAATAGTGGAGAAAAAATATTTTTTATTTTTTTAATTAAAAAAATGTGGATTATACAACAAAGGTGGCAATAAAAATGGATATGCAAATAGCTAGCCAACAGAATGACCTGGATAATGACTATTTAATGGATTAACAAAAGACATTTGCTAAAGCCTCAAAGAAGCTTTTGATCTGGGGAAAAGAAAAACTGAGGAGACATCAGACCCTGACAAAATCTGAAGGAATTCTCTTCTGTTGGCTAAATCTGAATAATTAAAGATAGCAGCAAACCTGGTTTGTTTATCCAAGATTAAACTAAGACATGTTTGTATAGAATTCAGGGAACTCTTATGAACTTTTTGCTGACACCAGGACTGTAATGTTAATGATATTTTTTAATGTATATATGAGTAAGGGATAGTTTATGGGAAGAAGAGATATTTGCATGCAACCTTATAAGGAGTGAAGAAATACTAAATTTGTTTATATTTGTTGAAATGAGGACTGGAAGTCACGTCTTTAAATATTTATTTTCTACTTTTCTTATTTTGCTCTTTTATCTTTTTTTTTCTTGCACATTCTAGCCTCACATTTGTTTGTTTTTTAAACACGCATCATTCTTCATTTAAAGGACAAATATTTGCTATTATGACTTAGTGACAATTTTTATGCTTCCCATATCCACTTACATCCCATTTTGGTCCTGTGGCATTTTCAGCCTCAAAATTATCTCATCTACTGCAAGCACTCTTATGACAGATAATTCTGACAATTATTCTTGATATGCAAATGTTAATGGTTAATAGAAAAAAAAATGGAAAGATTCCTATTCTGCCTAAAAATTAGGAATAAGCATTAACATCAATGCCAAAATATTCAATAGATCTTAAGTGATATTTTATTCAACAACAACAGAAAAAGCACTATCAGAATTTTGGACTCTATTGCTTGAATAAGAGTAATACATGTAAAAGGTTTGAATAAAACATACTGTTAGAAATTAAACTCAATGCTTTGTTTAAAAGATTCTTTTTCAGTTCGGAAGGAAGTTATTACATATATTAATTCAAGACTGAGACAGGATTTATTTTTATTTAATGTACTTTAAAAATATATTCTAATCACATGAAAAGTTACCCCTGTACAAAGGAAGTCATTTTGCTGCATCCTCTTTGTTCATCAGCATAAGAAAGATTGGATGGTTGGATAGAAAAATAAAACATACAAACCAACATGCCTATTCAAGAGGTCCACTATCTACTTTAGTCCAAGACTTGTGTGAGGAAAACCATTTTTAAAAAGCCTTAAATAAGAGTATGGTAGGGGCATACAAATTCCTGGAGGAATGCTCTTCCAGAAAGCAGATGCTACAACAGAGAAGGACCTCTTCCAGATTCTCATCAGATGATACTCTTTTGATCGATGGGACCTAGAGCATGACAACTCTCTCCAATTGTACATAATGGATGAAACTACTGGAACTAACAGTCCCTCATGACATGAAGGGCTTCATAGATGGTAACCAGCATCTTGAATTGCACCCAATACCTAAATGGCAACCAGAATAGCTCATGAAGTATTGGCATGCCCATAGTAGCCTGGGATGTCTCTTTCTGGATGAGCTGCTGCTTCTGAGTGGACTTCAGTGGCCATGTACAACGTAGTGTGTTGCAATAGTCCATAAACAAGGTGACAAAGTGATTATCTGTAAGACCTCCTGGTCCCAAAATGGACACCAGTAGTGCACAACATGAATCTGGGTGAAGGCCTCCCTGCCCAGAGATGCTACCTACCCTTTGAACAAATCCCCCAAGTCAGTATTGGGTTCCTCTTACCTTCGCTACTGGTTCGGAACTGGGAGTGTGCATGCTTGATTCGCTCGTGCATAGCGCTTGTATGCATGCGCAGAGCGTCTGTGATGACATCCGGACAGGTGGGCGGAGCCTCCCACCACCACCATCACTGGTTCACCTGAACTGGGGTGAACTGGTAGAAACCCACCACTGCCCCGAGTCCAAAATATCACCCAATATGAGCTCCACTCCTAAAATAGAAAGTGAACTTCCAATCAGGATTGAAGATGGAAATTCTTTAGGTGGCCTACACACCTACGGTTACTCAATGTTGATGTCAGGTGCTTTGAGTCAAATTCTTGTTTCTTGCCAGCACCAACTGGAATCATCCACAGAGAAAGAAGAACAGTTGCAATCGGAGATCCCACTTTTAATCCCTATAAAGAAACTCTAATCAGTGTCCTTGAAATATGTGGATCCAATTATTCCATGGTCTGTAGGATTGCTGCTATTAGCAACTTATGAACAAATCACTTACCAGTATGATAACTGTTTTCTGATCCCTGAGACAAAATAGCCAACTAAATTTGATCTAATTACCGTGGGTATACCAAGAATGGAAAAAAAGAAGGTTATTTGGATTTCTGCCTATTCTTCAGAGCTATGATTGTCTTAAGATAGACACGAAGGTGCATCTGCTGATTACTAAGAAAATAAAACCACACAGCAAAAAAATGTAAATGAGATGTACAGACTTCAAGATGTGCAACCTTTTTCCTCCTACCCCTGGAGCATATGAGTCAGGAACTGGAATCAGTCACAACACATCAAGGCAAGAGCCAAACTCAGCTGGAGCTTGCAAAAACAAAGCAAAAAAAAAAAGACTTGATTAATAAAATGCAGCACTATTGCTTGGGATTGAAAGACTTCATACAATATAATTCTCTGGCTCACAGTTCAGTTTAAAGGATCACTACATGCACATGAGCTACAATCACAAGAAGCTGGCAGCAAATCCAGTGCTGCCAGAGATGGGATTTGACACTATTTATCCCCTGCCAACTTTCCATGAAGTCCAATAGTTTTGCTATTCCTTTCCCATTATATCCAAGGAGAGAGCTACTACCTGTTAGATCATTTGATTGAATTATAAAATTCTCTCTCTCTCTCTTTCTATTACAAATGCTCTGTGCATTTATACATCAGGTTGGTCTACACCAGGGGTCAGCAACCTGCGGCTCTGGAGCCACATGTGGCTCTTTCATCCCTCTGCTGTGGCTCCCTGTTGCTGGTCGGCTCCACAATTGATAGGGCTTTTGGTTAGGACAGGTAGAGGAAAAAGGATGCCCTGCTAGGAGGGGACTCTATGGTGGGGGAACCGGACTTCCAGTCGGCAGAGGAAAAAGGACGCTATGCTAGGAGGAGACTATGATGGGGGAACCAGACTTCTGGTCGGCTCCAGAATTGAATGGGGGCTTCCGGTTAGGACCTTTGTGGCTCTTTGAGTGTTTATGCTGACCTCTGTTCTACACTACACTCTGCAGCAGGTTATTCTTTTGCTTTATGTTGGCTAAAAAATAATTCCACAATGGGTAGCAAATTATATGCAGTTTAACCTGGACTGAATTTTTCAGACTTTAGCATTCCAACACAGTATTCTTGGCTGAACACAAAATAATTGCTGCATTTATTGCAAAATTATTATCCCTTATAAATTAGGCCTTTTGCTATTTGTTTTAATAGCTGTGAGGATCAAACAGAGAAAAAAAAAGGTGATTGGAAAATGTTGAAAAAAGAGCTTTAAAAAAAAGAGAGAGAGAGAGAGAATGAGAGAGTGAGATAATCACCCTTCATGTAGCTCTGCCAATTACTGACCTAGAGCGATTGTTTCTAAAAAGTAATTCATTCACCTTTAGGAACAGCTTTGCAGAATATTGAAGTTTTTTCAAACAACTTTTTTATGTTCAGGGATGGAAGATTCCTAAGCAATCAACTAGTGCTGCTGACACAGCTGTCATGATTTAGAGAAAATGTTGGAATAGGTAGTCCTAGTTTAACAGAAAATGCCACTAGTATACTTAGGAAAGGCAAAAATCAGCAACAGACAGATTTTCCTCTTTGACCATGGTAAAGGTTTTCCTTCAGATGTGCCCTCATGTGGAAAACTGGAGGAAAATAATTCTTCCAGCAAATGCCCACAATGGATTTTCTCTCACACATTTTCTTTCATTCATCCTTGTACCACTTACAGACAACTCTCTCTCCCCCCCTTGCTTTCTCTCTCTCTCTCTCTCTCTCTCTCACACACACACACACACATACACACACACACACACACACACACACACACTTCTAAAATTATACCATTTATTAAGGTGGAAAACAAAACAAATATTTCAACTAACAAAATATTTTTCCTTCAACTTTCTTCAAGATGGATGTTTGAATCCCATGTAGTCCTGTTAGAATAAAATATTCCAAAATACAATATTACATATAATTAGAAAGGGCCAGTTAGTCAACTCAGTTCAGTGCAGGAATCTCAGCTGAAGTATCTATGATAAATAGCTGTCCACCTTCTGTTGTGTGTATTATGAGCCGTGGTGGTGCAGTGGTTAGAATGCAGTATTGCAGGCTAAATCTGCCCACTGCCAGAAGTTCAATCCTGACCGGCTCAAGGTAGACTCAGTCTTCTATTCTTCCGAGGTCGATAAATGAGGACTCAGATTGCTGGGAGCAATATGCTGACATTGTAAATCACCCAGAGAGTGTTGTAAAGTACTATGGAACAATATATAAATCAAGGGCTATTGCTATTAGACTGAAGCCATGTCACATTAAAATGTTTATGTAGATTAGTTTGTATCTCTACTACAGTAACTGACAAATCAGATAGAATATGGCTATTTAAAGCAAAGTGTTTTGAATGGGCCATTAAAAGATTGGATTTAATTGCATAAATGGTTATATGTAGGCATTCATGGTGCTTGATGCTCATGTGGATATCCGTGTCCACAGGAAACAGAACCTTGGGTGGAGAAAGAGGATGGAGGAAGGTGAAGGAAAGAGCAATGTTATCCCTTCTGATGTTATGGAAAGAGTAGCAAGAAGAAAGACCATTGGGAAAGGAAGAGGATAGATCTAGAACTTGCAAGAGATAAGGAAGAACATTTCATTGAGTGTTCTTCCTTTCGCAATATTCCCATCCCTCCTAAATCTGAGAGAACCTTCCATTTTGAGAGTAGTGGGAAAATAATCCGGTCCTATCATGAGGTAGCTACAACTTTCTTAGTTCTGATCCATACAATTCACAAAGCTATATGGTATTTGTGGTTGGACCCGATTCAGTTACTGTTGGATAAAAAGAAAACAGAGAGGAAGACTTCCCCAAGGTTTTTCTCAGAGTCTTTAACGAAAAATAACTCTTGCTGTATTTATTTATTTATTAGTCACAACAGTATATATAAGCAATATATATATATGTGTGTGTGTGTGTGTGTGTGTGTGTGTGTGTGTGTGTGTGTGTATGTATTGATAGAGCTAGCCACATGTTGATGAATTGGCCTCACTATTTCTTTGAACAGAGTGCCAGAAATGGTCTATTTCAGGGGTCTCCAACCTTGGCAACTTTATGACTTGTGGACTTCAACTCCCAGAATTCCTCAGCCAACTGGCTGAGGAATTCTGGGAGTTGAAGTCCACAAGTCGTGAAGTTGCCAAGGTTGGAGACCCCTGGTCTATTTCATGATTGATGCTTTTTCTAGTGTTTCTAAGGTCACATGGGATATATTAATGGTGATTATGATTCTGAATTCTACCTTGTTTATATCCTGAGCAGCTCAAAGAGTTGCTGGGAAGTTGGAAAAGAAAAGACATAAGGTTGTTAGTTTACTTCTCTGGTATTGCTGGATTATTTACTGCCCCTGCTGCTACCTTAGATTGATTACCAAAAGTCATTAGAAGAAAGCATTGTTATGTTTTGCTCTCCCCAAATAAGTCTGACTGGCTGGCTGGCTGATTGATGCATTTATAAAACGCTGGAGTCAGTGACATGAAGAGGTGTACATAAGCAACAAACATAGCCAATAATATACAATAAAGCAATGCCATAGATAATTATAGTTAATTGTTACTATTAAACATAGAAAAATAATTATAACCTTGTGGTACTGGGAGATTTACAATTCTCAAGTGCCAAAAAACACTTCTCGAACAATCAGGTTTTCCAAGGCTATAAGAGGAACTTTATATTAAAGTAATTTAATCCTTACATACAAAACAACTTCAGTGTCATGTTCCATCTGACAAATGAGTGAACATTTAATCTGAAGAATTTCTTCCAACAAGGCTGGTGATTATTATAACGTTAATGGCAATAAGTGTTATTGTGAAAGGAAGGCATGATAGTCTCCAGGCATTTATGAATCATGTTAATGAACTTGTTGATCCACCACAGGAGGGAGGGAGGGAGGGAGGGAGGGAGGGAGGAAGGAAGGAAGGAAGGAAGGATGGAAGGATGGAAGGAAGGAAGGAAGGAAGGAAGGAAGGAAGGAAGGAAGGAAGGAAGGAAGGAAGGAAGGAAGGAAGGAAGGAAGGATCGATCGATCCCAGGTTACTTTTTGACTTGGCTGCATATTTGTTTCTCTTCCAATCTTTGTCAAAGACTGTCCGCTTCTCTTGAAGTGAGAAACAAAGTGGGGAACAAACAGATAGAACTGGATGGAGCCACCTTTCTCTAAAAGCAAAGTGAAACTGAAATGATAGTGACTGCACCTCCCACTAATAAATGTGTTCAAATAACACACATTATATTTAGATGAAAAGAGGAACAGGCCTCATGACTGTCATATATTTGTATTTTAGAAATTCTTCCCCAGCCCCTATTGTGTATACATCCTATCTGATGAAGAGATATGAAAAACTCAAAAATATGCACATTCTCTTGTTCCGTTTTAATAAAATCTCCTTCAGGTTAGTTTTCCTGTAACAGTATGTAAGTGATTTGCCATGATTTTCTTCTGAGGAACTTCCCGGTCTAGATTTCAGCCCTGATGTTTCTCGGTGGTCTCCTATCTGACCTTGCATAGCCTTCTGAGATCAGCCATTGTCACTTAGATGTTGCTATTTAGCTGGGCTTTATTTTTATTGGTCCAATTTTGGAATCTACCAATTTTTGGGGAAAAAAACTTAGACAGTTATCATATTTCAAATGGTCAATGAGTCTAAGAAAATAAGTAAGTTTGTAATTTTCTATTTCAGAAGCAGGCAGTGCCCTCAAGATATTTGGGACTTTAATACCCATCAGCCTCAGCACAGCCAATGAAAAGGGAGAAACTATAAGATGCTGAGCTTTGTAGGTTACATAGAAATAGGTCCTGTGAACTCAGAAAGTTTATGTTTGAATAGACATGGATGGATAATATTCAATGGTGAAGACCTGAGAAATGAATCCATGTCCTTTCTACAGGACAAGAAGCAATGGATGAAGGCTCAAGGAAGATCCAACCTGGAACTAAAGACAAATTTCCTGACAGTGAAAACAGTTAATCAATAGAATACCTTGCCTCCAAGAGTTATGGGTGCTCCATCACTAAAGGTTTTCGAGAAAAGGCTGGACAAACAATTGTCCAGGATACAATAAGGACTCCTGCTTTGGGTGGGGGGTTGGACTAGAAGACCTCCAAGTCCCTCCCAGCATTATGATTCTATATTCTATAATCCTTTCTATTCTATTCTATTTGGTGAAAAATAACCAGTAATTTTCATTCCTTGCTGGAGGGTGCTTAGAATAATAATAAAAAAATCTTATCAGAACAAAACTCAAAACAACAACTTATAAAACTTTATAATAAAAGAAAAGGCTGAAGTATTTTGTTCTGGCCTTCACACAAAATTTTGGGGACATAAAACACTCAAAACCATTCCACTCAAGGTTAAAACTGGCAGTTCCAGAGTTGAGAAGTTATAATCTAGCTGCACACCACAATTCTTGGAACACACGTGTATGTTTCTAACTCATTCACACAGAATGGCTATTTCCAGATGGAAACATTTTTGGGGTCAAAACAATTCCTAATGGTTGTCATTCTGGTGACCATGACAAAGGTATCATTTTATAAAAAACATTGTGTGGAAATATTGTGTGTGGAATCAAAAAGCAGAATCAAGACATAGCAATCTGTAATAATCTGTCCTGCTAATCAGTCTAGCTAGTGTCATCAAGAGCATAAAAGCTCATTAAGAAAGCGATCCCTGGCAGATAATAAATCAAATAACACTAGATAGAAAATTCTGTTATTGGATGCAGTTGTAAAACAGAAAGTGCTTTAAAGCAGGGGTCTCCAACCTTGGCAACTTTAAGCCTGGCGGACTTCAATTCCCGGCAAAGCTGGCTGGGGAATTCTGGGAGTTGAAGCCCACCAGGCTTAAAGTTGCCAAGGTTGGAGACCCCTGCTTTAAAGTCTGTAGAAATTCTCAATCATCCGGTCATGGTCATCCCAAAGGGATGCTATACAATTAGCTATACAATTTGGGATAAACACCCTTGAAATGGTGTGGGAGTAGGAATGGATTTTCAGAGGAAAAATATAGTCCTATATAGTCCAATATAGTCCTATTGCAGACTATAGGAACCAGGAGCACTACTCAGGTGGCCCTGAGGACAACGATAAACCTCCAAGTGCTTCAACGACCCTCTAAAAGGATGCAGATTACCAAGAAATAGAAATCCTTCTATTCCCCACTAACCTGTCAGAGCTGAAGAAGCTTCTTGAATGAGAAGTGAAACGTCTTCAAAAGAAAAAACAAGGAAGTCCAATTGCCTCCTGAAAAAAAGCACCTTTGGGACATAAAGTCTGAACAACGGCGAGCCTGCAGTCCCAGTTGCTGTTGTACTCCTGGGACTATGTGGGTCATAAACAGGAAAAGGCAGGAGTCCCCGGCAAGAAATCCAGGTAATGTGCAGGTGCTGTAAGGGAGTCTCTGGCAGGAGCTCCAGAGTGTGGATGTGTATGTGGGCACTGCAGGGGTGTGGAGGTGCTGTGGGCAGACATTACAGAACATGGGGATGAACACAAGTGCTGCTGAGGGCATGGCTAGATGTTATGGAGGATGGTACTTGGTTGTCTGAGGAATGCAGAGATACCACAGGTCGGCAGAATGGAGCAGAGGTGGGTTTCAGCAGGTTCTGACCAGTTCTGGAGAACCGGTAGCGGAAATTTTGAGTAGTTTGGAGAACCGGTAGTAAAAATTCTGACTGGCCCCGCCCCCATCTATTCTCTGCCTCCCAAGTCCCAGCTGATTGGGAGGAAATGGGGATTTTGCAGTAACCTTCCCCCTGGATTGGGGAGGGAATGGAGATTTTACAGTATCCTTCCCCTGCCATGCCCACCAAGCCATGCCACGCCCACCAAGTCACACCCACATAACCAGTAGTAAAAAAAATTTGAAAGCCACCACTGGAATGGAGCACAGGTAGGAAAAAAGTTTCAGGAGCTAGAATAACTTCTAACTTCCTACTGGCTTGTCCATTAATTTTGCTTGTGGGAAGGTGGGAGGGAACATCAGAAATCATGATCTGGTGACTGTGGATTGCTGTGACATGGTTATTATGAGCTGGTACTGAGCATCTGCATTGTAATTATGTGATTGTGAGGATACTGCAATGGCCAATACATCGACGACCAGTCATAAATCCCCCTCATTCAGCATTGTCATAACATTGAACAGTCACCAAAGTAGTGGTTGCATCTCCAGGATTACCGGTATGAAAATAGCGTCGGGAGAATAGTCTAAAATTCCAAGAGTCACAGGAACCTGCTTTAAATCAATTTATCACTTTCTTCTAAATCTAACATATCTGTGGTGGTGGTGGAATTCAATTTTTTTTACTACTGGTTCTGTGGGCGTGGCTTGGTGGGCATGGCAGGGGAAGGATACTGTAAAATCTCCATTTCCTCCCCACTCCAGGGGAAGGATATTGTAAAATCTCCATTCCCACTCCACTCCAAGGGAAGGATAATGTAAAATCTCCATTCCTACCCCACTCCAAGGGAAGGATACTGTAAAATCTCCATTCCCACCCACTCCAGGGGAAGGATACTGCAAAATCTCCATTCCCACCCCACTCCAGGGAAATGTTACTGTAAAATCTCCATTCCCTCCCCACTCCAGGGGAAGGATACTGTAAAATCTCCATTCCCTCCCTACTCCTGGGGGAAGGATATTGCAAAATCCCCATTCCCACCCCACTCTGGGGCCAGCCAGAGTTGGTATTTGCCGGTTTATCTGAACTACTCAAAATTTCCACTACTGGTTCTCCAGAACCTGTCAGAGCCTACTGATCTGTGGATTGCTTGCAGAAGTCTAAATGTAATACTGTACTAGCTAGATTCTTAGTTGCAGGGGGAGGGACAATGAATTAGGAACTAACTGGGATTGAGAATAAATAGGGTTAACTTTTTTTGCCTGCCTAATTTTTCAAATGAAAATACTTTCCCCTCCAGCTGTAATTTACTGATGCTGTTTAATTTGCCCCCATTGCAGTTGCAATTTATAGGAAGAGAAACAGTAATCGGCACACAAAAAATGGTATGTGAAAAAAGCAACAGCTCAAAATTCAGCCAGACAGGCTGGGCTGAATAAGATTTAGCTAGTTCGATTTTTTTTTTTTAACAATGGCAATATATGAATGTTGAATGGCAGCCCTAAATTTGTACAATTCTCTTCGTGGAGAGATTGATAGGGACAAATACTATAAACTTTGTGCAAAATGTATACTTTATTATTGTCACAAATACTTTAGCACCCACTACAATGTTTCAAGAATTTCATTATTAAAAAATTAATTAAGAGATTAGTTACAAAATTAATTAATTCCAAAAGAGATGCTGCGATGATCCCTGTTTTCTGCCATCTCATTCAGATAAAGTTCTCTCATACAGCTATGCCAGTGTGCATTGTTGTATAAAATGTGGTCATAAATGCTCGTATTGGTCATATCATTAATCTTTTATTACCACTGTATTTGCAAATGGTCGCTAAGCAAGTCAGCTGTTAAACAAGGAGTGGGTGTATTGTCATCCTCATATGACAGCCTTGCTATTGTTCCTATTGTTATTACTGCTGCTTGTTTTTTATCCTCATATTATTCTGTTTTGTTTTGATGTTTTATCTGTTTTATGATATGCGGGTCATATATTTGTATGCCATCCCAGTGAGTTGTGATTATTGAATGGTTTAGAAGTACAGCAAACAATCCAATAAAATTATTGCTGTTTTGTTTCTAGATATGGCAGGATATTAAATTCAGTTAAGTTTGTGCATCTGCATATTTTTCTGAGCAGAAAAAAAATGTTTTGTTGTTTTCCAGCAGATGAGAACAATAGAATACACTGCTAATCACAATGTCAACATTCTGATCAATAAATAATTATGTCATCCTTAATTCATGATTTATTGGCATGAGCATGGTGTAGCTTTGGAGTTTCAGTTTTAGCGAGTTAAAAAAAAAGCATCAGCAGGAAAACACGCCATCAAACAACAATTGCTTCTGAAAATAAGCAACATGTACTGGCAGTAAAATGACTACCTTTTGGGTTTGTTTCATTTAAAGAAGCCTTTAAAAATATTTTTTTGTGTCGAGGGGATATCAAAAATAAAAGCACAGAATTAAAAATGATTAAAAGAATGAGCTCAAAGAAGAACTGGTTCCTCATAAGTCAGAAGGAAGGTGTTACTTCCTCAAGTAAGATCTCCAATAACAAGCCTTGCCTATTCCTGGAGACAGTCCTGGACAGAGGTGGGTTTCAGCAGGTTCTGACCAGATCCGGAGAACCGGTAGCAGAAATTTTGAGTAGTTCGGAGAACTGCTAGTAAAAATTCTGACTGGCCCCGCCCCCATCTATTCTTCGTCTCCCAAGTCCCAGCTGATCGGGAGGAAATGGGGATTTTGCAGTATCCTTCCCCTGGATTGGGGAGGGAATGGAGATTTTACAGTAGCCTTCCCCTGCCACGCCCACCAAGCCATACCCACCAAGTCATGCCACGCCCACCAAGCCACGCCCACAGAACCTGTAGTAAAAAAAATTGAAACCCACCACTGGTCCTGGGTCAATCATCAGAGATTTTTCAAGGATAAAATAGAATCCAAAGACATAATTAGTGTTTGTCACAAAAGGGACAGTTTTCCCTGAACCCTAAACCAAGAGATAGATCTAAAGATTGAATGATGAAGCACAGCATTCCTCACTGTGGGTGTCAGCAATCAACAAGATGGCTGATGGACCATGGTGATATAAGCCCCACCCCCTTAAATAAGTGTCACTGTTTGTTTGTTTATTTAGAAGATTTATATGCCCCCCCCACTCACTTTCAGTGACCCTTGGTGGCTTAGAAAGAATAAAAAAACACAATATAAAATAATGAAAAGCAGTAAAACCCCACCTCCCTGGCAACAACACACAATTAAAAAAGCCACTTGATGGACTCCATTCCACTCTGGGTTCTGCAGGCCCATTGGCAGAACCAGGTCTTCAGGGCCTTGGGAAGGAGTGTCAAAGTGGATGCCAATCTAACCTCTAACATGGATTATGTTTTTGCTCGTATTTTGTTTTTATGTGCATCCACACACCGGGCATGAACACTGCTAAACACAGTTCCTGAAAACAAAATAATGTAGGTTAAAAAAACAAACAAACCACAGTGTTTTGAAATAAAACACTACACTAGAGCAAGCAAGGTTGTAAGTAAGGTTGTTCTTACAATGTAAGATGACATGATTATTTTAAAATTAAAAAGTGATAAAAACTAATAATCTCATTTGCTTCGGTGATCGTAAGTCCCCTCCCAAAATACTTCTGCCAAGGAACAACTACCAAAACCGTGGACTGCACTTCTCTTTCCTGTAATTTTTTAAAAAATATATATATTCTCCTGGTTGTCTCTCAATGCTTAGTCAGTGAGTAAGGAGTCATAAAATGCAGGATTGTTCATCTTTCCTTCCCACTGCCTGATGACTGTACCAAATATATGATTCAACTGAAAATGTGGGAAGCAGTAGGGCCAAGGTGATTAGAAGCCCATAATCTTTAATTAAAATCCCATGGCTGCTGCACCCAATTTCTGAGCCAGTATCTCTTCAAACTTTTTACGCAAAAAGAAAAAAAGATGGAATAAATGGGCCAAAGAATATTCAGTAGTCTAATGCTTTTGAGTTTTATTTTCTTAGATTTTAAGTGGACTACTGCCACAGTTTCCTGTAATTCTTATCTTGGATACTTTAAATATGAAATTATGTATTTTTTTTACAAAAACATACGGTCTAAAATATCTTAGTTACCTAGCATAGTGTCCTCTAGATGGTACTAAGCAGTGGTGGGATTCAGCCAGTTCACATCACTTTTGGAGAACTGGTTGTTACTTTCTGAGCAGTTTGATAAACTGGTTGTTGGAAGAAATCATTAGGGCAGAGAACTGGTTGTTAAATTACTTGAATCCCACCACTGGTACTAAGGCTCTAATTCCAGCCCTTTGATTCAATTCAGTTTATTGCAATCGTAGGCCAGTGGAGGTATTAAATAAAGTTTAAGACAGAATTAAAATACATTTGTAAAACAACCTAACTAACATCTATAAATGAGGTCCAGGTTACAGCCTATATTAAATGATAATGTAAACACTAAAATTATATTAAATATGATAGCATCAGTGGTGGGATTCAGCCAGTTCGCACCACTTCGGGAGAACCGGTTGTTATCTTTCTGAGCAGTTTGGCAAACTGGTTGTTGGAAGAAATCATTAGGGCAGAGAACCGGTTGTTAAATTATTTAAATCCCACTACTGGATAGCATCTAAAATGACAATAAACCAGTAGTATATAAAAACATTAGTATCAACAAAGTAACAACATCAAAAATTAAAATGAATTAAAATGAATTGCAGTTAATGCATTATGGGAGATTGGTCCATCAGAATCTAATTCCAGCCAGCAGAATAAATATTCACAGGGGCTATGGCCGTAACTTGTCTAGAGAGCATAAGGTTGGATTATAAGCTTCCTATGAGTAGACATGAAGCTGGCAACATCACTCTACTAGACAACAGGACCTTGCAGGATGAACCAACCATCCTCTTCCAGGAGGCCATTTTTATCCCGTGTGCTGTCTTTCTAGCAATATTTCACAAGAAGAGTACTCCACTCCTCTACTCACAATAGAATCCCTTATGCCACCAGGCTTGAAATTTTGAGCCTGGACAATCTGGAACTGTGCCGCCTGTGGTCTGATCTAAGCATAGTACACAAAATTGTCTGCTACAACATCTTACCTATCAACGACTTTTTCAGCTTCAACCACAATAATACACAGGCCAACAACCGATACAAATTCAAGGTAAACCCCTTCAAACTCAATAGCAGAAAATACGACTTTAGCAACAGAGTGGTCAATGCCTTGGAATGCTCTACCCAACTTCATCATCAAACCCTCACAGCTTCAACCTCAAACTGTCTACCGTGGACCTCACCCCATTCCTAAGAGGTCCGTAAAGGGGGTGTGCATAAGCGTACCAGCTTGCCTACCGTCTCTGTCCTACCGTCCCCATTTATTTGTATTCATTTCCTTCAATCATGTCCATGTTCATACTTATGCCTGCTATCCTGTACATGTTTGACAAACTAATAAATAAAATAAATAAACTTACAGTGCCACTAGTATTACCACCATTTCTAGGGAGTTTTCTGCACCAACTATGCTGAGGAAATTCTCTGTCCCTCTCTTCAGCAGGCTGGGTGAATATATTTCTTTTTGAGGGCGCAGGCCAAATGGTCTTGGATGGAAAGCCACATTCAGCTGTAGGTCATATCATATCCATGCTGCAAAACCTGGATAATTCATAGCTTTTAGGAAACAAAGATTTCCGTATTGGTTGTAGAATATAGAATAATAAGAGTTGGAAGGGACTTACTTTCTTCTAGTCCAACCCCCTGCTCAAGCAGGAGTCCCTATACCATCTCAGACAAATGGTTGTCTGGTCTCTTTTTGAAAGCCTGCAAGTGATGGAGCACTCACAACTTCTGAAGGCAAGCTATTCCATTGGTTGATTGCTCTAACTGTTAGGAATTTTCTCCATAGTTACAGGTTGCTTCTCTCCTTGGTTGGTTTCCATCCATTGTTTCTTGTCTTGCCTTTTGGGGTTCTTTGGAAAATAGTTAGATGCCCTTGTCTTTGTAGGCACCTCAATATTGGAACAGTGCACTGCCATTGACTGCTTCTGTGGATTTTTACAGCCTATATTAAATGATAATGTAAACACTAAAATTATATTAAATATGATAGCATCAGTGGTGGGATTCAGCCAGTTCGCACCACTTCGGGAGAACTGGTTGTTATCTTTCTGAGCAGTTTGGCAAACTGGTTGTTGGAAGAAATCATTAGGGCAGAGAACCGGTTGTTAAATTATTTAAATCCCACTACTGGATAGCATCTAAAATGACAATAAACCAGTAGTATATAAAAACATTAGTATCAACAAAGTAACAACATCAAAAATTAAAATGAATTAAAATGAATTGCAGTTAATGCATTATGGGAGATTGGTCCATCAGAATATAATTCCAGCCAGCAGAATAAATATTCACAGGGGCTATGGCCGTAACTTGTCTAGAGAGCATAAGGTTGGATTATAAGCTTCCTATGAGTAGACATGAAGCTGGCAATATCACTCTACTAGACAACAGGACCTTGCAGGATGAACCAACCATCCTCTTCCAGGAGGCCATTTTTATCCCGTGTGCTGTCTTTCTAGCAATATTTCACAAGAAGAGTACTCCACTCCTCTACTCACAATAGAATCCCTTATGCCACCAGGCTTGAAATTTTGAGCCTGGACAATCTGGAACTGTGCCGCCTGTGGTCTGATCTAAGCATAGTACACAAAATTGTCTGCTACAACATCTTTCCTATCAACGACTTTTTCAGCTTCAACCAAAATAATACATGGGCCAACAATCGATACAAATTCAAGGTAAACCACTTCAAACTCGATAGCAGAAAATACGACTTCAGCAACAGAGTGGGCAATGCCTGGAATGCTCTACCCGACTCCATTGTTACATCCTCAAACCCTCACAGCTTCAACCTCAAACTGTCTACCGTGGACCTCACCCCATTCCTAAGAGGTCCGTAAAGGGGATGTGCATAAGCGTACCAGCGTGCCTACCATCCCTGTCCTACCGTCCCCATTTATTTGTATTTATTTCCTTCAATCATGTCCATGTTCATACTTATGCCTGCTATCCTGTACATGTTTGACACACTAATAAATAAAATAAATAAACTTACAGTGCCACTAGTACTACCACCATTTCTAGGGAGTTTTCTGCACCAACTATGCTGAGGAAATTCTCTGTCCCTCTCTTCAGCAGGCTGGGTGAGTACATTTCTTTTTGAGGGCGCAGGCCAAATGGTCTTGGGTGGAAAGCCACATCCAGCTGTAGGTCATATCATATCCATGCTGCAAAACCTGGATAATTCATAGCTTTTAGGAAACAAAGATTTCCGTATTGGTTGTAGAATATAGAATAATAAGAGTTGGAAGGGACTTACTTTCTTCTAGTCCAACCCCCTGCTCAAGCAGGAGTCCCTATACCATCTCAGACAAATGGTTGTCTGGTCTCTTTTTGAAAGCCTGCAAGTGATAGCACTCACAACTTCTGAAGGCAAGCTATTCCATTGGTTGATTGCTCTAACTGTTAGGAATTTTCTCCATAGTTACAGGTTGCTTCTCTCCTTGATTGGTTTCCATCCATTGTTTCTTGTCTTGCCTTTTGGGGTTCTTTGGAAAATAGTTAGATGCCCTTGTCTTTGTAGGCACCTCAATATTGGAACAGTGCACTGCCATTGACTGCTTCTGTGGATTTTTACAGCCAAGATTAGGTGGCTCTAATAGGGATGATCATTTATTTATTAATTTGTCATATTTTCATATCACACAGTCCCTATATGATTGCATTACTCTGCTGGCAGCAGAACCATAGTGTAGGAACTTTAAATATGCGGTTGGATGCAGGGCTGAACGAACAAGGATGCACAGATGATTCAGTTCAATAGGTGCATAAATGTCTGCATTTGGTTGCCATTCACACACAGAATCTATTCATGTGTTAATCTGATGTGGGCATCTGAGAGTGGGTAGCAAGCACCCCTCACCCTCACCATCCTATCTTCAAAGTAATGTATGGAAAGTATGACTATGATACGGAAAACCTCATCAGCTGCTTGTTAAACTGTAAATATGCAGCCTATACTTCAAAAGGAAAAATGTGTTGGATTCTAATTTTCTATGGTGGTTTAATGCTGATTCACTCAGCTTCTTTTCTCTGCTGATAATTTGTGCAGACTGGTATACTGGAGGTGGCCAGATGCAAAAGATGGGAACTCTCACAAATCTTCCCCAGTTCTATGGCAGAAACTGTGTCAATTCTCCTCTTTTGGGTCCAGCAACTACAACGGTTAGAAAAATAACCCCTGTGATTTCAGCAATGGCTGGGTGATTATTTTTTGAATTGCCAGTGATCACAGCCATATACACATGTACATAAAATTACCATGACTTGTGCAAAACAGTTGGCGAAGAAAACACAAACTCATAAAAATGATTGTTTTAAAAATCAGAAAAATATGGATCCAGATGCGTTTGCTAAAACATTGGTCCAGGCAAAACCCTGATGCAAATATCATGGTTTTGTTTAGGAAAAACCTCTGAAGAAGTTCACAAGATATGAATAATTTCTTAGAGATTTTCAAGCAACTTAGCCATGTTATAAATATTCTTACTTTTTTTTTTTAATTTGAAGCCACAGTTTGCCTGTTTGGGAAAAGTGGTAGTTGATGGGATTTCTAGTATGATTTGATTGCTTATTTGTACCCTATGACTATCGTTAAGTGCTGTACCTTATGATTCTTAACGAATGTATCTTTTCTTTTTATGTACACTGAGAGCATATGCACCAAGACAAATTCCTTGTGTGTCCAATCACACTTGGCCAATAAAAAATTCTATTCTATTCTATTCTATTCTATTCTATTCTATTCTATTATCAGGGAACATTTGGACAAATCTCTCCAAATTACCAAAAAAGTAAAATAATAAATTACTGATTAGCAATAAGATAGCAATAAGCAATGAGCAATAAGATAGTAATTATTATTAGAAAACTGCAATAAATGCCCAACCAATCCATGCCCAAATGAATTTACCATTGACTTCTGATTACTCCACTTTCCTCAAGAGACTGCATCATCTTCCCTTCTTCCCCAGATGACTCACACTGCACTAGGCAACCCTGGGCAAATGTGTCCTCTGAGTAAATAAGATCTTCTTTCCTTAGTATTCTCTAAGAGATGGTCTTCTTGCAACATCTTGCTTCTCATCCAAGATCTGGTCACTTATGATTGCCATCTGGCTGCTCCCAAAGATCTGTCCATTTTTGCAAATAACAGAATAACAGAGTTGGGAGGGAACTTGGAGGTCTTGTAGTCCAACCCACTGTTCAACATGGGAAAGCTCACAAAACCTGGAAGAATTCCTGAATTCTTCTTCTAAAATACCAGAGTTGTGGCAGTCTTTTTATGTTTATCTTTCATTCATGTAAAAATCTTCCCCAGAGAGAGAGAGAGAGACAGAGACAGAGACAGAGACAGAGAGAGACAGAGACAGAGAGACACAGAGAGAGAGAGACACAGAGAGAAACAGAGAGAGACAGAGACAGAGAGACCCCCACACACAGAGAGAGACAGAATGAGAGAATGAAAGAGAGACAGAGAGAGACAGAGGGAGACACACACAGAGAGAGACACAGGGAGAGAGAGAGACAGAGAGAGAGACAGAGAGAGACACGGGGAAAGAGAGAGAGAGAGAGAGAGAGAGAGAAAGACAGACAGACAGACAGACAGACTGCTCTAGAATGAAAGCAAGCACCAGTTCCAATACAGTGGGACATTGCTTAGATGACCAGCAACAGCACTAGTGAAATTATTCTCCTGCATTGTCCTGAGATGGTCAACATTCCATTCCATCAAAGGTGAATCTCACACATTATCTTCAGATTAAACTAATGGAAGAAGACATTAGAAGGCTGGAGTTGTGATAGAGAGAAAGCCCATCCAGGAAAGATAACTGCAGTTTTAAAAGGTATAATAAATTAAGTGACCTTCCTGAAATTTATATAGAAATGAAATTTCCCATATTTCTGGCTTCTTTCACCATTATACATTATGCATGGCCTCTCTGAAGAGACAAATTGCCATTCTTTTCATCTGCTGATTCTGCAAAGAATAGCTGGCTGTACCCTTGCTGGTTTTAAAGGAAGGTTTCCCCTTATATCTATAGCTCATTACACTCACACAACCCTATCTGGAATATTTAATTATATAAATATATTGCTGCTATTTCTGAACAATTGTTTCTAGCTTGCTGCTGATCACGGAGCAAGCGAGATATCTAGAAAACCGCTGGGGAATGGGACAACTCACCACAGTCAGCTCACCATGGCCAACTTGCCATGGGACAACTCGCCACGGCCAGTTCACTGTGAGACAACTCATTACAGGACAATTTAACAATTCTATTTAATTATCTTAAATAGATAAAAATTATTTTAAATGCTGCCATTCACCTTTCAGTTTGTCCCTCCTTTTGCAGCCTTTCGTTAATGATTCTATTCCACCATTTCTTTGATATTAGTGTAACTCTTGTCCCGCAATGAGTTGTCCTGCAGTGAGTTGGTTGGGGCAAGTTAGCCACGGCGAGTTGGCCGTGGTGAGTTGGCCATGACAGGTTGGTTGTGGCGAGTTGGCTGCAGTGAATTGTCATAGACTCAAACCATTGATACAGATGTGGGCTGCAACCAGATTTGATTAGGTGCCATCTCCATGTGGGTAGGAAGTGAAATGCATAATAGAATCCTCTCCAAAATTTCTCAGTGAGGCTGATCCCTGTCTTCATAGAAATGATTCTTATCTATAATTCCCTAATTTAGTATTCCTGCATCTTCTCCTTGTTAGGTGATGGGGGTGGGGGTGGGCAGCCTGTCAGGCCTGGAAGCCATCTTTTTCGTTGGATCTTCAAGCCTGCCATATTTACTACTGTGGGAAGCTGGGAGGGTGGATTGTATGGAGCAAGGGTGATATATAGTCATAATAACATTCCTTTCTGAGAGAGTCAAGGACATCTTGCCCTGCACCTGGAGGGCTGGAACTGGGAGGTATCTCCAGTTGGGACGGTGTTTGATTGGACCATGTGATGGACTTATGGGTGCTATGCAGGGACTTGGACTTTCCTTTGGGTGGGGAAAACCTGGAAGCTTTCAGATTCGGGTTGCCCCAGATGTGCCAATATGACATCTCGAATAAAATGGAACTTTGAGGAACTTCAAGCCTCAGAGTCTTTTTTCATTGGGGGAGTTACTTGGAACCCTGACATTTATATTGTACAGCTCTTACTAATAGATATTTTTCCGGAAATGTCTAAAAAAGTAACCAAGTTTTGCTCCATTGCAGTCGCCCCCATAAATAATGGTAAATTCACTTGAGCATGGATTGGTTGGCTGGCATTTATGGGAGTTTTCCAAGGATAGTTACTACCTTATTGCTTATCAATAATTTATTATTTTACTATTTTTGGACTTGCCTGTAAATCTTACTTGATTCTCTGCTCTTTTGTCCCTCAGTTTGCTTCATTTCTTTTGAATGCACTTTTGTTGGTTTATTTTTTAAATTGGTCTCTGAATAGAAGAAAATAGAATAAACAGAACGAATTTAATATATTTTTTGATGTAGCTTTAGGCAAGGCTAGAAAAGAAAATGCAAAATAAACTTACAAAAACAAACAAATGAACAAATAACTAAAATTTGCCACGATCAACATCCCCCAACTTGGAAAGGTGACACTGGACAGAGAATTAGATCTAAGTGGCCAAGTTCCAGACAAGGAGAAAGAGATAGAGAAATGGAGGCTATTTATGACCTCGCCCTCAGGCCACAACAGTTTTCCATTAAGACTAAACACATAACAATATATCAGTGCGACAAAGAGATTGTCTAGAGAGTGAAAAGGAGCACCATCCCAGAATTTTGTAGCAGTCTTGTGGACAAGGTCTGGTTGGAGCTCGTCCAGTAGAGAGAAGACATCAAATGTTGAGGATTATCTAGCTCCAGATTTCCTGCAGTGATCAGATGCACAGGCCTGATGACCTTCTTCCAAATATATCTAGTTTAGTGTATTGCTAAGATTTTGGGGAGAATTCGATTCATTCCTCATTCAACTAGGGATTTTGGGTCTCTCATTCTCTCAGTGGGGATGAGTGGAGACCGGTCCTCATAGTTATCTACAGGGGGCAAAGGAAAGGCAAGTGACAAAACGTGTATCATGATGCTATGAGGCAAACCCCACAACCTCCCTATTTACATTCCCAGTGTTTGGGTGCAAGTACAAAACGAAAAGAGGATTCAAGAAGGTAGCTCGTGAGGAAGATGAGAATCTTTTTATAGCAGAGATATTATGACAGTGCTCAGGGCCCTGGGTGTGTGTTTATCATTCAGGTTTGGGCTGACTCCCAATGACTGCTAGGATGACTCTATACAGTTTTCTTAACAAACTGATTAAGAAATGATTTGCTCTTGTCTGCTTTGTATGGCCAAGAGAAAGGGACTGGCTGAAGATCACCCCACTGACTGGTAACTCAAACTCACAGCTGCTAGTTTCTAGCCTGGCACCTTAATTAAGATTAAGATACCGATTTATGATTAATTAATTATGATTTATGATTAATTATGATCATGGTTTATCACTTATTGCTTGTATGTAAACTGGAAGCTTATGCAACGGAGACAAATTCCTTGTGTGTCCAATCACACTTGGCCAATAAAGAATTCTATTCTATTCTATTCTATTCTATTCTATTCTATTCTGTTCTGTTCTGTTCTGTTCTGTTCTGTTCTGTTCTGTTCCGTTCCGTTCCGTTCCGTTCCGTTCCGTTCCGTTCCGTTCCGTTCCATTCCATTCTATTCTATTCTATTCTATTCTCTATTCCATTCCATTCCATTCTTACCCAGACTAGTTCTCTTCCGACCACTGACTGTCAAGGATGCATTATTTCTACTTTCAGAAAAAAGGGTAAAAAATGGAACAAATCTCTCTTGTAAAAAGACTACAGGTAGTCCTTGATTTACGACCACAACTGAGCCCAAAATTTCTATTGCTAGGTGAGACAAATGTTAAATTGCCGCGTTTGTTAAGTGAATCACTGAAGTTAGTAACACTTGTTAAGTGAATCAGGGATTTTCCATGGACTTTGCTTGTCAGAAGATTGGAAAAGGTGATTTGCATGACCCTGGGACACTGCAACCATCATAAATATGAGTCAGTTGCTAAGCGTCTGAATTTTGAGCATGTGACCATGGGGATGCTGCAATGGTAAGCAGTGTTGGGCTGTTGCCAGTTCGGACTGGTTCGGGCGAACCAGTAGTTCCGACCAGCAGCTGGCCCCGCCCACCCTGGCTCTATCACGTCCTATATAATTGGCAGTTTTTCGATGCCACGCACATGCGTAGAAGGCATGCATGCACATTTTCTGTTCTGGGCGAACTAGTTGTTACAACTGGCAGCAGCCCGTCACTGGACGTAAGTGTGAAAAGCAGTCAAAAGTCACTTTTTTCAGTGCCATTGTAACTTCGAATGGTCCCTAGACAAACTGTTGTAAGTCAAGGACTAATTGTACTTGCTTCCCATGGGCATGTTGGTAACTCTCTATCTCCAGAATCAATCACACACTCCTATCCCTGTGTCCCATGGATCTTACCTAGAGCTAAGGCAAGATATAAGGACAGGTAATAGATATGCAAATCAAAATCTGATACATAGCAAATTCAGAGAGTGGGCTTTCAAAGGTCCTCGGTTTGTGCAGAGAAAACCAGAGTTTACATTTTAAAAGATTCTGAATATCATGAGATATTAAAATATCACATGGGTTGAAAGTGGAGAGAGGGAATAGCTCCCTTGTCGATATTGCTTGAACGCAAACAACGTCATAAATTACAGCAACTGTCCTGCTGTTGTTTCACATCAAAAAGTTCTACTGTTCATGACTCATTCAACCCTTCTTTAGCACCTCTACATCATTCCCATTTAATTTTGGTTTCAGCCAAAGCAAAAAACATAAAAATAAAAAATGGCAACTGCTTACAAGGACGTATTTTAGGCCACCCTTCGTCTTCCAAACTATTTCACACTCTCGTTAATTTTATTTTAGCAGAAGTATGCAGCATCCCATTCTGGGAAATGGTGACTTTCCCTCCCTCCCCTTTTCTGGGAACCCCACTCTGTGGAGCTAGCAAAAATATCTTAATAAAAAGGCTAGGCTGAGTGGACTCAGAACCTCTGTGGATTAAGAAATAAAAGAGGCGGCACAACAGAAATGAAGGAATGAAGAAAAAAGCTGAAAAGGAAGATTGTTGCTATATACAGAAACCTAATTTCTCTTTCTCCCTCTTTTTCTTTCTTTCTTTCTTTCTTTCTTTCTTTCTTTCTTTCTTTCTTTCTTTCTTTCTCTCTCTTTCTTTCTTTCTCTTCCTCCCTCCCTCCCTCCTTCCTCCCCTCCTTTCTCTCTCCCTCTCCCTTCTTTCCTTCCTCCCTCCCTTCCTCTCTCTCTCTTTCTTTTCCTCCCTCCCTCTTTCTTCCTTTCTTTCCTTCCTCCCTGCCTCCCTCCTTTCTTTCTTTCTTTCTCTCTCTCCCTCTTCCTTCTTTCCTTCCTCCCCCCCTCCCTCCCTCTTCTCTCCCCCTTTCTTTCTTTCTTTCTTTCTTTCTTTCTTTCTTTCTTTCTTTCTCTCTCTCTCTCTCTCCCTCCCTCCCTCCCCCCCCCCCTCCCTCCCTCCATCTCCAAGTTACTAGGGAATAGGGAAGCAAGGATCTTATTAGCAGGGGTCATTCAGAAACAGGCTCTTCATGCAAATTATCACTCTAAGGACAAATTAATTTTTGTTACTGCTGCTATGACTGCTACTCTAATGTGAACTCAGGTTAAAAAGATAGAGAGGATTATTCAACTGATGCTAATAGTGATTTTGTTTTGATTTTGTTTGGGAAAAAGTGGCAGAAATGAAGCAAATGTTCTCTTCCCATTGCAACAGTTCAGGTTTATTAGAATTGCTGTAAAGTAATAAAAATAAGAGGATCAGTTGTGTTCTATGTAATTAATGTAACAGTACATAATTGGGATAAATATATGATCTCTCATAGAGATTAAAAAAAATCATGACTGGGTTTAATAATTGTTACTACACTTCCATACAACCTCCGTTTTCACCCCCATATCCCTCAAAAGCAATTTCTAGATAGGTGCCAACTTAAAATGATGAACGAGGGATCAAGAATTCATTTAACCTTTTACCTCAGGGCTGTCAAACTCATGGCTCACGGGCCGGATGGTCACACGCTGGCCACGCCCACGTCCAGTTTAGCAAAGGGGGGAAATGTCCCGATATATCATGTGACGCCACCGTGATGACGTGGGTTTGAGACCCCTGCTTTACCTCATCCTAAACTGCCACAGATCCTGGCATGACAAAATCCCTTACCCCTCCATTCCACACCACAAGTAAATTTAAAAGGGGTTTGTATCATAAACTCTTCACCTATGTTCCACCAGAAACCTGTGAATGAATTATGCCTTCCCCAAATCAAAAAGTCATCCTGAATCACATTCAGGATATCACGTTCAGGATGTTACCTGATGTTATGTGTACCCCTTGGGCTAATCACAAAACAATTAACTCACATAAGGGGGAGCCATCATGCTACTTGCTTCTTAAAGGACCTGCTAGGATCAGGAAGGAAGAGGTATGATGGGAGGTAAGTTCTCCCAATGGAAGAAGACTGGAAAAAGAGAGCCTGCAGAGGTCCAGCATATCAATGAAGTGACAAGACTGATATAAAAGTAAAGGAAAAAGTTCCCCTCGCACATATGTGCTAGTCGTTCCTAACTCTAGGGGGCGGTGCTCATCTCTGTTTCAAAGCCGTAGAGTCAGTGCTGTCCGAAGACGTCTCCGTGGTCATGTGGCCAGCATGACTAAATGCGAAAGGCGCACAGAACGCTGTTCCCTTCCCACCAAAGGTGGTCCCTATTTTTCTACTCTCCTTTTTTATGTGCTTTTGAACTGCTAGGTTGGCAGAAGCTGGGACAAAGTAATGGGAGCTCATCCCGTTATGCGGCACTAGGGATTCGAACCGCTGAACGGCTGACCTTTTGATTGACAAGCTCAACGTCCTAGCCCCTGAGCCACCGCGTCCATAAAAAAGGCTGATATACACTAAAGGTAAAGGTTCCCCTCGCACATACGTGCTACTCGTTGCCGACTCTAGGGGGCGGTGCTCATCTCCATTTCAAAGCCGAAGAGCCAGCGCTGTCCGAAGACGTCTCCGTGGTCATATATACTACAGCTAAACAAAAAACAGATCAGTGCAACTCTTCAGCACAGCAAGGGTTGTGGGAACCCAGAGGTCTCTATCCGTTTTTCTAATTGGACTAGAAAGCTCTAAATTACTTGCTTTTCTAGAAAAAAAAAGTCCATACCTGAAATTAGCAGGGTTCTTTGCACCAGTGACGTAGCATTGCAATGTTTAGGTAAATTTGACTCTTTTTTTGTTCTTCTGTGGGCAGCTGGAAATCATATCTGGAATGAAGGGGAGATACAATAGGAATCTTATCTAAAATATTGTCATTTTGAATAGGTAGGTAATGATTCGTTCCCTATCACCCTGCAAGGCTTGACTAGACCTAATCACAGGGATGCGGATGTGGATATTATAGGAAAAATGCGATGGTCAGAGCTGTCAATCAATATATTGTTTGATGAAGAGGCATGTTCCCCTTCCCTGGAGGCCTTAATAGAAGTTAGCTAGTCCTATGTCCAATATGTTTTAGCAGATCCTGCATCTGGCTTGACCAGATGACCTGAAAAGCCCCCAAGCATCATGCTCCTATGGTTTTATATGAAAGGAAGGAAGGAAGAAAAAAAAACATGGATTTTGTTGGCAAACCCCAGCAGCAATTTCACTTTTAACTAATGAGCCTATCTATAGCAGGCCATTTAATTTCAGGTTTGCGCTAGATAAACCACAGTGAGCAATGAAAGGTTCAGTCTACCAACACATTAATTATTTAAGAAAGCATGGGCGTTTAATTGTTCTGTTAGCTCCAGATTCCTCTGGAACAGAGGCCAGCTTTTTGGAACCATAAACTGGAACATCATACAGCATGTCACAACTATTTCTCTGCTGCTAAGGAAACAGAAGATATAGCTACTCCTGTCCTAATGAGCTGCTAGCGAGGGGTGGGGGGCTGGAACGACTAAGAAATCACTTTCTGTCCTCCAGTTCAGAGGTCAGTGTTCCTTTTGAGTTGAAAACATGTGAAATTTACTGGTACTTTCAGTCGCTTTTTAATAAATTAGTTCTCCCTCAAACTGAACTCTCAAGTACATTTCAAAGACCAGCTGGGCTTAGTTGAACACATGAAGCTGATATTACATCATGTCACTGCTTATCTTATTCCATAAGTTGTTCATGGTCAGCTATTTCCATGGTCTTAAAACACGTGGAGAACTCTATTCTTGCAACCTGTGATGGCTAGCTAAATCAGTGTTTCTCAACCTTGGCAACTTTAAGATGTATGGACTTCAATTCCCAGAATTCAAGCAAGCTAATTGCGGGAGGGTGAAATGCTCCTGGTTTGGAACGGTTCGGTCGAACTGGTAGCGATGGTGGTTTGGAAAACTGGTAGCCATGACAGCGCGAGGCTCCACCCACCCTCCTGATCATCATTTTTTACCCTCTGCGCATGCGCAGAAGGGTTTGCGCATGCACAGAGGCTCCAAGCGTGCACATGACTCACGCGTGTGTGCGCGCGTGCACTTTTGAACCAGTTGGGAAGGTAAGTAGATTTCACCCCTGGTTCACACCAATTGAAAAGCACTGGGTTAAAGGTTTGATCTTTCAGGGCTGCTATAGCATTAGATTTTACGCATTGGTGGGGAATTCGTAGAAGAGGCTGGAAGTTCCTTCCCAAACTGTGACTCTGTTAATGCTTCTTGTAACCTAGGATGTTCCTTCAATAAACAGTGCTTCCTTCTTCACACGATGACCTTTCTAAGGTCCCTTCCAATTCAGTTACTGCTAGATGAGAAGACCACTATGACAGAAAGCAAAGATAACAAAAGAGCAGCAATCTGCTTCTGATAACAAAAGAGCAGCTATGTAGAATTAAAGGAAGCAATACTTATCCTTTCAGTCAAGATTTCTCCCAGTTTTGATTTGTTCAATTTCCTTTGGAGTAACTGGGTTTATGATCTTACTCCTAAAGTCTCCTCTTCTGTGAGCTTTTTCTAAGTGGATAAAGACCCAGTACTTATACACATATAAAACACAAGCTGCTACATTTGCCACATGCACAGTGAGGGGCAAAAGGAGATTGTTAAAATGACGTGCCCTTCTTTTGTATCAGGCAGTGGGCCTTATGAACCTCTGCTCCTAGCTGCCATTTCCCCTTTCTAAAAACACCTCTGTAGCCTCATGCAGAAGCCGAATAGATTTTGCCTTGGGTGTTTGCAATCTCAATTTCCCCATCAGTCTATCTTTAGAATGGCCAAATAACTAGTGCAAGTGTGGTATTCACATACTTTCCCTATTGGTTTGCAAATGTGAGTGCGCGCGCTCACTTCACTGGCATGCACCCCATCCATGCATGAGCCCCACCTTCTGCACATGTGCTTTGCTGGCACGCACGCCTTCTGCGCATTCACCCAGCCTCAAAAATGTGCCTAAATAGGATGGCATAGAGCCGGGGCGGGAGAGCAGGTGGGCGGGCCCACCTGAAATTTCCGCTACCAGTTCTGGTGAACCGGTGCGAATGGGCTGAACTAGTGAAAGAATATGACGCTTTTCAACAACTATCCCACTTTCTAGTATAGGAGGCAAAGAGTACAGTTATGTCTATCAGTTTGTGAGCTTGGCTGCCTCCTGATCAAGCTCCTCCCCAGGGCAGGGGTCAGCAAACTTGGCTCTTTTAAGACTTGTGGACTTCAACTCCCAGAGTTCCTCAGCCAGCTTTGCTGGAAGAGGGACTCTGGGAGTTGAAGTCCACAAGTCTTAAAAGAGCCAAGTTTGCTGACCCCCTGCCCTAGACCAGTGTTTCTTAAAATATGCCCCTAGCACCTACTGGGGGGGTTTCCCCACAAGATCCTTTCTTTTTTCTTTTTTTGCCAACCTATCTTGAAAAATGGTTTGCAAAAATCAAAAGTATTTGCCTACCTATGTTGAAAAACAATCACATTAAAATCCTCTCCAACATTCACCAGAAGGCGCAGCAGCAGCAGCAGCAGCAAATGTGTCTGTTTTAATTTTTTAATGGTAAATATCAGTAAAATAATCCCTAAAACTAAGAGCTCTCTTGGGATCCTCCATAATTTTTAGAAGTGAGAAGGGATCTTATGAGAGAGAGAAAAAGGAGTTTAAGGAACACTACCCTTGAATTACAGCCTTGAGTAATCATCCCCGATTATTGTACTGGTGCTTTCAGATGCATTAAACTTCTCCCCCTAATTTTTGGCTAGCCTTGCTCCTCCCCAAATGGCCCTCTCTTGCAGTAAGCTTCCAAGCATAGCTGCCAGTTCTTTTTACAGTCAATTTAAAAAAAGCTCTAAATATCTTTAAAATGCATTGGATAGGGCTCTAAAGGCTCACCCTCTGCATACATATTTCCCACCCAACCACCTCTGGGCAGTTATTCTTTTCCTACTTAATTGGACAATAGCACAGCTCTAGGATAAGTTAGTTACAGTACATTTCTTCCTTGATTTCTGCCCCCCCCCCCGCCTCATCAAATATTTACCATATTGGGCTCTACTTGACATTTCCCAATGTTTCTCTCTACAGGAATCCTTTCATTGATGTGCTGGGCAGCCCAGCTAGTCAACCCTAGGTTGTAGAGAAGGGTGGGCTTTTAGGGGTTTGCTGGGGTTCAGGAGGTGAGATTCGGTGCAGTTTGGAGAACCCCCAAATCCCACCCCTGGCTGGCTCCACCGACCCACCCCACCCCGCCCCTCCCAGGAGTCCCTACGCGGCCTGTTTTGGATGCAGGTAAGTGCAGGGATCAGGGAGGATGAAAAACGGGCCTTCAGGAAGGCTGAAAACAGGGCTGTTTCTGGCCTCCAGAGGGCCTCTGGAGCCTGGGGAGGGCAAAAACCCTCCCCCGCCGCATGGTACAGGATTGCCATGCTCGCCCAGCTACCAATTAGGCCACACCCACCATGGCCACACCCACCCAGCAACAGGGCAGAGAACCCCTTGCTAAAATTTTTGAAGCCCACCCGTGGCTGTAGAAGAGCATGTGGGAGAAAGCTACAATTATACAGACGCTGTTGTCCGTGACTTTTTATAATGGCATTATCTCTTAATGCAGCTCCTCAGCTTCTCACATTCAGGGAAATGTGAGGCCTAATGGTCTCCAATGTTCAGTGTGTGGTATTATATTCATTAATATTGAAAGAGTGCATTTGCTGAACCTTATTATAATTTTTCTTTCACAAGGACCATCCATTTTACTAAATTACCAAAACTGTTGCAGCCTTTTAATTAAGAATAAATGTATATAGTGCGCCATCAGCATTTTAAATATTCGAACCGTATAGCAGCAGTGAAATAGCTTCTTGCCTTCAGGGTGACAATTACATTGCTGCCTTTTGGCTTAAGGGGAAAAGAACATGTTTCTAGCCCTTATGATTAGACTGAAGAGCACCTTCTCCTTTAGTCATGCATTGATTCTACCATAGATATGTCACACATAGAAGGCTTTAATGGACCGGTTTTGGAGGCCACAGGAGCTCATTTTGGGAATGAGGGAAAAAAGGAGGAGAACTGAAACAAAACTTAAGAACCTAAAAAAAGTCATGCTAGATCAGACCCCATTCCACTATGACTACAACCAAAGCACAAGCACAGGAACAGACTATATTCAGATTGGGTTTGAAAATGCTACTTCGTTAGGTAAGACAGAACTGGATAAATGTTTTAAATCTATCACTTCAGGATTAATGGAAAACAACAACAAAAAATGGACACAACTTTTCTAGGCTGTCCTTTCAACAGCTTGGTTAAGGAGAGGACACAGGTCAGCGACAGAAGGAGTGCCCATCCTAAAATTGGGCCTCTGGTGGCTCAACAGGCTAATGCAGTCTGTTATTAACACAGCTGCCTGCAATTACTGCAGGTTCAAGTCCCATCAGGCCCAAGGTTGACTCAGCCTTCCATCCTTGTTAAGGTAGGTAAAATGAGGACCCAGATTGTTGGGGGCAATAAAAGTTGACTTTGTATATAATATACAAATGGATGAGACTATTGATTAACACAATGTAAGCCGGCCTGAGTCTTCAGAGAAGGGCGGGATATAAATTCAAATATAATAATAATAATAATAATAATAATAATAATAATAATAATAATAATAATAATAATAATAATAATAATAATATATTCCCTTAAAAAGATATTGTCACTAATATTGAACAAAACTAAGCAAGATCAGATCTGATTTGAATTTGAATTTGGCTGGGAGGTCACCAAGTAATCCCAGGGCTGTAGGATGGATGGGGAAGCTGCACCAACCAAGCAAGCAAGCAATGAACAGATTTGGCATGAATTTGGCTGAGAGATCACCAGGTAACCCCTGGATTTTAGGATGGATGGAGAAATTGCACCAAGGAAGGAAGGAAGGAAGGAAGGAAGGAAGGAAGGAAGGAAGGAAAGAGAGAGAGAGAGAGAGAGAGAAAGAAAGAAAGAAAGAAAGAAAGAAAGAAAGAAAGAAAGAAAGAAAGAAAGAAAGAAAGAAAGAAAGAAAGAAATCAAAAGAATATTGTACCAAAGTTTTTTGCAAAAAAAACCCCTAAAAGTACTACTACTTAGTAAGATAGATAAATGTGGGGATAGACAGCATCACCACCAGATGGATTCATCACTGGCTGACTAATTGCACTCAACACTTCATCCCCAATGAAATTTCATCTAAATGACGTATGCAGTGGGGTATCTAAAGGTTCTGTCTTAGGCCTTCATAACACCTTCATAAATGATTTAGAAGAAGGAATAGAAAGGGGATTCATCAAATTTTGCAGACAACACCAAGATGGGGAAAATAGCTATTGTCCAACTAAGTAGGAAAAGAATAACTGCCCAGAGGTGGCTGGGTAGGAAAAATGTATGCAGAGGGTGAGCCTTTAGAGACGTATCCAATGCATTTTAAAGATATTTAGAGCTTTTTTTAATTGACTTTAAAAAGAACTGGCAGCTACGCTTGGAAGCTTACTGCAAGAGAGGACCATTTGGGGAGGAGCAAGGCTAGCCAAAAATTAGGGGGAGAAGTTTAATGCTTCTGAAAGCACCAGTACAATAATCGGGGATGATTACTCAAGGCTGTAATTGAAGGGTAGCATTCCTTAAACTCCTTCTTTTTCCCCTCACAGGATCCCTTCTCACTTCTAAAAATTATGGAGGACCCCAAAAGAGCATATATCCTGAGGAGTCTAGCTTAAAGGGAAAGACATTCTGCTAAAACAGATTATAATCTTAACAAACATTAGAAAGGGATCTCTATGTCTGAGAAGCTGGAGAGCAATAACCAACGAAAGCGAACAGTTTTGAACCAGACAGACAGTTGTTATGTTGTTCCTAAGCTACTTCTAACATAGGTATAACATGGGAGAGGAGACAGTCCACTTTATAAAGAAGTCTGCCATAAAGAAGATTATAAAGAAGATTCCTACGGGAATGAAATACTATCAAATATCAAATCAGGTTCCATGTAGCACCAATGAGCAGAAATGAGTAACACCGATGAGGGTTCTTCATATTCAGTGCTCTCTAAGGAAATGTTAGCACAAAAATGTAGTTGAAAATAGATACCAATACTGGTGTTTTGACAAGATGTATACAAAAAGGTATACCGTATTTTTCAGACTATAAGAAGCTCCAGACTATAGGATGCACCTAGTTTTGGGGGAAGAAAACAAGAAAAAAAAAATCTGCCTCTGCCTCCCAGCAATTTGCCTCCTTGCAGCAAACAGCCTGATCAGCTTCAGCACAGCCTGATATAGCACAAGCAGCGGATTGGTGGTTGGATCGGCCTCCTGGAATACAACTGATCAGCTGTTCCAGGCTCCGGGGATCGCTGCCGCCCATTGCTGCTGCCGCCACCCATCGCCGCCACCACCACCAGAAGCAAAACATCTTCCAAAAAAAAAAAAAAAAAAACACCCCAGAAAGTCCAGTTGCTGAAAAAGCACCTTTGGGACAACCATGACCTGGATGAATGAGAATCTCCATGGAAATCTATAAAACAATGTTGTTCTCATTTGGAGCAGTAGTTCCAGTGATGAAAGCAACAGTGAGCCACAGGTCTACATGAAAGAGGCCATCTATGTCAAAATTGAACAACCCTCTCTTAACAGAGGGTGAGGAATATGACATCATTTATCTCCAGTCTACAACACAGTCCTTTCAACAGTTCCAAGAAAGCTCCACGCCCATTTGCACCACCCTGATGACACAGATAAACATCCAGGTGGCCTCAATGACTCTCTAAAAGGATGCAAATGACCAGCTGTCTGCAAGGAGTATAAAACAGTGGTGAAATCTGAACCGGTTTAGTACCGGTTCGCTGACTGCCCATTCGCGCTGCGCGTGCATGTGCAGTGCGCACCATGCACCAAATGCAAGGTGCGCACGCGCAGTGCACGTCAAAAGGAGGCATCCAGTAAGTAGAACAGTGTGCAGGGGGGGGTGATCAGCTGTGGCGTGCAATTTTTTTTTTTACTTTTAAAAGCATTGTTCTGATGAACGCATGGCTCAGCTGTGATCGTTAGAACCTCTTTTTTACCTTTTAAAAGCATTTTTACAACCTATTTGGCTGAATAGGTTGTAAAAAAAATGCTTTTAAAAGGTAAAAAAAGAGGCTCTGATGATCGCATGGCTCAGCTGGGCATGGGGGAGGGGGCAGGGATTTTTGCTATTGGTTCTCCGAACCACCCACCGCCATTGGTACTGGATTGGCCAGTCCGGTCCGAACCGGGAGCATTTCACCCCGGTATAAATCCTTCCATTCCCCACCATCCAGTCAGAACTGAAGAAGCTTCTTGGATGAGAAGTGAAATGCCTTCAAAGAAAAGCAACTGCCTTGAAAAAACGCCCGTGGGACAACTATGACTTGGATGACTGAGAATCTCCATAGACATTTAAGCCTACATAATAATGAAAGATAATGTGGTACACACAGACACAGCACATGAACCCATCCTCAATGTACAGTCTTATTGCCAAAAGCCTTAAGCTCGGACTTAATCTGAGTTAATTGGATAAAAATATTAGACACCATTGAAGACCTATTGTTCTGTAGCTTCACCATTCATGCAAACTTTTATTTATAAAAGTAAGATTATTTTGAAGAGAAATTCCATGGCTTTGTTTTCTAGGCCAAGACAGGGAAGATTTGTTCTTTCAGTTCTGTTTTCCCATTATCTTATTAATCCTTTTAGTGATTATTATTTTACTCTGTTATAGCAAAGACAGCAGAAAGGGAGGAAATCACTTCTCTGAGTAAAATTCAAGCATGTATTTGTTAGAGCATTCTTTTTTATTAATGCATCAGTCCCCTGGGCTTGTCATTTATATTGTGTATTTAAACATGGGCTCTCTATCGCCGCCTCCACATACCCCATTTTCAACCTCCGTGTGCCCCATTTTCAGCCTCTGCGTGTCCCATTTTTGGCCTATCCCCGCTACCTGGAACAGGCCAAAAATGGGACGCACAGAGGCGGTGATAGTCAGTGGTGGCGATGGGCAGCAGTGATCCCTGCAGCCTGGAGCAGCTGATCGGCGGTATTCTGGGAGCAGATCCAACCACCAATCAGCTGCTCATGCTAAATCAGGCTGTGCTGAAGCTGACCAGACTATTTGCTGCAAGCAAGCAATTTGCTGGGAGGCAGAGTCTGAAGGGTGGGGGGTGATGGGTGGGGGGCAGGCAGGGCTTCAGCAACATTCACTCTATAACACACAGAGAAATTTCCACCTGCTTTTTTTGGGGGTGGGGAGTGTGTCTTATACACTGAAAAATTAGAAGTAATTGTATTAACATGCAGATTGTTGCTTTAAAAAGATGCTTCTATTAGAGAAAGTTACAGATGAGAACGCATTTACATTTCTTAGCAGTAATTTTAAAAATTACATACTCACAGAAGGATGACTGGAACTGAGTGACACATAAAATTTGTGACACTGACATGGATCAAATTTATGACATATACATCTTCAAGATCAAAGTTTTCCTCCGATGTCTCATCCCCAAATATAGTTGGTTAAGGAAAATTAATTGCAGAAGGAAACAAAAGGCTCATAAACAGTCTTACTAGGGATTGAGTCTCATTGAAAACAATGGAAACTGAGTAAATTGTTCTATATATTCTTCTATTGTAAAACCACTGTTGCCCTCTATGGGAAAGAAATACAAATATGGATGTCTGAAATTCCATTTTACTTCTCAAATTCTTTTTTGAAATTCATATGCAGCTGGTTCCTTCAAACTGATGTAAAGCAATTATGGCTCTTCCATCATAATAGATTTTAATTAGCCAGGGGAATATTGTCTTTTACTGTGACACACTCACCCCCATAAAACTCTTTCAGCATAATAAAAGTTTTGTGACAGCTGCTTCCGGATTAAATATCACCTGTCCATATTTTTAATCATTTTTGCAACTAAGGTTTTTTTCAACTCCAGCATAAAGTTTGCATTTATTTAACTGGATGAATTATGAATCAGGAAACTCTAATTTTAACAAATACAACTAAGCATGTATTGGATTCTATATATAAAGCTAAATAAATTCATCTGGGCTTTCTCTAAAAAAAACCGCATAGAGTTTTAATAACAATTGGAAAAACAGAGCAATCTTTTGTAGTATAAGCTGCTGGGATCAGGTAGCATATAAATCTAATTAACATCATCATGAGACTGAAAAAAGGTCTTAAAGCATGCAAACCTGTCAGTTGTCAAAAACCTGATTTTGAATGGTCTAGAATGAATTGAGTGAAGAGCAACTGCCAAAGATGTCTCTGTCAGATGACTGAGTCGAAAACTGGGGCCTGACGGAGAGACGTGGAACCATGGGCAAAAAATTATGACTCAGTCTCCAGGCAGATTGGACTGTATCAACCCATTCATGCCCTTGTTACCTCCCGCCTGGATTACTGCAATGCTGGATTGCAGTAAAATCCGGTGCTGGATTGCAGTAACACCTGGATTACTGCAATGCTCTCTACATGGGGCTCCCCTTGAAGAGCACCAGGAGACTTCAACTGGTACAGATTGCGGCTGCGCGGGGGATAGAGGGAGCGTCTCGTAGCTCCCATATAACACCTCTCCTGCGCAAGCTGCACTGGCTGCCGGTGGTCTTCCGGGTGCAATTCAAGGCATTGGTGATCACCTTTAAAGCGCTCCATGGCATGGGACCAGGTTACTTACGGGACCGCCTACTATCTCCAATAGCCTCCCATCGACCTGTGCGCTCTCACAGAGAGGGCCTCCTCAGGATGCCGTCAACCAAACAATGTCGGCTGGCGGCCCCCAGGGGAAGAGCCTTCTCTGTGGGGGCACCTGCCCTGTGGAATGAATTACCTTTGGGGCTATGCCTACTCCCCGACCTCCGGACCTTTAAGCGCGAGCTCAAGACCCTTTTGTTTCACCGAGCAGGGCTGGCCTAATGGCTATTTTAATGGGTGGTTTTATTGATGGTTTGGTTTTATAGTTTTACTCATTATTTTAATATTTCGGCCAATTGAATCAGTTTTTTAATTGAAATATTGTGTTTTAACTTTTGTATATGTGTTTTATCTTGGCTATAAACCGCCCTGAGTCTTCGGAGAAGGGTGGTATAGAAATGCAAATAATAACTAAATAAAAATAAATTCCTGAACCATTCTGTAGCCTATTACGAGAAAAGATCTTAAAGTCCAAACTCACTGGAAGAAATACCATCAAGGCAATTAAAGCCTGGGGAAGTCAAGTCCTTAGAGGCACGGCTGGAATAGGGGACTGGACTCAAGCAGAACTAAAGGTCCTGGATAGGAAGACTAGAAAAAAAATGACAATGAATCAACTTTTCCATCCTCGGGGCGACATTTGGTGACTCCACTTACCAAGGAAAATCGGTGAGTGTGGAATTTTGCAAGTGAATCAGGTAATTGAAGAATGAAAAAAAAGGCTTTGGAAGAATATCTGAAGGGGACTGAAGCAGATACACTGAAGCTAGTATATCGGGAAGGCCTATCGGAGTATTGGAGACACCAAACCGGCCTACAAGAAACACCAAATGAAGAACTGAAAAGAGGCACGGGAAGACAAAGCTTTATATGACCAGTACATGAAAAAAAAAAAAAAGTGGCAGGGGAAGCAGATAATAACAAGACCTGGCAATGGCTAAGAACAGGATGGCTGAAGAAGGAGCCCAAGGCTCTAATTCTGACTGCGCAAGACCAAGCCTTAAGGACAAATGCATACAAGGCCAAAATTGAGAACACAGCAACTGACAGTAAGTGCCGCCTCTGCAAAGGAGCTGAAGAAACAGTGGCTCACCTGCTTAGCGGCTGCAAGAAGACCACATATGCTGATTGCAAAACAACAGTATGACAAAGTAGCAACAATGGTGCTTTGGAAGATCTGCCAGAAATATCATTTGCCTGCAAGCAAGAAATGGTAGAACCATAAAATAAAGTAATAAGAAAATGAAGAAGCTAAAGTGTTCTGGTACTTTGGAATTCAAGCAGATAGGCACTTGCCACATAACACTTCAGCCTTCACAACTAACTGTCAATAAGAAAGACAAAAAAAATGTACTGGATAGTGGTTGTGGAAGTACCTGGAGACAGCAGAACAGAAGAGAAAAAAACCGGAGAAACTAACAAAACACAAAGACCAAAAAAAAAAAAAAGGAATTAGAATGACTGTGCCAAAAAAGAGCAAAGCAGTCCTAATATTAATAGACATCCTGAGTGAAATCTCAAAACCACTGAAGCACCACTAGGACATCATTGGCATTGACTAAATCACCATTGGTTAATTGCAAAAGGCAGCTTTATTCACAACAGTCGCATCCTGTGACAATATTAAGTGTTGCATCGTTAAGTGTTAAATTTGTACCTAATAATAATAATAATAATAATAATAATAATAATAATAATAATAATAATAATAATAATAATAATATTTTAATTTTTATACTGCCCTTCTCCCGAAGGACTCAGGGCAGTGAACAGCCAAGTAAAACCATACAATATATGACTATCATTAAGTGTTCTAAGTGTTGCACCTTGATGAAAGTATCTTTTCTTTTATGTACACTGAGAGCATACGCACCAAGACAAATTCCTTGTGTGTCCAATCACACTTGGCCAATATAAAAAAAAATCTATCTATTCTATATTTCAAAAACCATCAAAACGTCAACATCTGCCTGCTTCAGGTCTTTGGGAAGGACTTAATAGCTCTGTCTGACTGTGCTGTGAACCATAATAATAACTACCTTGAAATTCTTGTGGCGGTTGTTGTTTTGAAGAAGAAGAGAGCTATGCCAGAGGTTCAACCATACTTAAAGGTCTCATCAGAGGAGTCAAACAAAGATTGCCTCTACCATAAAATATATGGTGAAGCACAAATTACAGAAACCAAAGCATACCAAAGTGGTTGTTGCTTGGGTTGCAGGAACCATGCTAAGTTTTGGAGTTCCTGGACATCTGGTGAAAAATCAGGATTGCTAGCCTAGTAATAGGGGTCAGCAGCTGAAGAACTATTGGAAGAAAAGATCTTTATCCTTATAAAGAAATAATTATCTGCTATTATACATTAAGCCCAACAAGAAGAGGATATTCGAAACAAATGTACCAATCCTGGAAAGAACAACATCCATAAATAACAGAACAGGGGCTAGAAGATCAACATACAAAATATTCACAGAAGAATTGGGAGAATTGCAAAAGTCTACCCAGAACAGAGAAATCAAAAATTGCCAGAAGGAATTCAGACTGCAGAGACAAACCAGGGGGGGTTGGCAGTAGAGGAAGCCAGCACAGCTATGTAATTGTTTTTATTCTGAAGCATCAGATCTGTGAAAATCTGATGAATAATAAAGTTGGAAGGGACTCTGAAGGTCTTCTAGGTCCAACACTCTTTACCATTCCAGACAAATGGCTGTCCAGTCACTTTTTAAAATTGTTCTCACTGTCGATAAATTTCTCCTTAATTCTATATATAAAAAGTTTTTATTGGTCAAAAAAAAATTTATGCAAATACATATCAGGTATGGTAAATTTTCATTTTTCTTATACATGATAAGAATTTTTACTCCAAATTTTAAACACATACAACAGCCATATGGCAAGCAGGTGAAACGAAGTAGCTAAATTTCAATCTTACATACACAATGAGGAAGGGTCAAGAATAATCAGAATATCATACGAAAGAGAATAAGAAAAACCAACACAATACCAAATATCTTTATCACTTCCTAGTTTTGGATCTCAGAACTCTGGGTTCAGCCTGACCCAACTCTAGGGCCGCAACAGCGGCAGCCGCCTCCGCCCCATGGTCTATAACCTCCCCTTCTTCAATTCCTGGGTCATCTTAATCCAGGAGGGCTTTGTGTTCCTCCACGTGAGGCCGCAGCCTCCGCAATTGTACTAATTTTTTCGTAATGCCCTCCCGGAAAATCATCAATCCTCTGGCATCAGCCATCTGAAGCCCACTCCTTCTGGTACAATTTGCTTGATAAAAGTAATATTTCTTTCTCATTTCACGTACCTGTCTGGGAATCTGCCTCAGAATGGCTATCTCCCTGCCCCTATAAGTCAGTGCCCCACTCCTATGTTTTCTAAGAATTTCATCTCGTCTCTCTTTTCACAAATTTGACATGAACCTCTCTAGGAACTGCATGCGTGCGTGCATATTGTGAATTAACTCTATAAACTCGATCCACATCCCAATTCATAAAATCAACACCTCTCCCAAGAAATTCTCCCAACAGTTTAGTCACAACATCTCTCAAGTCTTCTTGGTCCACTTCTTCCAAATTTTGAAACCTAAGGAAATAAGACATTTTATCCATCTGTAGTCCAAGCACAGCATTGCTTGTCATCTCCCTCTTTTCTGCACTGCCGCATCTCACCCTCAGACCTTCCACTTTCTGCTTATTTTCTGCTGAGACTTGTTGAGTATCCTTTAAATCCTTTTGGATAGTCACAATTTCTGCTCTTATTTCATCAGTTTCTTGTCCATATTAGATAACTTTTCCAGAATTCTCTCCATTTCTCCAGCAGTTGGTCTCTGACCTTTGCCATTTAAAAAAATTTTAAAATCCTCAGGCAAGCACAGTATCCTTATAATTTCCTCCGGATCCACCAGGGGGCACTCACAGGAGCAACGAGTCCAGAGTACAGTTAATCAACCAGGAAGCCGAAGGGAAGTGATGTCATCAAGATTCTCATAGTGAAGGCGGAAGCTGGGCGCCACCATTGTTCCCCAGAGGGAGGGGGGGCCTCAAACCCTCCCTCCTAAATTTCTCCATCACCTCTTCTCTCCAGAGCTCCACAAAACCGGTAATCTTGTTATTTTAAGTTCTCCTCTCTCCAAAGTGATTCGTACTCCTTCCAGTCGCCGGGGAGAAAAAAACCCGCACCGGAGTACTCCACTCACGTTTGCCGATATTCCTTCCTTCTTCATTCCTCAATTCTTCTCCGTTCCTGTTCACCACCAGGCTGCTGCAATTATAAATCCAAAGCCCGGTGTCACGGGCACAGCGGCCCAGGCGACGACCAAAGTAATGGCCGCGGCCTGTGGCCTCCGCACCCCGCCGAGCCTAGGACGCGCCAGCATCGGTCCCCCCAGTCCTGTATATCGGCTGGGAGACCCCTGGCGAGCCGTCCGTACGGCAGGTGTCCTTTTCGGAACACCTGGCCCCTAAGGGCCTCGGCGGCGGCCGGATTCGGACACTGGAGGCAGGAGAAGCCTTCCAGACGTCCGTTGCCACCGGATACCGGAAGTCGTCTCTCCAAATTTCTCCTTAATTCTAGACTAGGAATATCTCCTTGATAATCTTCCATCCATTACTTTTTGTCTTGCCCTCAGGAGCTTTGGAGAACAGCTTGACCCCTCTTCTCTATGTCAGCCCCCTCAAGTACTAGTAGATAGCTATCATATCAGCCCAGACCTTTTCTTCTATAGACCAGACAATGACCAGACCAGAACTGATAAAGTAATGCTAAAGTACGACTACTTAGTAAGATAGATAAATGTGGGGATAGACAGAATCACCACCAGATGGATTCATCACTGGCTGACTAATTGCACTCAACACTTCGTCCCCAATGAAATTTCAGCTAAATGAAGTATGCAGTGGGGTATCTTAGGCTCCGTACTCTTAACACCTTCATAAATGATTTAGAAGAAGGAATAGAAAGGGGATTCATCAAATTTGCAGACAACACCAAGCTGGGGAACATAGCCAACAATTTAGAAGATAGACTCAAGATACAGAAGGATCTTCACAGACTTGAATATTGTGCCCTATCCAACAAAAATGCAATTCAGTGGTAAGAAAAGCAAGGCAGGAGAAGTTAAATATACGAAAGGACTCTACAAAGTCTGTTCCAAAGACTTGGAAGATGATCACTACAAATACCTGAGCAATCCCTCAAGCTGGCAACATCAAGCACACTGAAGTCAAGAAAAAAGTTGGAAGTGAATACAACAAGAGTGTGAAGAAGTTCCTAAAGTCCAAATTCAGTCGAGGAAATACCATCAAAGCAATTAGTGCCTGGGCAATTCCAGTCATTAGACACAAAGCTGGAACAGTGGACTGAACTCAAGCAGAACTAAAGGCCCTGTACTGGAAGACCAGAAAGATAATGAAAATGAACTATGCCCTTCATCCAAACAGCAATGTTGACAGACTGTACCTATCAAGAAAATTGGTGGGTATGGAATATTGCAAGTAGCTCAGATGACGGAAGAAAAATGGGCTTTGGAAGAGTGTCTGAAGGCCAGTGAAGAACATGCACTGAAGCTAGTATATCAGGAAGGCCTACTGGGTATGGGAGACACCAAACTGGCCTATAAGAAGGACCAAATAAATACCAAAATACATACCTATACCTGTGATATATTGCTTGAATTATTAACTAGACACAAGCTCACCTAGATAGTTTAAACAGAAAACCAGAAAGTTAATGACAATTTGCTAGTGATAGCAAATGATATTAGTGATATTAATACATTATACCTGCCCCATAAAAATGGAGGCAGCTTGTAGAAATTCAACAGGGACTTCTAGGATGTTATGCCAGAAAAGGACTGGTAGATGGAGATGTAAGGGTACAGATGTTCCCTGGAAGCAGGGGTGAAATCCAGCAGGTTCTGGAGAACCGGTAGCAGAAATTTTGAGCAGTTCAGAGAACCAGCAAATACCACCTCTGGCTGGCCCCAGAGTGGGGAGGGAATGGGGATTTTGCAGTATCCTTCCCCTGCCACGCCCACCAAGCCACGCCCACAGAACCAGTAATAAAAAAAATTGGATTTCACCACTGCCTGGAAGGCATTCCCAAATGCAGTGAAATAACTAAGGGGAGAAGTCATTTTTGGGTATGCATGCTGACATAATGAATGTGCGTGTGTATTTTTCTGTACCTTTGACCCAGCACTGCATGCAGTCTTCAAGAACCAAACAAATTTCCCCTGATAATGTCAGTGTTAGAGATGCCTATATATATTGCAAGGATTGCATCAGGATACGCTCTAGACACTAGATGCACTCAGTTTTGTTGTGGATGAGCACAGCCAAGATATTTTAGCAGCTGCTCTGGTTTTGTGGGAAAAAGATACATTTGTTGTCTCGCTTTCTCCCTGGGTTGCTCTGAAAGCTTTCTGTGATATAGGTTATGAAAGCTAAAGTAAAGTGAAGAGAAGATGAATTAGTGTGTTTTCCCTACAGTGCACAACAGTAGTACTTTGTGTTGAAAACCTATTTTAACATGCACATTATTTATTTAATCCTTCTCCAAACTGCATCATTTTCTTTAGTACCGGAACAGTAATTTTTAGAAATAATGAAACTAATAAAACAAGACGCAGGCATACTGTACCTACCTGAAAGATAATAAAACAGCAGCTAACCAATTTTTTTAAAATGTGCTAAGTGCTATATGGTTTAGAAACCATGCCTTGACAAATACAAAGGCTTTTTTAAAAAGCTAAGCGTTGATTGAAGGACATAATGAAAAAGTACAAAGCTAGCTAGTGCAATGATAGGAAAAAGGCAAGTTTTTTTATTATTCTGCCACAATTAGCTGGCACAAACACCAAAGTTTTCTTTCTCTGAACTTAGTTTCAATCACAATTCCTTTTGCAAATCAGTTCTATTTGACTTTTGCCGACATTGATCTCAGCTGGGAGGCTGAATATTTGGGGAACTTCAACTAAAAACAGGTCAGCACTCTTCAGTTGCCCTGAGCATAGACGCCATTTTATTTTAGTCTGAAAAATATACTTGCCCCTTCTGAGATTCTGAAATCTGGCTTGTGAGCCATGCATGAGTAACTGCAGGGGACAGGGGAGGCACATGAGTTAAAAGCATGAATTCCTTGCATCAGCCATCCTGATGGAATCACATAAACTCCTCAGATTCTTGATTCCTTGATCACTTTAAGATCACTGCTGTTTGCTTTGGAGGGCTCTGCTTTGACCGACTAAAGCTGCCCATGGAAAAAAAGGCTATTCCAAAGGAAAATCTCCCTTGACCTTCATAAAATTTGACGAATGATATCTGCTTTGCAACCTTTTCAAGAATGCTAAGAGGCAGTCGCGCTATAAATGAAGCCATACCTACCAGGGATTTCTATATTTTGTACGGATCACTGAAACGGCATCAGAACGGTCTAAAATAAGGGTCAAGTTATTTAAGTTTCCTCTACTGAATGTGAAGCTGAAGGATTAATTTCAGCTCAGGATTAGTTCTTTCCCTATAGAATGTTATCTAAAATTATACCTCATCTTCTTTTCCCATTATTGTGGCCATATTGTTTTTCCTAATGGAAAAAAAATCTGCTGAGATCGATGCCATTTGGGATGGAGGAGGGTGGGAGGAGTGGTTTTATATTATTCTCTCTCTCTCTCTCCCTCCCTCCCTCTCCCCCACAAAATAGAGACAAATTCAGGTGTGACCTTATTTTTAAGCAACCTGCAAAAATTAAAACAGTATGTGGATTAAAATAGCTCTTTCTTTTCGAAATAGGCACTTTTCTGAATGTTGCAGTGCAGTCTTTGGTTCCACAATTCTGTGGAAAAGGATATGTTGGGGAAAACTGCAGATGTGAGGTTACAAAATTAAACCAACACTTTTCTTATTAAATGATGCAGACAAGCATGGAACTTGGATCAAATTGACTGTTGATCAAATGCTTGAAAATGCCCTTGATTTGGTTTATTTGGTGAGCTCTCACACTTCATGTTCTATTTGGAAAACCGACATTCCTCAACTTTAGTGTCAGTCTCTATGGAACATTAATTAAAACAAGTCTATAGGTCTATGTGCTAGATGGCTAATATACCAATCAATCATTTTTCTCTTTTACAGCTTATGGGCGGTTCAAATAAATGTGCAGATTTTGTAGGGGTGAAAACAGATCTTCAGGCTGTCTTCCCCAATTTATGAAGCTATTTCACAATTTCCCAGAGATCCTTGGATCCTAATAATGCCACATATACTTTTCACGAAAAGCTACAGAAGAATAGGCAACCCCCAACTTCACATAGTGGAACTGATAGTTTTGACATCAGAACTTGGCAGTCCTAAAAATGGTGCTCTATACAGTATTGTTTATGAGAATTTCTGGTTTCATATCTCTTGTTTATTTGATTTCTTTAATCCTGCTATTACTATTTTTATAAGTAACTCAAGGCAGAGAGCATATCTAATATCCTCCTCCCTCCTCCTTCCCCCTCCCAACAACTAACCCTGAGAGGTGGCTTGGGCTGAGAGAGAGATAATGGCTGGTCCAAGGTCACCCAGCTGGCTTTCATGTCTATGTTACGACTAGAACTCACCATCTCCTGGTTTCTAGGCCAGCACCTTCACTATTATGACAAACTGGCTCTAATATAAATCCAGACACCCTGGCTTCAACTCCTGCTACCTTTTTCTCCTCCCCCCACCCCCACCCCATCCTGTTCATTTAATCTATAGTTGGATGACACTTTGCCCCCTGAGAGTTACACTTTTGTGCCATCACATAAAGCTGCTTGGGCAGCATGCAGTATATATCATATTGCATCACATCACACTCCATTCCACACAAATGTCAGCCTTGCTCCCTCCCTTCCTTCTGTTCAAAACCATTCTCTCTCAAATGTACAGTCATCACCAAAGCCCTTACTGATAGATAAAGGAAGCACTAAGATGTTACCATTCCTCTTCTCAATGGCAAAGCTAGATGCCGTTGGCACAGTGGTTAGAATGCAGTCCTGCAGGCTACTTCTGCTGATCACCGGCTGCCAGCAGTTTGGTCTCCGAGTCTCACTGGTTCAAAGTTGACTCAGCCTTCCATCCTTCTGAGGTGGGTAAAATGAGAACCCAGGTTGTTGGGGGAAATATGCCGACCTTGTAAACCACTGAGAGAGGGCTGTAAAAGCACGGTGAAGCAGTATATAAGTCTAAGTGCTCTTGCTCTTGCTCCATTTCCGCTGCCGTCAGCCGAGGACACCCAGCAAATCTGACTTGCTAAAGTGCCTTTTTAGCTAGCCCACTGATAAGCCAGAGGTTTGGCACTGCTATCCAGATTTTAGTGGCAAAGCAGCTCACTAAGGCCTACTGAGGGCTGCATAAATTCCTGGCAATCCCAGGATCAAGCCTGATTGAAATTTCACCACTGTGATTTAGAGTTATCTGATTATAGTTATGCCAAAACATTGGGACTGAGTACAAGCTTTTTACCAATTCAGTGATGGATGGATGTATAGTAAAGTTACTATAAGCCTCTAAGTGAGAAAATGGTCAAAGAATTTTAGGAAAATGCAAATACTTTTGTCATGTTTCAATTAGTTTATTACATGCATTGCTCTAGGATGGAGAGAGAGAGAGAGAGAGAGAGAATCAGCATTGTTGTATTTGCTTTTAAAAAAACATGTACTGTAATTTTTGGAGTATAAGACGCTCCAGACTATAAAATGCACCTACCTTTTTTGGGGAGGAAAACAAGAAAGAAGATCTGAAAAATGGCCTGCTTTAGTTTCATTTTCAGCACAGCCTGATTAACACAAGAAAAAAGAAAGTCTGCCTCTGCCTCCCAGCAATTTGCCTCTTTGCAGCAAATGGCGGAGGCCCGCGTGGCAATAGGCAATGGCAATCCCTGCAGCCTGAAACAGCTGAGGGTCGGGAGGCCGATCTAACCGACAATCAACTGCTTCTGCTAATCAGGCTGTGCTGAAGCTGAAACGGGCTGCTTGCTCTTTGCTGCAATGAGGCAAATTGCTGGGAGGCAGAGGCCAAAAGGTGGGGGTCAGTGGGTGGGCGGGGCTACATTCTGTGTATAATACGCAGCCAAATTTTCACCCTCTTTTGGGGGTGGGAGAGACGTGCATCGTATACTCTGAAAAATACAGTAAGTTATATATTATTTTGAAACCTGCTGTCTTAACCACCATCATTATTGTCTAAAGAAGAGGAGAAGGTGGTGGAATTGAAGAGACAGCAATAAGCAAAGTATCCCTTTCTTATCCAACAAATATTGTGATATTGGGCTGGTTCCAAGCACTGTCCTTATCCATTAAACCTTCTTTTCTTCCACCGCACTGCCATTTATTTCTCCAACTGGATTCTCCTTCCTTCTTCCTTTTGCTACAACCCATTTTTCAGTTCTGGGTTCAGCAACTCAACAAGAGATTTCCTAACAAAAAGTTCTCCGGAATGAGGTTTCCTATGTGTCCTAAAATGTTATTACCAAAGCATCTAAAAACCTGCCTTTGCAAATTATGCAAGTTCTGGGAGACTCAAAGAAAGAGACTGTCAAAGAAAAAATTCTGGGGTGTTTTTTGCCCTATACTGAGAAAAGCTTTTGCTTTTTCAGGTAGAATCAAGATGACATATGGCACACGCCCATGGCTACAAAGTCCATTTAATTCAGCTCAGGGCTGTTTTTACTGTCTGCTAAATGGGCAGCTTTTCAGAGAAAGCAGACAGAAGGGCAATCAGGAGAAAAACAAAAAGAGTTACCCAGTTCCCAACATAATCTAGCCAACAAATGCATTCTCTGGTAACAGATCACACAGTCAAACTTGTTACTATTTGGAAATTTTGCACCTAAAACTTTATTAATCATTTATGGACCGTCCCTGCTGAAGAGAAGAACAGTGTTAAAAAATACTTTTCTTTGTGTGATGCAGGAGTGAAACGTCTACCATGAAAATGGGGTAAATTTTTATTTATTTTTATTTATTTATTTTGTCACACAGTATATAAGCGTAATCATGAAATAACTATACAATATATAAACATATATATAAGTAAGAGTATGCATTATCTATATTAATTGGATATAACGAAAGGAAACAATAGGACAGGAATGGTAGGCATGTTTGTGCTCTTATGCACGTCCCTTACAGACCTCTTAGGAATGGGGTGAGGTCAATAGTAGACAGTTTTGGTTGAAGCTTTGGGGATTTTGGGAAGAGACCACAGAATCTGGTAGTGCATTCCAGGCATTAACAACTCTGTTATTGAAGTCATATTTTCTGCAATCAAGATTGGAACGGTTCACATTAAGCTTAAATCTATTGTGTGCTCATGTATTGTTGCAATTGAAGCTGAAGTAGTCTACGACAGGAAGGACATTGTAATAGATGATTCTATGAGTTAAACTCAGGTCATGTCGAAGGTGGTGTAAATAAAGTAAATGGGGAAATAAAAGTTTGATCAATGTAGGGAAAGAAGGATCAATCAAATGCTTCTTAGATTTAGACTGACCAGATTTTGTTAGGGTGGGGCTTCGCTTGCCTGAATGGCCCAGTATGCCACAGACCGGTGCCAGTCCATGGATCAGGGGTTGGGGACCCCTGGCCTAGCAGATCTCCTCTTTTTCTTTAAAAGATAGCTGTATCTGCTTTCAGGTGTGTTAAATTTTGCAAGAATCAGTATTTACCTGACTTTGCACAGAGTTGGCACTCAGACAAAAATATTTCACCTCAAAAACACATTGCAACTCTGTCCCAACCTAGGTATCTCTCCCTGACAGAATTATTTCTGCAACTTTAAATTTTATTGCTTTAAAAGTATTGAATGCCAAATTAAATATTTCTACCAGGCTGAAAGAAATGTGGTTTTGCTAGGAGGACCCAAAATGAACTTATTTTCAAATAAATAAGAGCTTGGTATCCTAATTCACTGTAAGGCAGTTCATAATGGGAAAGAATGACGTTACCTTTCAGTCGGTTTTGTTTTCAATTCCCTGTTAAAGTGCAGTGTGAAATAATTCATAATTCAAAATCAGTCTTCAACAAATCTCTTAATCAAGGGTCCCATGGAATGAATGATAATTAGCTCACATTGCAAGTGAGATTATTAAGACTAAGAGATAAATTAGATTATTAAGATTTACTATGAAGTAGAATAGGGCAGCTCTACCTCATGCACCAATACTGCACCAACACTGGAAATTTTTAAGAAAATGTTGGATAGCCATTTGTCTGAAATGGTGTAGGGTTTCCTGCCTCGGCAGGGGGCTGGACTAGAAGATCTCCAAGGTCCTTTCCAACTCTGTTATTATGTTATGTTATGTTATGTTATTTGCAAGTTTGTATGACTACCAAATGGCAGCAAATGGAGCTTTCTCAATCTTCATACCATGTAGCAATTATCTGGACCAGTAACAGGGGTGAAATGCTCCCGGTTCGGACCGGATCGCCCGATCCAGTAGCAATGGATAGTTTAGAGAACCGGTAGCAAAAATTCCTGCCTCCCCCCGCCCATGCCCAGCTGAATGCGTGATCATCAGAGGTTTTTTTTTTACTTTTAAAAGCATTTTTTCTTCAGCTAAAAAAATGCTTTTAAAAGTAAAAAAAAAAGCCTCTGATGATCACGCAACTCAGTTGGGATCGTCAGAACTTTTAAAAGCATTTTTTCTACAACCTCTTCGGCCGAAGAGGTTGTAAAAAATGCTTTTAAAAGGTTCTGACGATCAGGCAGCTGAGCTGGGATCATCAGAACTTTTTAAAAGCATTTTTTCTACAACCTTTTAAAAGAAAAAATGCTTTTAAAAGTAAAAAAAAAAGTTGCCCACGCCCACCCAATCACATTACCCCACACACACACCAAGCCGTGCCCACAGAACCAGTAGTAACAAATACATTTCACCACTGACCAGTAGCCTAGATATTATACACCTAAAGTAGAATACAATGAAGTCCAACCTGCTGACAGAGCAACTTCAATCAGAATGCTAGCCAAATACCATTACCACCCCACTACAGCACCAACAATTGTTTTCACAGTGGTGTAAACCGTTCTCCTTACAGTTCGGTACTCCACCTCTTGGTTGATATGTGCTCCAGTCTCTGCAAGCCAACATTGAGTGATGTAAAATTTCCACAATGCCTCATTTCTCTTAGATAAATCAAATTGCATCTTCTTGCTTCAGATGTGAATGAAACTTGCATTCCAACAAGTTCATCCTGTGCTTGTAAATGTTTGTGGTTTTGGTTTTGGTTTTTTGGACTGGAGACCCTCTTTGCTTTCTATTTAGTGTTTTATTCTGCTGAATAAAGCAAAAAGTCCTCATCTTCAATTTTAGGAGCACCCTCTTCCTCACTGGATCAACTGCCGTGCAACCCTCTCAGACTTTGCTGAGGCAACACAGGGATCACTAGAATACCACCACCAAGTTTGATCTACAATTCTGATTTGGAGCCATGGGAGCTCTTTGGTGCACTTTGTAAACTATTTCAAAAATTACCTTCCCTTTCAAATCAGCCCCACAGCTGTTGAGACATGGTTGGCAAGCCATCAGACAAATGTCCACAGATATAAGGGAATAAATGTTTGGACTTTATAAGCATTGAAAAGGGGAAATGTTTGATCCTTACCTCTTTCTTTTTCAGTAAAAGGAGAAAAGTATTTTTTTAATTCATAGAGCAGCAGAATCTCTAGGCATGCCCCATGTAGCAATGGGCCAGTTTCAGTCAGAAAGCTCACTGACTGCTTGGCATTCCTAAGCCAGTAATGGCGAACTTTTTCGACACTAAGTGCCCAAACAGGAACACACCTCAGGCGCGGAAACCCAAAGACCAGCTAACCAGTGAGCATGCGTGTGCCGCCCACCTGGTCTTTGGGTTTCTGGCTTGCATGTGTGCCAGCAAGCTTGTCTTCATGCATGCCGGGCGCCAAAAATGACAGTCATGAGCCCACAGAGAGGCTCTGGCACATGTACCATAGGTTCGCCATCAAGCCTAGGCTCAGTGATCTTATTCTTGACAATAATTGTCTGAAGATCTCTCTGGATGCCAAGGTCTTAGTCAGCTCTATGCAAAAAAAAAAAACCTCTGATGATCACGCAACTCAGTTGGGATCGTCAGAACTTTTAAAAGCATTTTTTCTACAACCTCTTCGGCCGAAGAGGTTGTAAAATCTTTAAAATTCTGCCGATCAGGCAGCTGAGCTGGGATCATCAGAACTTTTTAAAAGCATTTTTTCTACAACCTTTTAAAAGAAAAAATGCTTTTAAAAGTAAAAAAAAAAGTTGCCCACGCCCACCCAATCACATTACCCCACACACACCAAGCCGTGCCCACAGAACCAGTAGTAACAAATACATTTCACCACTGACCAGTAGCCTAGATATTATACACCTAAAGTAGAATACAATGAAGTCCAACCTGCTGACAGAACAACTTCAATCAGAATGCTAGCCAAATACCATTACCACCCCACTACAGCACCAACAATTGTTTTCACAGTGGTGTAAACCGTTCTCCTTATAGTTCGGTACTCCACCTCTTGGTTGATATGTGCTCCAGTCTCTGCAAGCCAACATTGAGTGATGTAAAATTTCCACAATGCCTCATTTCTCTTAGATAAATCAAATTGCATCTTCTTGCTTCAGATGTGAATGAAACTTGCATTCCAACAAGTTCATCCTGTGCTTGTAAATGTTTGTGGTTTTGGTTTTGGTTTTTTGGACTGGAGACCCTCTTTGCTTTCTATTTAGTGTTTTATTCTGCTGAATAAAGCAAAAAGTCCTCATCTTCAATTTTAGGAGCACCCTCTTCCTCACTGGATCAACTGCCGTGCAACCCTCTCAGACTTTGCTGAGGCAACACAGGGATCACTAGAATACCACCACCAAGTTTGATCTACAATTCTGATTTGGAGCCATGGGAGCTCTTTGGTGCACTTTGTAAACTATTTCAAAAATTACCTTCCCTTTCAAATCAGCCCCACAGCTGTTGAGACATGGTTGGCAAGCCATCAGACAAATGTCCACAGATATAAGGGAATAAATGTTTGGACTTTATAAACATTGAAAAGGGGAAATGTTTGATCCTTACCTCTTTCTTTTTCAGTAAAAGGAGAAAAGTATTTTTTTAATTCATAGAGCAGCAGAATCTCTAGGCATGCCCCATGTAGCAATGGGCCAGTTTCAGTCAGAAAGCTCACTGACTGCTTGGCATTCCCTAAGCCAGTAATGGCGAACTTTTTCGACACTAAGTGCCCAAACAGGAACACACCTCAGAGCGCCGGAAACCCAAAGACCAGCTAACCAGTGAGCATGCGTGTGCCGCCCACCTGGTCTTTGGGTTTCTGGCTTGTGCATGTGTGCCAGCAAGCTTGTCTTCATGCATGCCGGAGCGCCAAAAATGACAGTGCGCGAGCCCACAGAGAGGGCTCTGGCACATGTACCATAGGTTCGCCATCAAGCCTAGGCTCAGTGATCTTATTCTTGACAATAATTGTCTGAAGATCTCTCTGGATGCCAAGGTCTTAGTCAGCTCTATGCAAAAAAAAAAAAAAAACTCATTTGGGATTCACAGATAGTATAGATGTTGTGGAGAAATCACATGGCAAATTATTGGCAGATGGTATGCCAGATATCTTAGCCAGATCGGGGTACAGAGGGCAAAGAATGATAGCCCCAGTGAGCACAAATAAAAAATGAATTTACAGGAGAAATGGTTTTTGGTAAAGTGTATTTTTAACAAAATGAAGGAGAAAAATATTTGAACAGGTACATGTTTATAAGTCCCTCAGGCTATATTTCCCCTTATTTCAGAACTTTCTTATTTCAGAACTGACAAGAACCTTGTCTTACAAATAATAATTATTCATTTTCCCAATGGAGACCCCAACACACAAACACCCACCCACCAAGTGTGCTGACCTATACATATTGTAAAAATACTGTAATTTTGCAGAACAGGTAAACATCAGGAGAAGGCCGTTGCTGAGATACATCTCAAATTCAATTAAATAAAGAAAAGGGAGCTGTAAACTGGCACAAGGGCTTAGACTACTTAAAATTAACACAGGAAGATCATTGATTTTGAAGGGAGTTGAATGTGCTTGAAAAATCTGCTTGCTAATCAGCATTTAATTTCTCTGTTATTTTACAACTAGGAAGATTTGAATATTTCAAAGGGAGAACACTGGCCCTAACAGATTCTGTACAGCCAAGTTAATAAATAGTTGCAGCCGCTCGCCAAGGCTCCTGATCCAAATCAGACTTTTTAAGAATGAATATTCAGAGGCAACTAGCAACATTTTCACAAATCACTTGAGGCTGGAGTTTGAATTGCCTGTAAGGAGAGCAACATCAAATGAAAATGACAGAATAGGAAATTGAATAGCTGGGAATCGTAGATACATTTGTACGTTGCAATTTTAAAAAATAAATAAATAAAATTTCAATGTGTGAAATGATGGCTTCAGCTTCTGTGTTGAGTTGGTTTCACAGTTTCAATGCCTTTGATTTTAGAAATATGTATCTTATCCCTTGAAGCTTTGTAAGTGTTTGACTATCAGATAGTTTTATCTTTAACCAGTAAATGCATCAAACAATACATTTCTTCTCTCATCTCAAATGCCATATTTCCTGCTTAGATCTGCATACTAAAATATTTCTCAATTACTATAAAAACCTCCATCTGAAGAATTTAAATGCAGCTTTCTGACATCCAGGAATTCAATGAAGAATATGTCTACGGGTGATCCAGGAAAGTTCTCGTTTATAAAAGGTTGGTATAACATGTTCCAAAGGAGGTTTTTTTCAAGAGGCAATTGGACTTTCTGGTTTTTCTTTGACGACGTTTCGCTTCTCATCCAAGAAGCTTCTTCAGCTCTGACTGGATGGTGAGGAATGGAAGGATTTATACTCCTTGCAGACAGCTGGTCATTTGCATTCTTTTAGTGAGTCGTTCAGGTCACCTGGAGGTTTATCTGTATCATCAGGGTCACCTGAGTGATGCAAATGGGTGTGGAGCCTTCCTGGAACTGTTGAAAGGACTGTGTTGTAGACTGGAGATAGATGATGTTGTATCCCTCCCCCTCTGTTGAGAGAGGGCTGCTCCATTTTCACATAGATGGCCTCTTTGACCCCTCTTTCAAACCAAGTTGATTAGTTTCAAACGTCCAGCTGTCTGCAAGGAGTATGACCAAAACCAGAAAATCCAGTTGCCTCTTGAAAAAGAACCTTTGGGAACACTATGACCTGGATGACTGAGAATCTCCACAGACGTTGGTATAACACATTTCTCTGCCCTTTCAGATCATTTTCACATTAGATTGCTGGAATGGAGATATTTGGCATCCACCCTCCTCTGGAACATATCCCTCCAAAATTTAGACTGGCTCCTACTCTGACACTGTTTCGTAAGGCCCTGAAAAGTGTGGTTTTGCCAGCTGGCATGGGGAACACAGACTGGGATGGAGCCCATTAAAATGGCTGATTGTCGCCAAGGGGAGGTGATGGTGGTTTATTATTTTATTATTTTTTATCATTTTTATTTTTTCTATATTGTGTTTTTATTGTCTGTAAACTGTCTAGAGTTGCTTTGAGCGAGTTTGTGGCTATATAAATTATGTAAAATAAATAAAATAAATACATAAACTTCATACCTGATCTGGTCTCAGGAGCTGTACAAAAGTGTGTAAGAGTTAAGTACATATCACATAATGAATCAAAGTACATTTGTATAAGTACTATAAAGCACTATTGTATGATGTTTAGTTTTGAAATGTGGCAGGTTTTGTTTTATTTTGCTGAAAAATTACAGTATTGGTAAAATTGCTCAGAGAGACCCAGGAGACTGAGCAATTATCAGGTGCAAGAAACCAGAAACCAGAATTCAAAATTCAAAATGCTAAAAGTTTATTTTATGCTACCTATAAGACAAGAATCTGATCTTCTAATGGTCAAGCCAAATCGGCACTAGGGTCAATGGGATTCACAGGGGGCTGGACTTGGGTCTGTTGTGGAAGCATAGTGATTCCAAACTGATGACTCATTTGACCCTGCCTTCATTCTCTACCTGGTCATCTCCAACTGCAGTTTCTGCAACTGAATGTGAATTACCGTATATACTCGAATATAAGCCGATCCGAGTATAAGCCGAGGTCCCCAATTTTACCCCAAAAACTGGGGTAAACTGGGGACTCGAGTATAAGCCGAGGGTGGGAAATGAGGCACCTACCGGTTGGGGAAACCCTCCCTCCCTCAGCTGAGAAGGCTGGCGGCTCCCCGCCCGCCCTCTCACTGCACCGGCAGGGCTTCAGTCCGCAAATGTGAAAAAAGAAAAAACTCAGTATAAGCCGTATATACTCGAGTATAAGCGAGGGCTTAAAAACAAAACTCGAGTATAAGCCGTATATACTCGAGTATAAGCCGAGGGGCGTTTTCAGCACAAAAATGTGCTATTCTATTCTATTCTATTCTGAATGTGAATTACTACTACTTTTTTTTGCTAGATGATAGGGAGATCGAGTCATCCCATTTGCAAATGATATATCAGATCAGCAATGGTGAACCTTTTCATCATCGAGTGCCCAGACCGGAACACACTTGCGCGCTGGAGCCCAGGAAACTCAAAGACCAACTGACCGGTGCGCATGGGCGCGCTGGAAACCAGAAGAACATCTGGCAATCACATGTGTGCCCATAGAGAGGGCTCTGCATGACACCTTTGGCATGTGTACCATAGGTTCGCCATCACGGTATCAGATGAATTGAAGTCTTTAATATATGCTGTTTTTGTTAATGTTTCCCTCTCCCAAGTAAGCATCAGGCCTGGCAAGAGTGAAAAACTTTAGATTTTCTCTCTCCCCACATAGATAGCATTCCTTCTCCTACCACCAAAATACCAATTTCCATTGCAAAAAACATCACCTTCATTACAATCACACAACTGAATCACATCTTCTTAAGTAATATTCAGCAGGAATTCTCATTATTTTCAAAAGCCTCCTTTAATAAATAGACTGGGAAGGGACATTTATCAAGTTGTGCTCATGTTTACCACGACTGGGAATTAGTTAACATTTCAAAAGATATGATGAAGCAATCGTCTTTATATAAAGCCCAGGGAATTTGCAATGGACTCATTTCCCGATGGGGCAATTGTTGTACTCCAGAGTGCTTGATTCAGGAGATTTTCATCTCTAGAAATATCAACTGTGGGGAAATTTTAGTATCACTTATACTAGCCATAAAGACTTGCCATAAACATAAAGATATACTAAATTAGAACTTTTAAAATATATACTTTTAAAAAAATTCATGTAATTCAGAGCAAGTTCAATTCTTTGCAGCAGAAAGTTAGTAGATTGCATTTTCACAGGAAATAATGTTTTCCTGCATAGACATTTAATTGATAGACATTATCTAGGAAACATGACTTCATCTGAGAGGAAAGTTTTATTTAAAACCTAAAACCCCAAAATAACAGATCCAAAATGCTTTGCAATCTGACAGTATATTTTGAGCATATGCATGAACTATGAAGTGCATTGCCTCCAAGTCCTTATCTACCTTATAAGCATTTTGAATACCGTAACTCTTTTTTAAAAATCTCTTTTGCAACTAGTACCGAGCAAATGAGAGCCAGTTTGGTGTTCTGGTTAAGACATCAGCTTGTAACTGGGAGACCATGAGTTCTAGTCCTGCCTTGGGCACAAAGCCAGCTGGGTGACCTTGGTCTAGTCCAGGAGTCGGCACCCTTGAACACTCAAACAGCTATTTGAACCTGTTTTCCACAGAAAAGAAAGCACCAGGAGCAGTGGTGAAATTCAAATTTTTTTTACTACCAGTTCTGTGGGCGTGGCTTGATGGGCATGCTGTGGCTTGGTGGGTGTGGCTTGGTGGGTGTGGCAGGGGAAGAATACTGCAAAATCTCCATTCCCACCCCGCTCTGGGGCCAGCCAGAGGTGGTATTTGCCGGTTCTCCGAACTGCTCAAAATTTCCGCTACCGGTTCTCCAGAACTTGTCAGAACCTGCTGGATTTCACCCCTGACAAAACCCTTCCCATGCCTGACTATTTCATGAGCGGACACAACACAACTAGCATATGTAGTTGAATTAAATGTTTTGTTTTCTTCTGAAACTTTTCTTTTCTTGGATTTATCCATGTTTGGCCTACCGAGGGTTGAAAAACTCAGTTAATTGCATGTCAGCGGGTGTCGCACATTGGCGGTTGTGACACAGATTTTGAGCGACAAGAGAGCTGCAGCACAGGGATGAAAGAGCCACATACGGCTCCAAAGCCATAGGTTGCTGACCTCTGGTCTAGTCACTTTCTCTCAGCCCTAGAAAGGAGACAATGACAAACAAGGTACTTCGGAGGGCAACCGTGATAGCTCAGGCTGTTAGAAGCCTGTTATTAGAACACAGCAGCCTGCAATTACTGCAGGTTCAAGCCCGGCCCGAGGTTGACTCAGCCTTCCATCCTTTATAAGGTAGGTAAAATGAGGACCCAGATTTTTGGGGGGGCAATAAGTTGACTTTGTAAATATACAAATAGAATGAGACTATTGCCTTATACACTGTAAGCCGCCCTGAGTCTTCGGAGAAGGGCGGGATATAAATGTAAATTAAAAAAAAACCTTGTAATTATATTCAGCTCTTGGCCACAAGCTTAAAGCTTACAGCTTTCTAAGATCTTGCTATGTAAAGATTCCTTTGTGACTTCACTGACTTTCCTTCAGAACAATCGGGGGAGGGGTGGGGGGCTGACCACTGTTGGCTTCTTACTTTTTAAACTACCCCTCTAGTTTCTAGCCCTGGGATCTCCTACTGATCTCTCTTCCAAGTATGAACCAGATCTGGTCCTTTTTGTGCCTAAACTGGAGGACTAAAAAATGGTTTCAATTCGCATTTCACTATTTTTCATACAATCAATGATTTGGCATATCTCTCCCATTGCGGTTCCCCTCCAGACCTTCTTAAGTAAAAGCTGGCTCAGGCTCATCGTGAAGTTGCAACGGTCAGAGGTTAATAAATTGGCAGATGCCAGGAAACGTATTGGTGGGCGGTATCTTAATGGACTCTTCGACAGTCTCTTTAAACTATATCAGAACAAATGGTCCTGAATAATTAGATCACCCTAAAGCAGGGGCGTCAAACTCAAGGCCCAGGGGCTGGAACCGGCCTGCTGTGTGCTTAGATCTGGCCTGCAGGGTCACTCTGGAAACAGTGAAGGACCAGCCTGTGGTGCTTGGGGCAGGCCACAGGCAGCCCTCCTGGGCTCCATTTTCACTGGCAGAGGGTTGCAGGAGGCCATTGCAGCCAAAAACAGAGATCATGAGGGCCACCGGCGACCCTCCCAAGCTCCATTTTTGCTGGCAGAGGGTTGCAGGAGGCCATTGCAGCCAAAAACAGAGATCATGAGGGCCACCGGCGACCCTCCCAAGCTCCATTTTTGCTGGCAGAGGGTTGCAGGAGGCTGGCAAAGCACTCAAGCCGCCACAGGCACCACTGATGCAAGTGACATCAAGCTGGCCACACCCATGCCCACCCCAGAACCCCGAGGTCAAACACAACCCTCATGCAGCCCTCAATGAAATTGAGTTTGATACCCCTGCCCTAAAGCAAGGGTGAGCTGCACTATACATTGTTATCACTTTAGTGGACTATAAGCAGCGGTCCCAGTGGGCAAAGCCAGTGTTTTTAGTTTTTTTTTAATGTTTGAAATCTCTAAGCAGTACAGTAAAAATTTTACCGTTTTCTCTCAACCGCTCCCATGGGAAAGAGTGATCAGATTTTTGGAGTTTAGACAGTATAAAATTTGAGATAGCCAGTTCCTCCATTAATAGTCTCTTCAACTCTCAAAGTAGGCCAGCAACGTTGGCTCAGCCTACGCAACCCATTAGCACACAGTCAATAGATGAAGGATTGTCCAACTCTTTCTTAAAGTCATGTGCAGTTTTTTTGTCTCATGGTTTTCTCAGGAAGACCCGAGCAGCAGATGGAAATAATTCCATCCGCTGCTCTCCTTCATCTCTCCTTAATTCCTGCCACATCCTATTAATTTGTTCTATTTTTTCCCACTGGCTCCACTGTAGGAGAAGCTTCCAGACAATTGATATACTAGCAAGATGCAACAGATTCTCAAATGGAGCTGGCAATGAAGGATTGAGGGTATGGTCCAGGCTTTCACCATGCAATCAAAATTTCATGAAATTGGTCCATTAACTCAAAGAGCAATGATTTGAATAAACGACTTCTTCCCCCACACACATCGCTTTGCTTTAGTCCATTCCCTGTGCTTTTGGGGGGAATCAGTCCCACTGAATTTATCTATTTAGACATGAATTGTGAACTGGAAAGTGGGGTCGAGGGAAGATGTTTTAAAACAGGTGAAATAGTAGGAGAAGGCCCAGGTTTATGTTCACCTTTGGCCTTGAAGTTCACTAAGTGATGTGGAAGTTCATTCATCTCTATCTCAGTTGCTTATCTCAATTGGGGGGAGAATCCTTTTATTTCTGATGTCATGTGATTTTTTTCCAGCAAATCAGAAATGTTTCTGACGGCTAGAATCCCTGATCAAGACAATAAGTAGCTTCTACTAGCTGTGTTACTGTATTAAAGGGATTATTGTGCAAAAGAATTATTTTTTAAAAAAAATCTCAAAAGGTGAATGTCATCTATTCAGTCTTGTCAGCATAGTCAATCTACCAGCTGGTATAGTTAATACCCTTGGGCTATACCCAAAAGTAGTGGTTTGTAAAAGCAAGCAACCTATCAACTTTTCCCCCACCCCACCTCTGCAGTTATATACCCAAATATAAAGCAGGGGAAGCCACTTAATCCATTTTATGGCTGATGCAATGCATTCTCATTTTTTACCCAGAAATGAGCAAAGTGCAGCAATTAGAATGGCACAGAACTTTAAAGACGAATTGGTGGCGCAGTAGTTAGAATGCAGTACTGCAGGCTACTTCTGCTGTCTGCAGTTTGGCACATCGATCCTGACCGGCTCAAGGTTGACTCAGCCTTCCATCTTTCTGAGGTCGATAAAATGAGGACCCAGATTGTTGGGGGAAATATGCTGACTCCCTAAACCGCTTAGAGAGGGCTGTAAAGCACTGTGAAATGGTGTATAAGTCTAAGTGCTACTGCTATTACAATAAGCCTTCCCTTGAAGCAAAATGATCACGTTGCTTTCTTTGATCTGCTTTGCAGTCTTTCACATTTTTTTCCCTGGTAGAGTTCCTGCTATCAGAGAAATCTGAGGGGGGACTCTTCCTAAAAGTTTTTCAAGGTGTTTCCCAGGCTGGCTAAGTCCAGGTTGGGCTTCAAGAAATCATACAAAGATGCAGAAGAAGTAGTCATCCCGAAGCCACCTAAGATTAGAAAGAGTGCAGAGAAGAGCAACAAAGATGATTAGGGGACTGGAGGCTAAAACATACTCAGTTGCAGGAACTGAGTATGTCTAGTTTAATAAAAAAAAAGGACTAGGGGAGACATGATAGTAGTGTTCCAATATCTCAGGGGTTGCCACAAAGAAGAGGGAGTTGGGCTGTTCTCCAAAGCACCTGAGGATAGAACAAGAAGCAATGGGTGGAAACTGATCAAGGAGAGAAGCAACCTAGACCTAAGGAGAAATTTCCTGACAGTTAGAACAATTAATCAGTGGAACGACTTGCCTGCAGAAGTTGTGAATGCTCCAACACTGGAAATTTTTAAGAAAATGTTGGATAATCATCTGTCTAAGATGGTGTAGGGTTTCCTGCCTGGGCAGGGGGTTGGACTAGAAGGCTTCCAAGGTCCCTTCCAACTCTGTTGTTGTTGTTGTTGTTGTTGTTAATATTATTATTATTGAGGAGCTACCTAGGCTTCATACTTCTCCCAACATGGGTTTTAGGAGAACCTCTTGTAGGCTGCTCCCACCAAAGAAGCAGAATCTGGGAGCCCTTTAGCACATGCAAAAGTGGAGGGATCAAGGTTGAGTGGGCTCGTTGCAACTCGGCCAAGGTGAAAGAGACTTCTTCTGCCATGCTGGCTGAAGTCTCTTCTCAGCCTTCTCCTTCACTGCTCCCGTCACTCTAAATAAGGTAGTCCAGGCAGAGTGAATAAGACTTTAATTTTATTTATGTTACTTATTGATGTCATTGGTATCCTGCTGAATCCACTGAGAATCACAGCTGTTTATACTCACAAATTGACAGTTAAAACGTCCAGAGTAACACCTAATCAACAAATGCAATTAAAGCATCACCGATACAGCTAAATAACCAATATGAAATCAATATAATGAGTAATCAAACCAATCATGAGCAAAATAACTGATGATGTAAATAACGATTACAGCAACAGCATGCCAATTACCAAACTCTGGGAGAACTCCGTTTTAAGTAAAACTTGAATGCTGTAACAGATGGAGGAACAAGGTTTACTTCTAAGAGAAGACGGTGCCTGGCGGCAGCAGCTACAACAAATTAATGCAGCTCTCACCTCTGGTTCCTCTCACTTTATGAAAATAAGAGTACCATCAACAGCTTTTCCTGGGATGTGCATAATAATGAAATGATTTTGAATGAAACTGAAATAAGGGAAGGTTGGAATGAGTATTTTAAGGATGTGTATGGGAATGAAGACCACTTCATTCTCTCTCAACCGCTCCCCTGGGAAAAAGTGATCAGATTTTTGGAGTTAAAAGTGTTTAAAATTTGAGATAGCCAGTTCCTCCATTAACATCCTCCATCTTCAACATCCTTGAAGAGTGATGTTGAAAAGAATGCTATAAATCAGGGGTCTCCAACCTTGGCAACTTTAAGCCTGGTGGACTTCAACTCCCAGAATTCAAATTCAAATTCCCAGAAAGCAAAGTTGGCTTGGAAATTCTGGGAGTTAAAGTCCACTAGGCTTAAAGTTGCCAAGGTTGGAGACCCCTGAACTAAATGTTAGTCTCCAAGAAGAAGAAAAAAAAGCTATACACAGTTATTCATAGTAATTATATTCTGTAAAAGTGCCACAGATACTGAATTAGTAAATGCTGAAACTTCAGCCGGGAATATGTCCATCAGGTGATTCCGTGGTTTTGCTGTTCTGCATTTCTGTGAAAAAATGCAACAGCATCATAAATACTGACTTTGGGGTTGCCAAAAAACATTTTCGGGAATGAGCAAATTCCCAAATACAGAACCTGCAAATAACAAGGATTGGCTGACTATGCGGTGAGAATGCTAAATTGTAATAAAGCCGGCAAGGGCAGATGGCGTAGCTGAAGAAAGGCTAAAATACGAATCTAGTTTTCTTTACAGAGCAGCTGGGTGATTCGTTTAATCGGTAGTGAAGGCTGCGTTTGTGCCTGACAGGGAAAAGGACATTAATTTCCCCTTATATAAAAGGAAAAATAACGAATATGAATGCAAAACCTACAGGGGGATTAATTTGTTAACCGTCCTTGAAAAGTTGTTTGGCAGAATTCTGATCAAGCGGGAACTAAAGATGACAATGAGCCAAATTTGAGAAATCTCAGGCAGCAGATGTATAGAACAAACTTTTGTTCCTCAGCACAGAAATGTATGATTAAAGTTAGTTCCCCAAATCAGAGGAGCCATATATTTACCTCGATATAATGCTCTCCCCACAGCTGTCCTTGAAGGAAAATATAGGAAAACCTCATATGAAACCCCATACTGCCATATGATATGGCCCTCATAGAAACCACAGCCCATGTTCTTCAGTATTGCCAGTTGTAGAGGGACCTTTGCCACCAGTTGATTACCCTTCTTTTATTTAAATCCCTGGAGCACTCTTGTTGTGACTCCAGCCCCCGAACCTGGTTCCATGCCCGAAAGTGACTCCGAGAGTGAGGGGGAAGGACCGGTAAGGCTTACCTCAGGAGCTCCGATGCCTTTGGCCCGGCTCCAGGAGCCAGAACCAGGCCAGTCGGAGGACGTAATGAGGCCGTCATCCCCTGATTCCTCCCTTCCTCAGGCTACGCCTTCAGACCCAGCTGATAATAATCAAGCTTGGATTAACCCGCGCTTCAGAAGATTAGAGAGGCGGCATCATCAAAGGGAAGGGTGGGGCAGGAGCTCCACCCCACAGGATATATAAGGAGCTTTGGGACTGCTCGCAAAAGCTTAGCTGAACCGTTTCAAAGAGAGCTGAAGTCTTACTCTGTGAGTCATTTGTTTGTACTTTGGCGGGCAGCTGCGATTTCTCTGCCAGGACTGATAAGAGCTGTGAATCCACTGGCTGAACGCCAGCTCGTTACTCTGAAGTGGGGAAGGAGACAGAACAACTCTGATAACTTTAAGTTGCACTATCTGTGAAACATGTCATTGTCTAAAAGTGGCAAAATTCTGCTACATTATGTGTCAGCTTCACCCACAAATGGTTGATAACGGGGGATAGGATTGTGTTCAGTGGTGGGTTTCAAACTTTTTTACTACCGGTTCTGTGGGCATGGTTTGGTGCGTGGCTTGGTGGCCATGGTGGGGGAAGGATACTGCAAAATCTTCATTCCCATCCCACTCAGAAAGCTCAAAGGAGCTGCTGATTTAGTGAGAAATTATTGAGTCTGTCATCAGCACCTCTATAGCTGTCTGGTTTGGTTTTGTAACCCAACAAGAAAGACACAGAGTTCAGAGGATAATTAGAACTGCCAAAAAAACAATGGCTACCAACCTGCCTTCCATTGAGGACCTGTATACTGCATGAGTCAAAAAGAGGGCTGTGAAAATATTTACAGACTCCTCGCATCCTGGACATAAACTGTTTCAACTCCTTCCCTCAAAAAGATGCTACAGAGCACTGCACACCAGAAAAACTAGACACAAGAACAGTTTCTTCCTGAATGCCATCACTCTGCCAAACAAATAATTCCCTCAACACTGTCAAACTATTTACTAAATCTGCACTACTATTAATCTTCTCATCATTCCCATCACCCATCTCCTCCCACTTATGACTGTATGACTCTAACCTTGTTGCTTATATCCTTACGATTTATATTGATATTGTTTCCTGATTGCTTATTTGTACCCTATGACTGTTATTAAGTGTTGTACCTTATGATTCTTGATGAATGTATTTTTTCTTTTATGTACACTGAGAGCATATGCACCAAGACAAATTTCTTTTGTGTCCAATCACACTTGGGCAATAAAAAAATCTATTCTATTCTATTCTCCAGGGGAAGGTTACTGCAAAATCCCCATTTCCTCCCGATCAGCTGGGGGCAGGGCCAGTCAGAGGTGGTATTTACCACCTCCAAACTACTCAAAATTTCTGCTACCAGTTCTCCAGAACTTGTCAGAACCTGCTGAAACCCACCTCTTGATTGTGTTATTCATTTTATAGACTGTACATTTTATATTGGTCAATGACCAAAATAAAGTTCTGTCTGTGATAGGGATCTCCAAACCTGACAACTTTAAGACTTGTGGACTTCAACTCCCAGAATTCCTCAGCCATGAATTCTGGGAGTTGAAGTCCATAAGTTTAAAAATTGCCAAGACTGGAGACCTCTGGTCTATGATAAAGTGAGTAAGCTTAATTGAGCTTAATTGATGGAATGTTCTGCATGGGGATAAAGTTGAAAATGTTTGATGAATGTGACAAGAGTGGGATATAATGGAAGGAAAAAATAAGGGAATAAATGGAATACTTAGTGACTGGTTCATCATTGAGCAGGAAATGAGAACAAGATATTGGATAACACTTTGATTGTTTAATGTAATTCTGGTTAAAGAAGTAAGGAATACTTGTTAGAATGTTAGAGGTGAGTTGGTAGAGGACATGAATAAATCTGTATCTAGGCATGGAGATGATATGGTTCATTGGCTGAGAACTCAACTAATTGCAGTTAGGTACCTCACATGATGCTACAAGGAGTATGAATCTGAAAATTAATGTATCAGAGAAGTACAAACTAGCTATGCTTGGTAGAGAAAATGGAGTAAATGAATGAAAGCTAAACATAAATGACAAAAACTATAGTAAGTATACACATGTGTGCAACATGCAGGGAACAGATAAGGAAATTCTGAGATGTGCAAATGCTGATACAATGTGGTTTGTTTAAGGAATGAACATTTGCTGTAAGAAGCAAAAATGATTTTGTCTGGAAACATGCTTCTTTCCACTTTACTGTATGGAAATGAGAATTGGGTGCATCAGAAGAAGCGTTAAAATAACTTGAAAGCAGTGAGAACAGAGTATGCTAAAACAAGAAGAGACAGAAGAACGAGAAGAAACTGAATTGAATACAAAACTGATTGGTAAAAAAGAAGTATTGAGGCGGTTTGGTCATACAGAGAGAATGACTAAGGAGTGAATTGAAAAATAAAGGAATAGTAAGGTGATTAAGAGAAAATAAAACCGAGAAAGTCACTATCGGAATTGGATCTTCAAAAAGAAATGTGCAGAATTATTTAACGCTATTTAACGTCATTATAATAACAAAGACAAATGGATGGCATCTCCACTTTTGTTCTGTGCTTTTCTGTAAAAAAAAAAAAAAAAGTGGTGTTTCTTTTGTCTTCTTCTACAAAGCCTGGTTGGGTAAGGCTGAGATTTCTAGAACAAGCTTCTGAGCTCCTACCCCCACTCCTCCTTCCTCCTCAGCTCTCCTAGTTACTTATTTTTATTTTATTTTATTTATTTATTTTGTCACACAGTATATATAAGCATAAGCATGTAATAACTATACAATATATAAGCATATATATAAGCATGAGTATGTAATAACTATATTAATTGGATATAAGGAAAGGAAACAATAGGACAGGAACGGTAGGCACGCTGGTGCTCTTATGCACGTCCTTTATGCACTTTCTCATCTCTTGAGGCAGATTAGCTGAAGAGTGTTATCTTGTTCTTTCAAGAAATGTTCTCAGCCCCAAGGCCAGCCACTCGTGGAAGGAAGATTTGAAATATGAAGTGGTACTGTCTCCTGAAGCCTTTTTATGGCTGATAGGCAAGCAGGAAAAATAACGCACGTGCTTAATTAGAAATGCAATAATTGCACTTATATGATGTATATAGGGAAGAGTTTCGGTTAAAGAGGTCAGTCCCAACAAAGATTGCTACCTACAAGCTGGTATAATCTAAGAATGCCCATGTACAAGGATGGAGCTTCCAAATGAAAGGAATAAGGGATTTGATTCTGTACTTAACATTCTTCTATGAACTTTGCCGTTTCTTGCTCTGTTGCCTCGACCATGAATGCAGTGAGCCATGTGCAGATTTGTACATTCAGGAAACAAAACAATCACTTCATAAACGCATGGCACAATGTAGGAGAACAAACCCAGGACTAGATTCAGCAGCCCATCTGCATTTAAAAGGCAAAGGCCACTCTTCTGAAGACAGTAAAGTCCATATTTTAGACAGAGAGGACCACTATTTTGAAAGAGGGGTCAAAGAGGCCATCTATGTCAAAATTGAACAGCCTCTCTCAAGGGGGGGGGGATATGACATCATCGATCTTCAATATATACAGTCCTTTCAACAGTTCCAAGAAAGCTCCACACCCATTTGCACCCCTCAGGTGACCCTGAGGACACAGATAAACACCTCCAAGTGGCCTCAACGATGCTCTAAAAGAATGCAAGTGACCAGCTGTCTGCAAGGAATATAAATCCTTCCATTCCCCACCATCCAGCCAGAGCTGAAGAAGCTTCTTGGATGAGAAGCGAAACATCTTCAAAGAAAAACCAGAAAATCCGGTTGCCTCTTGAAAAAGCACCTTTGGGACTTGACCATGAATATTTCTGTCTATATGTTGGATGTAAAGCTTTTTCTTGCTTTGCTTTCTCAATAAATCCTTTTCTCATCTCCTTAACTGACTGTTCTCTGCCTTTGAATCCACAATCTGCCCACAATTCAAAGGTGGAAAGATTAAAGAAGAAACAAATTATGGAAGAGTATGTAAATGTGGTAGAACCAACACGATTTGTAAGAGTAGAAAAGGATGGAGAGTACAGAGAATGAAGTAGTCATGAGTTAGACTTAGCTATATTCCCTTGTACTATTTCATGCCTTATATTTCTTGGCTGATTATTGCCTATTTCTTTTCTGCACCTTGCATAACACTATTTACTCTGAAAAGGAATAATGTTATAGTTATGTATGTGCGTGGAAAACAGATATTTTCTGCCGGGAAGTTGATTGGAGGTATTCTGAATGCATACAATTTGATTTTGGAGGAGGGGCGAATAAGAATGTTTTCAATGTGAGAATAATTACTATAAAACATTATTCTATTGTTATTTTTATCCCCTGCTTCACATCCTAACCCTAAACACCATAAATAAAAGCACAGTGTTAGTGAATACATGCTTTTTCTAGTACTCACACTGGACAAGGCAATTAACTGTCAATTTATAGTCTCTAGGTCTTTAATGAATAGATGGCAAGGAAAAATAGGTGGGAATTTTCTCAGCTTAAATAAAGTGAAGCTTCTATTGATTTTCTGAACATCCTGTACATTTTAAAGGCAATATCCTATTTTTCTTCTCTCGGTTTGCCCAGAGAGAGCATGTATACGCACATGATACATGTTCCCAAAGGACTCAGGAAGACTCGAATTACACAAACACTAAGTGGTGTGTTGCAGGCTGGGCAGACTTGTCAGTAGAGTTGTTCAGCATTTCACGGAGTGTGTCGTGTCCCACTCCCACTCCGACGAACGAGGCAAGGAAGTCCGTAACAAACTTGGCAACGAAGCCTCTGCAGCTTGCCATGTTCCTTCGAGGTTTATCAGGGCAGGCAGGAGTCCAAGTTGTGACTTCAGCGATAGAGTCCGATATCAGCAAACTAGATAAAACTTTGCTTGATTCAAGGTTGGAATGCCAAAAGCAGGTCCTTTATATAGGCTGTGGGGTGTGGCTCCATGACTCAGCATTTATCCAGGCCTGCCCCACCCCTCCTTCTGCTGGCATCGCCTCTCAGATCTCTGGAAGCGAGGGTCCACCACTTTGAATTGTTTTCAGCTGGATCTGCTGTCAGCGTCTGGGAAAGGGAGGGGTCAGAGGGAGTAGGCCTGAGTAATTCCACCACCTGGCTGGCTTCCTGCTCTGAAGGCTGAGCCAAAGGAACACACGCTGTATGAGTGAAATTTATCGGGCTTGTCCTTTCACTCCTTGAATCCTCTCCGGGCATGGGGCCAGGGCCGGGGGCTGGAGTCATGACAGGCCGTTCATCTTCATTATCAGTCTGATAAAAGGCCCGGTTGGAGACGGGAGGGGCCCGGCTGAGGAGAGGAGGGAGGACGAGTCACAACAGAGTGTCTGTGTCCCCATATGATGTGTGGTCACATGATAATTCCTAAAAGAATGAGAAAAGGGAGGCTCTTCAACAGAACAAAACCAGGCCAGCTTGTTATGGTCCGCCAGCAGCCTACGGTGCTGGC